>NW_024356505.1:22263064-22863064 GCF_014805655.1 Passer montanus | reverse complement strand
GAGGGCACAACATGAGATAGGACTCGTTTATTGGGAATCCTTGAACTTCACAGTGCAAGATGAGGAAGGTGGGATTTAGACATGAAACACTGTTAGTGTCTAAAATGTCCCTATATTCTCTGATAGTGTCAATGCCTGCCTGCCACGGTGATGTCTACTGCAGCTGTCAAGCCTGCCTTTGGTGAGGTTCAGTTTTAGAGGATATGAATGTCAAGGTGCTCTGGGGACACCGGACTGCACAGTCCTTTTGCAGAAGGCTTGGAAAGCTGGTGCCTCCAGATGGAGGGGCTGTTTTCCTTGTTGTGGTGGTGATTGATCACCCTCCCTTGCTTCTTCAGCACCATTTAGTAATGAACATTTAGCATGGCCACTGTGCAGAGCAGATTACAATTTCTATGGGTTCAAAGACTCACACATGATAGTTCATTTAAATACTTAAATTGGTAAAATACATGGTGTAGGGGTAGTTGCTGTCAAGTTTTGTGAACTTCGCTGTTTCATCAGGAAAGAAACCTACAGATTTAGACCTTCCAATGAGATGTTAAAAACAGGATAATATTTTTTTTACAAAGCCCTAAAGAGAAAAAGCCATTTAAAATAGAATATATCTCGTCATTTGTCATATGTTGCCATTCATATAATAGCTTTTGTTATGTCTGCAGCTTTAACCTGCCAATAAGTAAGTAAATAAAATAGAATAATTATATCCCTAATGAGTCATGATTAAGAACTTAACCATTTATTTTAAAAGGATTATTTATGCTCAAGTTTCAGAAGCAGTCAAGAATGAACATCTGGGGCTTTTCACAAGGGAAATGCTGAAACTGGACACACACATTGAGTCCCCCTGGCACTGATTCACACATTGTGTGGCTGTAATGGCTGAAGGGCCTCAATATCCTCTATACTTCTTTTTGATTGATTTTGTGATAATGCAGTGCATATTAGGTGTGCTGGCAACCTGGGGTGAAATAGTAAAGGAAAGCACGACAGTATTGTTATTTTACCCTATGACTCCTTTGCAATATTAAGTCCTTTAAAGCCTGTCTTCCTGGAAAAGAAAGGAAGCTCACCATGTTTCTCACAGTGCAATGAAGAATGCATACTGTTAGAAGCAAGAATTTCTCTGAATCCTTGCATTTTCAGTCAGTACTTAGAGAAAGGTAGAAATGGCTGTCATTAACTCTTGCCCCCAGCTTCCTATTAATGTATTTTTAAAGCTGTAAAATTTCTGCTTCTGGTAGATGGTTTGAGAAGGAGCAGGTAAATCAAGTTTAAAATAAGTTCTTGCTCTGAGTAAGGGAAACTGTAAGACTGTTGAATTGTTGATTACTAATGGGACTTAGCAAGAAACAATAGAAAACATGGAAAAAATGTGACAAAAATTACTGGTATTGCAGTTGTGTATCTTATTCCTGACTACCATAGCAGCTGGCATGCATTTATAAAATAACTGAGTGATCTGCAGTCAAGTACGGCTCCATCTTGCTCACCAGTGGTCATTTTTTATGATATTAATAAACAATAACCTTGTTATTCAAGCACTTATCTATCTAGCTCAGTATTTTGCCTCCAGTAACCAGAGGTACCAGATGTGTTACAGAAATAGAAAGTTTCCAGTTATTTAATATTCTGAGTATACAGAAAGATTCTTTTTTGTCTCCTTGAGTGAGAAGCAGTTTTGTACCTTGAAGGAAGAATGAGGAGTCATATCCCACCAAAGCTCTTGGCATTATGACACCTCTGGGTATTTTCTTCATCAGCACGAATGCATAATCATTTGGGGGATCTAGGACAGATGTTGACAAGGAGGAATATTGTGAAATAAATTGGCTACAGGCTATTCATGCTTTGCCTGGAGAGAGTGTTCCTCATCTGCCTTTCAGTATTAGGAAATTCCCTTTTCTCTTGTATTAGGGGAGAGGACAACAGAAACATGAGGAATCATTTTAGATGTTGTGTAGGAGAGAAACATGCATGGTAATCAGTGGAAAACATCAGAATGGCTCATAATCAACACCGAAGCCCTGCTGCTGCAAACCCCAGGCTCAAGCCTATGCTCATATGCATTTTTGTGAGGCATCCTGATATTTCAGGGGAAAACAAAGAGGTTTTGTGAGTGAAGGGGGAAAGCAGAAGGCACAGACGTGCCAATGGTGACAACACAAAAAGCATGTTGGCTGAATTATTTGTATGCTGGGCCTAGCATGGCCCTGGCCTTTGTAATCTTCACTTAGCTTTCTTTTGCACAAATGCAGACCTTTACAGAAAAAAATATGAGAAAGACAAAGAACTGTGTTAAACAGACAGCATGTGGCAAGCATGTCATCACTGAAACCCTGGAGGAATATAGTAATTCAGGCCATAAATCAGGCCAATGATTTTTAGGACTACACTAATGCTTTTTGCTTGGACCTGAATACCAATGTGCCTGAATTTAGTTTCTTCTGTTCTATTCACCATCACTACTACAAAAAGGCCTTTAAGAAACTTTAAGAATCTCTTTTTGGCTATTGTTCACATTCAGACCCTGACTATGGGTTGCAACCAGACACTGGATGGGTGCAATACTCCAGTACAGTTCAGTATTCACATGAGAAGTGGAATTTAAATCCAGTAAGAAGTGAGTCAAAACAGGCCTAGTGGTCCAGTAATCCTGCCTGGTCTCAGGCGTCATTACTCCTCTCCATAGTGCTGTTACAAGACAGAACATTTCCTCCAGATGTAAAAAGCAACACAGTTGCCTCCCAAAATCTTCTATGTGATGGGCAGATTGCCACTCTCAGGTCCTTTGTGTGACTGACACATTGGTATTGCATTCCTGGGGCTTAGCTGGGCAGCTTCCACAGCTTCCTACGTCCCAAATCCCAAAAACACTTTGTGTAAATGACACAACTTCTGGAATTACTGGAATACCAAAGAGATGTGTAACAATGAAACAGAATGGGGAAAAGATTCACCTAAAAAAAGGGGGAAGGAATACTGCAGAAAGAATAATTTTGTGCTTAACAAACACAGTATGGGCTGTTTGGATGCATGCAAAAGGCTGCTAAGACCATGCAGTGGCCCTAAACCTTGCAATCAAGGGTGGGTGGTATCAAAAACAACCAAAAATTACAAATTTAATAGTTCTGGTGATCATTAGATGAATATGGGGGGAAAAGGGAAAACTTTGAACAAAATTATCTGACTCCAAAAGCATGTAACATATGTTAATTATGGGAGGAATAGAAAGGGGCACAAAACAGCCATCAGTGAGAACTTGGACAGTCTCTAGCATCTGAAAGGAAGAATGGAACAGAAATGGTGCCAAAACTGTAAGTCAGAGCCTCAAAGCAAATATTTTTGTCTGAAAATACATATTGCTAACATCCCAAAATTGCTAATTATCTTCTCTTTCTCAATCTGCTGCTAGTCTGGCTGTGCAGATAAACCCACTATTAACCCACATCTCCAACAAGATTTACTGTGAGCTATTGGGTGTGTGGTTTTCTCATGGACACCATGAGGAGCTAAGTAGCTGAGGCAGCGTGTGAAATGCTACTTGAAACTTTTTTAGACCTTATTGAATGCATTTTGAGACTGAGGTAGGGCTTAAAATGATACTGCATCCAGATCACCAAGCTGCCCTGGAGAGGCAACCCACGCCTTCTCTCACGGTCACGGAAGACCCTAAAGGCTTCAGAAAGTCTGTAACCTTCTGTGTGCTATCAGAAACCCCTGCCATGCTTTATACAGTGAAGAGGAAAGGAGAAAACTGCACGGAAGACCAGAATACCTTAGTCTAGTCATGTTATCCCTCTGTTGTCAGTCCAGAAGGAGCAATTCATCAAAATCAGCCTGGAGGAAATCTGGGAGTTTTTCTGTACATCCGTTGCTGCCTCATGTTGGAAGAACATCAGGTCCACATGACAAGGATGGAGCAGATGTTTTCTCTTTCAGTGCTGCCTTGACAGAGTGATTCTGATTATACACAACATATCCAGAGAAGTGTGTGTGTGCACGAGAAAGGAGTGGGATCACAGAGGGAGCATTGATGGAGGAAAGCTGAGTCCAGGGGGCTTCAGGGCACAGCATAATTTTCTGGGCTGCAGTGGCCACCTGACAGAAACATGAGAGATACAATTGTTCCTTTCTTGTTGTTTGCTTCAGTTCCAGCCATGCTAGTAGATGACACACACACAGACACAGACACAGACGCAGACACACACACACTCACAAATGTGGCAGCAGGTCCAGCCCTGTGGTGTTCCCCACCTCTCAGACCCCGGGGTTGCCCAACAGCTGACTCAGACCTGTGGTCCCTCCCTTAGTCAGCTCTCAGATTCCTGACAGATTTGCATGGACTGGAGAGCACCCTCACACAGGGTAATATTGAAGAATGGAGTGTTACAATGGCAGACTGCAGTGATCAGGCACAGGGCTTGGTGGCATTTATCTGCCCTCCTCTGCTCTCCTTTTTCCCATTATTTGTTCTCCCCTGTCGACACAGATGTGTGTATTTCACCTTCCCTTAAATATTTCATTATAACTTTATCGCATTCCCACAATTTCCTCAAATATCCCATAGTAGGTTTGCTTCTGCCTTTAAGACCTATGGTAATCTTGCTTCCCCCTCCTTAACACTTGAAGAGTTTTGGTGGAACTTGTGAAAGCTTTGTTCCAGCAGTGTCCTATCAATAATCAATGTGAGAGCTCTGATCTTTGGTATAAGTATCAATTTTCTTCTGCTCTTTTTGGATTCTGTGATTGGGTTTTTAACATATTCCTTCTCTTCCTGTCTCTTGTTCCACTATTTTATGCTCAACAGCCCTGAACCCAATGTCCTCACAAAGTAAATGCCTTCTCAGTCCTTACAAGAATATCTTGCAGTCTTCTCTAACAGATATTCAGAGTATCTTGTGGAGCTGGGATGGAACAGGAAATGGCTGTGCCTAATTTTGGTCTCCTGTGAATTTTTGACTAAAAATATATATTGTCTCTATAGCAGCCAAATAACTTTCAATATCAATAAATCAAGTTAATGGAGGGAAAGAAATCTAAACCTAAGTTTGTATTCGGGCTCATTAAATTACAAATCATTGAACAACTTGAAATAGGATTAAAATGTGAGTTCTCTGGTCTATTTTTAAGCTGTTCTACTATTATGGTTTTTTATTATATAAAAGTTAAGTTGGTAATTTGTAAAATCATCTAAATGCACCTTTTTCACCTTCTGTTCTCAGCTTTGGCAGTGAAAAATTGTTCTGATTGTGGTTTCTTGAAGTGTAATTACTTTGTCAAAGGAAAATATAACTAGAACTGATATTTGAAATGCACTATAATTGTACTTAAGCCATTTGATAATTTGCTCACGTACTGGATGTTTTATTAATTTAGCAACAGCTAACAATACTGAAGTTGGAGAATCGTTCAACAGTTTTCTCTTTCCCATTTAAAAGAAAACATAATTTGCTTTAATCTTCCATCTACTCCCAAAGAGAAGCTGTGGACACCCACTTTCTGTGAGCAGTTGCATTTACTTCACAATTTATTGTTCACAGTAGTACTCCTGTTGATAGCCTGGCTGGATCAGGTTCTGTTTGAATGATTGAACTTCTTATTTGACCACTCTAAGATTTTAGAGAAGAGAAGTGTAATATGAACAACCAGGTGGGGGCAGGGAGCTGAGTCTTAGTGCCAGCTTCGTCACACAAGCAAATTCACGCTCTTCAGCTTTACCTTCTTGTAACACAAGGCTGTTAGATGCTTACCAGCTTCTCTGCATAGTGACAAGAACTCAGCAGATGGTAGCTTGAAAGCTGAAAATAGCTATTCTTATATTAGTTATTTTCTCTATATGGAATGGACTCTTGATAATGCAAAAGAAGGAATTCCTGTGACTCATCTCTAACATGTCAAAATACTCCAAGCAACACCTGACTTTCCTTGCTAATGGGAAACATCCATCAGTCATCACTGGCTCATGCACATTCATTAAATCTTCCTCACTTGGTGAGGAGCTGCCTTCTCCCATGAAGGCAGTGACGTGTCCTCTGCAGTGACAGCAGCCTTGGGACAAGGAGGTGGTAGGCACTACCCTGCAACTGCAACCACGGCAGTGCACATGTAGTGTCCTGCTCTGGGAAATTCAGATCTCTTAATGCCTGCACTGTGACCAGAGACATGTCAGATGTAATGAATGTTGTGTCACCCCCAGATGGACCTGGTAGTGGGCACTACACACAGGTGTAGAGTGCCCACCAGGACATTTGGTGCTGCTCTGTGCTGCCCTGGGCAAATTTCCGTTGTGGTGGAGGCCCACACGTAGTACCCACTTCTGGATCCAAGCTGACTCTGTTCAGAATCAGAAATCACATATTCACCTCAGCAACAGAAGCAACAGAAGGCCTACAATCCATAGACAGCTGCTGTGTTAGCAGTCATGAGCAGAAGCAGAACAGGCTTGGGGAGGGAGCTGAGCAAGCAGTGGCAATGGATGGTGAGGATGGATGATCTGTTTCTGGTTTCCCAGTAAGAGGGGATATGGCACAGTGCAAGGCTGCCATTCATAGGTCTGCAGTGCTCTGTAAGGGAGGTATTCAATGTAGCAAGGAGTGAACCTCAGATGATATTTTTGTAGAACTGTGGAGAGAAGAGGCCCTCGTGAGGGAGCTTGCAGCAGAGATGGATGTTTGTGGGTGTGTAGCCATGTCACCAAAAGGAAGAGACGAACATACAGCACTGTCTCATCCTCAAAACTACTACCAGTTAGTCTTCTTATCCTGAAGTGTTGCCTTTAAGTAAGAGTATATACATATTCACCCAACTTTTCTAGAAGCTCTCATGAAAACTCCTGTAGAGAGTATGTAAATCAGTGGCAGAATCTGTTCTGTGTGGAACTCATTACCCAAGAAGGAATTTAGCTTTCTGGAAGTGTTCTTCCTTTCAGCCCACAGGTATAAAGCTATAGCCACATTCAAGAGCCTATGGTATGGAGACAATACCATAGTGAAGGTTTATAGAACCTTTACTAGTGCTCTTCCAGAAAGAACTGGTGGGACTGAGGAGAGTTGTAGTCAGGGCAAATGGTTTGTCTCCTTTTTTTTTTTTTTTTTTTTTTTATCAGAAGGTCCAGGTGTCTTTTTGTGCTTATGTTCTTCGTATGGGAAAAGCCACCAACTCACTCCCTCAAGATAGCCTTTTTCTTTTTTGTCACCCTGTAGTATTTTGCTCTTTTAATTTTTTCAAAAGACTTTTCATGGTCCCCATTAAAGTAGTCTTTGATTTGCTTGAGTCTCAGGGTATTCCAGCCTGTTATCACTCAGTCTAGTTTTCATTTCAGGCAGCCAAACAAAATTTAGTAACACTACAAATGTGTTTACTGTTTTGCTGATAAAGAGCTCTGGTCACACAGCCTCTTTGCCTTGAACAATATTAAATGTCAGCAATGGAAAACCACTCACCTGAACACAAGATGAAGTAAAAAACATCTCCATGAGCAGAGGAAGAGAGGAGCATCTGGCCTTAATGTGCTGAAGTATTCGAGCCAGCAAATTAATGATTCTGATGTATCCGTGAGAAAAAGTGCTGCTCCTCAGCTGAGAACCCTTCCCATAAATGTCAGGGGGTGCTCTGCATCTTACTGTCAGCTCAAAGTATGTGCTGATCCTTGGGGAATTTTAAAAGGAGACTGCAGCCCCAGGAAGTTTATGATGTTTTCCTGCACAGGTTGGATTTGTGGTTCTTTCATCCCTCAGTCTGTATTTTTTTTTCCTATTTCCTCCCCTGCCTTTTATTTTATTCTTTCTTTTACCACTTTTCTGTCATCCAAATCCCTCCTTCCCATTTATGTGTGTCATTTCCATCTTTTTAGATCCCTTCCTGCTGTGTGATGAGCTGTTTGCTTTTAACTAGTGGTAGGTCCCTCAGCAAGACCTCTCAGGTCCCCAAAGCCCACTGGGATCAGACAGTTTCCTCTGATCTCTGGTAAAATCTGTTACTCTCCTCTTATCAAACAAGAAGAAAGGATGCAGCAAGGAGTCTCATGGGCTGATGGGCTGGTGTGTTCCTCTGGTCTCTAAACAGTGATTCCTATTTGGAAAAACAGTTCCTCAATATTCATGTTGCCACCTGTGTTCCCACAGCTCCCATAGCTATTGCTTTAACTAGAGCTGCGGTGCTTTTTTACTGAACAGGAGAGATTTCAAGATTAGGTTTCAGTAAGTTTTGAGAAATGAGGTTTTATTTAGACAGAGAGCTCCATTAATAACTAAAGAAAATAAAAAACCTCATTTCAGTAGTTGTTTTGGTTTTTCATAACACCCAGAGCAAAGGGAGAGAGGTGTTGTGGAGAGGTGGAAACAAAAAAGGGAATGTGTCAGACAAGGTAGGGTGGTGTCAGCACAGCCCTGTGCACCAGTGTCATCTTTTGGCCCCATTTCTAAAAATAATAGTTTATTATTAAAAAACAAATTTAAATATTTTTATTTTCTTTTATTTTCCTTTTGCACTATGAATACAGTTAGTGTCTTAGGTAAAGTAGAGACTAAGAATTTGAAGAGACTTTCTGGATTATTTGAAACCCCTAGTTGAGTTTCTGTTCTCTGGTGAGGCCACAGGGGTATCTCACATACAGGATGAATGGCAGTCCACCAAGCTGACCTTTGATTTTTTTTTCTCTCTCTCTTCCCTTCTCCCTTGTTGATAGTTACCCAGCCATACACGGACATAGGTTGTACCAAGCAGCACCAGCTCCCAAGCAGGGCACTGCATTGCACAGCTGGGGGCTTTGTCTGCCACACACAAGGTGGCTGCAGTACAGAATTTTGCATACAGATTTATCAGCCTTTCAGCTGGTACCTCGGATTTCCTGTGACTGGGAATAGCTCTCATCCACCTCCAAGTAACATGTTCAGGTTAGGAATACAGCACTATTAATGAGGCATGCTTGTAGTTAAACGTGTAACATGCAAGCAGTGTTAATTTAGTAATGATAATAATGGTGATGATGTTGTGAGTGATGCAGATGAAGCACTGCAGTGATGCAGGCTGGTTTTCCTACATGGTATGAAAACTACTTTTTTTACTGTACTGGGAATTTAAAGGTTTGAAATCTGCTATGAAATGCTTTATTTTATTACCTTTTGATTAAAACATAGTTTAGTTAGTCTTCAGGTAACTTACAGTGTAGTAGTGATCTCTTGTGATTGTAATGCACAGTTTAAAAATTAGTACTACATAAGGGGATGACAATATGGAAAAAAATAAACATATTTTTCCAAGTGATGTTATAAATTCTCACTGCATTGGAATGAGAAACAGAAAAGTGTTACTTTATCAGTTTCTTTTCTGTGATATTTTGAATTATAAAAACATGCAAAGACCCAGAGAGTTCACAACAGATTCTCTTAATTCCAGACTTCATTATGCATGTTTTGCAGAATAAAGGTGAGTCAAGTGCAGCCTTGGGTGCCAAGGGTGACTTAAGCGAAATGAATTAATGCTATGCCCTCTGTTTTTCCTATATAACTATTTTTCCTCTTCTATTTTCTTTATCTTCTGTATCTTTCTCTTCCCTAACACATACTTCTTTTCTGTTTTTCTAGCATTAATTCCCCCTTAGCTTACTTTTTCTGTAGGCTTCATTCTGCCAAGTTATTTGTTTTCAGGATTTCTTCCCTTCATTCTCTTTTTAGCCCCTTTGTTTTCTGGATGTTGTTATTTTAGCTCCATAAAGACAGAATTTTAGAAACTGTTTTACTGCATGTTCTGCCTTTTTTTTTTCAAGTTCTGGTCTGATTCCAAGCTCCAGACCAGAGGATTTGTCTGTAGTTTCCCAATCTTCCTCCTTTTGCCTTTCTGAAGACACATGTGAAGTTTGCATCATTTTTCAGCCATGGTGAATAGTCTCTCTTGCTTCAGCCTCCCAAACTATATGAATAAATTGATGGACCTCTAGCTGAAATGTTGCTGAATCACCTATCTATTCAGATGCAGAGCAGGCTGGCTGGGTACAGACAGACTCATGTTACAGCTGCAAGAGATAAAACCTAAAAAGGATGGTGACATAATTAAGAACAGGTTTCTTCTCATTATCCATATCTCCTCCAAGCTTGCACTGATTAACTGGATATGCATGCAAGTCTAAATTGTGCATCTTCTGCTTCTAAGTTTATTTAAATAAATAAAACTCTCAAAAATAATTTGAGATTATTTGATAAGGAGAACCATGAATGATGATTTACAGCTAACACAGCAAAGCAGGAAGGACAGCAACTACTGAGTATTTGTGCAAAGGACAGTGTGGTGGAATGGCTGTAAGGGAAAAAATGATTAGTCCTCTGGAAGAGAGCTGAAAGCCTTCTCTACTTTTGGATGTCAGCAGCTGTTGTTCTAATTCTCATCCTTGGCAAAGAGAGCAAGCTGTTGTTGAGATATTGGTCCATGAGCCTGTAATTGTGGCTGTTGTTCCTAGTTTGATGGCATCTAACTATGGATTTCTTGTGTGTTAAATGGGGAAAATACAATTTTTTTTCCAGATTAGTTTTAATTCCTGGTGCTTAGACACAGACTTGTGAAGGGTGTTTGAAAACCATGAACTAAAAAAACCTTCTTTATTTCAGCCCAGACAAGAATACTGTAATTTCTCATAAGTAACATTTGTTGCATCACTTGAACTTGGGAACAAAACAACTATGCACACAGGTTGACATTTGAGAATAAAAAATGGTAAGTACAATTCTCAAATTTATGCGAAAATGCTATGCTCATTATCTTTATTTAAAATATATCAGTAAACATATGCATTGTAACTCTTCTAATTTGTTGCTCTGTTGGACACTATTGTCTCTGTGATGTAGAACAGAATGAGAAAATGAACCAGGAGATTTTTTAGGATATTAGGAGAATCAAAGTCTTTTCTAGTTGAGAATATAGCTGGAAAATAATTTTTGTTTCTGGATTTCAGTATAAGACAGTTTTTCTTCATCATCATCATCATCATCATCATCATCATCATCATCATCATCATCATCATCATCTTCTTCTTACTTCTTCTTCCTCTTATTTTTCTTCTTCTTTGTTTAAATTATTAACCTGTTCTTATCAAAATGTACAATTTTTATGTTTGATTCTCCTCCCCATTCCCCTCTGCTGTGGGAGGTTGAACCAGCAGTGCCCAGTTTCCAGCTGAGCTTAAACCATGACAGTCCTTTTTGGCAAGAGGGTGCCAAAGGGGTCACAGGGTTAAGATAATGACAGCACTGTTCCAGCTACTGAAATGAAAGTAACTCTATCCCAGCCAAAACTGGGACAACAGTGAAGCAATAGAGAGAATGTTTCATGGTTTCTGATAGCCACATATTTCAAAATTTATTTGATTATTTTATCATTGTGAGAGTTATACTGAGCAGTTTCAGGAAGTGTTCCTCTAGAAGTTTGTTGCCAGCATGTCAGGAAAACTCCTAGAACATGGTTACATGGTTAACAAGGTGTTTAATGACAAAGAAGAGTTTTAAAAAGCTTTAAGAAGCTTTTATATTTCAGATTTGCTACATTTTAAATCAGGTGGTGGGCTGAATGAAAGAAAACTACATCCACCTTAACAGGCAGTTCAGTGCAACATGTTTTGTAGGGGGAAAGAGCTGGTGCCAAGGACCCAGCAGCTCTGTCTCATGCCCTGGTCCTGCAGGCTGATTACCTGGTGGAGCACATCAGGTGAGCATGTGAAGTTCAGCTCTTCATTTAGGTCCATATAGTGCAATGGAGTTTGTGTGCTCTCAGGTTACCCTGAGATCTCAAACAAAATGGGATAATTGGAAATGGCAGGAGATTTGATTCAGAAGTACACTCCTGCTTCAGGCTATAACATTAATGTAGACACATAAAGTACTAATTAAGAAGCAATGGATCAAATGAACCAAAGGAACAGAGAACACATAATCGATACAGCAATTCCTGTTATATTATGTCATGTCCTTTGTATTATTACTTTTTTACACCATTTACAATGCCATTCATTCTAGTATAGGAATGTCTACATAAATTTGCAACAGGGAAATAATATTTTCTTCATAAGAATCCCTTTGTCTTCAGTAAGATTTACTTTCTAGAACTTGATATCAGTACTTTTATAACCTCTGCTTTAAAAAAAGATCACAATATTTAGAACCAAAATTTCCAGCAAAGAAATACAATGATCTTAAATGTCTTCAGATCGCCAGTCATCTTAATAGAAGTGAAACAGATTGACTTCTAAATGAACTGGAGGCTTTACAACTTTAATTTCTGTAATTTTTCTAGGTCCCCATAACTTCTCCCTCTTTCTCTCACTTCTTTCCCCTGTAGTTTGTTTGAGCCATTTGTATCTACTGGGAAATTCCCCATAGGCTGTATTTACTTTCCAGAGGGAGCATAATATGAAGCTATTAGCAGCTATTTGTACTTTTATGTTATTCCTTTTCAGAACTCCAAAGCTGCAGTTTTGATGGTATTTTCTATACTATCTTTGCCATGCAGTTGACTGAACCCTACCGAGTACCAAAGGCACTCAACTCTCCATGTGAGATTTGGGACTGTACATCTGAGCTGGGAGAATTCACTTGGGGAAATTTCAATGAAGCCATGGAAAAGCACAATCCTGAAGCTTCTGCTTGATGGGAATATGTTAAACCTTTCAAAGATTTTAATTTTGTATAATGAATTTGAAGGAAGCAACATGTTTCAGAAATGTATTGAATTCAAGAGAAGCAAAGTGATATGTTAAGTTTTAGGACTGTATTTACCAGGAAGACACCTTTATAGTTCTTCTGTCTCCCTCACTGGGAGCAGGTAATGTGCTTGTTTCTGGAGCAGTCCCCATGTGCAGCCCACAGGCTTGCCTGCATTCAGAGCAGCAGCAGAGAAGATGCAGTGCTGAGCAGCAATCAGGGACTGCTTCATGGTTGGACCCTTTCAATTTTCTCTTAATAAGCCCAGAAAATAGTTTTTGAATTTGTCAGACACCACCGAGCTGTAAAGAAGTTATCAGCATGACAGGAGCCCTGTCAAATATGTCCAGATGGGCTCTCATGCCTGTACAGATTGCCATGCTCTCTTAAATTTCTGCTGCTTTAATTAAAAACAAAATAAGACATGGTACTTGGATCTGGGTTCATCTTAAAATATATAAGTTCACCTCTGCTTTTAAATGCATGGCCAGGCAGTCTGTTGCCAAACAATTACAAAGAACGTCTGTAAATTGGATTCACTGCACTATCTCCAGGGACAGCTTACAATTGTCAGCTCTCTGTCAGCTAAATGAAAATAATGAAATGTAAGTTACAAACAGCAAGAAAATTGGGTGAGTCATTCTATTTATACATGTAATTACATCTAAAAGTCCAAGTGCCTTGAAATTAAAAGAAGATTGGTTCTGTCAGGTGCTTAACAAGGTTTTCCTGGAAAGGGTCTTCGTGGAGAAAACGCTGTAGAAAGCATCTGTGTCAGCAAAGCATAAACAGCTTGACACTGTCTGCCAGGATTCAAGTGAGAGAGAGCTGCAGTGCACGTGTGCACATTGCTGCGACAGGCAGGGCGGCGTGACCGAGACGGGAGTGACGGCCACGCCGGGCTCTGCCTCCCTGCAGCTCTGATAATGAGCATCAGCCAAAAGTTGACAAAAGGAGGTAGAAAATGCTGAAGACAAGTGGGATCTCCTCTCTTCTTTCTTTGGATCTCTCAGAAGGCCTTGGGGCTCTGGAAGCTTGGTATCAGGATGCATTGCATATTAATAATATATAAAGCACAATTAGCACACATGGTGCTTTGCAGGCTTGTAACTCATGCTTGGCTCCAAACTTCAGCACAGTGCTATGGGGGGAATAGGGAAGAGCTACACCATAAATACAAAATAATGGATTGATGCATTATTGAACAATTTAGTTCAGCAAGTCTTGTCAGCACAGATTTGAAGGAGGGAAAAAAAGAGGTTCCATGAGACATTCATACAAATAAAGTAATGGGATTTTGAGGATAGAAAAATAGCTGCAAAATTGTTGGGTTTTCCTTTCATCAAGTGATTATAAAGTTTCTAATTAAAAGCTTATAGGATAAAGATTTTTTTGAGTATTGATGGAGAGACAACATCTGTGGCTGTATCATCAAATATAGAAGTTATAAATTGAATCTTTGTTTTAGTTGCAGCTGGGATAGAGTTAATTTTCTACCTAATAGCTGGTATGGTGCTGTTTGGATTTAGTATAAAAATAATGTTGAATGACATGCTGATGTTTTGCCTGCTGCTATTCAGTTTATACTAAGCTAAGAACATTTCAGCTTCTTGTGCCCTGCCAGCGAGAAGGCTGGAGAGGCACAGGAAGGTGTGAGGGGACACAGCCAGGACAGCTAACCAAGAGACCACAGGGCTGTTCCAAAACATATGGCATCTGCTGAGCAATAAACTGGGGGGAAGGCTGGCCAGAGTCCACTGCTCAGGAACTGGCTGGGCATTGGTCACTGAATGGTGAGCAGTTGCCTTGTGCATCACTTGTTTTGTATACTCTAATTCTTTCATTATTATTATTATAATTTATTATTATTATTATTATTACTATTATATTCCTTTTCTGTTTCATTAAACTACCTTTTTGTCAACCCAGGGTTTTCTCTCGTTTGTTCTTCTGATTCTCTCCCCCATCCTGCTGTGGGGGAGGTGTGGAGGGTGAGTGATTGGCTCTGGGATGCTGAGCTGCCAGCAAGGGTTAAACCACAGCACACTTCCATGTGAAAGATTATAACTCATGTATTATACAACTCATGTTATGGGACTGGAACCTATTGCCTCACAGAAGTCCTGTGTTTTACAGATATATTATAATAGTAAGCATCAGTAGGCTGATGTGACTTATTTGTGTGTCCATTATAGTACGGTGATTTTATTAACATCCAGAGTGTTTTAAAGCACTGCTAGTTGGCACTGTAATTTATGGTGCATCTTAAATATTCACTTACAAAAGCTGAGTATTGGATGTTCCTGTTCATATAACATGAATTTTTAATGCTTTTCAAATAGCTGAAAGTGAGCCCATGTGGTACTTTATTTTGGCAGTTTATATAATAGATTTAACAGATACCTTGGGGAACATGCTTTTAATGTCCATTATTACACTTAGGAGTGTATATGTGGCATTACAGATATAATTTTGTAGTACAGTGTTGCTGTAAGAAGTTGCTGAAGGACTATCAAGACCATGGTTATCCATCATGCTTCTTAATTTTTTCTGTTGAAAAGATAACAAAGTAAATTCATTAGTGAAAAGTAACACAGTGACTGGTTGTCACATGAATATTTGTTCTGTTAACCAGATTTGATTTTTACTAAGGAAACATCTAGCTGCTTAAATCTCTATTTGAAATCTTGATTGCTTCAGCAAGAGAGATAAATATGATATGTGTTTCTTTTCAGCAACAAAATAAAATACAGACTGGCTGTCATTACTTGTGCATACTAGTAGCATATTTGTTCAGGGTCATTTGTATATTCATCATTATTTTACCTCATAGATATTTTGAGCAAAACTTTCATTTCTTTAACTAGAATAATCTGCCAACCAAATCCCAGATTTTAATTACTTTGAGTCTTTTTTTCCCTGATAAATAGCATCACATGTGAATGGTTGCAGTATATTTGCAAGGCTGAGTGGAGCTCAGAATGTCCATTCTTGTGGCAAGCTTCTGTGACCTTGGTTGCTAATCTGTTGGGTGTCTCCATTGCACACTGGGTACTCTCATTTTCATGTGTTTTAATTCAATTTACTTTTACTTTACTGGGATAACGTAAGTTGTATTTAAATTTTATATTAAACAGGTAAATATTTGGAAAGAGCAGAGAAGTTCTTGAAGTCCCTGAGTTTTACCATTTTATTGACAACAAGAAACAGTGCATTAGGTAAAAGATTTGTATAGATGTTTTTTGCTTAGTATCCAAAAACCATTTATCTCCTTATCTAGCAGCCTTTTCCACTGTCTGACCTACTCATTCTTCTGAGGAATCAGATGAAAACGAATCAGTCAGCACTTTCATTGGGGGACTGCAGCAGGAGTTTTACATTAGAAACAATCTCAGGAATGACAGAAAGACACATTTGTCAATTCAAGAATGGCACTGAGAGGGATCTTAGTTTTTGAATTAAATCAGGACTTGCCTTTATCATACTCTAAACTTCCCATCACATTGTATCAAGCAGGCTGAGTGGCAACATAAGGAGGATCGAGATCTTGAAGTCCTAGTCTTTTATTTCTGCCCCTTTTCTTTCTAGGCAGGTAGATATTTGCAGCATTTGGCAGCCTGAGAAAACCCAAATTGTTACAGATTTGGACAGAAACATTTCACAATTATAAATGCTGAAAGCTTTCTGTTGAAAAATTGCTCCACGTTTTCCTCTTCAATCAACAGCTACAGGGGTCCACTATTACTCTACAGGATAAGTGTAGGTGTTTAACAGACTGCTTGTAGGTGAAAGGTTTTTGCTTCAGCAACTCGTTAAACTTTTACATAAGTTACAGACTTTTAGATTGTACTGGAATATTACAGGAAACCTTCAAGATTCAAATAATTTTTTCCCACTGCATATCTCTGTCAGGGTACTCTGGCTAATGCTGAGCACTAAAAGACACCACCTTCAAATCAACAACTGTTTTTCAAGTGTAGTTTAATGAAGGAATAGCCTGCTAACACATGGGGTTTCTTAATCTTATACTAAATAGCTGGTCATCTGCCCATATACCAGATTTCTCTTTACAAACCTCTATTCCCCAGTGAATGGTATGCCAGTGCACTGTGACCTTCACACCAAAAATTTCAAAGGTAAAAGACCTTTGAAAACACTTTTACAACAACCCAAATACTAACAGTACAGCTCATTCTGTGTATGCAAATGCATACAAGTGAAGGAAGATCATACCTTGTAGAAAATCCAGCATGGCAGGTTAGCCATCAAAGGTTTTCTGCTCTTTCATCCAGATAAGAAGCTAAAAAGGTCTCGAGAAGATATTTAATCTGCTATCCAGCTCTGACCAGATCTGCATTGCTGGTGCTGCTTTCACTGGGAAGAAATGGAATTTTTGACAAGTGCAGCACTGTATGCTCACTTTCTCCTTGAGAATCTCATCAAATTAACATAAAATGCCCATTGAAATTTGATAGATTTGGTATTTAGTTCTTAAAATCTGGTAGTTAATCAATAGATCAGATGTTAATACTACTCCCAAGGCATTACTGACTGATTTTTAGACCACTTAGACCTTTGACTGTGCAAAGTAGAAAAATCTGGTGGTGACCATGCATTAAAGGAGCTGAAGTGGTACCTGCCCGAGTACCTAATCTTACTATAAACCATTGTCTGCCCACTGCAGAGGCAGTGTTACTTCCTTTCTGTCAGGTGTGATTGGCCCTGTCTACACGCTGAAAAACTTGCTGTGTACAAACACATCCTCTGGCAATCCCTGTTTACATTAAATACCATGGAAAATGCTATATTTTCTTGACTCCCTATAGACAGTAGGTGATTTTGAGGTAATACAAAGTTCAGCATAAATTGCTATTCACTCTGTGTCGGACACCAGGGCACAGAATAACAATTCAGATAGTATTCTGCTTACTGAGAATATATAATTATGTGTGCCTTTATGTGTTTATATAAATAATAGAATAATTAAAAGTTTATATAAATCATTGGGTTCTGGCCCTATAGGTCTAACAGAAGAAGAGATAGCTAGGTATCAAGTATGTGTGCTTATATAGGAGAAATTGCAAAGGTAAAAAATGTTCATACAATACCAGTTGCCAGAAGACAAACAAATATGGGAAAAGCCCCATAGAGGTCCTTCTAACAAAGCTTTACCTCATTAGCTACTGTGTTTTTCTGTCCCATATTCATATATACAGTATCAAATTTGTGGCAACTCTTAAACTGGCTCAATCTGTAATACAGATTTTTCCATTTTTTCAAAGTATATCAGTACATGGATAACAAAATGGTTGCTAGGTTACTCTGTAGTAAAGTCCCAGATACTGTTAGGTAGACTTATTTCTAGTGAAAAAATTAATTGATTCTTTGGTTAATATAACCTTTTAATGGCAAGATATACAAACACTTGAAGATTGCAGTATGTTTCAGTAGGCAATTGCTAGTTTAATGTCTAAAGAAATGAAGATGAAATAGCAGAAATGCAGTAACTATGAATGCAATTTCACCTCCACAAGTACAGAATTTTATATGAGTTATAGCTCATTGTATTGTATACTTTTTTTTCACACTTGGACAAGACAAAGGAAGAATTTTGGTCATTTCTGTGCATAAAGACATTTTCACTCCAGTTTTCAGCATAGACACTACAGCAGCCTATGAAGACAATGCAAGCCTCCTGAAAGTCAAAATATTATCTAAAGCATATGAAGAAAAGAGTTTTCAGATGTTCATCCAATCCATTAACAAATTCCATGCTTTAGCTAAGTCCTGTTCAGATGTATTCCTAGCTCCACTAAAGGCAATTGTAAAATTTCCATTGGCTTCAAAGCAGAAAGAATATTAGTCAGAATGTTCCTTGGGAAGGTGACTCTCTTGAAGTCCAGGTGTATTAGACCAAGAATATAACCCAAAAGGACCAAAGAAAGAACCTGCCACTTCAGGCAGGTAACAGGAGCTGTGCTGTGCTTTCTCAACCGTAGCTAATGAAGGTGTGTTTGAAGAATAAGATCCTGATTCAGAGGCATTTCTGTTTCAAAGTTCTGTGCTAGAAGAGTATTAACATCATTACTTTGCTTCAGCTCCTGGGAATTTGATTTCACCATTAATTTCTATTTCTGTGGTTATAAATTTCATGAAACAAAGTGAAAATTTGTATTCTCCTTGCTTTGTTGATTTGAGAGTACTTAGAAGCCCAAGGGTTATTAGCAGATTTGGTGGGACACAGCCATGCGTGTGCATGTGCACCCACACACATCTCAGGTAGGAGCTGGAGCTCAGTGGTTTGTTTTACATTTAGCAACCTCCTCTGTACTTTTAAAGCTTCTGGTCTCCCGAGGCTGAGATATCTAGATAGCTCTTGTGAAGTAATTGTCTTGTTTTGACAAATGCATTGCATTCACCTACACTTCTTGGTAGTCTTCTGTCTAAACTTGTTCACAAATATGTATCTTGGGACACTGGATGGGAACAAATTCTGATAGAAAGTTAAAAAGAAGACTCACAAGAATTCTAAAATTGCTTGTACCCTACTTGGTTTTCTTACTTTTTTTAATCTGCTCCTGAAGCCTTATGTATTTTTCTCTTAGGACTTCTATCCTATCTTAGGACTTAGTTATTCCTCCTCTCTGGCAACTCTCAGTGCATACATTTTCAAGGCTATCAGGTCTATCAAATGACTACTGCATAGCATCCATCAATAACAAATCTAGGCAAATAGCTAATAAGACTAAATAAACCTGGGACTTGCTGGATGACAGGCAGCTGGAGGATAACTGCATATGCTTCTGGATAACTGTCTCTCCTTGGCAGCTACTAAATTAAATTTTTGGATTAGTGTTGGTAAAGTTTCTATGTTATTTTCTGGTTCTCTGTATATTTATACAGGCTAAAACTGTTGAAAAATCATGAAATATTTTTAAACTTATGTATCCAGGCAATGGTTAGCTTGATATACACACTTTTTTTTTTTTTTTTTTTACATATGTGTAAATCTGGGCAATGAAAAGCATGTATGCATTTACACTCATGGGTGGTGACTTCTCATCATACCCTTTGGCTGCTATGGTTCAAAAATCACTGGGGCTCAGGAACACATGCAGGCAAAGGCAGGGTGTGCACACACACAGAACGTAGAAACAGGACTAAACAAGGAACTAGGATAGACTGCTGTGACCAAGCTTAGGGCTCAGGCAGACAGGTGAGTGAACCAGAAGCCTGTTTACATGTTTGACTGCTGTAGTGCTCTTTTTTCACTTCTGTTCCTAGCTTGTTAACCCAGATCTTTCCCTTTCCCTCCTTTGGTCCTTCCTCTAAACATCCCATAGGAAGTCTTGCGTATTTCCACAATCCCCTTAAATGACTCCATAATAAGTTTTCAGCAAAATTCAAATTCTCTTCCCCCCACAAACCACAATAAAATCTGCAAGCCTTTAGGCAGCCATCCCTTAATTGCATGGCATGGTTTTGGAGAGAGCATGTATGAAGGCATCCTGGGCTTTTTCCTATGCTTGTGTATGATTCTACCTGGCAGGTGCTTTAGATGATCCTCGGTCATACATCTTGATTTAAGAATAAGACGGGTAAGAGTAAGAATAGAGCTTTGGATAAAACCAAGTTAGATGAAGCATGCAACGAGTGACAGTTTCAAGGTGACCTCTGATTTCAAATGCTTGATGTCAGCTGTGTGGAGCTTTTGTGCTGCAGTACTGAGTAGAGAGAGAAGTCCCTGGGTCAAAGGAACCAGTGTAACTCTGATGCAGAACAGGCTGCTATAAACACAAGTTTATTTGTGTGCGTGTTTATTAATTTTAGAAGCTGTTGCTAACAAACCAGTCACATTTCTTAATATCTCTGCATCTGTATTACCTGTGGGTAGTTGTGCCAGTGAAACGAGTGAATTGAATTTAGCTCCAAATTCACCTCACCCATCAGAATGTAACCTGCAGTATGCATAGGTAAGCTGACAAATTACACTGTCACATATTTCATTTTCTCAGTGTTTGGGAATTCCTTCAGTAACCCTTCCATAAGTGGTACAATAGCCCTAGAAAAGCATGTAGCAAATCAGTCCTGACACGCTGAAAATAAACTTAGGCTTAATAAAGACTTTATAGTTCATTCTTGTTTTCAGATTGGACAGTGGCGTAGGCTTTTTAAGTGCTACAAACTGGCTAAAAAAACTACAGCTGCTGTAAACTAGGGTCCAGAAGTACTTGTAAATAAAGTGAAATTTTGGATGCAGGGCTGGTGATTCAGCAGGTGAAACTGAATGGATGGGGATCAACATTCTTCCTCACTTCTCATGAGGTTGGAGCTCCCGGTTCTTACTTCCTAAATTTCCTGTGTGGTCTCTGATACCCAGAGCACTTGTCAATGGGGCCTTGAGAACAACTCAAAGGAACTTAAATTCAAAAGCAGTCTTAATTTTTTGAGCAGTTATGTATATTTTTTTCCTTGTATTTGAAAAGGGAACTATACCCAGGGGGAATGCATTCCTGTTATTATTTACAGTTGGTACAACCCATTTAAGTAGAACTGATGCATGCAGAAGATTTCTCTAATGACAGTTCAGCTCTCCTGCAGTCATCCTTGTCTTGGGTGGATCATGAGGCTGTTTGACACAGTGGGGTGGATTCCAGCAGGTGTCCCTGGTGCCACTGAGTGTTGCCAGTGAAGAGCCCTATAACTAGACAACATTAGCAATCCTTACCACCAAAACTTACACTTCACTGTGTAGTGTCAGTCTTTAATGTATGCACTGTGAATGCACTGACTTCAGGGTCAAAGTAAAACCACATTATGTATCAAAATTACCCTGCAGATAATTTCTCTTTTAGTAATTTAAAATCTAGGAGAACAAGTAGACTCCTTCCTTTTAACAAGCTGAAAAGGAACAAAGTTAAAAAAGTTAAAGGACAAATGCCTAATTTGAGGGCACAGAACATGAGTGGGAAAATATTACTGGGAATTCTTGTTAAGGATTCTGTAAAGTTGCATAAGAAAAAAATGAAATGTTTCATAATTAGACTGAAAGTGTCATCATGTTCTTGGTTTTCTGAGACATGAAAGGCAAAATCACTTTAAACTTATTTCTGAATCATATAATAGATTATTCTTCCCTTAGGTCAGGGAAACATTATGTGTCTTAGAAGAAAAAACTTCTGACACTCCTGGTGTGTTATGAAGTGCCTGCTTTGATAAAGTGGATGAAGAGAGAGTGCTTGCCCATTTTATCAGTGGTATCATCAGACCTTGCTGTTCCTCTGTCAGTCCCTCTTTGTAACACTGCTGGAGACTTAACAAAACCTAACTAAAGGGTTGCATCTCTATTCAATAAGGTCATGAGGCAGTTGCAATCCTGAATGCATATTGGATGTGCAACAATGTACCACAATAACTGTTCCTCTCTGCAACTCAACTATTTACACTAAACCAGTGGAGGCAGCCCCTTTAGTGGGCCCTTGTGATGCAAAATAAGAAGAGTTGTGTGTAGGAGAGAGCAAAAAATAGCACAGAATATGCAGATGTGATGGATGTAAATTATTTTTAAAAAAGAAATAATGAAAGAGGCTTATAACATTCAATTGATGTGTTTTTCCTTTTGCTTTGTTTTTTTCCCCTCATCCTGTTGAAGGAAAGGGAGGGTTTGCAAGACTGACACAGCTGTCTGCTCCAGAAGCTAGATGAAGGACTCCCAGCTAAAACCTGACACCTCCTGCAGCTGCCCTGCTCATATTCCTTCTATTTGCTGGAAGTTCCAGCAAGGCTTTCAGAAAGATGGTCTCTCTGCTGCTGATTACACTGCAAAATCCCCTCACTGAGGGATCTGTATTTTTCTAGCACTGAGAAAAAGAAGTTAAAGTTAAAGCCAGGAGAAGGAGAAATAGATGTGTGCTGGCCAGGGTCCACAATGTTCTATTATTCTTGAGATTTTGTATTTTCTTCGTTATGTAGCAGTCCTTTTTTTTGGTCCTATTAACCTTGTCAGCAAAATGGCTTGGATTTTTCTGATGCTGAGAGATTCTTATTCAGTTTATTTTTGAAGAGAGTATTATCTCAGTCAGCACCTTATCAAGTTGACTATTGCTGTACTATTTTTTTTTTTTGCTGTGTACTTTAAACATCTGTTGTAAAAAAAGTCCTCTTTTCCATTAACTTTCTTGGTAGGTAAAATTTCTTTTTGCTAGTTGTTTTATATTTATATTCCACTACAGATTACATTTTGAAATCCACCATATCATATGTAGTAATGATCTGAAAAAGAACTAATTTTCCTGCTAGAATTTTAGTTACTCCATTTATTACCATATTCTTTATGTTCATGCTGATTTATCAAAAGATGCAATTTAAAAGGTGGGATGTTATCTTGTTCTTTCCATCAGCTTATCTCTGTTTACTCCTTCGTTTACTGCCACTCTCACTCACTCTTGTTCTTACAGATGCAGTCTTTCATTCATGTCTTTAACTCCTGTACTTTCTCCAATGATCTATTTATTTCCTTTTGTTTTGATTTTCTCTTTACATTCTCTTTTCCTCATGATTTTTCCTGGTTGCAATAGACTCTCCCAAGCTGACATATGGGAAAAAACAGGAGACCAAGACCCCTGATCCTGCCCTGTTTTCTTCAAAATGCTGTAGAAAAGATAATTTTCTTTGCCTCTCCCTTGGTGTGTGTACCCTGTTTGTATCTTACTGCATGTTTCTCTCTCCTACAACAAGCACATGTTAATTTTTTGTGGCTATTCTGAGACTTTTCATAGCAGCTCCTGCTATCTCTCTCCTTAGATATACACTTCCTCCATTCTGCCCCTTCTATTTTATCAGCAAAATTCATCTGCAAAGCTGGCCCATTGCTTTCTTCAGTCCTTCAATTAAGGAATAAAGTTCTTCTTCCCCTCCTGAAATTTTCTAATAGATGTGTTAGTCATCTCTTGGTTCTTGCTGATGTGCTGCCCAGTGCTAATTGACTCCTCATTTCTGGTGCTATTCCAGCAGCTTTTGCTCCTTTCCCGTGTCTGGCCTCATGCTGATGATTTACCTGTATGCAGTGCTGCAGCAGACAGATGCCCAAGGAGCTGTAACTGAGCCACGCTGGGTACCAGGAGAGGACAGTGCTGCTCATGCAGTGCTCTCCTCACAGTGTTTTCCTCCTTCCAAGCTGACTCCATGAGAAGGAGGTGGTAGGGGTGTAGCCAGGCCAGTGCTTGGGTGGGTGTCTTAGGTTGGAAATGGGGGTGTGTATTCTATTGCCATCTGTTAGAGGTGGGGCAATTATCTTCTGTTAATTGGGCAGTTTTCTTCATCATTTGCACAACCCATCCTCCTTCTGGGGAGATATAATTTGTTAATGGCCCATGGAGTCTGAGTTCATTACTGATAAATTTACATGATCCCATTGTGAGCTGCTCCCTCCTTGGGGGAGGAGCCAAGCATTTCTCCCTGGGTGGACTCACATTTGCAACCCCACAGGAGCCTTTTCCCACTGGATTCCCAGAGAAGCAGCTTTCTTCTCCACTGGATTCCCAGAGGAAGACCAGGCCCATCTACACCACCACTGGACCTTCAGAGGAAAGCTACACCTTTCTACAGCATCACTGCTTCAACAGAACCACACCTGTCACTCCAGGAGGATTGCAGCCACCATTTCAATTGACTGCTGCCAACACCCTGACCAACAGGGAGTCAGGTCATATTCTGACTCTGACAGTGGTTTGTTTTCTTTTTTTTGTACTATTGCATTTGTATTTTTCTAGTAAAGAAGTGTTATTCCTACTCCCATGTCTTTGCCTGAGAGCCCCCTAATTTCAAAATAATTCAGAGGGAGTGAGTTTACATTTTCCATTTCAAGGAAGGCTCCTGCCTTCCTTAGCAGACACCTGTTTGTTGTTTACTTGAAAAGATTTGAAACACATGTGGCCCAGATTGGTCTAAGAGGTGATTCCATATACTTAAATTCCTTGAAAAGTAAGCAAGTATGTGGATCTCAAGCCAAGTACTCAAAATAACTTTAAAAATACTTTTTTATTTTCAAAGAAGATACTCATGTTAGCAGTATGCTTCCCTTATGCTTTCTGCAAAGGCAGAAAAAATGAAAAAAAAATTGCTTATGTCTCATCTCTCAATACAGAGTCTTGTAACTGATGAGACTTTTTTTTCTAATACTGGCAGTTTTGAAATATGAAAAAGGCTGTACCACCATAAGTACCTAAGGTGTTGGAAGTTGATTTGGCTTGTTTCTATGTATCATTTCCAGGCTGATAACTTTTAAGAGATAAAAACCTGGGACATATTTAAACAATATCACCAAGGCTTTTTATTGGTAATGGAGGAAGTTTAGAAGAGATGAGAAGAATCATGACATCCCTCTTCAGTTCAAACTGAAAAGCATGTCAGCCTTGAGGCAGATTACACAATAGTAATGGCACCTTTGTGACCTCTTGGTTGCTTCCTAGGGTTTCTCATTGCTCTCTTACACCATCATCTCCTCTAAACTGTCTGTGAGACATGCACATAATCCCATGGGGCTGTTTCCATTCCTCACTGATAACCTGATTGATCTTGTTGACATCTCAGGGCCTCTTCTGGATCCTGCAGCTTCACTTGTGCAGCACTGAGACGCCCAGGCTGGAGAATCTGTTCTCTCCACATCTTGCACTCTCCTCTCAGATCCAAAATCATCCCTTCTGACATGTAGTGCTGAAGCAGGACTTCCCACAGATTCACAGGAAATGTCCAAAATCAAAAATCTGTGTCCTAAACCACAGGGTCCTTTTCTCTGTAATTTTCTATTACGTGTTTCAGAGCTCTGTGCAACCATATGCACTCCAGTACCTGCAAACACACCTTCTCATGGCAGCTTTAAATGGGAACTGATGCAGGGTTACTCCCTCCTCCCTTATTTGGCCTTCCCAAAATTTGGCCTTTCTCTGCTGGTTTGGAAAAAACAGGAGATTAAGAGAGTTAGGATGCAGATGCTCACAGTGGCTGATGACCAAACCTTAGTCCTTTTCCTGAGAAAAAAGGAGCAGAAGATCAAATTACAGACCTACTTCAAAAATTTCCCTTGAGTAGAGTGACAGCACTTCTTGGATCAATTTCTTGCTTGGAAGAAAGAAACAGGCAAATAACAAATACAGTTTATATTAAGACACACAGAGGGAGGACATTAAGTACATGGTGCATTTTTCCTTAGGTGGACCATACCTCCAGTATGCAATTCAACTATTATTAGCTTAAATGCACTATTTCAAATGGTACTCAGGAGCAGTTTTGCTAAACACTAATGCAACTTTAAAAATAATTTATAAAAATTTTTTTGCATGCATAATAAAAGATAACTATTTTGAAACTCCTAATTTGTTGCAATCTGCCAGTCTGTTTACACAGAAAAACAAATTACTTCTGCTGCACACTTGACACCAAAATAGGCATAACATACTCTGTGAATTTCAAAAGTCATCAAGACATCCAGGATTTGAAAGCAGAACAGTAAAACCTCATCTTTTTTTTATAATATTGGATTGATAAAGCACTAATGTACAAGTTACACATTCAGCACACAGTAGCCTTTACTAAAAGAAAAATATCCAATATTCTCTTAAATTCTTTACTACTACTTATAATTTCCTGATGATATTGTCTAGGCAGAGTGGCAAAATTAAATGAAGGCTATTTGCAGAAAGCAAATACGTGAGAACTAACATGTACCACTCTATTAAACACCTTTTTTAAAATTTTTAATTCTGCAGTGGTTTGATATTTTGTAGGTAGTACTCCAGATAGCTCTGAAGAATCCTTTTGTACATCTTTTAGAGGCCACCTTTCCACTTTCTGTATTTTTGTGTTTCTAAGAACCCAAAAAGGTTATGAGTTTTGTACTGATTTTTTTTTTTTTTTGGTGCTACTGTTGTTTCTGCAGCTGCCTCATTCAGCTGTCGTGTGAAGCCTGTTTCCCAGGTACATTACAATCAGCCAGCTGAGAGTGGATGACTTTTCAGACACAAGGAGCCACATACAAGATTGATGTGTGCCCCCAAGGAAAGTGTTTTATGACACAGCCTTGTGGCACTTGTTGCACTTGTTGCCATCTTCCTTGATCCATGTAAAGCCTCCTCTTCACTTGTCCTGGACAGTGTGAAGATACCTTTCTTCCTGACTGGGTAACAAGAAAAATAATGGAAAGTATAACAGCTACCTCTAGCAGCTGTGATGTGTGGAAGGCTATAACTCTACGTACAAAAGATATATAAACGATATTTTAAAACGTCGAGTCTTGGGTTATGATAATTTTGGTTGAACTCTTAGTGCAGGATTTACATAAAGGTCAGCTAGGAAAACAAGGAGGAAAATGTTGACTTGTACTCACCTGACCTACAGAGAGCAGGGAAGTTGGTCTTGCTGTGTTGCAAGGAGAGAGATCATATTTTTAGTAGGAAAATTTACTGAACCCTCTGTGCTCCTCTATCTGGGCTGGAAAAATCCCATGAATAACAGAGAGACATGCGCACAAAATTATACAAAATAACTGATAACACAGCCACAATATGGATCTTCAGCTGGACCTGCTTTTAGCATCCTACTCCTTTCCCTTTTTTTTTTCTTTTTCTTTTTCTTTCAGTAAAAGGTTCTTTTTAACCAGCCTTGTTATTTCTAGAAGTGGACTATTTTTCTTCTAATTTCCCAACACAGGATTGGGACTAAAAGATCTGATGTCCTTTTTAGGACATCATGGCATCATCTTGCGAAGGTTTTTCTGTGATAGTCTGATGTCAGTTTTACATAACTTTCTATCCATAGAAAATAAACAAAGTACATGATTTGCTTATATTTTCTGATGTTATTTTAATGGGTACCAGTGTATTTTTGGTTAAATGGCCAGAAAAACCCAGCCTAATTTTTCCAGTGATTTCTGAATGTTCTGAAGTCTAACATTTGATGAATACTTCAGTGCATACATTCTGTTCTTGTATCTTCCCCAAAAATTACACTAATTCCCTATTAGTGCATGATCCACATAGACATGATGCTCAGGTATTGATGAACCATGATTGTTACAGAAGAGTAAGAAGAGGGAGCAAAAGAAAGAATAATCTTAATTAGACTTTGGGGTGCTAGGGATGAAATACTGCCTATGTATTTGGAAGTAGTGTGTGCTACATAATTTCCAATAAATAAAAACCACATACAAGGTCCATTTCAACACACTTAACATGCAAACAAATAATGGAACATATGAAAGCAAACTTACATGAAACCAGTGGGATTTTTTACTGTTTCTTAGACATGTGTACAATATTTTAGATAGATATGTGCAGTAAGTTGTTCTAAAGCTAGACATGAGAGAAGACTGGATTTGCTTTTGAAAATAATTGTTTTTTGGAGGAACTACAGCATAAATGGATTTAGTTGGAAGATTTAATAGAAACGTTCCAGAATATAGATAACTGAAATATCATTAATTTTCCACTAATTGGAAAAAAAAAAATCTTTCCTCTTGATATTTATTATAACATGGTTTCTTTGTAAAAATAAGATGAAACATTTCATTGAAGTGCAGCTCCTACTAAGCATCAGTGTGCTTGCAGAAGAATAGAATCATTTGTGGTAGAAGAAATGCCTCTTGGGTCATCTCAGTCCATCAGCCTGAATCATTGGTGGATGGATTTCATTATTCTTAAAATAGATTTGAATATATTTGGTGATGGAAATGCTGTAACCTTCACTGGCAGGTTGTTTCATTATGTCTCTGTTCCTTTAGTTATAAATTTTCCCTGCTGCATTTTAATCTAGTTATTAGCATTTATTGATCAACCTCTTTGACTAATGACAGTAGTTGATCCTTATTCTCTTTATAGTGTTCCGTTAGGTATTTGTACATTCTCTGTTTCTCTTCAACTTACTTCTCCTTAGTTTCTCCTTTCATGACCATTTCTTTAAATGTCTTGCATATCTGATTATCCATCTTTTCTCATATGCATTTTTATACCCTTTCAATGCCTACCTTTTTGGCGGGCTTTTAAAATTGAATTAAAACTGAAGAACTCTGACTGTAATACTGTGGAATTCAGTAACACATTACAAATCATTCAGTCTGGATATATATAGGTTATATTTAATAAAAACAGGTCAGTGCAGATGATTGGAGACACTGCTGGGAGTCATCAAACAAGGCAATTCTGTAGTCCTGTATGAGAGGTGTAATTCCATTCATAAATTTATCAAGACCCATCTTAAACCAACAAGTATTTCTTGCACTTTTTGCTCCTACTGAAAAGCTGCTTCATCATTTCTGAAACAGAAAAGCTTTTAAAATTTCCTCTCCTTCCTACTTCATTTTTTTTTGTTTTCATGCCAGCACTATCCTGTATTTTAAATTTCTTTTTCCTTCCTGCTATTCTCATCCATCCATCCATCCATCCATCCATCCATCCATCCATCCATCCATCCATCCATCCCTTCCAAATCCCCTCCTGTTTATCTCCCACATACACATACAGAAAAAAAAACCCAAAAAACCCATTTCCTGCTTTTAAATGTCACTTTTGCTGAGGTCTTTCAGGCTTTTATCACAAACTGCTCTGCCAATTCACCTGGTCATCCTAGCAGCCCTCCTTTGTGTGTATTGCAACGAATTCAATTTCCCTTGAGTACAGGCAGTGAAGGCTGTGTTCCCTGTTCCTGATGAGCCCGATCTGGTTCTTGTGCAATGGCAGTAATAAGTCTTTCTCCCAGTAGAAAGGCCTCACTTAATGCTTCTTGGGATCACTGTTTTCATTTAATGGCCCCTCTGTAGTGAGGGCTCACTGTAACCCTTACTCTGCCTGGTGCAGGTCTTTCATCTCTTCTGTAATTGCTGTAGAATAAGCTTCTCCTTTATTTCAAAAGTTCTTGCTTTTGGGTCATGGTGCATGACCTTCTTCAGTGTTCTGTTGAATTCCACCTCACTCCACGTATTCCACCTCATTCCACATATTCCAGTCCGGAAGATGTGTTCATATTTCAGGGACAAGGTCATGGATGAGATTGCAGGTGACTGGAGCTTGGTAACTGCTTGCAAAACAGCTGAGTAATTTTGAGGTTTTTGTCTTCTTGCGGCAATGTCCTTTATAGCAACAGCTGTGTGAGTGTGGTGGGTTGGCCTTGGCTGGCTGACAGGTGCCCCTCAAGCTGTTCTCCCTCCTCAGCAAGACAGGGAAAAGTATAAGATGAGAAATCTTGGTGGTTGAGATAAGAACTGGGAGATTGTTCACCAATTATCACAGGTAAAACAGACTCACCTTGGGAAAGATTAGTTTAATTTATTGCCAGTTAAAAATAGAGCTAGTGAGAAACAGGAACAAAACTGAAACCACCCTCTCCCCACTCTCTTTCTTCCCAGGCTCAGTTTCACTCTCAGCTCCTCAATCTCCTTCCTCCCTGCTGAGCCCTGCAGGAGGATGGGAATGGAGGGAATGTTTGTTCATATCCCATATCTGCCATGGGATATGAACAAACACTCCTTCTTTCTCATTCTCCTCCCCATGCCAGCATGAGGTCCCACCCATAGCATGCGATCCTTCATGAACTTTTGCAATGTGGCTCTGTGGAGACTGCAGTTCTTCAAAAGCTGCACTCCAAGTCCCTCATGGGCTACATATATTGGCAGAAATATTGATCCCATGGGGGCTTCTCTCCAGAGGTCACAGCTCCTCCCAAGGGCCTGCTCCAGCTCTGGGGTCTCCACAGGCTGCAGCTTCCTTCAGGGCTCTTCAGTCTGCATCCTCGTGGACCTCCATGGGCTGTGGGGGACATCCTGCCTCACCATGGTCTGTACCAAGGGCTGCAGAGGAGTATCTGCTCCAGTGCCTGCAGCACTCCTCCACCTCCTCCCCCCTTTTTTTCAGTGACCTTGTGACACTGCAGGCTGCGGTCACAGGGAATATGTTCTCTGGCCAGCTCACTCCCCGAGACCGATGGGCAGTCACGAGAGAAGCCACACCTGGATCTCTACGAGACCTTCCCGGGTGTTGGTGTGTGCAGGGGCTCGCAGCTCCCTGCCACAGGCAGCTGTGGTCTGGGTGACACAGCAGCAACCCAGTACAAGGGACCAAGGTGAAGGAATAGAGAGGCATCACTTGTTTGAGTTCCAAGGAAGGTTTATTTCCCCAGAGGAGTCAGGGACAAGTGACAATAACTGAGGGCAAAAAACTGCTTTTAAGGAGGGGAGGGAATAAGGGGGTGGACACAACCTTTTACCAATAGGAAGGCATTAGGGAAGGAGTACAGGGTGAGGGCTATCCAATAAAAGCCAACAAGGGGAAGGAGCAAACCTTGCAATCAAATCCTGCTTTGAGGAAGGGATGAAGGACAGGGAACATTCCAGAACAAAAAGGCTGTGCTATACTGTATAGGCAGGGTAATTGACATACACTTGATGGGAAAATCTTGCGGTAAACAACTCAGAACTGAATCATCAGGGAAGCCAAATGAGGTACCTGCAATGAACCATTACAAACTTATAACAAGGAATACTTAAAACCTACTGCAGAAGAACAAACTGTAAAATAACAGACTACCTTGTCTGAGACAACCTTGGTGTCTGCAGAGATGTTTCTCTTACTTTTTTTCTTGTTCCTGTCTCCCACAGATGCTGTGCAATGTATTTTACCCTCTGTTCAGTATGCTATTGACAAGGTGCTACCAGTGCCAGCAGTGGGCTTAGGTTTGAGCAGCAGTGAGTTTATTTTGGAGACAGCTGGACCTAGCTCTGCTCAGTACAGGAGCAGCTTCTGGGGACTTCTCAAAGGGCACCTCTGAAGCCCTGCTTCAAAAACCTCACTATGTGCACAAAACGCAGTAAGGAATGCTCCTGTCTTTTGCAGTGGATCTGTCAGAGGCTTTGGGTGGAGGCTAAGAAAACAGTTTTTTTTCCTCCTCCAATTCCCATGATTTGGGTATAAGCTGGCTTCAGCAATTTGCTCAGCCTGATACAGCAGCTCTGCTGAGCAGCCTGACCACCCTTTCTGGCTTTCTGGACTATGAGACTTTATTACCATCAAGCACAAATATCTTTGTCAGGAGAACCAGTGATTCTGCACTGATTGAGGTTTATGCTCAGAGGCCCAGAGATGTGAAAACTTGTGTGTCACGTAGCCCTTGTTGCTTTCTCGGGGAGAGTGAGAAAGAAGTGATTTTAATACTACATTTGCAATCCTTCTTTAAAGGATGGCCGATGCACAAGATGTTTCCCACACCCTTTTCTGGAATGCTGAATGCCCCTTCCCTTGTCCTGGTTTTCATTCCGATCCTGGTACTTGGTGGGGTGCTCTGTGTGGGAGGGGGCTGTGGACTGCTTTGGCCCTACTGCAGAAGTTTTCAGATGTCTTCAAAATGGTGAGAAAACCTAGTGCCCACCAAAACTAAAGGCAGGCAGGAAGCCTGTGGCAGCTCTGTGTGGACATGCTGAGGAAATGGTGTTTGTCACTTGGGCAGGAGACACCAGAGGGCTCCTGTGAAGAGGCACAGCAGATGTAAAAGGACACATGTGAGGGCCCGTGGGAGAAGGCATAGGAAAGAGATGTGAGAGGAGACACAGGAGACAGAAAACAGGGACATGTGAGGAGACACTTTTGGAGAGAAAAAACAGAATAGGCAAAAGAAAAGGGGGTCATGGCTGCAGAGCATTGATGGAAGGAGGAGAAGACTGAGTCTGTGGGAAGCCCATGTTGGGACAAGGACACCCCTGAGGGGCTGTGATCAATGGGTGACACACACTGGACCTGAGAGCAGTAACACATGAGGAGGAGGGGAGGAGAAGGGTGAGAAACAGTGACTGGTTTAAGAAACTATGATGCACTGACACCCACCTCCTGTGCTGCCTATTGCCCCATCAGTGAGACTGGCAAGGACTGAGATAAGTGTGAAAATAGGACCAGCAAAGACATGGAAAAGGGAGAAGTGGTGTTGGACTGAAATAGAACCTGTGGAAGGGGAATGAAAGGTGATTGTCTTTGATTTTTGTTTAATTTAATGCCTTTTTTTGTTTGTTTCTCAATACCTCAATCAATAATGAAAATATTATGCTAATTTAAAATAAATTATCCAAAAATCCCTGGATTGAGACTCTGTAATAGCAGGTCAGAGTATCAAGGCTGGCCAAAGGGTGTAATGGACATAGTGTATCCTGTCAAATAAAGGGACAAGCCTGCTTCTGTTTTTACTCTGTGGGACCACCCCCTTGCAGTTTTTGTCTTCAGTTCAGAAGAAAAAGAGGCTCATGAGTATTAGTACATAATATAGGAATTACTTTTATGCCTTTGTTATTTAATTTTCCATTTTTGCTGAGAGTGATGGCTTAGCTTAATTAAATGCTTTCTAGAAGCAGCTCTCTGCTGGAAGCATCGACAGGTAGAAAAGCCACATGTGGCTTCTACCATGACTATACAAGGTATATATATATATATATATATATATATATATATATATGTATATATATATATATATAGGTATATGTATATATATATATATATATATACAAGGTGCTTTGTCTACAGAGGAGAGGAGGCCTTGGGGGTGTCTGACACACCACAAAGAAGTAAAGGATACCCTGGAGCAATGCACAGCTGCAGTGCTGCCAACAGGGTTCGGGTAAGTCCAGAGCTCCTTTTGAACACAGAAACAGGGTGAGGAGGATTCCTTCTGCTCCTCTCCAGCTGCATGTCCACTCCCACTGAGGCAGCTGCTCATAGCCCTACTTCTCCAATTTGCTTTTCACTGTGTAGAATTTAGCAGAACCAGATGTAACACAGGTCTCTTTTTGTGGTATTCCCTAGTTGACAGGAAAGTATTTTGAATGATGGGTGTCTTTTGAACCTCTGGAAGATCACTGCTCTTTATTTCAGAATAAAACCTTCCCAGATAACTGGTGAAATCAATCAGGGGTATTCAAAACACTTTTTGGCTCTAACTTTTTTAAATAAAATACTCACATTAGTAGGTGAACTACATAGGGTATATTTTAAATTACTTGTTAACTTCCCAATGGTGGTTGTGAGTATGAGGCATTGTATCAGCAGATAAAACAGATTAAATGGCAAGACTCCTCTATTCTTTCCATTCAGAAGGGAATATCTCAGTGCTCATTCTTCTGTAAAGAAATAACATTCTCCTGTGGCTGGGGTATGATTTGGTGAAGCATTACATTAACAGAACCATCTTGACCAGCTGTGCTGGGGCTTAACAAAAGGCAACTCATTCACAGAATAGCTGTGCTGCATTTTTGGCACTCAGCTCTGATTTGGAAGGGCCTCTAAAATAATGCACAGGCTGCCCTTTGCCTGCTGCATCATGAAGCTGTGAGGTTTAGTTTTTCCCTGTGGTCAAATACCCTGGGAATCAAATGTCCTGCTCTCTCTCTAGAAATGTCCCTAGAGCACTAAATCCATTACGAGGTGGACAACCAACTGAAAAACACTAAAATTATTACCAAAAATTCTCACCATAAAAATATAATCTGTATTAAATATAGAGGGTTTTACTTTCTTAGAAACATTCTTGTGTTAATACACTGTGTCAAGTAAAACATCCCAAATGTCATATTTTATGTGTGCTTTCTAAATAAATGGAGGAATCAGTTAAAAAATGCAGCTGTTTTTGAGTTTAATACCATCATCTCTTACTCTGTTGTTCAAAGTGTTGCAGCCTTCTTCTGAATACATGAAAGCTCAAATAGTTTATGAAACTAGAGATGTCACTGGGTCTCAGCCTCACTGCAGCACTCAGCCAGCAGCACTTCTCATGAAATTCTCATACAAGTGAGATGCCCAAAGTACTCTCTAAGCAATTGAGTTCATGTGAAGTTCATAATTTATGTGTACTCTGGGAAGGGGGTTATGATTGTTGGTTTATATTAGTTATAAACAATTTCAGTGTTCTTATAAATGAAATGTACTTGAAGAATCAGTTTTATTATTACTGAGAAAACCCTATCCTCATTATCTGTCTGTGGATCATTGTAGAAAAGTAGCCTGGCAAAACTGGCTGAATGAACTTATCCAATTAACCCCAGAATATTTTATTCCTTCGTTGTACTTTGCTATTGCATCTGACAGTTTTGCTGCTCCTCTGATCTAATTAAGAATTTTTGGCATGCATCACAGTGTTATAAATTTTGAAAATGTGAACCAAACCTGGCTCACAGCACTTAATTCAAATGAAGAGGAGAGCTGAACTTTCATTTACTTCTTGAACTGACAGATGAGTTTACACGAGAAATGTTTAGCTTGTATATAAATATATACTTATTTATGTATTTATATACACACATATAGATACATATTTTTGTATTTGTATACACACATCACATTACATGATTATATTATAAATGCTTGTTTTCTCCTCAGAGTTTATTTTCTCTGTTTTTATTAATGAAAATAGCACTTTATGAAGTGAATTAAGACAACTGGCTTATCTGGCTTTCAAATTCAATGTCAGAACATGACATTTCAGTCTTCCACTTGGCAAACTAGGGGTTTGTGACTGGGCTGTGTGAAGCTAACCAGTTTTTCTGGGTCAGAGGACAGCAGACAGGAGAATTGCAGCATTCGTGCCTTCTCTGAGAAAATCAGATAGAAAGTAAAGTTTTAACCTATTCTGGGCTGCTTTTCTACTCTTACATAATGTTTTTAAGTTCAGTGCATAAGAGATCTAGAGGTTTTCTTATGATAGATATGAGCTTCAAATCTCCTCTATGCTAGAAAGAGATCTTAAATCTCCATGCTAGATGGTGCCCTAAATGCTGGCAGTTCCTCTGGCTGCTCCTTCTGCAGCCCCATTCCTCACTTGACTCCTATAGCTTGTTAAGCCAGAGTAAAAGGAGTGGGGTGTTGCTGAAAATGCCTTTTCAGGTGAGGCAGACCCCTGCTCACCCCCAGCTGCAAGCCCCATGCTGGCTCCAGGCTGCTGGCAGATGCAGCTCAGGGGTGCAGTTCCAGCCCAGCACTGTGGTGTCCCTCCCTGGTCCCTCTTGGCCCCGTGTGATGCCCACCTGCTGGAGCCCACCCTGGGACTGCAGTGCTTGGCAGAGGAGCCCTAGAAGCCCTGGTTTCATGTGTGTGACACCTCCATGGGGACTTTGAGCAGGTGAGCCAGAAGCACCTGCTCAGCTGTGATAGAGATGTATAGCCAGGTCCTTACCAAGCTTGCTGGCCCCAGCTGCAGCTGCAGGCTGGCTGGCACCCAGCAGGACTTGCTTTGTTTTTGGCAGAAGACCAGGCTCCTTATCCTCCTTTAATGCTGAAATTCATTTGAGACAGAAAACATGTTTATGTGATATGGCACCAACACAATGTTAAGGTTTATCAAACACTAATGTTACTCTCCTCTTACTGTTTAACTGTCACTGTGTTCTAGGAATATATTAGTAAGGTACTCAGTGAAGCTGTTTGTGGTGTCTGTTGTGCAATAATGACTTGGAGTATGTTTAGCTTATCTCTCCTCTGATTTTTGTTAATTGGAGTTGCTCTACTCTCATGTTTGGCTGTACAAATCAATGGCTATAAAAGATTTAACTACAGGTTACAGCTATGTGAAAACCAGCCCCCTGTTGTTTACCTGGATCCCAGTCCCTAAGATAGCACAGAAGAAAGCCTGGTCTGCTATGTTATGCTTAGGGAAGTATTTAGCAGCTGAGATGTGGAGTTGGGCAGTCTCTAGTATTATTCCAGAGCCTCTGCAAGTTGTTTTACAGCTGTCTTTCAGTGAGTGAAAGCCTTTGATCTCTGTAGCAAGTACATTTAATAAGCTACATCTTCTCCATGAAAATGCGTCCATTATTTTGACACAAAGAGGAGACTTCCCCAAGTGATTCAGTGTCTGTTTCAGTGGAAAACATGCATTTGTCCATCTCTCTAGAGCAATAAAGAAGCTGGTGTGAAGTCAGATCTGCTGCTACAAAAGGAGAATTTTTTCTTGTTGAGAAATGGCACAGAGATCTGTTACGGATGGTGTTAATGAGAATAGATTGTGTTAATGTACAGTGATATATAATGATTTTTGTGTTGTCAGCAGTGGAGGAGACCTTCCACGAATTTTCAGTGACACCATCTTCTAATTACTAGTGGCCTCAGAGAAGCTCCACAGTTCATCACCAAGAAAGACAAACACTGTTAATCAACATATTCAAGGGCATTTAGCATTACTTTAACACTAGTCTATTATGAGTTTTATTGGTTTTTAATAATGATTTCAGTATAAAAAGATTAAAGCCAATGGAAAATGTTTAAAGAATAAAATTATAAGCTATTTTTATGAAATATATTATTTTCAAAAAAGAAATAAGGGTCACTTCAAGCACCTCTGCACAAGCTGAGTTCTACCAGGTGTATTCTTTTAGAAGATTACTCCCTTTAAAAAGTAATCAATCATAAGGAGCAATATGATTTTTAATAACTGTATTTTCTAAAATGTCTTCAATTATCTGTATTCTGAACAAGCAAATCAAATTAATTTTTGGACTGAGATGTTCACATTTTTATTTGAAGTGCTCCATCTGAGTACTTAGAAAGGAACTTATTTTTTACATCTATGAAAAGATAGTCAGATATTAAATTTAAAGTGAAAAAATAGAGAACAGACAGATTAGGTTATGGCAACCTTTTCTCCATCTGCTTTCAGCCAAAGTTTGCTAGACCTACAAGTGAACTTTCCTGCATTTTATAAATAGTTGCTGTCTTAAAAACTGCTGTAAAACTTTCAGTTATGGTTAGAAGGAAAAGTTGCACTCTAACCTTACAATATGATTGTTTAAAGTGGGGAGGAGGAGGTTTCCTCTGCATTTTGCAGTAGCTCTTTCTTTACAAATGCAAAGGCCAGGGGTTGATTAGCAGAATTCATTAGAATTTCCTGATTTGCCTAGAGCAAGCCTGAGCTCATGAGCAGTGATATACTTAAGGTAGTATCATACTGTGTTCTCTTTGTCAGTCAGAAGAATTTTCAGTGTCAGACAGAAAATCTGGGTATTGGTGAAAAGTAAAATACAGGATAGAGACGGTGTGGGAGGAGTGGCTAACTCACCAGAAGGCTGTGCTTCTATCCAGAGGGACCTCTACAAGCCAAGTCCTGCACCTGGGGAGGAAAAAGCCAAGCAACAACATCTACTGTGGTCCGTAAAGCTGGAAAGCAGGTTGGTATGAAAGCAGCAGGAGGGCTTGGTGGAAACCAAGTTGAGGCCAAGGCAGCAATGTGCCCTTGCAGCAGAAAGTGAGTGGAGTCCCAGGCTGCATTAGGCAAAGCATTGCTGCAGGTCAAGGGAATCGATCACTCCTTTTCACTCAGCATTGGTGAGGACACACCTCTTGTGTCCAGCTGTGTGCTCAGCACAAGGGAGATGTGGACATGCAGGAGAGAGTCCAACAAAGAGATGATGAAGGGACCGGAGCATCTCTTCTATGAGAAAAGGTTGAGACCTGGAACCGTTTAGCCTGGAGAAGAGAAGGCTCAGAGAAACACCTGAAGGCAGCAAAAAGGATGGAGAGAGGCTCTTTTCAGTTCCCCGTGCCAGGACCAGACACACAAGCAGAAACACAGACGTGTTCCCTGTGAAGATCAGGAAACATTTCTTCTCTGTGGGCTGATTGAGCACTGGCACAAGTTACCTAGGGAGGCTGTGGACTCTCCAGCCTTGGAGATGTTCAAGAGCCATCTGGTACAGTCCTGGGCAAATGGCTCTAAGTGGCCCTGCTTGAGCTGAGGGAATTGGACAAGGTGGTGCCCAGAGGTCTCTTCCAAATTCAACCACTCTGTGATTTTTATGGAGATGGTGGTGAAGAGCTTCACACAAGATATACACTGGGCCCAAGAAGTTGGGAAGTGTCTGTGGAAAACCTCAGTTGTCCTACACAGGTAGCAATTAGTCCCAACACTCAGGGCAGACTGACCAAGCAGGGTATTTCAAAGCTGCTGTGTCACAGCTTGGGATTTATACCCTAAACACATAAGAGATATTAGAATGAAGAGAACAAGCCACTCCGTTTTACTTGTCTGTGTAAAAGTAAGTCTTTACAAGACTTGTCTGTCATATCTACCCAGTGCTCCTGCAAACATGCATCCCATACACAGGAAAGATTCATCTTTATTAAACACCTCCACAGAGTGCACTACTTTTGAGTTAAACATCAAGGCTCTTCCTGTAATCAACAGAAAGAGATAAACTCCCTCAAAAAGCCCTTTATCTGTCCCCAGATTGTTGTTTGCAGCAGGTAGGATATATTTGGGTCTCTAGAAGGGACTCCTGTGTTGGACATTTAAGGAAAATAAACTAGATTGTACTCTCCCAAGTCTCCAGCTGGCAATGCCTGTCCCTTACTTCCCAAGTAAAGCTGTGTCTTTGGCAGCCCTAAATTACCTTCCACTGCTTAGTTTTGGGTCAGTACAGCTTAACATTTTAAGACACATGCTTAGAGGGTCTTTTTCAGATATGTGACTGTTTTTTTAAACTTTCATTCCAAACAGAACTCTTCATCATGGAGCAAAACATTTATAACTGGATAAATACACTAACTGTTAAGTTTAAAGCTGAGTAAACCATATTGGCTTCAGTTAAGTTTATTCCATCTGCTTTTATAATCTGTTGTTACACTAATTTATAATTGCCCCATAATATTAAAATGTCAGTGAATCAGAAAAGAAACACATCTATGGGCCTCTAGTAACTAATGGCATTACATTCAGAAAGTAAACCAAGTCATATAATTAATTATATTTCATCACCATAGATGCTTGTAATTGTGTAATTAATGCATATTTGCATAATCACATAATGAGATCTCTATGATTTATGCTTTATGCTAATCTGGATGCACAAATTTCTATCTCAGAATTGTAACCACTTGCAAAGCTGTTTTTGTAGTTTCTTCTTCCTAATTGAAGGAGTATGAAGATCTAATGAATGATCTGGTCTTGTCTCAGACCTTTTCTGTGACTTATCCATATAAATAGCTTTCCATGCACACTAGTTACATATCAAGAAACTGCCAATGATAAAAAACATTATCACACAGATGAATCTATTATATAGATTAAGAAAACATATAATGAGATTTCACAGGATTTCCCAGTTTTTATTAACCAGCTTATCTGTTTTCAGCCTTTTTCAATAATTGAAGAGAGGATTTTTGTAGATCAAATTTATGGGAAGGAATGAATGTATTTTGAATCTAGACTTCTGTCCTTGATAAAAATGATTTTTCATTAACTTACTTAGGCATTTTATTTAACATTCAATCCACTGTGCTTAATTACATCTCCTTCCAGACAAGATGAACTTATCTGGGCAGTTGGGTGGTATTCAAATAAATGTAGCCACTTCATGATATTTTTCCCCCAGATACTCTTTGTCAGGATTCAACCTGAAAAAATGTATTTTAAAAGCAGTGTTTAGAAGATGCAAAACATGCTCAGCTTTTAGACACATTTTATACAACCATAAACATTTGTATTTGTAAATAAACCAAGTAAAATATAACAAATAAGTAGAATAAGAAACCAGAACTTGTTTAAGTCACTATTATGATCTCTATTTCTCAACAATGTAGACCAAGAAAATATCTATAGACACCTGTGTGGTGACTGTGAATGACAAGTACTGCAGTCAGGAGAAAAGATGACGACACCTCTACGAATTTGCAAAGGTTGGCATTATGTATTAATGACAAATCTCTTCTAAACTGCAAGGGGATGTAAACAACATCTGAGCTGGACTGGGATGTTAACATTAACACCTGCCTCTGTGCTTGGCTCCACTGTCCATGTGCTTCAGAGGGAGATTTATTACAGCAGCCAGGAACTACACGGGTTGGCCCTGCTACCTCATGTCTTTGAACATCAATCTTGCTTGGAACCACTCTACTTCTGAAGGTCTTTTGAGTTTTGTTTCAATCACTTTTTAGAGTTTTTTATTTCTTTGCACTTAGGGGTTTCATTTTTGACCTGATACATGATCCAGGCCAGTTGTATTTATAACCCTTGTTTGGTGAAACAGTGGCACAGAAGCAGAAGACAGGAGTTTTTGGAGAGGAGCTGCAGATTGCCTGCGTGACAGCAAGGAGGTGTCCGTGCCCTTAGCTGTGCATAACACCAAAAAGAACCAAACCACATGAACTTCAAAAGCTGCAAAAATGATTTGAATTATTTAGATTCCAAAACAAGGTATTAAAACTCTTTTGCTCATTCATAATGCATATTTTGATTGTCCTCACCAAAGGCATTATCCAAATAGAATTCACAATTTTATCAATTTCCTTGGGTATAACTAGTATAATAAAGGATAATTAAAATAACTGCAAAATTTGATTTTCCCAAGTCTCCCATACACTACTCAATTGTTACTTACATCTCATTTCAGTCCTACATGCTACTGCAGTCAGATTGTCTTTTGTTTACCTTGTCACTCCATCTCACACTCTGTCATTTGTGTAACATCTCAGAGGCAAATAATAAAAAGTATTTCTGCTCTTTAAGGTCCTAAAAGAGTCCTCTTAGAATCAGTGGAATGCTACCAGCTGACATGAAGAGCAGATGGTATGGATCCTTACTCTGGTCAAGGCAAAACCTTAATTATGGGGTTAGGCAAAAATTCTGATATTTTAACCCACTTTTAATGTGACATTTTAACCCACTTTTAATTTGTATTAAGGTGATACACTACATAGATAAACATGTTACTCTGGAGAAAGCTGTGCAAACATTTATTCAAAACAGAACAAGATGGGAAAATTTTGAGGAAGAAATGCTCAAATTTATTTGGAAATAAAGTGGAGATAAATTTACATGAGAAAATGTGTTATTTCTTTTTTTTTTTTTTTTTGGCAGTTCTATCTCCAGGCTGTTAGAAGGTTACTTCCTAGCAAAATAAAAAAGCAACAGACATCAAATCCCTCAGTGAAATGTCAGATGACTGAACCACTGAAGATTCTGGGGACTTAATACACAAATCTGTCAGGACCTGTACTCACAGCCTAGCAGACTCATCTTTCTTTGGCACCTTTTTGATAAGCTACCAGACCCACATTTATTTAACCCTGACACAATCACAGTTGGAAGCCCATTTTACACACAGAGAAATTAGTCCAGCAATAACTCTGCTAAAACTCAAAAAGCCTCAGGCTAAGATGGGTACAACTCTGATTTTTGTATAGCAGCCAGACCTCTTCTCATAGTAACATGCATTTCTCAAATTCCTGCTCCTTCAGCTCTATAATATTTCTTATAATATCTTTTATCTAAGGCAATACAGATTTCCTAGCTAATATTAATTTCTAGTATTTCTCATCTCTAGATGTGAAGGCATTTTATAAAGTAGATAAGTATCATCCTTTACTCTGTGATAAATCTGGGGGCAGTCAGTATCGTGAGTTCTTAAAGAAATTAAGCTGTCTGTGGGAGAGAAGGGAGTCATATTATAGAATAACAATAGGTTAACCAGCAAGAAACAAAGAGAAGGAATGAATGTTTGGGCTTCACAATGGATGAAAATCATAGATCACTGGGATCTTTGCAGTGTCTGTTGGAGTACACAGAAATGGAAAAGAATTGAGAACAAGGAGACTAATGGTGATGCGAGATTATTCAGGGTAGCAAAAATGAAAGCTGATTGCAAAGAGCTGGGGAAAAATGTCATGGTGCTAAGCAGGCAATAGGATGACAGATTACATTCTATATAATAAATACGGAGGGGAAAAGCAGTCTGAGACAATGGATCCTAAACTACCTATTTCCATGCAGGAAAGAGAGCTTGTGGTTATAATTATAGGTATTTTCAAACATTGGTACAATTCTCAATAGTGGATAAAAAACCCTACTGTGTATTGTAGCAATTACTGGGAAAAAATAGAAAACAAAGCAGAAAAAGATTCTCAAGCCATTAATCCACATTGTGAATGTATCTTCAAATGTGATCTAGAAATGGTCATCTCCACCTCGTGCAGAACTTAGTGATACATAAAAAGTTCAGAGAGGAGAAAGAAGGTCTAAGGTTTGGAATATTTCTTTTTGAGAAATGAAACTAATCACATAGGTGTGGTGGGAATCCACAGGAATACAGATTACAATGGTAAGTGAAGAAGGAGCAGCTGTAGCAGCTGTTCATTGTTTCTTGTTATGTGAAAAAAAGAGAATGAAATGAAATTGAGAGATGGTATGTTCAGAATAATCAATAGGAGACATTTTTTTCACACTGCTTCTGTTTAAACTGTGTATCCCCGTGCCCTGAGATGTAGTAACACAGTGGATGGGACAAATGTATATAAGGAACTTCCTTCAAGAGCTATTAAGAAACAATTCAGAAGTCCCCTACGGGTCACTGGAACCTGAGAGCTCTTACAATGCCAGTAACTCCTGGCAGGACAGATGTACCCTTAGTCTCTTCCAGGGAACTGTCCTGCAAGGCCTTGAGCTTCCCAGAAGAGTGGTGCTTTAGACCAAGAAGCAAAAGCTTCTCTTTGTCATTCAGATCTGGCAGTGCAAACCTTTGCAGTGCCTCTTGTAGCCAGGAGGGAGATACACTGCTCCTGAAGGCACAGGTATCTCTCCCAGCTGTCAGGGTCTGCAAAGGGTGGATTGTGCACTGTGCTGTCTCAAGAATTTTAATTTCGTGAAAACCAGTATATATAAAATATATAACATAATATAATACAACATAATATAATATAACATGTCTTTTTACCTATACTTCATACTGTCTATTATGTATAATACATGTTATATTTTGTATATATTACTCTGCTTTGGTCAAAGAGCAGAAAAGCTTATGGGTAAGAAGTTAATCACATTTTCTTGATCAAAGACAAAAAGTTAAGACTGGTTATATAGTCTTAAAATTTTTTCCTGTAAGAAGTTAACCACATTTTCTTGATCAAAGACAAAAAGTTAATACAGTCCTAAAAGTTTTTCCCCTCAAGACGCTCCTGCAAAACACCACAAAAATCAACAAAACAGAATAGGAAAACCTCCCCACAAACTCATAACAACGACTAAAAGCAATTTTAAACTTTGTGATATATTCCTTTTTTAGTTGTTCTGTGGCATTGGCAAAAAAACAGCTGTAATCTATTCCCTTGCTCCCTCCCGTGACATGATGGCTTACCCTTCTCAATCTTCTGAAACACCTCAAACTTTACTTTTTGTAATTATTTTATTCCCTAAGAATTTACCTTTGATAATGCTGTTTTCTTACAGCCCTTCATCACTTATAACTAGAGTAGCTTACAAGTTCTTTCATTCTTTTGCTCTTTGGAATTGGAATTCTTTCTCCAGCCCTTATGTTTAAGTAAACAAAGCATCTCCTGTCAGACTGTAGAAGTGATGAAGTACAAATCTTTATTTGTATTTCAGACATTCAAGGTTGTTCAGTATGAGCACATGACAGCATCTTCTAGGATGTTGTAAGAGGAGAGGGTGTTCCAAGTAAGAAAAAATCACCATTGGGACAATTTACCAAAACAAGAGCTGATAGCTGGCCCTTAGTTCTTCAAGAACAACATATGGAATACTGATGATAAAACTGATGGGGCTAACAATCCCTTTTCTGTCTCTATATTTAATTGATTTTAATAATTTTAACCATTCTTACAGAAACTCAGTTAAAAATGATGAAAGGTGTAGAAAATTAAATGATCTGGCTTGGTTGTGTCAGAGACAGGGGCTTTAAATTCTCTTGTCTTCTGGTATCTTGTTTCAGGGTCTCATTCTGAGTGAAGCTTGAATCTTACTCTCAATTTAATAAGACATTGTTTTCCATTAAAAAAAAATCCCCTGTAATGGTAGGTATACAGTCAGTCTGGTGGTAGTTTGAGCTGCCTATGTACACAAAAAAATGCAGATGATGACAAAGTACATGATTTGTGGAAAATTTTAATACTTCACTATCCAAATGACCTAAATTTCAAAATTCCTATAGGCTAAAATGATCTTAGCAATAAATGGTACCTAGAAAATATGCAGGCACAATGAAGGAAGGGATATTGAAATTTTGTCTGTGAAAATGCAGCATATTCTATATTTCTCTTTAGGGCAATCTGTTTTCCGTCTTCTATATTTTCAACCCTTTTAGGTTTTTTTGGGCCCTTTCACATTTACTGCAAGCATTGCAGTGATAGTTTTCTTTCTTGTTCCCACATGCAAGCCCTCAATATCAAGATCAAGGACTGTTCTTACACTGGTTTTGGCTGTTTTTTTGTTTTTTTGTTTTTAGTATATTCAAGGCCTTCATAATCTCTACATCTCTGTTTTAACCAGTCTGTCTCTTAGAACTTCTTTCAGAAATGCCTCGCTCTAGTGAGTAGTTTAGTCTTACACAGAAAAAAATGCTAAAAATTACCTACTGTGCAGGGTAATAGGTGATAAGGATTATAAGTGCATATCAACAGAAATGATAATCTTTGTCTTTTACCAGCAGCAAAGCCAATGGAAATGTTTCCTCCTTTAGTGCCCTGATTTCTGAACACTTGTCCCACAGATAATTTTTCAGGATTAGCTCCTTCAGTTGGAAAGTTCGTAATCTGTCAAGTGTGTCCAGCTGCTTTAGGAAGCAGCAGAAGCATTCTTGATGCAATATACTACAGTCATTGTTGAAAGCAAAAATTATAACATAATTGAAAACTTACGAAAACACGAGAATTTCCTCTACCACATGAAAATTTTATTTACCCTTTTGATTGCACTGTGCTACAAGGATACGCATTCCTTTTGCTGACAGATAAAAGACTTTTATATTTTCCTTGTATGCATTGCAGACAGCTCATCAGATAAGTGAGATAGGAGAGAACCATTAATTACTGCAAAAAAAGAGATTTATGGAATGATTTTTAATAAAGTGTCAGACTACGTGCAATTAAAAGAACAGATCCCCTAAGCGCTGCCTGCTAATATTAGTCAACTTTACTACTTGCAGCAACAACACTTAAAATGTTTCAAATTTGTATAATCTCCTCATATGCAATCTACTACAGCCTTTTCATCATCTTTCCCTCCTTAGTTAGAACATTATAGTTTAAGCTTCAGAGTTAAACCACTGGAGTTAAACAAGTGTCAGAGGAAGAGGGCAAATAAGATTTGTTGAATTAGACTTTAGACACAGTCATGATCAAACAGGGAGATGAAGGCAAAATTCAAACTGAACTTTCAAACTGCAGGCAGGATTTTAGCCAAACAACAACCGTTAAAGCTGACACAAATCACGGAACTCAAATAATGCAGTGCTCTCCGAGGGTCAGATTCAAGGCTGTGCTGAAGTCCACCCACCTGAGGAACATAAAGGGACCTTGAAGTAGCCTTTAATGTGCAGCAGAGGATCAACCTAGGATGGAGAAATCTGCAGCTGGCATAAAACTGATGTTGCTATCTCTTCATCAGTCCCTCTGGCCCACAACATATAAGAGGCATGTCAAGGACAAAAAGGAGAGCAGGCAGAATATATTGTGCACTGCCAGTCTAATGGGAATTTTTGATACCAGGCACTAAAGAAGTGCAGATGGGTGTTATGATGGAAGTTCTCTCCTTACCTATATTTCTCCCCTTTAAGAAATACCTCCGCTTCCAAAATGGTCCCTGCAGCTTGCTGGGGAGAGCTACTTTAAGGGTTTGCTGCAGGAGAAGAAGCATTACCAGAAACCTTAAAGGTTAAATAACAGAAGTTTATAGCTGTTAAAAAACAACAACTTGTAACCTTGCAGAGATTTTTCACTATATAAATTCAGGCTCTTTTTTGTTTCTGCTATGGCTGCTGTCCAACTGATCATTCAGACAAATAATGAGTCTGCTGCTAGCTAATACAGAGGTTCCTAGCAAAGTGAATTTGGCTACAGCTGGCCTGGTGGAGGGGGTCAGGACAGGCTGGATAATTTTGCTCTCTGTAGAGTCAACTGGGAGTTCATTTTTCATTGCTCTGAAAGCACTCTGAGGTCAAACAGCAGTTCTGAAGTCCTGTGTTTATTAGTGCTCTCAGGTCTTCTGGCAAGACGGACTGGATCCAGACCAAGTGTGAGCCTCTGATTGTATTTCTGTCAAGTTAACCATCACACATTGTGGTGTTTATGTCAGCTGGTTGCATGAAGATGAATGATATCTGATATGGCATGAAATAAGATATATTTGGGTAAAATAAACTTGCTTACAGAAATCTCTGTGTTAAAGCTATCTTTTGAAAATAATTAATCATTTTTAGTGGCATATAGTGACTTCTTCACTTTCACTAAAGTGACTGTGTGTACTCTGTGTTTCTAGGCACCCTACAACTACACATACCATTTCTGGGAACCTTAAATAAAAGATCCTTTCCCACCTAGAAAGACCTACTGTGCAGGGCAATGAGTCATAAGGATTATAAGTGCATATACACAGATATGATAACCTTAGTCTTTCACCAGCAGCAAAGCCAATGGAAACTTTTCCTCCTTTAGTTCCCTGATTTCTGAACACTTCTCCCAAGCTGCTCTATTATGCCAGTGCCACCACCTCAGTGTTGCACTGTATCCATTTTCATTGAATTATAGAAAAAACTCTCTGATACAGCACAAACAAGAGCATCATCACCGGAAGGAGGCAGAAGAATCTGCACAAGAATAGGAATGGTTAGCCAGACTAGGTGAAAGTGAAAATGCTTTAGACTGGTTTTGCTACTAAATAAAACATAGTTTGAGCTGTTCCCTAAGGCAATCAAATGCGGAGAACCTTGCTTTGTCTCAGAAAGCAATCAGAAAAAAAAAGGCATGCTGTTTTCAAGACATTGCAAAAAATAGATGGGTCAGTATCCAGAATCAGAGATTTTGATGACCCAACTATGTTCCTTTAGTGTGCAAAGAGATTGAGGTAGGTGGAGGTAGCACACTGAGACACTTCTGCTTGAGGGCTTTATGCTTACACAGAAGAGAGGACATCGACAAATTCACAGTTCTGTAAGTAAACAATAAGCCTGGGAAAAAGTTTGATTTGCTTAGTATGAGACTTGTGCTGTGTTTCCTTAGGGAGCTAGCCATGGTTCTGCAGCACTCCCTCATGCAGCACGCATCCACGTAAATCATCCCACCTTGAGTCACTTGAGAGGAAAAGGAGAATGGTGAATATCCTGTGGAGATGTCTCCATCTCTTCACTGACTGTTGAGGGAGCCTAAATAAATAGCTTGGACTAAGATGTAAATGCTGCAGGAATAGCTTAGACTAAGTTATAAATCTCCTGTGGAGATGTCTCCATCTCTTCACTGACTGTTGAGGGAGCCTAAGATGTAAATGCTGCAGAAATAGCTTAGACTAAGTTATAAATGATTAAATTTAGGTAAGATAATTCCTGCTCTTAATGCTTTCCCTTTGTCTCCTTTTTGTCATACACTAATTTCATTGTGTCCATTTTCAGCACAATTTTTTTTTAAAATCAGAACAGCTGGAACTCACTGCTGATGGATGCCTGTGATTACAACTGTATGTGCACTACACAAATAAACATGCAGCACATACAGCTCCTCAGAACCTTTCCAGAGCAGTTCTCCTGGGAGGATGGGTCCTGAAAGCTACTGTGGGCAGGGAAGAGACTCTGGGAGGGAACAGGCCATAGTGAGTATTTGCAATGTGTGCTTTGATTCAAATGAGTTGCTGCTGCCTAAAATGAAAGTCCTGAAAGTTTTATTGAGAAGCTAAAACCAACACATTCTGTCTGCCTGCTCAGTGTGCAGGTCCTTTGTGTGTACAGCTCCTGTTCCTGTGCACGGTCCCAGGTCTGCAGCTGCCTCAGGGATGTTGCACTGACCAGTGATAATACAATGTGGCCATTGAAAAAATTTTCACAGAGAAAACCTCATTGGACCAGTTAACTTCATAAAATTATTTTCTGATGGATATTTGAGAGGTTTATTTTTGAGTGGTCTCAATATATTGCTTTTTAGCAGATTCTTTAAAGTTTGAGGATAAACAAGTTTATATTGATTTTAAAATTCTCTTTATTTGGAAGATAAGTTCTTCTATTTCTTTCTTTCTTTTTATTTTTAATGAAGATGGTTTTGTAGATGTGATATTTTTGAATTCAGATTTTTTTTTTGCCAGGAAACAGAAAGAATAACGAAACTTCCTTTTCTTTTACTAGGAAAAATGAGGGAAGATTTCTATTCAAGCCAGTTTTAATATCTACAAATAATTAAAAGAATAGAAAACTCGATTGTAAGAGGATATTTTTATAATATCCCCTCTTTCCATGAGACCTTTCTAGTGATGTACAAAAATTTGTAAATGTTACTTATTATGATCATTATCACATAAAGTAACTTATATATTGTCTAAAGAACATGAATACTTACATTTCCAGCTAAGGAAATGTAGGAAAAAAGAATATGGCAATAAAATTATGGCAACTTCTTCAGAAATCTGAATACCCCAGAGTTCTTACCTCTGCTGCAATATATCAATACCACTTCCAGAGTAAGGTTACAATTTTCTTTGCTTCCTTCTTCAGCACTGTGACAACTTTTGTTCCCCCTTGATGTCAATCAACAGGCTCACTTCAGATTCCATTAGAAAATCAATACTGTTAGTGAATTGAATCAAAAGAGGTCATAATTCCAGTATTTTTCCTCTTCAGTGAAGATATAAATGAAAAATTCTTTCTGTCCATCACATGTTGGAGATAAAAATGAAAAAGCAGAGCTGCAGGCTGCTACATCTGTAGACTGTATGCATTCAGTGTGCTGCTACTACAAACTCTGTGCTACTCCACTGCTGCCAGCTTTCATTCTGTGCAAATGAGGTGCAGGGCCAGGTGCAATGAGTTGCACCACTGCAGATGAGGAGTTACTCCAAATCTGTGGTTTTCTATCACAATTTATAGAGTGCCCATTACAGCAGTAGTGAAGCACTCACCGGCAGCAGAATTTTAAATCATTTAATGAAACATGGAAATCAATAACAAGAACTTCAGTGGGAATATTTTTCTGCCAATAGATTTCTTACAGATTCCTGGGGCATGTAACATGGCTTGCACTTCTAATGGCTTATTTTGGCTGATGGTTACAGAGCACATTAAGTTCCCAGTCTTATCTGCATGCACTGAAAAAAATTCCAAGATGTCATTGATTCTCATCTGGTATGCTTTATTGAAAGTTCTGAAGTAATTTTCTCCCTCTCTCCTCCAGTACATATTAAGAAAACACAGTTATTTTCATGATAAAGTACAATATGCAATTAAATTTGACTAGTTTAAAGAATTAGTGTGGTTTTAATGCCATTTCAAAGAGCTCTTGCTATATTGTCTACAAAGGTAGCAGACCAGCAAATTTATTTACTAAGTCATTTGATTAATTCTGTTCTTGGGAGCTAATTCTGCTTTCAGGACTTTGTCATGATTGCCCATCTAGCAAGTTTTTTTGGGCAAAAGCATACACTTTGTAATTGGCACAAATTGATCCTTGATCCTTTCCTAGGCTGGAAATTGTCTCTGATTTCACAGTAACCTAGTGCAACTTCGAGAACAAAATGCACAGAGCACTATTTGCACAGAAGAATTTATATTGGTTACAAGCTACAGCAGTGGCCAAACTCCTTCCTAGACAAGACCTAAGTAGAGCATCTACTGCTGTGTATGCCTAAAAATTCCTTGTTATGATTTCACCCAGCTTCCCTCCAGGGCCTTTTGCTCCTCTATGACATGTTCATTGTTCTGTTATCTTTAAAATCTCCCCCACTATTTAAAATCTTCCACATAAGCATGAATTAGGAAGTTGTGGTCCAAAAACCACCAAAAATTTTGCTAGTACTCTTTCCATCTGCCTTAGCTGTTTTTCCTTCTTTATACACAGACTTCAAATCTTTTTTCCTCCCTCACTGTACTACCAACTGGATTCATAAGTCCAAGCAAGCAAAATATTCTCTTCTCATTTTCTCCTTTCCCCATTCCCAGAAAAAATAAAGTATAAAAGCTGCAACCCCAAGCACAGAGCAGAACTCATTGCCTGAGGAAAAGGAAAGACTGCAGGGGAAGCTTAGTTCATACCAGACAGAGAGCAAAGAAGTACTTCTGTATGAAAAGAATTCTGCTTGGTTGTCCTTCACAGGAAGAAAAAAAGACATGCAAGCAAGACAGATTGGAGCATCTTCCTTTTGGAGAGACCAGAAAGCCTCCAGCCAAAGTGAGAGCCCCACAGTGCTGGCAGCCCTCCACCTCCCACTGATCTCTGTGAAACGCACTCATGAAACTGAGGGGGGAACCCACATCCATTGAAAGACATACTTGTCTTTCAGCACAGCAGCACATAAATCCAAATTTTAAATCTGTGTCCATAAAACATGTCCACACAAAAGCACCAGTCTTGCCAACATGAACTTCGAGTGAGTAAAGCTGCTATTATTTGGACTTCTACAGCCAGACATGCAGGGAGCACAGCAAAGCTTTCACTCCTCTAGTACCTCTAGGATTTGTAAGGCAAATAATTAACTTTACTGGAAGAAACTCATTTGAGTTTCGTGAATTTCCTGCCCTCAAAATCCAATTTCTGTGGTTTCTTACATGTTAAGAATAGTCACTTTTGTCTCTGTTCATATTTTGGGCTTGATTACCCTAGCAAGGGTTGCCTGCAAGGAGGAATATATGAGGTAATGTGGTGGTATGTATAAGACTCACTTAATAATTTAGTGTAATTGCTAATTGATCTCATTATTCAATTAATGCTGAAAGGCTTGTGAAATCCGGCTTAATTTCCCTGCTCCCAGGAGCTAAATTGATAGGAATGTTTTTTATTGCCAAGAATCATCAATATTTACAGACTTGTATATTCACAGATATCGGAGAGGTTTTAGCCTCTGAATCCTTCTGCTCTATTGTTTGCTCTTTCATCTTCTTTCAAACATGGAGAGAGCGATTGATGATTAGTCTGCTGACACTAAAAATAAAATACGTATCACACTCAACTCTCATTCTAGAAGTTAAATATAATTTTGGCTGTTAAAGTTCCCTTCAATGAAATAATAAATTTCAGTTCATATCCTTGTGTGAAAACAAAAACCCACCACAAATATCATATTGTCTTGGTTGTTTTTCTCCTATGTTGCAGCTCTTTCTGCAGTAACTAGTACCCATATACAGGCACAGACATAGGCACTTCCAGTAAAATCCTTTCTCTGTCCTTGTACACAATATACACTTTAGATTTTTGAGTCAACATTGAGCTCTTAAACCTCAATTCAAGCTTGATAAACAGATCGTGAAAAAATGTCATGTAGACTAAAAGTCAAAATATATGAAGAGTGTTGTAAGTAGGTTAGAGTAATGAAGATAAATTAGAGGAACACTTGTGTAAATTCTGGATGAGGGGGAAGTTGCAAAGGTGTTGCATCAGTTGCTGTCTTACTATTTTTCCCTTTCACTCTTATTGTCACCAAGTCAAAACTCCCAGTGACTGAACACTAGGAACTGTTTTCTTAATAGCCATTGTCCCAGATAAGAAGACTCACTCTCAGCAACAAGGTGAGCATACAATTGCAGTTTAATTGTTCTTTTCACCTCTGAACTCAAGGGATGACAACTGTATTTCTGGTGTACTTGAGCGAAGAGACTTTGGTGGTAAGTGAGGAAGGGAGTTCCCTGCAAAAGTGTGAGAAAATCAGCTACACTTTCATTTTCCCTTGAGAAACAAAATCTAATTGCTACAGGCATCATAAAGAGATGAAGAATTGAGAAGAGCCTTTGCAAATACACTGGGAAGAATGATTTCTGTGGGAACCCATTATGTGAATGTATCGATGAAGATAAATGAATAATTAAATAAATCCATGAAAAAATCTATTGCATTTAGGAGAATCAAGCACAGCTGTGTCAAGTAGCAAAATAAACTAAAACCTCTCTGTTTTATATACAAGTAGGTATGAGTGTAGGGGCCAGTTCAAAAGACCTTGCAGTTACCCCAGGTAAAGACACATTTATGAGCAATTAATGGGAAGTAGGTGATGAAAACTCCTGGCTACTAGCAAACCACATGGTACATGCAAAGTAATTTGAGGAAGATCACACCAGGCAGCTGACCTCGCACACTGAACCAGTAAATACATTAATTATTTTCTACCATGCTCCTTGATCTCAAACATTTGTAAGCTACTCTGTAATAAGAGCACGACAAGAAGAACATGTTATGAGAGAGAAAAATGTGTTCAAGCACTACTGGCTTCTGCTGCTGAAGTCATCGAAAACTGGAGTGCAACAGAAATGAATGAAAGGAGCAGCAGTGAGAGGAAAAGGCTGGGATCTAGCTCAGAGAGAGGTTGTCTCAACAAAGCTTGTTTGTGAGCATAATGGGTGCTTAGGCTGTGAGCTGGTTACATCTGCATCTGTCTCGTGTGCTAGAGATCATTGGCAACGAGCTCTCACTTAGAGCTTCCTCTGCAAAGGGAAAGATCACATTTTACCCTGATGCCTATTGACATATCAAAACCAATTAACTTCCCTGTTCGTATACTGTTTTATGCTTAATTTGAAATGAATTTCATATTATTTCAATTAGTTTTTCACTATTTTTACACTTCAGTTCCTCACTGACTCCCATTGTTTTGACTGCCAAATAAATTTATTTAAAATTATATGTCAACTAATAGTATAAGCCTAATTATTGCAGAGCTCCATGGAAAATTTATTTTGCACTGTTGAGAAATTGAATTTGGCAGGATTTTTTCTTCCTACTATATAGAAAACACCTATTCATTCTACCTAGAAAGCCCACATTCAGATAAATGACCCGTTGATCAGTTGAGAAATGTCTCAGTGTGGGTCAGATCTTCGCAATCAATCATTTTTTTAATATTAGGGCACTGCAGAATTACCTCATATCTCTCTTTGGGTATACCTGTTGTGTTGCAAAATTGCCATTTCATTGTATCTCGCCAGCAGTAAACCACGTACAAAATTTCACTGTGTTACATTTTAAATTATATTTATATTGAAGATATATATAATATAAATACATTTATATTGAAAATTCTGTTTCCAAAATCAGTGTTTCCAAGATGTCACCATCCTTTTGAATGAACCTAGTGAAAGTACATTGTCCTAGAGTGAAACAGAGAGCAGCATCTGATAATAGCTCAGCTCGAGTTACCTTTCTGTTGGCTTGTTCAAGAGCTGATGGTGGTGCAGCTGGGGCAGGAGAGAACACAGAGACTTAGGACCTTAGGCATTGTTTGCATTCTGCTGTGGAGTACATGCTGCCTGTGCCATGGTGCCCAAGCTAGTTCCGATTTAACGAGTGTAGTGGTTCTCTCAGACCCAGTGTGAGCACACACCTTGGGCAGCCGGCTTCTCTGGGTGGTTAACAGAAACTGCAGAGATGACTGCACTCATCCTTCCTCTCCATTTTCCCTCCTGCAGGCTCACAGGGTGAGATAATAGAAAGGGACTTGACAGAAGTCAGGATTTAAGCCGTGTAAAAGTGGGAAGGCACTGCTGCACCCCATCCCACCTGGGACTGGGCATCCTTAATTTTCACAGGTATGAAGCTGAAACTCATGAAAACCCCACAGCTGATGCTCCACGCTGTCCTGATCCTAGATGTTTCTCATGTCTCCTTTTATCAGGTCACATATTTGGAGACAATGGATTTCCTAATTAAAGTTGACAGCTAAATTTAGAATAGTTAATTAGTGGAGGCACCAGACTCACAGCCTGGGCACAGGTTCAAGGTTTGGAGGACATTGGTGTAGTTTGATTACAATGTTCCCATCAGGCAATAATGCCTGCTGTTGTGGGCAGAAATATGAGAGAGAAATTGATTGTGAGGTTGGAAGTGTACTCTGTGCTGAAAGAGAAGGTGAATGATGTCAATAAGGACAATAATCTCCCCACAGATTAGTAGAAGGAAGGAAATGATCCTTGGAGCTGTCCAAAATTTCCTCGGTAGACAGTGGCATTTGGGTGTTAGGTGCTTCTGAAAATCAGGCTATTTCAGATTTTTATTTACTTTTTCAACAGAAACAAAATCTACTAATTCAACTATATTATACAATTGACTGTATGATTTATTTGTATTATATATACAGGTATATTTTTTTCTTCTTATTAACAAGCTGAACATTAAAGAAATTAATTCCCCATGGAGAATAAATTAAAACAAAAACATCCAGAAAAGACAAAACCTATGAAAAGCAGATGGTGCTACATATAAAATGCCATCAATTTTTATGCATCTGTGTAAAAAGGTCGAGTTGTTCCCAGCTTTGATGCAAATTCCACCCATCAACCCATCAAAATATCACAACTGTATTAATGACTGCAACAAATGACTTTCTGTTCACTAATCCAAACCCACCACACTTGCAGCAGCAGAGGCTGGGAGGAACTATGTATGCTCATATATTAAGGTAATCCTGCAGTGGAACCTGTTTCTCTACACATCAAATGTAAATTTGTAAATTCATTACTTTTTTAATGTTTTCTACTTCTGCTGCCACTAAACTTCCTTCCTAATAACTGATTTATATTTGGGCAAAGAGGAAGATTCCCTAATGACTACCCCTGGGTCTAGTTTAACAATGGATCTTTAAGAACTTTTTGCCTTCACCTCTCAATTAATTTTTTTTTAAATGCCATCTATCACAGTCTGGACCTTAATCTGTATTTGCTAAATTTAGTGCTTTAATCACAGAAAAAAAATATAAGACTCTAATTAGCTTATATAGAAGAATGTATTGACACATTAAATATGTGGTCAAAATCAATTAACGTACCTCCATATCAGAATTAATATCTGTTCCTGTACATCCATGTCAGAATTAGTATCTGAGCCTGAATTCCACTGAGCCCAGAACAGCTCCAGTGCTCCAAATCACATTCTGGTTGGTGCTTGTATATCTTGTCACTGTTAAGCCCCAAATTAGCACTGCTGGACTGTATGATATCATGACAGTAGACACACAAGTGAAAGATGCTCATGGGTTTAGAGTTAACAGTTAATGCTAACCTACTCACAGAAGCAGAGCTTGTTAAAGAAAATAGACAATAGCATTTAAGCATAAAATTAACAGTATGGAAAATAAAATATGCATACATGTAATGCAAAACTAGAGAGTTTCTAAGGGTGAACTCCGAATTCTTACTGGGAAAGATACTTTTCAAGTAATGACACCGTGGGTGTTACCAACCCTTCTCAGTTATCATTTGAGTCAGTAACACCTTTATAACTACTGGACTGATGGCTCAGTACATCTGGTGTGACTCATGGACATCATTAACTTCAAACTGATGAAAAGAAATCCTTCTTCCACTGTTTCTGTATTATTAGCTGCAACAATTTTACAATAGTTTGAATATATTCAGCATTACATGTCCCCTGTAGAATAATATATTTCTGCTATTTCTGTCATTCAAAGTCTTGTATTGGGTCTAAAGGCCTTTAAAAAAGTATAATCTACCACAATTGAAGCTGCAGACCTACATAATGCATATAATACTTAGTATACAGACTTTTAAAAGACAGGGAAATGTGTCACATATCATCATTTTTTTTTTCTTTCTTTAGGCATGATATCATCAACTTAATCTATTTTGATACCAAGCTCTGCTGCACACAGGTGTTATTCTGAGTATCTATGTGTTTCTTTCTCTATATATAGAAAACAAACTTGGATCACATGAAGAATGAGGGAAAGAATAATCAGATACTCAGCTATTTTTAGTAGGCGGAGGAACTGTGGAATACCTAATCAGGGACGTTTCATGACATTCCACATAAAGTGGAAACATTTCAAATGAAAGCTATTTGCTACCACAGTCTGCCTGTGTGATTGAATTTTTCTGCAAAATAGGTAGGATGACAAATCCTGGGTTTTTACTCACTTTTGATTCAAGTGGACTCTCACTGAACTCGGGGGAATGACTGGCCATTTTCCTATGACAATTTACCGTCTATGTTTTGTTACATGTGCAAGCACATGTTCACACTGACACATCCAACCTTTTTGAAGACTGGTCCTTAAACAAATTATCCAAGGACACAGATTGAATCAGTAAATCATGTAAATCATAATTTACTTACACTTTGGTCACTTCAGTTTTTGTATGCAATACTATAGTCATACTACAATGACAGAGTTCAATGTTATTTTCAATCTAATTTTATTTTCTGTTTTGTGTTATCCATCTCTGAGGTTTTAATGTCTAACTCTCATCACATTTAAAATAGAAAACTTACATCTCTTTCTATAGTGTGATTGTAGCTCTTTTATCATTCCCTCCAGTATAATGTCATAAGGAATTTTCTTCTGCTTCATGTACAAGTTAATTTCCATTTTAATTGGCATTGTGTAGTATGGTGTTTGTCAGTAATCTCCACATTTACATTTTTATACCTGCATGTATTTTCAGAACAAGAAAAATTAGAAGTCAGTGAAGAGATTAATGCAAATAGTATCTGACTAGGAGATCTTTAGGTCTCAAACTCTGATTTTCTACATGTGACTATTGTATTTTCCTGAACTCAAAATTCTAAAGAAAGCCATTAGCCTGGCTCTTTCCTTGGTCAACATATAGTAAATTAGACTTGCCTCACTTTTCTGCTCTGAGTGAACCACAGTCTAATACCATATCTCAAATAGGTTTGACAAGTTGCCTTTAAGTTTTTTTACCTGAGTTAATCTATATATAGAAAATAAAATTCAAAAGATATTTAATTAAAATATGCTAAACTCCAGGCACAGCTCAACAAAAAATTACAAATCTTGTATTATTGCAGATCTTGAACAAAACTAGGAAGATAAGTCTGGATGACATATTCCACCCCCAGAAAAGACATTTGGTTGTCTTTGCTTGTCAGTAAAAAATTTGCAGAGCAAAAGATATTTCTTCTGAAGAGCACTAGAGATCCCAACTTTCCAGAGCAGTTCTAGGGTTCCACATGATTTTGGCTCCCATCACAGCAGAGAAGAGCTGGAAGTGAGGGGTTCTCAGGTTGTCTTTAGGCCTGTCAGATATTCAGTGAAGGCTTGGATACACCTCTGTGGAAGAGATGATGGAGGGAAACTTGGTATCATGACAGAGTGTTTAAATCCAGTTCATGAGTCATTACTTTGATACCTGTTTCCTTAATTTTGCTGTTTAAACTGAAGTCATAGTGTCTTATGAGGATCATAATTCGAGATGGACAGGAAACAGAAGTGAACACATGGTTAACATTCCACAATTATAAGCAACAGGGATGTGAATCAACTGAGTCAGTATTTTAAGAATCTGCTTTTTAAGTAAAGGTACTTTTTTCGGCAGTGAGACAATTAATATCTCACTGCACCTAAGGCAGAAGGCTGTCTTTTTTTGTCTGGTTCTGTCTGGAAGTGAATCACAGTCACAAGGACTTTGGAGCAGAAAAAAGACACTTCTGGGATTCCTTGCATCATCTCATGATCCCATGGTTATTATTCGTATTAATGTTTTACTTCATTGTGGTTTCAGAGTTGTGATCTTTCACATGTTATTTCTAAAATGTAAACATAGAAGAAAAGCAAAATTTAAAACAAAGTTCTATCAACAGGTTCTCCAGCTGAAGCATGACTAGTGCCCATTGGGTCGTATTTGGGTGCTGATGTATAATGCTCCTTTTTGAGGAAACAAAGAAATATGACATATGGGTTTAACCTTGAGAAAAAGGAGAGCAAGAATCGCAGTGTTGTTTACAGCTCTGTAAAATGATGAGGTACTTAAGCTAAGTTCTGTTCAATTAACATACTTCCTGAGCTTTTCATTTTACTTTGTTCACTGGTCAGGGGAGGCACTAGATTTGAGTAGAACACCTACAGCTGGTAAGAGAGAAGAAAGTGAAAGAACCTATTTTTACTTGTGAAATGCAAATCATTGAACTAAATAATTAATGAAGTGCAGTCTAATTTCTTAGTCCAGAACATCAGCTTTTATAACTTGTGCAAAATCTGAAACACATTCAGCTTTATTTTTGGAAATAAATACATGTGTTAATTGTAGCTTGCAGATTTCATAGCTGGATGAAATTCCAGTGTATTCATATGGAAAAACAAAATATTGATAATTATAATTTAAAATGTAATTAGTTTTCTGGAACTTAAATAAAAGCTTACTTACATAAATAATGAAAGAGTTTAAGTTCCTAGGGTGAAATTTATAATGCGTTGGGTGCATGCAAATACAGTTGCATGCAACTATAATTAATAATCTGTCTTAATGAGGATAAATTAGAGGACTTTGATTATGTAGAAATTAAAAAAAAATACAATTAGTACACGAGAAAAATAGAAGAGACCTTATTTATTATTAAGTTTCTTCTATGGAAGACATTACTAGCAAAAAGTTATCTTTTAAAATAATGATGCTGTAAATGGTAATTTAAGAAAGAGCATATATTTTTCTTATGCATTAAAGTATAAAACAATTCAACGGCTCCTGGTCAAGTATGTTAAAGTGCCAGTGTGGCAGGAGGATAATCCATGGTCCAAAAGCCATATCCATTGTCCAGAAGTATCTGTTAACTCTCAAATTTCCTCAAGGCAGAGAACTTCTTGGTGACATAGTGCTGCTGCTGTGACTCTACCACAGCAACACATATATCCTGTATGTGTTTTGGATAAATAAGAAGGGTTTATCATAGGAGTCTGCATGTATCTACTGATTACTGTGTGGAGGTTCCTGGAAATGAGGGTAAATTAGTATAAATTTTTGGCCCTTCTTTTTTTCGTGACTGTCAGTGTACCAGGACTGCATGTCTCAACAGTGGGAGGATGAACAGGGCATGTTGTATCTTATTCTTGCTTTGCCTTTTCTTGTCTCTATGCCAGGACAAAAGAGTAAAACTGTCACTCAAAACATGACATGTGGTGGCCCCACTGAAAGGGAGAATCAGATCTTGCATTTGAGGGCACCTGGTGAGTACTATTCTTCAGAGGACCAAACACTTTATTGAGTGTGTATCTTGTAAACACCAGAGATAGAACAATGGTAATTCTGGGGTTGGTAGGGAAGGTGAGTCTGGAAAGTGGCCCTTCTTTGTCCTCACAGCTCCACTATATGTCTGTGTGGGAGATGTCTTGGTCTAGTTTGTTTAAACGTGCTCTGGGGACTGTGTGGTAACTGGACCATTAGCTGATGTTGTTGTCACATAGCCGAGTTCAGTTTCAGGGCTAGACAGGCCTTCTACTCCTATGATTTCTTCACATTCTCATGTCACTGCTCAGTGGGTTTAGCATGGGGAAAGAAACCAAGCATAAGAGAGCAGGAAAAAGATCCCTGAAAATACAGCCTCTGTGCCAATATCCACGGGGAATATTTTTCCTCTTTTACATTTACTTTTTCTAATGTTCTAATGTTCTTCTTGCTTCATACTCAAAGAACTCCTAATTAAATGTGCGCAAATTATTGGTGTTCTCTGGCTATTGTCACTGTCCTCTTTGGACTGAGTTGCCTATGATCCAAGGCTGATTCTGATTCAGCACAACTGCATAAATGTAGTATATACTCCTAGGTTGTGAGAGAGCTGAGAGAAAGCACGTAGCCTGCAGCCATGTGAGATAAGACAGGTTGTTGAGGTGGGGATAGGCAGCAGTTCAAAAATTCAAGAGGAAAAATGTTGACATGAAAAGGCATAAAGCCCTAAGAAAGAAAACTACGAATAGGAAGCTGCCAACTCAGCAACATCAAAGGTCAGCCCACTCCAAGGAGACCAACCCATGTGGCTGGGAGTTGATTGTCCAGCCAAGACTCACTGGGTGTGGTGAGCCTATTAATGTCTAGTCTAGTAATCCTCATCAGCCCTAGCTATTTTTTATGTCTGTTAGGAAATAGACATAATATATTAGGAAAAAAACTGGGGTTTCCTTACAGGTGGCAAAATTTACCTGATCAAACCTGTGAGGGCAATGAAGGAGATTTACTCCCAGATTCACCTTCCCCCTGCCCCCCCTCTACCCCAAAGCTCTCTTGCTGGAGCTACTTGTTTGTCAAAAGCTTGTCTTCCTCCTCCAAATAGACTGCTCATTTGGGGTTGAGAAACAGACTTTGAATCTTCAGTTCTATTTCAGGAGATAGAAGGCATTTGCCTTCCTAGCCCCTCAATCACAACTTTTCCTTGTTTTTATGAACTTCTGCCATGATTATGATGTATATATTTCTATTTGCTCTCTCAGTTAAAATTGTACTGGAAAATACTCAAGCTATAATCTGGGTAATAGTGCCAAAAGTGTGATGAAATAATTTTCGATTTCAATTTATATCCAAAGATTTCCCAACTGTATTTTTAAATGACACATTTGCAGAGAAGTTCCAAACCAGAGTCAGTCTATTTGCTAGATTTTAACAATTGAGAGAATTTAACACTGAAATGCTCAGCATTTTCTTAATTTTTTTAAACAATAAAATATTATTTTGCTAATGTGCATTTCACAGTGAATGTCATTCAACCTGGGATTGCAGTGAACAAGAACGATCACAGATGACAGGTTGTTGATGAAGATAAACATGATTATTACATGCACTTTGGGTACCTAGAGCAATTGAACCTGATTTTTGGTTAATATACCAGTCCACTCAGCTTGTCTTGGTGTAGGAAAAACATGAAGGAGGGAACATGTCTGATGTCCGTTCGTCAGTTCTGTTTCTTGTCACTGAGTAAAATAAGTACACACTTATCATTTCACTTGCTTGGGGAAGGTATAATCCCTGCCTGTTAATGGATTACTAAAGAGTGTTCCTTCCACTTCAAAACCTTTACACCTCATTCATCTGTCAAAACACAAATGCCAAGAGTAGATATGAACACAGTCTGTGGATTCACTCTTATCCATCTTATTCTTTAATGAATGAGCAACAAAATATACACACAAGATCTAGACAGTACTGTATTCAAAATTCTGTATCATTTACAAATGGGCACCTGATAAGGCATGGAACATGTAATAAATGACTGCTGAAGGCATGTGAATAGATGGGCTGGCAGGGATTTGTGATAGCTTTCTTCGTCTACTTCTTTTCATGATAAGTAATGTATATAATCTAAATCCCTAGGAATACTTTCTTTGCAGGCCATTGTCAGCAGTCCTGAAAAATCTGTAGGTTTGAATAGTGACCGTGAAAGATGCCTTTGAAAAACACACCATTAAAATCACACCATTCTCAGTAATCAAGTCAGGATTTCTTAGATGGAAAAGTATCATCTGCTTATGTGGATATGGAATGAGGAATTTAAATGTTATTGTACACACTCAGCTACAGGAAATCTGCCAGTAGTATTTAAAGAAAATGCACAGGATAATTAGTTTGTGCTTTTTATTTTGGAGACTTCATTCAAGGCTGATAACTACCATTCACATTTTCCTTCCTTTTTGAAAATATGAGCTTTCAAAATTACCTTTCAGTTACAAACTAAGAGAAACCTCATTTAATTAAAGAGGAAAATTTCTGTTGTACTGGATGTCCAGTCAAAAATTTAGACATCTAGGGTTTGTATTAGGTTTTCTTAGACAATGGCATCCTTCACAGAACAGAACCTACAAACACAACAAAACAGAAAATCAAACCTTATGAAATACACAGCAAATTATCTTATGAACTTGATTTGAAACCTCCACTGAAGTCAATAAAGATCTCCTGATTTATTAAATTTCTACATGACTTGTATGTATCCTGAGCTCCTCTTCCAAAAGCACTTTATTTATCTGGGCTTAAAGCTACTGAGTAATACTATGACTTGGCTTCCACCTTAGGCATGGCCTACCCAAACCCAGCTTGGAGCCTGGACAGCTTTGTATTCGTGGAGATAGATAGATAGATAGATAGATAGATAGATAGATAGATAGATAGATAGATAGATAGATAGATAGATAGATAGATAGATGATAGATAGATGGTAGATAGATAGATATGTATAAAATCACAGGCAAATTTTTGATCCTGCTTTAAGTAGGGCAACAACACACCTACTTTTCAGGGATTACTAGTTATACACTTTATAACAGAACACAGGTGTTGATAGTCGTTAGTAACTTCCCTCAGCTCTCACTACTACTTTGTTTTGTCACTTTTGTACCTACTTCTTCATTTGCTTTCCAGGTTCCCTTTCAGTGTGTAAGTAGTCAGATATTCTCAGTGGCTGTGTTTCCACTTACCACTTAAAGCAACAAACACCTGGAGATGTCACCTAGACAAGCCAACACTTCTATGTACAGCTGTTAGACATTGAAACTAGTTCTTGGGCAGATTGCTGAGATGAAGCTAGTTAGTTTTCTTGAGCAGCTGTGTTTAAAGATGGGCAGACTACTTGATGGAGGAAGTATTTTTATGTATTAATGTTGGGTAAGGAATAATCTCATTTCTGCTAATTAGGAGAAGCTAGAAATTTCTGGAATTACTTTCATCCTCCACTCTGGCTAGGTTATCCTGTGAGCCTAGCACATGCTAAAGAAAATGGGGGATCTGTGATCAATGCTTTTTAAGTTACTGTAATAATGTTACTCAAACTCTGTGGTTGATGTGCAAGAAAATATTGAGTAACACAATCCTTCTAGGGTTTTTTGCCTCCTTTTTATTATAGCTTTCGCCTCTTAATAATGAAAAGAATTGGTCTTTACTGAAAGTTGAGTTTCAGCAGCATGGAAGTGTTAGGTTTGGGTTATGTATGGCTTCTACCAGCACAGCTAACCAGTGACATCCACAATTCATTGGTTTACGCGCTTTTTACCTTCACATATGAAAACAATATCCTAATATATATTTTATATTAACATAACTAACTGGTGTGAAAAACTAAGTTGTACTTCTAAAATTGTACCAGAAAAATGAAATTACTAAAATCTTCTTAGTGAATTTAAACTTAAAATACAATTTTCTCAAGCAGATCTGAATTTTCAAAAAAGTTATCTAAGCTTCATACAAGTGAAGACTACCAGAAGAAAAAAAATTAATAATTTATGTTCTAAACTTTTGAGTGTGAATGCATAAAGGTGGATAGGAAGAATGTTTGTCTTTGAAACTTTCTCTAGCCATTTGCTGGGGAAAGAAAAAAGACCTCCCACAGGTATTTTGCAGCATGTGAAAATTTCTAGGAAACTCCAATACAGCAACATCAATCTAGGTTGCTGAAAAAGGATCTTAGACATACTTACAGCTCTAAAAGAGACAAGGACCACTGAGTCAAGCATACTATTGTTTGTTCATCTATAGGCATTTATCGAAATTTATAACTCAAATCTGAGTTGTAAAAAGAAGACTTCATCACAGCCTAAAAGCAGAATCTCCATTTACCTTTGACACTGGGCTATTCACTGCCTTCAATAAATAATTCAAATCAAGATTTTGATCAAAACAGTATTCAGAAAGTCAACAATAATTATAGAATGTACTTGCTTCTACTAAATCTTCAAATGTCACTGTGTCTGTGTCATATTGAGTAGTGATGTAGACAGCTACTTAATTGCTGTTTCTATGCTGAGGCAAGATGCTGGGGATTTATTAGACAAATCCTTCTTTATGTATATATGAGAGTTTGGTTGCTGGGGTTTGGAATATATGACATACTTTTTAAATGCTAGGAAAACCTTTTTTTAAATATCTCCATTCTCTTTAGCACAGTGAAAGTCAATACAGTGTTTTAAAAAAAACCTTCTTATAAAATTTGTTTTGAAATTCTTCTATGTGAAACTGGGAATTAACAAATAGCCCAGCTATAATTAAGTGATTATTTTGTTGCAAACCTCAAATTTGGGGTTTTTTGTTGATCTGCATGTTGCAAACCTCCAAAAGTTTAAAATGCTTCCTTAGGAGTAGTTGGTGGAAATTCAGAAGGGGCACTTAAACTAGTGGAATGGCATGGCAGATACAGGGAAGAGCAATGATGACTCTTGGTCAATTCTGTGCATGCTGAATGTATAAAAAATCAGATCCTCAGGAACACTGAGGGTCTGATGAGACTGGCAGTCAGGCTGGCAGTAAAGTACTTGATTTTGCTGAACTTGGAGTCTATGTGGACAAGCTGTCTAACTACAAACCTGTAGATGGCAATGACTGACAGCCAGAAGAGCACAGAAGGACTGGTGTGGTCAGGATGCTGTTCTTCAGATTATAGCATTTGACTGTCACCTGTCCTACCACAAAGTGTTGCTGTCTCTAAGAGTTCTTCTAGCCTGTGTGCAGTGGTGACATGGTGCATCTGTCTTCCTGTCTTGGCCACAAGTCACATTTTCATTAATGACACAATCTATCTGGAATCAGTTCCAAGCTATTAAATCTGCTTAGCATAGGCATGAGTGCTGTGGATCTGGCGTTGCTTTCAGTCCTTTTGGAGAGATCACACCTCTTGTTGGTTTGGAGGTGGAAATCTCTAGCTAGCTGTAGCTCAGCATTGTCTCATTTGTCTGGAACAGGATGTCTAGGAGGAATGGATGGCCTCCACATTCAAAAGTGTAGACTTACCTCTAAGTTAGTAACTTTCATCCTTTAACTCATATCACCTTATTTTTTGTCTTGCGAATTGTAAATGAAGTCCTCATGCATAATCTGACTGATAATTGTTACATTTAATTTTGGAAAATTTCCTTGTACTTGTGTTATGTTCTGTGCCTGCCTCTCTTTCTTGGTTAACTCAATTTGTGCCATTAAATTGGAAAGTTAGCATGTAAAGTTTTTAACTTCCCTTCTATAAGACAAATTTTGAAAAGTGCTGAGTATCCTAAACCATATTTAGCATGGCTTTTAAAATCCTAAAAGATGACACTTTAAAAGTAAAAGATGTATAAGAAACACAAAATTTCTGTAAGTGCTTTTATGGTGATAGTGCTCAGTGTCAGGTTATCAGCTTCACAAGATCCCTGTTTCAAAAAGAGTTAAATAATTTTAGCAATGGTATGTCAGCTCTATTTAGCTTTAAGTTTCAATTTCTCTTACTATCAATATATTCCTTCCCTGCTGATATACTCTCACCTTCTGAAGGGTCTCACTGTGATGCACTTAACACTTCAAATAATGACTGCAGACAGTGGAAGTTGGTGACAAATGATGTCTTTCAGAAGCTATATTGGAGAGAAAGGAGCAAGACAAGAATGGCTAAAACAGTTATTCTTGAGATGACGCTATATAAACCAGTGCGTGTGTAGGTATAGACAGTATTAGTAATGGACTGTAATTTTTAATATATTTTCATTGTCGTGCAAGGAATTGTTGGCTAAATATATGTAGGTCAAAGTGTGCTAAATGCACTAAAAAATACAATTTCATGTTTAGAATCAGAAGTGCATGTACCTTGACTTCTGTTAACTCCAAGAATATAGTATAATATTGATGTGATAATTTGAATATTTAATGGGTTAATGATGTAGTATGAATTTAATCAAGCAGCAGCACAAAGAGGGATGGGTAACTTGGCTCTCAACTAATGTAGGCTGTTACTAATATAATCTTCTGATTCCTTTCCTCTCTTTGCCAATTGCACCAACATTTGGCATGGATAGTAAGAAGTTATTATGGATTCTGCAGCAGCCTTCCTGTTGCATACTACAGATAACACAAATCTTGTTAACAGTCTGACAAAATATAAATGGCTTCATAATGAACTGCCACCCTTTTAATATCTCCACAATTTCAGAAATGTTATCTGGCAACTGCAGGGGGCTAGAATTATGCTTTTAGAAGGCTGAAATTCACTACCATACTTGCACCTATCGTGTGTCCCCCACCCCTCAATGTTTTTCTTAACACAAAACAATAATTAAACTTTATCTTCTGTATCAAACACAGGCATGTCCATCTATTTAATTATGATCATGTGGGGAATGTGATAAAGCATAGCTTTAAAAACTGATGATATGTTACAATTTTAGAGGAATCAGCAAAATTCTAACTCTTCCTAGTTTTCCATGCTATTGTGACTGTGTTGGAATTATGTCATAATCTTATGTATGTCTCGACATGATATATCCTATTGTAAGGTACAGACAGGCCTGGGTACCCCAAGGCAAAGGCAGAGTGGGGAGCACAGGCATGCTCTACTGGGAGGAACAGCAGGAGGTGTCTTGTGAAGTGACTTGCTCCACTGAGCACTGAGAAAGCCTCTAGAAAGGAAAAATAGGAAATCTGTATGGGAAGAGACGTCAGAGCAGATTCTTGAGCTGTAGGGATGAGTAGGTGTAGCTCCTCATGTGCAGTCACTCTGCTCACTGGGTGCAAGCAGGAGCAGCTGGAGGTGAATAAGACTGGAAAGTGAGGCTGCAAGATGACCAGAAAGCTATGGGACAGGAAGGTAGACAATGAGAAAAGGAGTTTATAATCTTCTTCTCCAGTACCAGAAAAACAAGATTGGAGATAAAATTTTATTTACTTGGCTCCAAGTTATAAAGGGAAAAATATTCCCAAAGTGCAAAACTGACTTTTCCTTAACCCTATCTTTTTTATATGCAAACTATTTGATCTGTAGGAAAAAGCAGTCTGGAGCCTTTGCAGTAGGGATGTTGTGTAGTGAACAAATGCTGAAGTAAGGGGTTGCAGGTGCTCTACTCTTTTACAGCATCAGACTCTGGATTTCTTTCACCATAGAATGAGATTTTTCAACAGGTTACATTTAAAATTCTGGCATTTACTTACTTGCATCCTTTGTTTAACAACAACATGCTTTCAGTTTCATACAAACTTCATATGGCAGAAGGTGACATTGGTGTTTTAAGGATTGTTGTCCCTTGGGGAAGAAAAAGGAAGGATAACAGCTTGTGATGTTATTTATGGCAGACAAATTTTTTTGTGAATGTACAAAGCTTTGCTGCTGCATAGAAAATGCTTTGAAAATGAGAAGGAATTCTCATTATTCTGGGAATAAAACAAACCAACACAACAGACCAAAAACCCCCAAACTTCCCTGTCCTTAAGTATTTTATACAGAGCATGAGTTGTTGCTGTTTGCATGGAGTCTATAGTTATTTTCTGGTTTGGGCTAGATTCTCTGCCTTTACCTGGTGGAGTAATTCCTCATTTTGAATTGTTCCACTGTAGTCAACAGAGCTGGTCATGAGATATTACTCAGTCGAAGAAGAAGTGCCATAATCCATGACATTTTGGTTTTGCATGTGACTGGCCATCTAATTTCCAGATATTGTTTTGTAAAATGCATGATGGCAGCTTTTAGAATATGTAAGAACCAACAAATAGCAACAGGTAGCAATTGTTTTTACTCTGAGAGAACACCCTTGTTTCTTTCTGAGTGCAGGTATTCATATGAAAAATAGCCCTTCAGCAAGCATTTGTGTGAACAAAAAGCCCGTTTGTATGAATGCTCATAAATAAAGAATCATAAGAGCTGTAAACATGGTTGAACTGAATAGTCACTTTGCATTCAAATGTATTAGCAAACACTGAGTGAAGGGAAAACTGCTGTAAGAGAGTTTTTTTGCTCAGGGAATTTCTCAGCAATCACAGAAGGTGTTTCAGGCTAAGTTGTGAGGACAGAGTGTATAAAGACTAGTTGTGAGAGAAGTGTATAAAACAGTGTAGACTTCTGACCTTGAACAGCTTGGACACTCCTATTTTCTTCTGCTACACACTGGTAGAAAGCTCACAGTCCTGTCTGAAGTTATCAGCAGTGGATAACCAGCTGCAGGAACTGGAGAATTGTCAGAGAGGGTTCTGACTTTGTGAAATAGATGGGGTTTTTTTCTAATGTGTGGCTGTGTCTGCTTCTGTGGACCTGCACTGTAGTTTTGAAGCTGGTGCTGAAGAAATGGAATGATAGTTGTATCACTTTAGGAGATGACTTATTAAAATATGTGTTTCAATTCTCCTCTAAGTAACATCTCTGGTAGCTGTGTGGCCTTTAGATCCAAAGTGAAGAAGAATATCTCTGTTTCCAAGGAGACAAAAGCAGTCCAGACTATGAGAATGACAACTATTACACTGGAACTAAACAATGACTTTGACTCTTCATGAAGAATATTAATTTAGCTTGCATGTCCTACCAGATATGAAACTCCGTACGTTGCATGTGTGACATAAGCCTGCCAGGCTTCTTAGACTGGTTTCAAAAGGCCATGGTTCTGCCCAGTTTCCCTGGGCTAAATTGGTAGTGGTGAACCCGCAAACCAAAGGACAAATGAGAGCCTTAATCGCTTATACAGTTAATCATTGGCACACTCCTCACCCCAGTTTTGATCCAGACCAATCCGTAGGCATCCAGCCATTGAACCCTGAACCTCAGTTCAAGTGCATTAATAGAGTCTGGAGATAATTTCCAATAGCAAAATGTGAATGCATTGGACTTAGAGAAATATATCAGCAAAGTCTATCCCACATTGCTTATTTTAACGACCAGAAGATGGATAGGCTTCAGTGTGTGTTCCTTATTAGTGATAAAACAGCCTTTAGCAACAGTCCCTTAACATCTCTTTTACTAGTAGATCAATTCCCAAATTACTCCTGCCAGAGAAATTGGTATCTGGCCAACAGCAGTCCCAGCAAGACAATAGGTGACTTCAAGACAAACATGAAGCAATGGTCTCTATCCCCAGCAATATCCCCTGAGAAAACTCCTGACACATAACAATTGACCATACCATAGTGAAGACCATGTAGTTCTGTATTTTTGTCATGCAATACTCTAGACATTATTTCTGTATAGAATCAGAACCAGTATAGTACAGAAATAAACCTGCAATTGTTAAGGTTTTGTATGGAGTTTATTCATCTTGAGGATAACTGCTGCATGAACAGAAGCACCCTAGACAGAAGGAGCAAATATCCGTAGAGGTTTTGGATACTGGAATTTATACTAGAAGAAGCTGGAAAGGTTTTATTAACTGAGAAAAAATTTTGATTAAAAATATTTGTCAATATTTTGCAAAAGGAAATGAGCCTCTGTTATTTTTCTTCATCCATTTGCAGGTGAGCAAAGCATTTCCATTTCCAGCAAAAAAACCCCCTTGTGTATATGCAAACCAACTACTTGCTGATGGCTTTGAACCTGCAGATAGAATAAGTGCATCCTGCAGGGATTGCAGAATGCTAGATTAAAATGTCCATCTTGGTGTGAATAAGCAAGCAATGATGCTACTTTGCTCTACCAATAAATTCAGACTGTCTTGGAGATTGACCTGTTTATGTAAGATGCTGAGAGAAAATATTGCCCGAGTTTACCTCTATCTCTTCAAGCAATGGTTACATATTAACTATTCCTCAGTCAGCAATGAGAAATGAAAGAATGCTGACTGTAATTTAACCTCTTCATGTGGGTTTTTACTGTGCTGGCTGATCTTGGGAGCTGTTTAAGAAGTCTCAGGAACACTCTGTAAATGCATCAGCCTTGGTGATGCCATCGCACGTACAGCCATTGGAAGGGTTTTCCTCGGAAAGATGTTGATATCTTCATCCTCAAAGGTTGTCCACAACAGCAGAAACATGTGGGGGGTGGGCAGGTAGCAGCTCAGTCAGTGGGAGAGGAAGACTTTGGGCTCATTTTGGTGAGCATGTTGCACTTGGTGTCCTACAAAAACCTGACTCACCACTGGCAGCTTCCAGTGTCTTTTGCTGTCTGAACAACGGACTAGAAAACTTGTTCTCTTGGTCATGCCTTCACCTCTGTGTGGATATAGTCAATGTCAGGATTTTTCTCTAATTTCAAAAAGGACCTCTGCACAACAACAAAGTTACTTCAGCAAAAGTTGTTCTGCCTCACACTTCACATGATCCAGAATACAAACCCGTCTGTAGGTAATAATATGTTGTAGACTTACTTTTCCGGTTTAGGGAAGGAAAGAGTGTCTGTAATGGCCTAGATCCTAATGAGAAAAGAATATAATCCCTTTCCCAGGGATATTCCATTACAAACAGGTATTTTTGTAGACACAGGAGAGGGAGAGAGTGAATTTTTAGGTAAATTGAAGTTGTGACTACATAATTCCAGTCCTATCATCTACTTTCTAATGAGATTAGTCTGATCCAGCTTTAGCCCCTCAAAGTCTATGTTTCTACTAAAAATGCAAATAGAAGGAATCACCTTCTGAGGGTATTTATCCCTCTCCATTTTAAGAAGTCTTTGTGGCTTTGTTGAGACAGCTAGTGTACACAAGACAAATCTCACCCTGCCATATCTAGCCCCTTGGACTGGAAAGATTGGCAAGCTTAGGCATTTTTTCCAGCTATTGAGTAGCATTATACTCTAATATTTTTACAAATTACTGTCTTGCATAATTAACCTCTTGACCTAGAAGTTTTCAAAACAGATATTTGTGCATGTGCAGCAAGATGAGGTCCCTGAAAGAATGAAGTAATTTAAAACTACTGGCTACAATTTATTCTGAGAACGTGAATGCTGCAACTGGAAAGCTGTTGACTGACGCCTGTAGAGCTAAGTCACTTTTGCAATTTAAGTATGTACTGCAATGAAAAAAAGCCTATGGAAAACATTTTATTCCAAACTGGTATATAGGATCTGGTTGACATTACTGTAAAGCTGTGGATCTAGGATATGACAGCTACCAAGTGAGAAACATCTTGTTTTCCTGTAAAGATGGTTCTTGCCCTGCATTACTAAACTGTGCTAATCTGTGAAACCAGTGTAATGGATGAAGTTTTTTTTTAATATGTAAAAATTTGCAGAATATGGTCTGTTTTTTGTTCCAGCTTACAGACAGCTTTAGATATCAATGATCCCAAAGCAAGACAATACTGCATGGGCACCTTGTAGTGCAGAAGGATAACTAGTTTAAAAACTATGCATTAATGTTCAGTATTTAAAATTAAATACTTCCTAGATTCAAATTATCGATATCAGATTTTCATTTAGAACAGCAGGGGGAAAAAACCAAAACAACAAACACATTCAAACTATTCTAGCTTATCCTGGCTAAGTTATCAAGTCACAGCAATAAAAAAGGGTCCTGCTTTCCTGACACAAAATTATGCTGCATCATGAATCATTCAGCATTAAAACAAATCATGAATCATTCAGCATTAAAACAAATCAGGCATTGGATAAAAGTTAAAATTCATGCTGGGCTCTAATGGAGAAGGAGTACTCAAACCCAATTCCCTTTAAATTGCCCTTCTGTTAGAGACATTAAAATAATTCCTGCACTTGTGCAGACATGATGGATCATGTTGTGTGCAAATGTTTGGGTGTTTTTTAGTAGGAAGCCTGAGGTTTAAAGCTTTTCACCCTTAGCTCACTACATGATACAACCTTATTTTATAATTTTTTTTAATCCAATGAAATGCAGAACTCTTCAGATAATTGTCAGTATTATACCAATATTTTCATGGTTTTTAGCCGTCAAGCTGTCTTATTGGTAGTGGTTTGTCTTTGTTGTGATAACACCCTTTGGTGGCCTTGCCTGAAGGCACTTCACAGTCTCTCTGCCCCACTGAAATCACAACCTCTCAATGATATAGTTGGGTTGGAGAAAGATTAAAGCATTTTAAATATACTGAGTTATATAAACCCATCAAACTACTGCTCTGTGTTCACAGGATTATTCTATAGTGGATATAATGAAAATCAAGCAGGATTTTGTTAGGAAAAAATACTATTAGTGCCTGTAATAAATCCCTGTATATTGGATGTTTGTGCCTGAATTTGGTTGGCTTCGCTGAACATTGCCAGTGATCAGATAAGTACCAAAGTTGCCTGTTGATCTAAAGCTAAGTAATTCCTAGTGGTCATACTGGCAACTCGATTTTCTTCAGCAGAGTTTAGGGATTAAGCCTTCTGATCTCATAGTTCCTTATTTGTGATGATTTAAATATGATTGTAGCCAAGTGAGGTCTTTATATGCAGTGATCTTCTGTATGCAGCACATCTAGGGAACTGACAACATCTCTTGTTCCTTCTTCATGAGTTATATCATTGGCACATCCTTCTCTGTAACAGTTATAAAAAGGAACAAAGCTTCATTAGCTAAACATAATTGCAATTCTCTGTATCTTAAACTTTGGCTCAGATTCTTGGCTTTGTCTCAGAAATACAAAAGGATCCCAAGAAGAGGCTCCGGATCACGGTTATTTGTTTCTATGAAGGTGAGAAATGGTCTTGCCCATTTTTTCTGTCCATAACAGTGTTATCCTTCCCATATGCAGCTTCTGGATTATGTTCTCTTCTTGGCTACAAGTGTACAGAAGTGAAAATTTGAATCCATGCTTCCAAGCCATATTTGTTCATGGAAAAATCCAACAGAAGGGACAATATGCACTACTATGTGCACACACAGAGCCAGGGTAAAAGAAGGAATGCTCTAGCCAGGCCTCAGGAAGCCAAAGGAATATGTACAGTAATAGAGAGAGGTTGGAGTTTCACTCCTATGAACTACTCTGTGTCAGCTGCCCAGGGCAATTGAGGTTTAGAGCCTCTAATCCAGGCTGCAGTCACTCACTTGGCCTCCTGGAGAGCTCAGGGTGACACAAACCTACCTGCTGGCCAGGGAGGCTGCTGGGATCTGCTCCCTTGTCCTGGCTGCCAGCTGCATGTTCACCTGGGGTGCTCTGAGCCTTGCTGCTGCCCTGCCCTCTCCTGGACCTGACTTCTTCCTTCTGGAAATCCTGCCTGACATCATTCCCAATGCTATGGCACCAGGGGTGAGCATTAGGCACCAGAAATGACTCGGCAGCTATTGCTGGGCTCATCTCCAACATGACGAGCACTGAAATAGCATTAGAGACTTGGTAACTGATAGGAATGCAGAAAAGTAGCTTTTGCAGAAACTCAAGATGATTACCCATTTAGAAAGAAATACTCTTTTCATGAATGCACCAGAGGGAAATTTTAGCTTTTCACAAGCCAGTTAAATTCCCAAGTCTCCAAGTGGTTTTGTCAATGGTACTCAGGATAAAAGAGGAAAATACGTACTTTTATTTATGATGTCTCCAATGTATATGCATTACTACTCTAAATTTTTTTATTTTCCATATTAAACTGTATAAGTATATTTCTTCTGTTTTGATAAACACTAACATTTGTTCAATTGAGGATTAGAGACTCTAAATGAGTGTTTTCATTAGATTTTTAATCTGTAGACCTGACTACTACAAAGAAACAGAATGAGAAAGTGACTGATTAGAGAAATGTGTCATTTTTCTGCGCTTGTCTATTTGATTACTATGGTCTACATCATTAAAATTCTGACAGAGTCTCATACCAAAGGAATTGAATAAATGCAGGGACATTAGCATGGTTATATTAAATTGCAGCCATTTTACATTTTTATTTTAGTGAATGTTTTATTAATTACAATGATATCATGAATTTTTTCTGTTGAGGCCAATCTATACAGCATGCTTTTCTCCATCAAGCAGAACTTGGGAATGCTGCTCTGTATTGTTTGACAAGAGCAAAGCTGTAAAAGCATAAATGTTTGATAACGTTTTGCAGGGAAATATATTTCTACTTAGCTGTTTTTTCAAAGTTATAATGGAAGAGCAATTCCCTGTTAAGTTATTCTTTTTTTGTCACACATAGCAAATATAAGCTTGCATTGCCATTCCATTAACAGCATGGTTAAAAAGACTAGCAGGTTGTTTTGGTTTTTTTTCTACTCTAACATATTTTTTCCCCTCTTAGACTTGGTTGGTGGAACTTTTATTTTCTTTCATTGCTTTGCAAATAGAACACTTCTTTGCCTACTTGTAGTCTTGGTTAGAAGTGGTGGAGGTGGTGATTTGGAAGTTAGTTGAAATGGGGCATTAAGCTGAGTTCAGGGTACTGGAGTCCAGGAATGCAGAAACAACTCTTCCGGGGTTTCCAGAGCAAACCTTGTTTTCTGCACAGAATTGCCTGAAATCCAGGCTGTCAGCCCAACCTGGGGTGAAAGCACAATGGGCCTGATGTGCTGTGAGCAGGATAATTGTTAAGAACTGGAGCAGGTGGCAGCACAGGCTGAAGATTCATCATGGCAGGGAAGGAAAGGAGTTGATCCCAGTGCCCTGTTGAGAGGAGCAGTGAAGGAAAACACAGCACTCTCCTTCTGCATGAGCAATTGGAGAGCCAAGAGCCAGCAGCTTGTGTGACAGCTGGTGCTGCTAGTTGTCCTGGAGGGCAATGCTGGTCTCCTCCTCTCCTTTCCCCAGCTCTGGACTAAGCTCTAATTAGCCAGGCAAAAAAGAGCTTTGAGCAACAGTCTGGAAAACATCCCAAGACCCAAGTGCTGAGATAATTTTTTTGTAAGTGGCTAAATTAAAACTAAAGCAGAGGGACAATATTCTTGCAGTTTGGGATCTCTCACACCATGTGGCCTTTGATGAAAGCAGTGATGATGAGTTTTCTGTGGGCAGTTAAATAAGGAACCAAAATGTTGTTCTCCTTTTCAATGTCTATGATTACTTATTTGCTTATTACTTCTTTCCCAGTTGTGACTTCAGCTGGCTTTTGTACAAGTTAGTTTTAATATTTAACCTATCTGCCCGTTTTAAAATTAGAACCACAAGTGAAAATAAGAAAATTATATATGTGCTGATAGAAAAATCAAAAAAACCCTCCTCTACTACTTGGTACTCTCCTTTGTTACTGCATATGCTATTTTGTCAAAAAGCAAATATTTGAGTAAACTGAGAAGAAGTTTCTAGTTATTACTTCCACTTTTGTTTTCTAAGAGGTTTAGGATATTCCTAAAAGTAATCCTTTCAAAATTTAAAATGTCTAGTTTGAGGCATGTGCTCCATATGATGGTAAGTATGTTGATAGTACAAATATGGCACAAATGGAGGGGCAAAGAAGTAGAGGGAATTCTCCTTCCTACTTAATTAAGAAAGAAAGCACTCTTCATATTGCTAAAATTTTAAAAGAAAAATCTCTTTTACTGGAGTATAAGTTCAAAATTTATTTGCTTTAGAATGGCTAAATATTTCCAATGTAGTATTGATGATGTTAAAGCTCAGATAAACAGAAACCCTTTGATTTTATTATTTATCACATCATCTGGGTTTTATGACTGTTTTCCCACATAAAAAAATGCAGCATGCCTGCTACCAAAAATGTTTATTGTGGCCCATAACAATAATTCTTTTCATGCTGGGTTTTAGAGTTAGTATTGGGACCTTGCTTTAAAATATCCAACCCACCACCTCACCAAGAAAAAGAAACTTAATTTGTTATACAAGTATTTTTATGAAGCCAGGCTTTTTAATAAAGCCAGGTTTTATAAAACCTTCAAGGTAGCATTCCATAACTTCCACAAACACTAACAAAGCAAATTGCAAACTGAGTTTTTTCTTTTTTTATTAATCCTGATTTGCTGAGCGTTTCATAGGTATGATGAACAATGTATACAATGTTTCACAGATAAAATAGTTCACAGATACAATGAACATTTCACTGGACAGAAAAGGTCACTCAGGGTTTAACGAAGGCTTTCTCCATAGCTAAAAGAATCTTCTAGGTAGGACAGGCAGGCATATCTTAGGGGCTTAGCAACTAGCTTGGGAAGGGTATTGGAGAAATTCTTCTGGTGGTTATTCAGTCTTCCCTAGAAAAACAGACCTTGCCAGAAAAGTCTGTGGCAGAGGATTGTTACTCTGTCAGCCTTTCTGTGTCTTTCATTGCTGTTCCCTCTGTTCTCTCCCTTTGAATTTGAACTTGGACATGAGTTTCCAGCTGAGGCAGTCTCATCCTCTGCTTCATCTGCTTGACTTCCTGAATAAGGGGATGTATTTATTTTTTTTTTTTTTTACTTATGCTTTGAGGAAATATATCATCCCTAAGCATCAACCAATTCTCCTGATCTTTTGGTGATTTGGTACTCACACAATCCTTCCTGCCTTTGTGTCCCCTGAACGAGGAAAAATCTGCTCTGAACTCTGACATATTTATTTTAGTACTTGTCTTCCTTACTACACTCGAGATCTTCCAGCTGGGACTACTCCACCATCTCATGGATAACCATTGCAGCCAAAATTGCCAGATTGTTACATTCTTGACCTGTTATGTGTTCGTAAACATCCTGCTTTTATTAGTCTGGTCTCCACCTTTGTTGAAAAGCAGTCCCCAGCACAAACTAGAAATATCTAATATTATTTGGAACCAACACAATATCCATATGGTTAGAGACTCCCATGAACATTAAAAAAAACAAACAAACAAACAAACAAAAAAAAAAAACCCAAAAAAATCCCATTCTGGTTCTTGATAAGGTTGATCTGTAGCAGATGCCCACCAAGAGGTTCTGCTTGTTGATCTCCCAGATCAGATTCTGACTCATTGTCTATGGACAGTCATGCCTACCATTGCAGAGAATTCTGCACCTGAGCCACTGTTTTGCACAGAATACATGAGTCCCACTCATCCTCCCTGACTGACCTTCCTGAGGAGCCCTTACCCAACCAACACTCCAGCTTTGTGCTGACTCACAGTGGTCTCTGCATTTCCTATTGTCCTCGCTCTACATCTGCATACAGATGTTTGGGGGTTTTCTGCATTGTTTGTATTTCCAGTGTATGACATAGGGTCCTGATCATCCTGCTTTCTTCTTGTGATTGTGGCCCTTACTGCCTCACCCCCTGAGATTTTCCACTATCACGTCTTGCTCTGTTGTCTGTAGCCTTTTATCTCCATCTGCCAATGAAGACAGAAGCAGCTGTTGATTGCGGCAGAATTGTTGGTTGTATTTGAACTGTCAGGTAATTTTACATGATCAACCAGGACAGTATTTTGAAACATCAAAGTGAAACCCAGGGAGGAATAAAGATATGTTATAATCTGAATAATCCCTCCAAAAATTGTGAAGACCTGGTTAAAAATGGCAAAACTGTTGCATTGCACAACACATTTTTTCTCTGTAGAGGCCATAATGAAAACAAATTTATCTTCAGCAAAAAAAACCAAAAATGCAGCTGTCATGACTGTTGATAAAATATTCTTCATCCTCTGTAGTTGTGGTTAACAGAGAAACTATGCTACAGTATTTTAGTGAATTAATATGTTTCTCTTGGCTTTAACAAGGGAGCTTTATGCAGCTGTTGAGAGTGATTTGCTGGTGATCAGCCTGTGTTGGTGTGAGGCCACGTGGTGGAGCCAAAGCTGTGTTTTCAATGTTCTGGTCCCAGCCACAGCCACGAGGAGCTGGATCTGTCTTGGGAGCGCAGACATCGCCACCCGGGAAATTTTTGCTATACATGGACATGATAGACATCTTGAGTGTTTATAGATATGATTTATTGAAAATAAAACACAAAAGCCATCCACTCCCAGTGTTGGTTGGTTGGCTTGGTTGCATCTCTATTAAAAGCAAAAAGATCCTCAGAAAAGACCAAGGAAAACCACAAGAACATGGACCAAAGCTGGCCCAAGTGATCCCCACTGAAGTCACAAGATTTCTTTTCCCTTCCTGAATGAAATGTCCATATAATTTCAAAAAAGGAAAGGAAATCTGCAAAAGAGAAAAGAAAGACCCACAAACACACTGGAAAGGAGATATGATCAAATAAAATGCAACTGAAAAAAACCACAAAAACACCTGAAAACTGGGACATTTAGTGACTACAAGAAAATAGCCTGGGAGGAAATGAGGTGCAGTGCAAAGGAGGAAAACATGCCAAACAGGTCCTAACAGATGCTGTAAAAGCAGAGGAAAAAATCAAGGAGGAAGACACTTTCCTCTACAAGATTACAGGAAAATTGAGTGTACCCTGGAAAGATTTTTTTCCAGTCTTTATTGTCTTAGATAAAAAACATCAGTAATATACATACAGCAAAACTATTATTTTTCCTAAATAAAACATGGAGTCCTAACTCTTCAGAAGACATTTTAAAGGAAACTTTCCCATGTAAAATTATGTTCCTTTTTTATTTACTGTCATTTCCAGTAATGATTTCTGTATTTTCTGATGGATTTTTCCATCTTTAATTCAATGAATGACTTTGACAAAGAACACTGATTTGTTTCAAAACCATTCAGTGTAAGAAGAGTTGGGTTTTTTTCTATTATGGATATTTCATTCTGAACCAAAATCATCTACAACAATGTCTCTTGGTCTCTAAATCAGTCTGGAACTGATGTGCCTGGTGAGTGTCTTATTTCCTTGTGAAACTACAAATTTGCCCAACTTCTAGAAGTTTTACTTGACTCTGAATCCAGACATCAACATTAACATGTGAGGTATTTTTAAAAGTGAAAGATTGCAACTTCAAAAACTAAGTGTCTCTCAAAGGCCATGTTTGTCGAATGTTTTCAGAATACCTCCCTCCCTGCTGTGGTATCCTAAAAGTTTCCAACTGGGCTATTAGAGCAGAAGTTGTTAGGTTATTGATACTGTTTTGATTCTCTCCTCTACTTCTCCCCCTCCCTGCTTCATTTTGTCATACCCCAGAAATATTATAAGGAATTTGAAAGAGATTCCATGGTGTAATTACTTTTTTGAAGTTCTGGACTGAACAAGTGAATGGGTTTCTTTCATTTCAAACTCTGCAATTCTATCCGTATACTTACATATATGTGTGTTTGCATTTTAATATATGTATATAATATATACAAGCACATATATTAAAATTACTCAAACTTACAATAATCATAATCGATTTTACAGTATTTTATCATCTAAATAAAATACTAAGTATTTGTATTTGCATTATTAGAATCAGTTATTACTATCTAATTGCAGACAATCTAATGAAGCTTGTCAAAATTTGTATATGTAAGTATGTGTGTTCAGACATACATGTGTATAAATGCAGTTAATAACCACATTTCTGCATGTGAGCTATGTGAAAATGAGTATTTTCCTGTTTTGACATCCTTTGACAAATAATATTATATTGTTAATATACTTTGAGGGACTGCTTTTGGGGAAACTGTAGGAGTGCATGGTATTTTTCAAGACATTGTACTTGCAGTTGGCCTTGTATTTTGTGGGCTATGTTCTGTTGAATAGCAAATCCAATGCAGAAAAGAATTTTAGAGGGCATGCATGTTTTTGTCATAATGGATGAGAGATGTTAATCATACACTTGCTGATGCTCCATCATGCTAAAAGTCTGCAGAAGGATAGAAAATATTTTGGATCAAGAACCAACTTGGACATGATACGTTATTTTTATTAGAACTATTCTTGGAATTTAAAACCTTCATTTATGTAACACGATGATCAGGTTAGCAAAGAGATTTTTTTACCACAGAACCATGAAAGCCACCTGAGAAGTGTGAGAAGTGAATGGGAGCTTGAGGACCACCTTTGCAGAGTGTGTTGGATTACTGCTAGAATCTAGCCACCCAGGATGTCCAAATATTTCCTTTCTTCCTTGTGCTCCTTGTGATGGCTGTATCAGAACTCTTTTGTTTGGCAAATAGAGGAACTTTCCCAGGGATTCCCAACAAGACAGAATTTAAAAACTAATTTGGAAGTCCCCCTTGCAAATTTCAAATGTGTCAAAAGCTGGAAGAAAAAAGCATCAAGCTCCACAAGGAATAGGAAAACCTGCAGAATAGAAATTAGTCCCTGCTGACAATGAAGATAGAAAAAGTCAAATTATAGTTTGACAGGGAGTGGCACAAATGAGATCAGGGTATGCTGATGTCTGTTCCTTGCCTGAAAATGAGTTTCCTTCCCAGCTGACTTTTTCTCCACCAGTCTGAGAAACAAAAGGAAGGTTTTGATGAATGATTTGATTTTTCCACAGTCTTAAGGACTCAGGAAAACAACAAGGCAAAGCAGCAAAACAGAAGAGAACTGGAAACAATTAATGATGTTACCAAAGCATAAAATAAGAATACATTTTGGGGTTTCTGCATTTTGGGTATTTTCTTTCTGAGACATGTTGTTGACCAGAATTTGCCTAGCATATAACATGACCCTTAAACTTAATAATTCATTCTGCTGCATATGATAAATGGCTCATCTGATCACTCATGTTGTTTCTTACTGAAGTACAGAAGTAGGATGCTGCCCTAGGTTAATAGACAGCAACCCACCTCCTTGATTTAGTCAGTGACTGCTGCTTAACAAATGCTTCAAGTTTGAAGTGTTGGCATGTGGTCTGTTTTTTCTCAGGATGTTCAAATATGTAACTGAAATTCATCATAATAATTATTCTTCTTTTATTTTCTTAATGGTTGTGGTGGTTTGACCTTGGCTGGCTATCAGTTGGCCACCAAATCACTCTCTCACTCCTCCTTCCATCAACAGGATGGGGGAGAAAATAAAAAAAAATGGAGAAAGAAAGACAGTGAGATCACTTAGGAAGTACCATCATGGGCAAAACAGACTCAGCTTGAGGAAGATTAATTTAAATGGTTGTGGTGGTTTGACCTTGGCTGGCTGTCAGTTGGCCACCAAATCACTCTCTCACTCCTCCTTCCATCAACAGGATGGGGGAGAAAATAAAAAAAAATGGAGAAAGAAAGACAGTGAGATCACTTAGGAAGTACCATCATGGGCAAAACAGACTCAGCTTCAGGAAGATTAATTTCATTTCTTGCCAATTAAACAGAATAGGATAATGAGAAATAAGAAAAAAAATCTGCAATCACTCCCATCTTTCCAGGCTCACTTTTAGTCCCAGTTCTTCTGTTTCCTACTCCCAAGCAATGCAAAGGAATGGGAAAAGGAAGCTGCAGTCTCTGCCATTCCTTTCCTCTCACACTTTCCCTGTTCCAGTTATATACAAATGTCTCCAAAATGGGTTTCTGCATTTCTCCAAGAACTGCTCCAGCCTGGGACCTTTCCATGGGGTGTAGTCCTTCAGGAACAGACTGCTGCAGTGTGGGCAGTCACAGGGCCACAAATCCAGCCAGCAGCCCTGTTCCAGTGTGGTCCCTCCATGGGTGCTCATCTTCCTTTGGGGCACATCCACCTGCTCCTGCACTGGGTCCTTCATGTTCTGCAGGAGGATCTCAGCTCTGTGTGCACCTTCAGGGGCTGCAGGAGCACAGCCTTGGCTCACCACAGCCTGCACCACGGGCTGCAGGGGAATCTCTGCTCCAGTGCCTGGAACACCTCCTGCCCCTGCTTCTGCACCGACCTTGGTGCCTGCAGAGTGTTTTCTCTCACATATTCTCACTCCTCTCTCCCAGCTGCTCTTGTGCAGCATTTTTTACCCTTTCCTAAATATTCTAATATTTTCATATATTCTTATTTCCTAATATATGTCACAGAGGCACTACCAATATTGATGATGCACTCAGTTTTGGTCAGCAGTGGGTCCAACTTAGACCCAGCTGGAGCAGGCTCTCTGGTGTATGGGCAGATGCTATTGTTCTTTCACAGAAACTACTCCTGCAGCCTCTCTGCTACCAAAATCTTACCAGGTAAATCCAAGACAATGGAACATGTAATATGTTAGTTCCTAATATATGTCACAGAGGCACTACCAATATTGATGATGCACTCAGTTTTGGTCAGCAGTGGGTCCAACTTAGACCCAGCTGGAGCAGGCTCTCTGGTGTATGGGCAGATGCTATTGTTCTTTCACAGAAACTACTCCTGCAGCCTCTCTGCTACCAAAATCTTACCAGGTAAATCCAAGACAATGGAACAGGTAATATGTTAGAAAAAAAGAAAAAAGCCCAAAAAACAAAAAAATCACCCACCCAAAAAAACCCCAAACCAACTGAAAAAAAAAGGAAAAAAGAAAAAAGAAAAAAAGAAAAAAGCCCAAAAAACAAAAAAATCACCCACTCAAAAAAACCCCAAACCAACTGAAAAAAAAAGGAAAAATGAAAAAAGAGAAAAGAAAAAAGACCCCATCAAACCTGAGAGGATACTAACAGAAAAACTGGTTAAGAGGCTTCACTCTTCTGGAAATAAGCTTTTTTAATCTCCCGAATTCCAGTAGTTGTAGACACAGCTTTGTTAATGGCTAAAATAATATTTGGTTTGATATTTGGCTAGTAGTTTGTACCAGGAAACTGCAGCCGTCATCCACAAACTCTTCACATAGGTCACAGGCACTGCAAGAACTTTGTAACTGATAGTGATGGAAATATCTCCAACTATTTCTTCTTCAGAACTCCTTTCACTTATCCTTTTCCCCCAGAAAATAACTAACTTTGGATAAAATTGTGTGAAAATGTAGCAAGATGTTACTGGTTACAGTGGTTGTTACTGAACTCCTGTTGCAAAGGCTTCTACTGATCCCTCACTCTAATGCTGCCTTTGGAAAAAGAAAGTTTTTATTGCTCACCAAAAGGAATGTTGGAATTAAAGGTCTAAGTGCTGTACTTCAGCACTTGCTTTCCACTGGCAAGAGGAGATAAGGCAGAGCAACAAAGGCTAACATGGTTAATCTTATCTTCACTTTGGGCAATGCAGTAATTTATTGTAGTGAATAACAGCTGGTCTTGCTTTCTCCATTTATACACAATATTTAGCAGCAAACAGCTGGATGGTGCCCAGATGTTGGCAAACAACAACACCCTCATCATTCTCCCTTCAGTCTGCCACAGGGCTCCAGGCTCCTCTTTCTTTCTGCATATCAGCACAATTACAGTTCCCTTTTCCATCACCACGTGCAAAGGTCAAAGCTTAAAACCAACAGTTAAGGACTGCTCATTTTATGTGGAAGCTGTTTCTAGACACCAAAAGTTTGCTTTTCTTAGTAGATTTTTTATCTCAGTGTCAGTGGGATTTGGGCACGTGCTCAAGTGTTTTTCTGAGCCAAGGCTTGGATTCATAATTAAATTTGAAGACATTTGTAGTTGCAAGTTGTTAGTTCAACTTGGAGTACTCCTTGATATGTAAATGCAAACTTCCAGAAAAAAACATAAAAACCCATGCATTTAACTTAATTAATCTTATAGAGCCTTTATACTTATAAATAGACAAAAGACATTGCCTAATCACACTTCTGCATGAGCAGAATGAATTTGTCTGCTCTAGTACATGCAGGTATATTGAATGATGTTAATGAAAATAGTAATCAAAAAGGGAGGTCTCTTTTAAACTGCTAAATTTAATTTTACTAAGCATTTTTAGCAGCACAATTGATGTTTGTCAGCATTTTAATTTGTGTTTGGAAACATAAATTCTAAATATTTCACTGTGTGACTCTGTGGTTTTCAGAAATCAGTGGGAATGAATGAGGAATCACCTCTTTCTCCAGGCCAGACAGCAGCAGCTGCAGTCAGCAGGACCTCTGTAGCTGGATCCCTCCGTTATTTTTTTTAAAGGTGACTGGCAGGGCACCATTGGAGATGGCTTCAGACTCTGGAATGAGCTCTTCCCGAGCTTGTTCCAAAGCATGCTGAATTTGGTGACCTTCTTGGGCATGCTGCAAAGGGCATCTCTGACAGGACAGACCTCTCTGGATTCAGCTGTCTAGATTCCTGGTGATTTGATCAATTAATTCTTCTGAGATTCCATGTATGTGTTAATTATATTAGAATACCTCAGATCTTCTCCCTTTTTGTATTGTTGTTGTATTTTTTTCTTTGTTTTGTTATTTTAAAGTGGATGGGGATTAGCTTGCGTGTTTTGCTGAATCTCAGTGGAAATAAATACTGTATTATCTATTACTTTAATGTTATTTTGGTACTATATAGAAGAAATTACAGGACTAATTCATTTTTCTTTTTGACATGCCCCAGAAAAAGTGGTTGTTTTACAAACTTCAAACCGTACAAAAGAACAAGAAGAATGTTGCTGTGTACTAAACAGTTGAGGAAGTAGTAGAACTTAAAATCTGAAGCTAAGACATTCAAGATACTATTTGAAATTCATGTGAAAGGAAACTCAGTACAACATTAAAGTGAGAAAAAATAAGAATGAGAAATCAATATTTTAGGCTACTTAAAAAAGCAGAGAAATTGCTCCTCACATGTATAGCTAATACCTATTAATACTAGGGTAATATTAATATTAATTACTCTGGTAATATTTGTTCTGGTTTTAATTAATGTCCTGCAGTTTTTCACTGTATAGTTTTGTCTGTTATCATAGGTTGTCCTTGGCCCAAATCTCATACGACTTTACATTTAATAGAACATGTCACATTCGTGGCCTATGATTTTTTTTTTTTTAAGCTCATTACAAGCTCAGTTTGCAAGGGTAAAACCAAAAAGCCACAAATTCTTTAAGAGGCTGATTCACCTCCACTCATATGACCATGTCCTGAGCGTATTTTAGAGACCACCCCTCTGCAGGTGTGAGCACCAGCCCTGGCCCACATCATGCATCCCTGAAGCCTGGGGTGTGGGAATCCATGCAAACACTAAGCTGGCAACTCCCAGTTTGCAATATGTTTTACAAGATCATGTTCCTACAGAAAACTCAGGGGAGAAACAGCTCCTTATTTTCTTGTTCGCGCTTCTGTTTTCCAAGCATGTAGGCAAGCCAACAGAGGTGAAGAAATAATTCCATGAGAGTGTGAAACCTCAGGATCTGTGAAGTGCTAAGATGCTACTACTACTGCCTTAAGAAATCCCTAAGAAATCCCTTAAGAAATCACAGATATGTAGGTCTGGAAGATTACAGGGGGAAATATTGTTTTGTTCTTCCTCTCTTTATTCTCTGATCATTCATTATCAGCCACTGTCAGAGACAGGATGTACTGAGGTGAACCTTTGATCCGAGCAAGTAAGGCCATTTTTGTTCAATCTCTAAGCAAATTCTGGGTATTGCTCTAATAGCAGTGTACACTGCTGCATCTCAGCAGATTTTGGAATGGTAACCTTGCTTTGCCTTTCCCTATATTATAGTAAACTTAGTCTTTTATTATAATTTGTATATGTTGCTTGAATACATAGTTGGACTCATCACATCACCAGGTATATCTATTTTTCCTACTGTATGTGGTTTGACTGTTCTAGGCAACAGTGGTATTTTTAGTGCATCAACCTGTATTGTAATGTACCAAGGTCATATTTATTTCAAATACCGCATAACGCTCCTAAAATACTCTGTGTACATTTGGACATTCTCAGGTTTTTTGTACAATGATTGCTTTGGATAAGCTTGCAAAGAATCAGCATGCAAAAAATCTTTTTCTTGTGAAATTGCCTTTCCTCTTGCTAGTCATCCTTTTGACACATAAATGATCATTTTAGATTTTTAATAATAGTGCTGCGCCATTTACTTCAACCTAAACAATTTCACCAAATAATAGTCAACTTTTAACAGTCTTCGTAGGTGATTTATGAAATAATAGTTTGAATGTTCTTTGCATTTTGCAGTTTAACCCTTTGTTCAAAGTATTTCATCTTGATGCATTTGAAGTATTTTTATTTTGCTTATTTTTTGTGCTTTAGTCCATTCATCTGCCCACCTAGTACATAATAGGCACTTGTTTATTGTCAAGGAGGTAACTTCAAACTCCAGGATTTCTAAATATATAGCAGACCTCAAAAACACATCTGTGACCACAGCTGACTCCCGGGATCCAGTGCCTAGAAGCCGTGAAGTCTTAGCAACACATTATCAGTACATAGGATTTGTAACTTTGCAAGGGATTAATGAAGATCTCTAGAGGTATCAAATGCCAAAAAGGCCTAAGATCTGAAATGACTCATATGTATAAAGATCTGAACCAATTTTTTTACTCACACTGTCCTACATTATAAACTATAAGACAATCACCTTTCTTTTAGCTGTCACTGCTTTCAGATTGAAAGTCAATGAAGAAAGTGAACACTGTGGCTTAAGGAATAGCTCTGGTTTTAATAGACAACAGCAGGGTTTTTTTAACAATTCAGAATTAAATATATCTGTATCGATATATACTTGAGAAAAAATAATATAAAAGGGTTTAGAATTGGGTTAATCAATGACTCATTTCACTTTCCCACTGGTGATAAGGCAATTTTCTGACATCTTCTTGTGCTTAGATTTCTTCTCTTGGTCTTGCCATTTGTAAAGGTGCAACCTGCTTTGAGAAGGAAAGAGAATATGTGGCCAGGACTCAGCTTGTTTCACAGTGTGCTGAGTCACAATGCTGTCTTTTATAACAGTGTTGCCTTTGAGATGTTCGTTTTTTCATCTGCAGCAGTTTTCATGAATAAATTACTTTAAAAAACCCCAGCGAATTTGTGAAAAGGTCTTTTTGTGCCCTGTAATTATCTCATAGAATTTAATCTGGGAAGGTACTGCCTAAAATGCTTAAAGCAATGAAGTAGACAATGTTTAACTCATGCTCATTTTTAAAACAATCTGTTTTCTGATACTTACAATAATGATGAGGTGTATTTTTAATACATTGTGTATTGTCCACGCTTGAATATTCTTTCTCTGACAGGACCATTATTCTACCTCAAACTAGCAGAATGAGGCTTTTTCACTTGCTAAAAATTAAATTGCTATTTTCTACCTCCGATAACAAAGGAAACAGCCCTGGAATCTTACTTTTTAAACAACAGAGCTCTGTATGAATTGAAAATTAAAAATAAACAAACCACCCTAGGGAATATCTGTCATGTAAATTTTAATTTGGCACTTTAAAGGCTTGATACATAATTTTCATACTATGAAAACTACCTACTTAAAAGATACGTATTTGTATTACAATGAGTGCTAAGCAAATTGAAGGTGGCACTAGTAGTTCTATTATAACAAAACAGTTTCAGAAAGTTGTAAATTAAGTTTCCTATATCTTTGAGTGTGAGAATGCAAATTTTTTTTTAAGGTAGGTATAATTACTGAAATCATCTTCAGATGCTGTTAGGTTCTGCCACTTACCTCTGCTATGTGACATCATACATCAGTGCTTTTTGGAAGACAATTACTTAATTGCTTGTGGTGATAGTTAATTTCTATTTCCCTCCAGATAAAGATAATTTTGAACTCTCTTTTCTGAGCTCCTTTGTTCCATGAGATTTTTCCATTGAACAAGGATTGACAGAAAGCTGTAACTACATTATAGCTGCTATCATCTACATCTTCTTCCCCATGCCATTTAACTGGCAGTATCAAAAGGCAAATCGCAGAGCCTGGCTCACCTGATTTAGTCCCCTCAATCTATTTTTTTTTTAGCTACTGTTAAATCATGCAAGCTGAAGGCTGGATAGCCTAAACAGAAACAGTTTTCCCATGTTATTGACATTATTTGTGCAACTTGAAGTCAGAAGATGAAAATTCTTCAACATCATCAAAGTTTGGTATTGTAGAGAGGATTTCAACGTCTCGCTAACATCCATAATGATGAGGTCATTGATTACCTTGAAAGATGTGAACGTTGGAAATTAACATCCATGGAGCCATCAACAAGGAAGTTTTATACTATGAGTCATAGGCTGCCATTTTAGAAACCCAGCCTTCACTTCCACAGGGATGATTCTGCCCATTAAGACACTACTGTGCAGTTATTATCACTAATCTGTGCTTATGGGCTCAGTTCAGGAAGAACATTGAGGTCACAGGGATGATTCTGCCCATTAAGACACTACTGCACAGTTATTATCACTAATCTGTGTTTATGCAAGTAATGCATGGACCACACAACAAGAATGAAGAGGCAGACAAAACATTCTCTAAGCAGCTGGGAAAAGTCTCACAATTGCTGGCCTTTGTTCTGATGGGAACTTAGGGATGTCTGCTGGAAATACAATACTGCTGAGAGGGGACAGTCTAGGAGGTTCCTGGAGTGTGTGGAAGGACCAGAAGGAGTATCCAGGGAACTACAGGCCTCTCTGCTTGACCTTACTGCTGGGAAAGTTCATGGAACAGGATCATCTTGAGTGCCATCATCTAGCACATTCAGGACACCAGGGAATCCGGCTCAGCCAGCATGGGTTTCTGAAAGGCAGATCCTGCTTCACAAACCTGATCTCCTTATATGACAACAAACCTGTGGATGAGGAGAAGGCTGTGGATGTTCTACCTAAACTTCAGTAAAGCCTTTACCACCATTTCCCACAGTATTCTCCTGAAAAAAAAAACTAGCTCCTCATTACTTGGGTGGGAGTTTTGTTCACTGGGTAAAATCTGTCTGGATGCACGGGCCCAGAGACTGGTGGTGAAAGATGCTACAGCCTGTAGATGACTGGTCACTAGTGGCTTTCCTCAGGGCTCAGTACTGGGGCTATTTGTATTTTATATCATTACCAATGATCCAGATGAGGGGATCAAGAGTACGCTCAGTCAATGTGAAGCTGACACCAAGCTGGGTGTGAGTGTTGATCTGCTGGTGGGTAGGAGGGCTCTGCAGAGGGACCTCAACAGGCTGGATAAAAGTGGCAAGATCGAGGACATGAGGTTCAACAGGACCCTATGCCAGGTCCTAACACTTTGGCTACAATAATCCCATACAGTGCTACAGGATGGGGCAGAGCAACAGGAAATTGGCCCAGAGGAGAAGGACCTGGGGATGCTGGTTGACAGCACCTGAACGTGACCAAGAGTGTGCCCAGGTGGCCAAAAGGCCAGTGGCATCCTGGCCTGGGTCAGCAATGGTGCAGCCAGCAGGACCAGGGCAGTGACTGTCCCCCTGTACTTGGCATGGTGAGGCCATACCTCAAGTACTGCATTCAGTTCTGGGCTCAGTTCAGGAAGAACATTGAGGTATTGGAGTGTGTCCAGAGAAGGGCAACAAGGCTGGTGAAAGGTCTGGAGCACTAATCCTATGAGGAACAGTCAAGAGTATGGGCATTGTTTAGCCTGGAGAAAAGGAGACTCAGGTAAACCTTAATTCTCCCCACAGCTGCCTCAGAGGAGGTTGTAGTGGGATTGGGGGATTGGTCTATTCTCCCACGTAACAAGACAAGACTCTTGTGAACAAATATTGGCAATTATGTTTGAACTTTAATAAAGCTGACACCAAGCTGGGTGTGAGTGTTGATCTGCTGGTGGGTAGGAGGGCTCTGCAGAGGGACCTCAACAGGCTGGATAAAAGTGGCAAGATCGAGGACATGAGGTTCAACAGGACCCTATGCCAGGTCCTAACACTTTGGCTACAATAATCCCATACAGTGCTACAGGATGGGGCAGAGCAACAGGAAATTGGCCCAGAGGAGAAGGACCTGGGGATGCTGGTTGACAGCACCTGAACGTGACCAAGAGTGTGCCCAGGTGGCCAAAAGGCCAGTGGCATCCTGGCCTGGGTCAGCAATGGTGCAGCCAGCAGGACCAGGGCAGTGACTGTCCCCCTGTACTTGGCATGGTGAGGCCATACCTCAAGTACTGCATTCAGTTCTGGGCTCAGTTCAGGAAGAACATTGAGGTATTGGAGTGTGTCCAGAGAAGGGCAACAAGGCTGGTGAAGGGTCTGGAGCACAAATCCTATGAGGAACAGTCAAGAGTACTGGCGCTGTTTAGCCTGGAGAAAAGGAGGCTCAGGTAAACCTTAATTCTCCCCACAGCTGCCTCAGAGGAGGTTGTAGTGGGATTGGGGGATTGGTCTATTCTCCCACGTAACAAGACAAGACTCTTGTGAACAAATATTGGCAATTATGTTTGAACTTTAATAAACTTATAACCTAAATCACAAAACTGTTAAATCTGTTCAGTGGCTTTCAGTAATCAAGTGCAGTGCATGATGATTTAATATCAAACTCAGTAAAGTTGTTTATTTTATTATTGTCTATTCCTGAGTGTGTCACATAATGTGAGGTGATGTGCAAGCACAGAATAAATAAGAGTTCTTGCTCTGAAGTTCCTTCCATTTCCATTAACACAGCCACACAGGAGAAACTGCAAGGAAACAATGAGATCACACTGAATGGCAATGATCTTGGCATACCAGAAACTTAATCTAAATAAAGTTATTTTCCCATGCACTGTGACCAAATTTAGACAAAAGACTAAGGGATGCATCCTGTGAGATATTTCCCTGGAAAATACAGGGAATTGTAATGGTGGAGTAAGTAGTAACATAAAACAAAAAAGTCTGTTTTGGAAATGCAGGTGGACAGAGTGTTTTTTCTTTGGATGCAAAGTTTATTGATCTACAAAGTTAAGCACAAAATTTCAGTAAATATTTTGGGAAGGGAAGAAAAACAGAGGCAGAAAAAATATTGAAAATGTTCATTTGGACTTTTTAGGTTAAATTCGGAAGATGATTTAAGAGACATTCAAGCAAAAGAAACCTTTGTGTTCAGTAGTTACGACACATACAATCCTTGTGCAGACAGATTTTTTTCTTCAATTCACCTTGTAAGTGAATGATGAATGAATCATTCTCTTTTATTCTTTTTTCCTTTGTCTGAAACATTATTTAACTCTTCTATCAAAATGCAAGGGTTAAACTGAAAGACATCTGAGAATATTACACAGACTAATGGCAAAGGCTGTTCCAGCAATGTGATACAGAATGATGAAACTGGTGGTCTGCATAGAGTAGGTAATTATATGCTGGAAAAGATTCACAGCCAATGAACTGCTGGAGCCTGGGTTTGTAAATACTGTTTAAATCAACTTGTCAGCCTAGCACTTGCTTTATTAAAATGTCTACTTGGAAGCACATTCAAGTCAAAATTATTTTCTTCCATTTGAACACATGGATTATGTTTTGTTTTCTTTAAATTGCTTTAAATCAACACTAAACTGAAAGTAGCTGCCTGCTGTTTCACTGAAAACAACAACCATCTCTTCTTAGAAGTCAACATCATTATAATTCTACTCATCCATATGATACATAAACAAAGTATTGATAATCCATGAGGGCATGGGAAAGGAGGATTTAACTTCTGTCAGAGCAAGGAGGTGGAGCAGTGGTGGGAAACCAAGAGTAAAGCTCAGCAAGAAAAAATGGCCTTACTGCCAAAGTTCCCACAGGACATGAGCAAGACAAAAGGAAATGTAGAGGGAAGACCATGGCCATTGTGAGAGTCTGGGTGAGCTGGGTGTTTAATGGGTGAATGAGAAACGCTGGGCTGAGGATTCATAGTGGGAGTGGTCCATATTTACCTTCAGTCAATCTGTATGGAACATGGGACAGTTTCCAGCTTCCAGTTAAAGGTAGGGAGAAGAAGATGTCTGTGTTCCCTTTCCTGTGTTCACAGGCTGCATGTTATTGCATTCAGCTGTACTGAAAAACACCAGTAAGTGGTGACTTACAGAAGCCACACTGAGATTTTCTGGCCCTGGCTGTTCTTCTGTGAGGTTTTGAGACGCTCTGGTTAGAGGCATGAGAGATGCTTGAATTTTCAAAGTTCTGCAAAGTAAACATAGAGAGCTGGTTGCAGCATTTGTAAATTAAAGATTGCTTTAATCTTCAGCAACAGATTTATGAAATATTGCTTTAAATTCTGCTTCACAGCCAACTGAGTTTATTTCAGAAACAAAGGCAATTTAAAATAACCCATAGATTACTTTGGCTACTAAAGAGTATAAATTATCCCTAACTAAATTTTGTCAGTAGAGTATGTTGAGATACTTAGATAAAACATGTTTGACATTTATTGCAGAATGATCCCTTTCCAAACACTTCAAGTCACTAAAGGGAAATGTGGGGTGAATTATTATGGGGCTGGTGATCTTTTTGCTGACACATATGATAATTACTAAAGATGGAATGCTTAGACTTTTTAATTAGTTGTTTTGTTTGTTTTGGTTTGGTTTGCTTTTAGTATGGTGCAGTACTATGTAATCAGACAGCATTGCATTAAAATTCCAATGTTAAAAATACTGTAAACATGTAAAAATGTATCTTAATGTGGCAGATGCTGTTGCTAAATATATATTTACTAGGATGCAGAAGAAATCTTTCTGAGGTAAAAGCAAAAAATCTAAGCAACCTCTTCTTTAAGTTAAATGTTTAGCAATGATTCCTGCCCCAGATTCTTAACAAATCAACAGTTTTTGAACACATAGTCTCAGAAAAATGCAATTTCCAGTCCCAGCCTTTTCTGAAGATTATTTGTCAGGGTAGAATTGTGATTTTTACAGTTAATTTTGCTGTTAATTTTGCCTCAATATCCTCAAGACAAAATACAAAACTTACCATGGGAAATTAAATATCTTTCAGCTAAAATGTAACTGTGGTAGGTATCAATAGCATGCACCACTCTGTATGAGCCAAGAAATCTGTGAGTGGCCCTGCCCTGGAAGTACACACTGTTTTGCTACTAGCTGGTGTGTCTGGAGTCTCTGCAAACCACCCTCATGTTCCACATCTAGGTTGCTGGAGTACACACAAGACAAGTTCTCCACCCTTGATGGAGCCGTGGCTCTGCTTCCCAATTTATCCCACTCACCCCAGAGCGCCTGGAACAGCTTTCTGGAACAGGTGCAAGCCATCAGTGTCCTATAGGAGCCATCTGTATCTGTCCATACCTTTTGGCTGGAGACAATAGCTAACCTAGATTTGCTGCTGTCTGAGGCTGCAGAAAGAAGCCTAATGCAGTTAGCAAACTGTTAACAAGCTGTTAGCAAACAATTATCTTATTTTATTAAATGTAATTACATACCATATTCCTTCTCCTGATCCTTTTTCCTTTAGGCTCAAAACAGAAAAAGGAAAAAATAAAAAAACTCCTTAAAAACCATTTAAATATATTCTCTCAAGGTTGTGTCTAATGTGTACCTTTGCAAATTACCATATGTGAGGGGAGAGGTAGTTACTGCCTACAAACTCTTATTTCTTATCTTATTTCTGTTTATGAAAGTGAACAGGCAAATACAGATGGTATTTGAGTGAGAAAGGCAAAAAATAATTTCCAAAGCACAGCTGGTTCTCCAAGATATGTGCAAATCTATACTATTTCTTACCATGGTTACAGAAGATTCAACTACTTCAGTCCTCAAATTTTCATGGTTTGCAAAGTACTAGTAAGGTAAACTACTTGTTCTCCAGTTAAAACAGCATTTCTCCCCAATTTCTGTCAATATTTCAATTTTAAAACTGAAGAATACTGTGATTTGCTCCTCTGTGCCTTTACTTGCCAGTTTTCCAGCTCTCATGCTTTTCCCATGAGACATTGTACTATGAATGAAAATTCATAATTGACTATATTTACTATAAGGCATCAGTTAAATAACTGCATGCTTCCAACAAAAGGTGCCAATGATTACTCAACAGAGCACTTCAGGGCAACTTATCACAGGCTTTGGTTAAATCAAACACTGGTTTTAGCAGGAAATTCAGTCCTTCTTCAGTGTTAGCCATTTTCTTACTATTTCTTTATTTGGGAGATCCTCTCTTTAATGTAATTCCTTTTCTGTAGGAGGAATCACATAGACAGTGCTTCTGCCCTTAATTTTCTGGTTTTGCAAAGCACATACAAGAGCCACTTTAATCTCATTAATATTCATATTAATAATTTTTACCTGACAGAATTGAAGAAAAGAGTCTAAAGAATTACTGGTTACCTTTGAGAATTTTCATTTTATAAAAATGTATATTTTCCAACATTGCTTGACTATGCATAGAAACCCAAATAGACTACTTTGGGAAAAAAAAAAAAAGTGATCTAAAGTCCTACCACAGTTACAGGATGCAGTGGTTTAACCCCAGCCAGCAGCCAAGCTCCAGGCAGCCACTGGCTCGCTCCCCCACCAATGAGACTGGGGAGAGATTTGGAAGAGTAAACAGTAGAGAAATATGTTGACATAAAAACAGTTTAATAGAGAAAGCAACTGCTTACATAAGCAAAACAAACCAAGAAATTCAGTCACTGTTTCCCTTGGGCAGGCAGGGGTTCAGCCATCCACAGGAGAACAGGGCCCCATCACGTGTAGCAGTTACTTGGGAAGACAAACACCATCATCCAAACTTCCCCCCATTCCTCCTTCTTCCCTCCCACTTTACATACTGAGCATGGCACCACATGGTCTGGAATACCCCTCTGGTCACTTTGGGTCACCTGTCCCAGCTGTGTCCCCTCCCTGCACTCCCAGCTCCATTGCCTTTGTGGCAGTGCCAAAAGCAGAAAAGGCCTTGGCTCTGTGTAAGCTCCGCTCAGCAACAACAAAACAATCTCTATATTATCAACCCCATGTTCAGCACAAATCCAAAACACAGCTCCATGACAGCCAGCATGAAGAAAATTAACTCTACCCAAGTTGAAACCACCATATTCTAATGATGTAACACACAAATTAAAAACCCTCCTGTGGCACTACTAATATTGCATGACTTCTTCAGGCAGAAGGCTTCCTGACACTGCTGCTTAATTTAAATCAGGATGATATCTTGCAATTCAATAAGACAGAACTATTTCTGCAACAGAACTTCTATTTCAGGAAAAAAAAAAACACCAGCACTGTCTACAGCTCTCATCTTTATCAGCACACTGCCTTTTAAATCCTCAAAATACAAAATACTCCTGCATACTGTGAATAACCACTTAATTTTAAAAGCTCATTATAAAGTGTAAATAAATCCGTACCCACCACATAATGATACTTTACTGTCAATGTGAGTAAAGCAGAGATCTAACCTGCACAATCAAAGAGCTGTTGAGCTGCCTAACACAGTGGCATCATGTTCTTGACAAGGGCTTTGGTCATCTTGACAATTGTATTAAGGCTCAGTGAATGTGCCCAAGCAAAACTGTAGCAATACATAGCTGGTTTTGCACTGAAATATTTCTTTAACTAACACTAAAGATATATAAGCCTCAAAACCAATAATGCTCTTTGTTTTTGGAATGGTATGTAGCATGTTTTTGTCAAATGAGTTCTGTAAATGCTAATTATATTAAAGTTTGCAATAATTGGTCTTCAAAGAGTGTCTTGTGATTCCTTCATTTGCAGTAGGTGAGCTCAGGAGGCCCTTGGCACCTTCCCTTGGAGTGTGTGTACAACATATCCAGGTTTCCACAGGGGCAGTGCCAGAGGTCTGTGCACTCCTTTCCTGGCTGCTCTCAGCTGTAGCTCTGGGACAAAAAGGTCTTGAGGTGTGTTCTGTATTCTTCCCTTATAACCTTATGCCCTTTAGATCTCACACTTCTCCTTCAATAAGTAATTTTAATATCAGTCTCTGGATTTCAGACACAGAATCTAACAAACTTTCAAAGAGTTTACTAAGTTAAAATCATTCTTGAATTATCTCCCATGTTTACTTTGCACTGATACTTTTATTTATTTCATAGGAATTAACAATTTTCTGAAAATCAAAAGCTGGTCTCATGTTGACTCTATTCCCATATTAATTCTAAGCGTTATTTTTCTATTGTAACTGAAACAGAATTCAGACAAAAGTACCAAATCTTTCTTATCCTACTTATGTAAAATGTAAGAGGGATGCCATATCTTTTTCAGAGATGCATCAGAATAAAAGGATGATACGTAAACCCTATTCTTTTAGAGATGTGGTAAAGAAAAGACTTTTAAACTATCTCCAGATGAAGACATCAATCTCTTGACCTTTAAAAACTAAGAAAATTATTAGTGGCATGATATTTTAAACTGTCTCAAGTTACAATAAATGTGTAGCAGTAATAAAAAAGAAATCAATAAAATAAATCCACAGGATCTATAATTCCATTTTGGATTACTGCTGGTGAAATAACTTGAGCTGGACAACACAGTACAAAAATTTTTGTGGAACATCACAAATATTTTTTTCAGCAGAAAGTTTATGTATATTTAAAAAAGTAATAAATGTGTAATACATGTTACTGAAATTTGACCTCCCCTCCCATTCTACAGTGCCCTCTCCTTCCCCCCAAAAAAAAGACAAAATGAAAGACTTGTTTTGCTTTGGACAAAGGTAATTTTAAAAATATACAACTTCCCAAAGAAATGAAATATTTTGTTTAATTCACAATTAAAGAAAATTAATTTATAGAAAGACCACTGCTTCAATATCATATACTGTATTTTTCACTTTCCTAAAAACGGACCAGTGTTGATTCATTATTCCTTAAGCCCTTTTAGGATTAAGTTTATAGGAACTTCTATTGAAAACTGAATAAAAATCGGAAAGAACATTAAGATTTAGCTGACTTCTTCAAGCATTAAAAACTGTAATTATGTACCTTGTGTTGTTTGATGCTCACCTATGGCTGCCAGGAGCTGCAAATTTATATTAGTGTGGGGTTTTTTGAAAGTGAAGGGGAGGTTGTGCATTTTTTTTCGAAGATGAGCAAGTTGTATAACTCATGAGAAACTGCTGATGCAGACAGCTTAGCAAGTTTCAAGGAAGTGATTGCATATTTATGTGGAATAGAAGAACCTTCACATTTGCATTAGGTAGGATATAAATAAATCTGAATATCTTGTCTTCCTCTAATTGCCTAGCATTTTATCTTTATCAGTAGAATTTAATTAATAAAATCCTCAATTCAGAACTAACCCTCAATTTAGAATGAATGAAAATCTTGTTGTAAAAAACACATGGTATATAATTAATGGGAACAATCAAAACCATAGCAGTCTTATTCTCAACTATATACCCATGCCCATACTCATGATCTAGGAATTTATAATTCTCAAATGACTGGATTAATAAACTACTTGCCATATCTGTAATCAAACATGTATTTTTGTTAACCACTCAATTACAGAACACAAAAGGATGCATTTATTTCAGGTCTTGCTGCTGCATGAGTGGTCTTCTTGAGCCTCTTCAACATTTCAGTGGTAAAACACATCAACGTATATCAAGAAGAATTTTGAGAAGACACAGTGGCTGTATTCAGCACCTGAACAAGAGCCATCTTTGCCTTCTTTGCTACTGTAAATACATTTATACGCCAGCAGTTTCAAATAAGGAACTACAGCAAACATCTGCCCATCAAAAATCAGTGTTATGTTTTGTGCTTTCTTCTAAGCAACATAAAAAGATCTCTGCCAACTACTTTCTTAAAAAAAGCAGCAATGTTGAAAATGTATTGTGTAAAAATCAGCTATGATGAAGAATGTCCTCATAATTACACAGCACAGAGCCTATAATAAAATATTTTCAATATATGCTCCTTTTGCTGTTAACTGTGGTTTGTAAGTTTAGAGACAGGAAGCACTTATAAACTTCTCTGTCTCAGTTTGGTTATTTTTTGAAAATATTTTAAAAATTAATAAATACAGACTCTGCTTGACTAAGTTATTTTACAAGTATTTCTAGACTGAAAAATTATTCAATGTGTCAGAACACAGAATCACAGGATAGTTAGGGTTGCAAGTGACCTCTGGGTATTTTCTAGTCCAACCTCAATGCCCAGGCAGGACACATTTTAATTTGAAATATTTTGTTCTGACAGCAATGAACTATGCAGAATTTTAGTTAGAAACTCAGTTAATCTTTCTGGATTTTGTTTATTTTCTGGATTTTTTTGGATTTAAGAGGAATTAAATTAAAGTATTTATGGTATGAGTTAAGTCATAAACTTGCTCACCAACAATCTGATATTTGAATATTATGTGTATTACAGCTGAAATCTGATATATTGTTATTTCTTTTTATTCCCTAAGTATCACTTTTGTTAGCTATACATATGGCAATTTATCTCACATTTTAAAGAACCAATTGAAAATTAAAGATTATGTGGATCCTACAACAGCTCTATAACGATATATGAAATAGGATGTCAATTTCCTATGTATACTTGTTTTCTACAGAAAAACAGCATCCATTATTTCATATACAGTGAGAAGTACATTAAGAATTTCAAATTTAATTAATCCTCACTAGTGAAGACACGCAGTAGTTGCTCTGTCTTGAGGTACTGCCTACAACAGTTCCTCCTTACGGTTCTTACTGTTCCTCTGGCTTCTCTTTTACATTAGGGAGCTTTCTATGTGTTCTCAAATCTTGGAATCTGTTTAAATAAATAAATAAATGAACAAATATACTCAAGTAAACTGTAGTCACACAAACCATGCAGCCAATAGATGGTGGCTCCAAGCAGCAAAGGAGTGATGTGCAGATTAAGTCAGTATTTGCAGAGTGGGTCCTAGACATGGTTTGTCCATGGCTTTAACAGTACCTCTAAAGAGATTTCCACTTCTCCATGTTATCAAACTTGTTCAATGCAAACATAGCATCACTGAACATCAAAAGTATCAAGGTCTTCCTTCATAGTCTCTTCTTTCTGACTGTTTCCATGCCTATGTTATTGTAAAGTAAGGTAGACCTTACTTATGTAATTTCACTAGTTTCACTTATGTTTCAAATTCTCCTCAAAACAGCAAAATAATCAGTAAAAAAGATGTGAGGGGAAAAAAAAGGAAGCTGCAGGAAAAAATTAACCTTTTTCCTTTGAAGTTTTAAATAAAAGAAGAAAGCATAGGATAAGAACCTGTCCATGGATACTCAAGGGATAAAGCTTTTGAGCTTTTGGCTGAGAGGAAGAGCTCATGTCCATGGTCTGCTAGGCTCATGCAAAAAGGTGAAATGAGGGCTTTTATTTGTCTCCTTTATTTGTCTCTGCTTCAGCACCAAAAAAGTGAATAATACTATAAACATGGCTTAATAAGCAATTTTAAAGCCTTTTGGTGGCAAATATCCTCCTGTGTTTTCTGGTGGGGGTCAGGGTGAGTGCCTCTGAGAACAACCAGACCTGTATTTGTTATAAATGAAAACATACTTTATTTTTATTGACAATAAGTTCCAGAAGGTTTAATATAGGGAAAGATCATATCAGGATATTATATGCAAGAAGGTGGCACCCATCTGACTCTGACAGCCATCACTTCATATGCTTTTGGAGAAAATTATCAGACATCTCCACTTCAACAGATAATGTGATTCAAAACAGTATCTGCAGCTTTCAGTAATTCAAATGCAAATGTGAAGCTGCATTTTTAAATAAAACTGGTTCAAAGATAGTTGGCTATGTCATTACACAGTTGGTTTAAAATAAATTAATAATATAATATGTCACAGTTGCATACCATTATTTTTTATTACTTTCTTAAATACATCCATAAAATTTTACAGTGCCTGTTGAACAATACCCACCATCTTCCTAATTCCTTAATGAGTGATTCTGAGTGACAGCACCTCCATCTTGTGGTGAACTGGAGAAACAGATCTTTAATGCTACCTGCAAGAAAGTACATCTGACAGCACTAGGGTAATATAGATCTATCCAGACTGGCTCAAGGCTCCAGGTCCTTCAGGGAGTTCAGTGTGATTTCTGTTTACCTCTATGTGGCATGCCATGTGGGACAGTCCTCCTTGTCCATGCAGAAACCCTGTTTCTTACAGGAAATTGCAGGGGAAGTTGTCCTCCCTAAGGAATGGGGAAGGTACTGTCCCTCTGTGAAGGGAGAACTAATGTTTTCAATGAGTAGCTGTAATTAGGCATTGAGGAATTTAATTTTTATGAATGCCTGATACAGAGGAAACTTCCAATTATCATAATTCCGATGCATTTGTAAAAGATTTGTTTCCTGAAGGTATAATATCTAAGCAGTTTTCCACTGCCATAGTTGACTATGAGTATGAATGAGGATGTGTGTGTACTGTCTGTATTTTAGGTTTAAAGATAAATTTTGTAATTTGAAAAAAATCGAATCTGAAAAGAGAAATTGTTTTCAAGTTCAGGAACAACTTTACAACTGTCCAAAACCTAGCTTATCACTGGTCCTGTCTGCACTTTTGGAAGCCACTGCACACAGTTAAAATACCTGCACTGGGCTATCAGATGAAAGTCTGTTCTCTGTTTTGTTTCCATTGTTTTGTTTTTTTTTTGTCTTTCTATCACTAAGATACTGTGTGCTATGAATGCACAAAGTGAGACATTTAGCAGGCAAGTCAGCTGGATGCCAGAAATTAAATTCCTCCCACTTTGTACTGAGCTATCCCAGCAGTGCCCTGTTTTACAGGACAGCTCCAGATCATTAGTGTCACCATACCCAGTGCCCTCACCCTCTCATTCTGCCCAGTGAGCTGCAGTACCATAACTGCCTTGGATTTACCCCAGTATATTAAATTCTTGCCTATTTTGGGAAGTTCAGAACTAGGCACAGTACTCAGTGTGGTCTCATAAGAGAAGAGTAGATGGAATTAATCACATCCATTGACCTGTTGCCCACAGTCCTGCTTGGAGAGAAGTATGCTGGTACTCTTCATTGCCACGGGGACACACTGCTGACTCCATTCAGCTTTCTTCCCCAGGACCTCCAGGTCTTTTTTTGCAGAGGTCTTTTTCAGCCTTTTGGTTTCCACTCTGTGTGGTTGGATGGGATTACTGTGTACTGGCTGCTTTTGTCACTGGTGAGCTTCATAGGATTTCTGACAGATTCTGTTTTCAGCCTGTCAAAGTCACTTAAATGGTAATCCTAACCAGTATTCACAGAAGGAGTAGCACATAATTTGGACCAAAAATTATAACTGCATATTAATTTAAGAACATAAAAATTTCCATGCTGCGATGTCCAATATTTTATCTCTGGCCATGGTCATGAAAGAAAACTACCATAAACCAAGAAAATTTATAATTCTCTGTGCTCTTCTGTGAGATACTGTCTCTAGCAAATCAGTGGTTTAGGAACCTCTTAATTTGATACTTGCATTTAAACCTTTTCTCCTCAATAGCAGGAACAGAACTGACTCAATTTATATTTTTTGCTGACATACCTCATTAATTCATAATGGTGGATGATGATGGATTGCGCAAAGAAATTTTCTTATTGTTTAATTTAAGCTTGCTTCCTCAAAATGTTTTTGTTATACTTCTTTGTACAGAGAAATTGGAAAAATTAATCCACATTTCAGCTCATGCATCATTTGTGCTTCTCCAGTCCCAGCCTAGTTCCCCTTTTCTTTTAGAGCAGAATGTGTTGAAATGTTTTCTCTTTTGTTCTTCAATGCTTTCCTTGCAGTTTCTAACATCAGACTGGCATTTTTGACTGTTGCTGTGCAATGAGCTGGCATTTTTGTATAGCCCTATCCAGGAACTTTAACGTTTCTTCCTGGTGTGACAATAGGTGATCAACCAATAAGTGTGTACTTTATTTTCCCCTCTTTGTGTTTACTGGCATTGAGTTTTGCCTGACATTCTTCTGCCCTGCTGCATGCAGGATACTTCTGCATCTCTCTGCAGTTTGCTTTACTTTAGCTCGCTCTGAGCAAGGGAAGGGTGTGCTACAGCAAAGCCTTTAGAGGCAAAAATTGGTTTGATTGAAAGTAATTTCATTTAAAATCACAATCTGAAAAGATTTTTATCCTGAACCATAGCTTCTTACTCACAGCTGCATTCCATGGCCTCCCTGTACACAGCTCCTATGTGAGTTTTGGCTTTGTAGGGTGATGGAATTGAAACATAACATAACCTGCCTGTTTTTCCTGTTTTTCTGAAGGCTGAAACCTTCTTCCTTACCTGGATTCAACCTGTTTCCAGCACCTGCTGTTGACTTTGGTCTGTTCCTTTGTCATTAAATACGTGCATGGTCTCTTAGCATCAACTTCAGTTGTGAGGCATCTGATGGTCACCCACAGCTGCTCCCACAGCCAAGGGTGGCTGGAGCAGGGAAACTTCCATCCTCCCCTTCCTGCATTTCTACATTGCTAGTGCTGCTGCACACTTAAGCGGAGTTCTGTTCAACAAAACTGACTTGAAATCCAGTTTGTGCTCCTGGAGTGGCCCTCAACTACCAGCTTTCATAATACACGTTTCTTTAGCTCTGTGCTGAGAAAGGAAAAAAACCCCAGGCAGTCATCACAGGTATCTGCTACTTTATATTGTGTTACACATTAGCAGCAGAGCTATTTACCTCCAAGAACTCCAGCCCTGCAAAATGTTACATAAATACATTTAAATATGCAAAATACTACATACATGTGAATATATGTAAAAAGTTATGTGTAAAAAAGTTTATATGCACACATATACAAATGAACAATCAGATTCAAAAGAGCAGTTTGAAACACAACAAAGAAGAAAATGTGTGTGCGTGGTGTAATGAGACAGAATTTCAAAGCACTTTGGTCTTTCAGTTCTTTTAATTCTAACAGGACATACAGAATGATAGAAAGTAGAAACTTGATCATAAAAGTTAATGGTGACTTTGCAATACTTTGTATGTTCTACATGGAGCCTTTTACATTTATTACTTCAGATTAGCACCTGAATGGTGAAATGTAAACTGCTAATATCTCCAGCTGCTTTTACACCAGTGTTACAATTTGAAAATCATCATTTAAAAAATGGTACACATTTGCTGAGTGGACTCTGGATCCCAGTCTCAGCCCACCATTTTTTGATATCCACAACCAAAAATGTTTAGTCAATGCTTGTGGGGAAAAAATCACAATAAAATAAGAGTTGCTTTCCATGTTATATCTATGTCCCTTTTTTAAAAGTCAGTTTACCTAAAAGAAGTTTTTTTATATGCATAAATCCTTAGTACATTTTGCATATCCTTCATAAAATGTTTATATGTTTTCAGGAAAATTGTATGCGTCATTCAAAAAAAATAAAATCCCCATCTGGATGGATTTGACTAAGTATTTTATTCTCTTCCATTTTCATCTCAGGTTCAATGTCTTTTGCATTTTTAATTTAAAAAAAAATTAAAATACTAACATTATCCTTTCAAATATTACCTAATCTTTCACGTATGAATTATGTTTTCTCTTACAGAAGTTAGATTGTACCAGGGGGCATTAAAACGTAGCACACAAATTTTCTTGTCTTGAATTAATTCATGCTTAAGCTCTGGGTTTGCATAAATTATATCTAGAAACCATACACCACCAAATCTTTGGTGTTAAGTATCTGGAATTTATATGGATGCCAATGACCACTCTTACATTCCTGTCTGCCCAAGAGAAGGATCAGGCCATCAGTTTGGAAACCATGGTCACTTACTGCACTTTATGCCACATTTCACATTTCTGCTCTGGGATTACAAAGGTGTTTGTATTTCACTCTCAAAAACAGAAGGTGCGAAGGAAAGTGCATTGGTGAGGATCACAGGAAGAAAAGCAAAAATATTCATTGTTTTTCTCTCATTTACTTAAAAGGCAATGCTTCTGGTATTATTCAGCAGTCTTTGGCTTGCTTCCCCCTTATAATGGTTTCTGTTTCCCATTGTTAAAGATTCTTCTTCCAGGCTAGTCTATTATTTCTGGAATTTGTAGAAAGGTTAGTGAGTCTCTAGAGTTGTGATTATTTTTTCTAGCTGACATTTATTGATCTCATTACCTTCATGCTCATATTTCAAAAAACTTTTTTTACATTTTGTTACCATTTCAAAGACGACAGAAATGCTGCAGTGCTCACTGTATTAGAACTGTATGTAATTAAAATTTGTTCTCTGTGTTTCATCAGAAATTCACTGCCAAACCTCAGCATGTGTTGTTTACAAATTAGATTGTTATAATTAGAACACCAAATGACTGCAAAAATAGAGACTGAATTTATATTTGAAACAAACATCTATTTTACTTCTGCACAGAAAACTCTGACATTTTTGACCATAAGCAAGTTGCTAGATACCATACTTTGGAGAAATCAGATGACATCCATACCTCTGCAGGTGCCAGCAAGCCCCTGAGACAGTTTAGGAGATACCATGGGGGAAGAAGGACACATGCAATTCTTTTGCTAGCTTTTTACAAAGGAGTGAACTTAACCTTTTGATTTTACTGCACATTTCCTTTCTCTATTATTAATTATCACTGAAATGAATGTGATTACATCAATATTAGCAATTTTAAGATACAGAGAAATTTTGCTACTACTTGGATGGATTTTACAGAATTCTTGAAATATTTAAACTTATTGAGGAACAAAAATAGGCCATAACACACTCAAAAACTTCTTAGTATTTGTGTATTTTAGAGAAAGTATGTAGGCGTCAGTCTTAAAAAGTACTGTTGCTTCATAGATACCTAATGACATGAGGGACTCCTGAGTTCCAGAGGATTCCAGCTGACAAATGCTGTCAGTTTGAAATTTCTCCTTTCATATAATTTTTTAGAGCCTTTTTAAAGTTTGCCTGCTGAAGTATTAATGTGGGTAGATGATGAAATACTGGCAACAGCATATATACAGGATATATACTAACTGTCTTGTGGCAGTGCATGATAAATACTTCCATGCAAGCATGAAGATCTGAGATACCTTAGGTAGTACAGTGGTGTGGCAGTGCATGATAAATACTTCCATGCAAGCATGAAGATCTGAGATACCTTAGGAGGTAGTACAGTGATTTAATGGGTGAGAACAGCTCAGACTCAAGTTCTGTACTGCTTTGCTGAAGACTGTTAAAACACTTCCCTGTCACTAAGCTCCCTAAAATAATAGAATAAATTGTCACTTTGCTGAAGTGGTAAAAAAGAAAAACAGCACGGGAAATAAGTTGTTATAGGTGTTGACATTTAAAGCATTTAAATATCTGTATTATTCCATTAATATATGGGCACTAGACACATTTATATATCTACAAAATAATCCATATGTAATATAGATAAAATTTATATAAGTTTTATATATATGTATATATAAATATATATATAACCCCAATGTATTTATGTGTGTTTATATATATATATACACCCAATGTATTTATATACATATATAAAACAATGTATTTTATTGCTGTAGTTCAGTAGAACTTATATCTATTTATTTCTTAGCAAGCAGAACTTATATATATTTTTAATTTTTATGAAGTTATGCAAAAGTGTTGCCTTCTTTTATTTTTTTGTATCTGGAATGGCTTAGTGAACTACCATATTAAGTGGCCCTCTACGTGGAGAAGATAGTTGTAGTTACTTGCCACTTACTTCTTATTATCAGAATGTTTAGAGCTCCCAGATCACTGATCTTTATCCAACTTCTCTGACATCTCACAATTCCTCCTTGACTCTCTTTTCCCAAGGAAAAGGGAATTCTCTTTAACTTCGTAAAAAGCAATATGAGTTTTCCTCTTGAAAAATATGACTTAAGAGTCCTTTGTAAACCCTACATGATCTTATGCCAATTGATAGATTTCAAAGGCTGAAGATGCAGCCAGATTAAAAAGTAATGTCTATGTGTTGACAGTCTCTGGGTGACTTATGGCAATGTTAGCACCAGACAAAAAGGGTGACAGCAACCTGCCCAGCTGCAATTGTCTGTGGATATCACTGAGGTGTTGTGAATTTGTACACAGCAGGTCAAGCATGTAAGAATGTTACTCGTGGAAGTGTAAGAAAAATACTTTTGCAGACAGTACTGGGAGTAAGGAGATGTGAATGGAAATAACCACTTGATGGAAGCTGCCTTCATCATTCCTTTGCAATGAGTGTCCTCTCCTGTTTCTAGGCTGCTTCATTACTGTTGCCCTTGGACTTAAATGAGTTGGAAAAGGGATTGATGGCTGTGGTTATATTAGTTATTAACTAATGTGTCTATGGCTGAAGCATATGCTAGCAGCCCCACTGGCTGTGGATGTCATGGGTACCTATGGAGAGTTTAGGCAGTACTTTCTATCACTTTACATTATTTGAAAAACAATTCAAGATACCTGTTTTTCAGTTAATATTAAATTCTGATCCCTAATAACAAAAATGCAGTAACTTTACTCGCCTTTTAGATTTTAAAGCCACTAGCACATACAGTGCTAACCTCAGGAGATCAGTCTGATAACCATCAACAAGCAACAGAAACCACAAATGACCTGTCTTGTAGATGTCTAGCATTTAATTAAAAGTTTTGATAGGATTCAGCAGAAACATCTAACAAAACTACAAGATTGGAAATGCAAACCATATTTTTCCTTTAGAAAGAGATTGATGTATTAAATATTTATACAAATATAATAAATTGGCAAGTGTATGAACACACTGCTACATCTTCATCTCTTCCATATATCATCTGCCTGAAGAAAAGGATTTGTTACCAAAACAGAATTGGTGTTCTGCTATATAATTTTCATAACAGTAGCTACTTGTCATTATTCTTTCTATATCCATCCATATCCATCCTAATATAGGTGAAGATTATAGCTAACAATAAGAATAAACCAATGGATACTATTTCTGAATAGACAATGGAACATATATTTACATAACTGGACACATACTTTGGAGATACTGAGCTTTTGTTAATTCAGGGTAAAGTCCTATCTGCATAACTGATCTATGGATTTAAGTGAATGGCATGTCCAGCAACCTTCAGAAAATAATAGATTTATTGCATATTTTAACTGATTATGAAATTAGCAGTTTTCCTGATAGCCTAGCACTAGGAATACTTAACATTCTTCTTTATGACTGTAGTGACAGTATTGAGTAATTATCACAATAACTCCAAAGGAAACAATATATTGTTTTTTTAATGATAGAGAAAGTAATAGAGGGGCTGCTGAATGTCACATAAAAGGTGTATCTAAGTAAAGTCAGAGTAAGGATGAATCATGAGTGAGAATGAGATTCTTGTTCAACTATATGACTTTCTTAAAACCAGTGGTGCATGAGCCTATAGGGAAAGTTGGGCATGATTTACTGCTCTTCACTGATGTAGACACACACACTTTGGTTTGACCACCATGCTGTATTTGCTGGCTGCAGAATTAATAGCAAGCTGTAGACTATAAAGTGACTGCTCTGCACTGAAGATGTTCCAAAAAGCTCCATCCAAAGTAAAATGGTGTCCATTGATTCTGCACAAACTAGAGAGCAGAATAATTTAACCATCAATGCTTTAAGCATATAAACTTTGACAGATTCAACTTCTGTGTAACAGAATGCTGCTCACATAAGTGATTTGAAGGACAAATGTAACTATTTAGGTTAAAATAATCAGTCTGGGATTAAAGATGTTTGGATAAGCAGTGTTACGATTACTTCAAATGGAATAAAATAGGAAAGGACCAAAATACCCTAAATGAATTGATGAAATAAAGACAGATACAGAGAAGATTTTTTATTACTTATTTCAGGAAAAAATATAATTGTTGTATTTTAAGGTTCTGGGGAAAAAAAGAACAGAGGTTTGAAGCTGCCATTTCACTGAAAACAAAACAAAGCTTTATGCAGACCAGCTTACCTTGTATTATTTACATTCACCAGAATGAAACTTCACAAAACATTCCCAAAATATGGTTCACTAAGAAAAACAAATGAAATATTCGGACTAAAATTTATTAATGTGATACACAGAAATGTTGACTATTTCTAATATATGGTTCTAACTTTCAAACAATTGACTCTTTTGGGATATTAAATTATTTGTTAAAGTAGAATAACAGGACAACTAATGTAATCATACATTTAAGGTTATTTAGCATATATCAACATGCTTAACAGTTGAAAGTTTCTGAAGAAACTCTGATTCTGTCAACCTCAAAAAGTGTCACTGGTTTCAGTGGGGCAGGAGTTCATTTTTCATGTGAATCCAGAGGAATTAGCTGTAGCTATGGACCACTAGAATGGAGAGGAGTGAGAGGCTGGATGTATGGTTTAGGGAAACAGAGTAAAGGGAAATTTAGTTTAGACCATTATAATCCAAAGACCTGGACATATATTTCCAGGGCTTAATTGACAGCCTTAAAATCTCCTTATGTCCGAATATACTGTAACACTACTAAAACCTTTCTGTTATATCTCAGGAACCTCATTGTGTGTTTTCACACCTGAATTGCCTTGCCAAGATTTTGATTTCCCCCTCTTCCTTCCCTCCCTCTCTACTGTGGGGAAGACCTGTAAAAATCACATCCGTATTAGAGTATGTTTTTACTGCAGGGTTAATTTGGGTTCTTCTACATTCGAAAACGTGTTAACTTAAGTGAGAATAATCAGACTGTGAAACAGTACTCAAGCTGTGTGTCTACACACCTTCTGTCCTTGTTTGCTTGTGAAAGTAAAATTTCTAGAGGTGTAGTGCCAGAAGACGTTTTACATGCACTCTGAATTTTCTCATATCTGGAGGCATGGGGAAGGTTGTCTTTGTTCTTTCTAGGCACACCAAAAGGATTGTGGAAAACATTTTTAGAACTCAGGCCCTTAAGCAGATCTAGCCTGTACCCACAGTGAGGAATGCTTAGGTTAGCAGCTGGCAAATCAAGCTAACTGTAGTTTTTAATCTATACAGCAGAGAATATCAGCTTAATGGACTATGTGTGCAGGTGGAACTCAGATCAGGAGCAACACTTGAATTAAAATTTAAATAAAATTCACAAGGCAGACAAGGTTTTATGGTATCTCTACATAGTACTGTCTAACGCTGCAAAGAAACATATGAATTAACCATTAAAATGAATATGAGTGCATTAATATAGTTTTGATGGTCAGAGAATATTTATATCAGAACTGGCATCCTCATATCTAGGATGGACATTTAATTTAGACACCACATTGTGCAATAAGAACAATCCCTACCAAGAATAATTAGAAAATGCTTAGGGAGTTTTTTGGGGAGGGCACAATAAATGCTAAGTAATCTTTATTAATAATAAAAAAAGTTTGTAAACTGAGAGGATAGATGAACTGGAGAACCTTTCATTATTCTAATCATCATCTCCTACTGACAGCTGGCCTGCTTCTCTTACTTCCTTGCATCTTGAAAAGTCACTAACACTTCTGCAAAGAAAGCATAATGTTCTGAAAGGTAGTATTTTACATCCACTGTGCTCAGCTGAAAATTACTTTATGAGATCTAAGGTAGTGAAGGATTGGACCCAGATGAAAGTACTAATAGTTAAGGCTCATATTTCTACATGACCTGTGATGAAAGACAAGAAGGTGCTGCATCTCCAGAGACTTTGGGGAATGTTCGGGAAGTGATATAATTAATAACTAACTGTTCAATTTGATGACACTTAATCTCATTTTCTCAGGCTTGCGTCCTACAGATTATTTATAAATTAGATTGGTGGTCATAGTAACTATTCCCCTGAGTTTGCAAAGTGAAGGGAGCCCAAAATGACTTCTACTTTTCACAGCAGGGTCAATTGAGCACATCATCCTCCTCAGCAGGATAAAATGAATACGGTGCACTCTACTCAGGGGAAAATAAATTCTGTTTCTCACAATACTGTAAATGAGCTGGGGAAGACTCTGTAAGTTTAAGGAGGAAAGTAGTGTCCTTTAAATCTACAGCAAAGCCCCTGCACCATTTCAGCTTGTGCTGAACCTCCTCTGCAGGTGACATGGCCAGTCTGACCACAGGGCTGCAACACACCATCATGCATCTCCCTATGCACATGGCCTGGGTCCTTTGCACCCTCTCCCTCACCTTGTAACAGAGCATCAGCAGCCTCATGGAGCAAAGGACTTTTCATGTCTCTTCACAGCAGAAAAGGAGCAAAGATCTCTATGCAAGCTGTTGAGATGAGATGTAAATTCTCATTCTGTTTCTATTCTGAGAAACAACAGCTGCATCATAGAGAAGCAAAGTTTTTGGAAGTTCATTTCATTGCCAAAGAGAAAAGGTGCTTGTCTTTACTTCCAGATACATATTCAGTGCAGAGTCAGAAAGTTAAGCTGCAGACCAAAATTCAAAGTGAAGATAATACTTTTATCTTTAACAGGCTTGCAGAGGAATTATTTCAGGAAGAACTGAAAATATATATGCCAACAAGAATAAATTTCAAGTCACTTACATAGTTGTGACTTCTGTGACTTGTAGGAGGAAATTATAAAAGCTTCTTTTCACCACCAAATTAACAGTGGACTACTATTTTTTTTTTATCAGTACAGTATCACAATTTCTCAAACTCCACTTTACAATGCAATTTCTTCCTTGAGAAAAGTCCTCCAGAGGTCTTTTATAGGCACTGTATTACTACCAGGCTTCAAAGCCTGATCTGTACTGATTCATGAGACTGTTTAATCTGTGATCCACAACACCCTTTGGCAAGGAGTCCCACAGCTCAACCACACATAATGCAAAGAGCCAAGTCCTTTCATTTATTTTGCACCTCAATTTTACCAGCTTAATTTGACCCCCATCTAAATGTTTTTTTACATTGCAAAACACTGTGTGATGGTTAACACATGGATGTTCATAATATATTACTTCCATCTTTGGTAAAATTCAGAATTATTATGTTTTCTTTATATCAATATTTATTGATAAAATACATAATAATATATTTGACGATTTTTATATACATACATATATACATGTAGTAAAACTTATGATATGTGAAACACTATACAATGCTATATACTAGGAGTGTACAACACCAAGTTACATAAACAGTCAAAAAATAACATTTGATTTGTCATGGTCTCTTTATCAGTTTGGTGGATTGTGTGAGATTTTCCTTTTATTTTCATTAGGTTCATAGAAAAAAGTTCTTGAGAATCTAAAATTAGAATGATTGTGGCTTATCAGTTTCATTCATTAAATAACTGAAAGCATATGCTTTTACGAGATTAAGTGAAAAAAAACTGAAACAATTCTTATCTACAGTTTAAAGCAATCTACTTCGAAGAAATGAATGATCTGCAGGTGACTACTAAGGCTGTGTGATTTATTGATTTATTCTATCGACTTAGCAAGCAGCAGAGCAGACACGATACTTGTGACCTGATGAGAAGAAACTGAGTCGGCACAAGTGGGTCCGAAGTACCTCGCACCTCCGTCTTGCACAAGGGGAGAGGAACAACCTGTTCCAGCTATTTACTGGGGGAAGATTTTCATACCTGCGATTCTGTGTAAATCGTTGAGGTGGTAAATGACGCCACGCACCTCAACTCACGCGCTTTCAGAGGGGACGGTGGAGACAAGTGCAGGCAGCCCGGTAGCGGCACACAGCCCCGCCGCAGTCCGGGGCCAGCCCGGGCACCGCGCCTGGATGCCGAGTGTTCGCGGCGTCCACGTCCCCTGCCCGGGACAGCCCACGGGACAGCGGACTGGAAGGAGGGCGAGGTGATGCCAGGGACAGGTGGAAGCGCAGCCAGAGGCGGGCGGGGAAGGGACGTTACCTGCCGACAGCGAGGACGGGAAAGTTGGGCGAAGAGAAGGCGGGCGGTCAGAGCACCGCGATGCTGCCGGCCGCTCCGCCCGGGGCTGCGGCGTCGCTCCCCTCCCCGAGGCGGCGAGGGGCAATGTCCTCCCGCCCGCCGCCGCCCCCGCTCCGGCCCTACCCCTCCTCCGCCCCCCTCGCACCGCCTCCCCCCCCCGGCGAGGTGAGGCGAGGCGAGGCGCAGCGCCGACTGCGGCGGCCGCTCGGGAGGAGCGGGGTGGCGGGCACCGTGCGCGGCTGCATCCACCGCCCAGCCCGGCGCTGGGGACAGCCATGGGGAGCAGCCGCCGCTCCAGCTGCCGCGGAGAAACTCCCCTCCGGATGTCGGCTGCGGGTGGCCTGGTCTGAGCAGGAGCGGGAGGAGGGAGAGGAGAAAGGGCCGTAGCAGCGGCGGACTGTGCGAGTTGCGCTCTGCCCTTCTTCTCCCCGGCCCGTCTCCCACCCGCGGAGCAGCATGCGGACTGGCCTCCGCGCTTTCTCAGATGTGCTCCGGCTGCCGCCGCCTTCAGTGCATCCTGCTGCTGGCAGCGCTCACCCGGGCGCTGGATGAGACGGGAGCAGGGAGATCGCTGCTGCGGTTCCGCCCGCTCCTTCATGCGGGCTCCTGCTCCGGCGGAGGTCGCACCGCCGCCGCGGAGGAGCCGGGCTGCGCTCCCACCCCGCGCCCGCCGGCCCGCGGGGCCCGCATGGCGTGCTACCTGGTCATCAGCTCCCGGCACCTCAGCAACGGGCACTACCGCGGCATCAAAGGCGTCTTCAGGGGACCGCTCTGCAAGAAGGGCGCTCGCTCGCCGGTAACTGCCACCTCCTCGCCCCCTCCCTCACTTGCCCCCCGCACGGTAGGAGCGGTGCGGGCGGATGCCCACGCTGGGGGCGGCCGGCGCGGCTGCGGGGGGCGAGGGGCGTGGGCGCCTGCTCGGTCCCGCTCTGCGGGGCCCCGGTGTGGGCGCTGCCTCGCCGGGCGGCTCGGAAAAGTTTCTCCGTCGGCGGCTGCCTGCGAGTGGCCGCGGGGACGGGGCTGGGGGCGGTGCTGGCGTTCGGCAGTGGGGCGGGGGGGCTGCGGCTTAGCTGGGGTCATCCGTGGACCGCGTCCCGGAGTCGTGCCCGGGGAGAGGTTAATTTGTGATGCTTTGGTGAGAAGTTGGAGGCTGGTAGAGGGGAAGGCGCCGTGTCGGCTCCAGGTGTCGCGGTTTAGTACCTTGTCCAAGGTTTTGACGCGGCGGAGGAGGGAAGCGATCGTTCTTGTGGATTCGTCTGCCAAAAAAATGCACTTGCGAGTTTGTCTAAGGCGCGTTGTGAGCTACCTGTCTAGACCGACGTCTAGGTAGAACACGCGTGAAGTTTGGGGCGGTCCTGCGGGGACTGCAGACCCGTCGAGCTGCCCTAGACGGTGTCCGTGAGTCGCTGAAGGCGTTTCGTGGGGGCAGCGGCAGTCCTGGGCTGCCGGGGACAGCGGCGCCGGGGAGCACCGCGCTGGTGCCCAGGCGGTGACGATGCCCCGCTGCCTCTCCTCCGCCTCTCCGCCCTGGTTGTGGCATCGTAACTCCGCAGTCGCCACCGAACTTTGCCTGTCACCGTGCCGGGTGTCGGTGTGTGCCGTACGGAGGGGTACGGACCTGCCATCCAGCCTGCCTTGCACGAGTACCAGGGACACCTTGAGCCCGCTGGTGGGATTCCCTGAGCTTCGGCAATGCCCCGCCACACACCTGCATCCTAAAATACCTTACGGGAGCTAAAGTCTGCTTTCTCTTTCTTGACTTCCAATGAACAAAAATGACACATATCTCACTATGCTTCCAAAACCCCTTCTGTGTTGTGCACTAGCACTCTGATAGAGCACTTGCGAGTTCTTCCCTTGTACTGCTGTGTCTGTCGTGTGCAGGGTAACACAACTGCACCACAGGTATCATCCATCAGTCATTGGCTGAGCTGCCTTTGTCTTCTTTGACCCATGGAGCTGATCCACTTTCCACTTCCCACTCCTGAAATGCAGGCAACATTTGCTGAGGTCTCTGTTTGAAATTAGGTCAAAAGGAAAAAAGATCTCAAAGATCTAAAATAGGAACAAGCTTAATTGTAAATACTTCTGATTTAGTAGAACTTAAACAACTAATGTTCAAGTCGAGTAGTATCAGAAGCCTGGGAAGATACTATCCTCTGAATATTGTGCTCCAAATCCTTCACTTTCCAATTTCTTTCCCTTTTTAACTGCCTAGTGAGTATGCACACCACTCCCCTCCATCTGAATACTTAATGGAATAAATTTGTCTGACTCCACTAACAAGTCATCATTTTAAACACAGGTTCACTAACAAGTAGTCATAGTCCTGCTAGTGGGTGGGAGCAATTTTTGTTAATATGTAAGTAACAGAGAAGACCAATGAAAATTAATGTTCCTTATTATTTAAAGGTGTATTTTTTAAAAAGGATTTTGTTTTCAATTGAGCCTTCTTAGTCTTAAGGCAGCCATCTAGGGTTTAGTGGAAAAGGGAAAAAGCTATGAAGCTGAAAATTAATCTCAAGTCTCTTTCACTGTGTAGAAATGCTCTTTCATCTGAGCTTTCCAGAGTTTGAAAAAAGTATCAAGGACACTTTGTATTACTTTTCACTAAGACAGAACATCTTGTTTCCTAAATTTGTATTACCAGGAGTTGCTGCTTTATATGTTTTGGGGCCATTTATACAGAAAGGACTGAATTTTAGCAATCTTTAGCTTTCATTCTGAATTCTTGAGGGAAAAAAATTATTTCTCTACATATATTTATATTTTTTTTAAAAAAAATTTTCTTTGTTTTCTTCTGCCTTTTTTTTAGTGACAACTCTGAAGCTAGTCAGGCTTTTGAGGTCATAGGCTAAGCCCTTTGGAGAGGGAGTGTTGGACAGCTCATGGGAGTAAAGGTGCATGACAAAGTTTTGTTAATGCTGAGTAATTGTAGCTTTGTAACTTTTTCATGTGTTTGATATTTTGAATTTACTGTTGGTTTATATCGGCTATTTTCATATTTTGATACAGAAGTTCAGATTTTCGGAGATAAATAAAGAATGCTCAGTTGGCACAGAGGGTAATAGTTTGCTATTAAATACTGAAAGCAGTGAGTAATTTGCATGTGCCTACAAATTTATAACTTTCCAGACCATATCCTTCTTCCTTATCAGTGTGCATAAAGTTGGTAACAGTGAACAGCAAAAAACACCACCTGGACACATTTTGCATTATAGATGTGGGAGTCATGCATATTGAGATTTAGTATTGACTGAGATAGTAAAATTGTTTTAAACATGAAAAAATGCCCCACACAATGCAAACAAACTGTCCAACTATTGAGTTAAACTTGGGACCTCTCCTTATACTTAAGGAAGTCTTAGGCCAGTGGCATTTATTAGTATTCCCTGTGCTGTGTTGTTATTTAATCCCTCCTGATTATAACTTTGAATGATCCAAGTTATTTCTTGCAGTCATTTTTAAAATGTTGAATTGGAAGCAGCCTTGAAGATTTGATTTTATCATTTGTACCATTAAACAATCTTCTGTTTGTACACTATAAGTGATCTTATGCATGAGTCTGCGTAGCCTTTAATGGATAATATGTACCTTTCTATATTTAAAGTGTTCTGTATTAACAGACCATGAAATGTCAGTAGACTTAAGGCTATGCTTTAAGAAATGAGAACAGTGGTGAATATTTTAAACACCTTTATCAAATTTCATGGTTTTATGAACAAGGATTTTTTCAGTCTGGGTGTTTATGTAGTATTTATTTAGCATACTTTGCTATTATTCTACCAGAAACAATTCTGGTCCTTCTTCCTGGTATGCAGAGAGACCTTTAGCTGTAGCAGTTCCAATGAGAACAAGATATGTAGAACTACAAGGATAAGACCCTTTGGGTATGTAACGATTTTGTCATGCTGTCGTCATAAAATCCTTTAAAAATTTTACCTTGCCTTTGCTCACTTTTACATATTGGAGAAGGGACTAGCTGTGAATATTGTGGAATTAGTAGTGATGAATTCAGAAAGAGCAGAATTAGGAGCAGTCACCAGTGAGTCCTTTATCAGTGGAGTCTGATGGAGTTACATGGAGAAGGAAATGCTGAGTTTGAACATGAGGCCAACATTACTAAGGATAATGGACAGTAAGCCAATGAAGGAAGCTGCTCATTTTAAAGCACAGCTGAATCTGTGCTTTAAGCTTTTATATTTTATGTGAAAAGTTATATTCAGGAGCATATTATGAGCAAATTTTCTGTTTCTGAAAATTGCTGTTTAAGGAAATGCATTATGATACAGAGATATTACTTACACTTCAGAGTGATGATATTGTCTAAAGGTTTTTGAGTCCTGAATAGATTACATTGATCAGTGCACTGGTTTTATTTTTTGAAGTCATGATAGACAATGCTGTCATACTCACCTGCAGCCCAGCCTGCTCAGAGATTTACTGCCATTTGTGATTTACTTCACAAGTGTGGCAAAGCTGGCACTGAAAAGGACTTGCCCGCAAAACTTTTAAAGAAACTTCCAGGATGCAGCAGAAAATGGTACTGGGAATTCAGCAGATGGCCCCCTTGCTTCTGAATCATTTCTAAGCCAAGGATGTTATTAGGGTACACTGTTCTTCCTGTGGCTTTTTAAGATAAGATATAAACAAAGTCTCGTTTACTACTCAGTATTTAAAGATCCCTTTGTATTTTGAAGGGAATAGAAGGCTCAGAAGACCCAGTGCCTTAGCCAATTTCTGACTTGGCTAATTATTTTTCTTCCATTGTTCCCTGCAGCTTCAGCTGAATACAGTATTTTTCATGTACTTCTCTAAGCTGTTTTCAAATAAAGCTGTCAAGCAGCTGCTGTGTTGCACTCGGTGCTTGCCTGAGTTCTTTGGGTTGTTGGGGGCAGGAAAGGCTTTTCTGTTACACAGAGTTACCTTTTAAAAAGCACAGCTCCCACCCAGTGTCCAGAGGCTGCTCCAGCAGGTCTAATTAAGTACATTGCAGGTACTTGAAAATAATGACAGTTGAGTTGATACTGAGCCATAAGCAAGCTGTTTTAGCACTAAAGCAAATATAGCCAGGACTTAGTAGCACCTTAGCACTCTCTGAAGCAGACAACAACACAAGGCACTTCAAAACTTGGAAAACTTAAGTGAGCCTGAGGATGAATGACTGTAAATAGAGAATGGGAGGGACAGAGCATGGGCAGCTGTCTCTGTCTGCCTGAGATCAATGCTAGAAACACGGGCATAACCAAGTCTGCCACAGAGTGACAGTATTGTGTTTGCCACCAGCCAGTGGCAAACATGTGCCAAGCACAGTTGTCAGAAAGCAATTTAAAGGCTAGACATGGTGCATGCATACCATGTGAAATATGGTTTAGGTGACAGCAGGTTATAGGAGAAGCCACCATATATCCGAGTGATTACTGGAATGCCAAATAACTTGTGCATCCTTTAGCACTGTGACTGCACTCTCAACAGCACTGAAAGCAGAGAGGAAGGGTATGCTGGAGCATTACAAGGAAAATGCATGAAAAGTAAAATTTAAGTTAGGAAATAGAGTCTAAAGGGGCCAATAATAAACCAGAAACTCTAATAAATAGTTCTACAAAAGGAAAGGGGGAAAAACCCCCAACTGTGCTAACAAAATTTTGTGGAAAGAAAAAAGGGAAAATGGTAAAGAAGATGGAAAATTGTGCTTTCACTTTCCTGTGCCAAAAGTCTCTGGCAGCTCCCTCCAGCAAAAGTGGCTGCCTGCCAGGGGGGATTCTGTGCACGCTTCTGAAGGCTTGGAGCTGGCTTACAGAGGTGTCTGCCTTACACAAGCCAAGGGCAGGCACTCCTGCTAACTGTTTCTGATCTCATTGATTCCTGGTACTTTGTGTCTCAGAGTGGGCTGAGTGTGTTTCCTACCAATCCTCCTGCCTCCACTGTGCTGGAGAATATATGAGCATTCCTGCAGACCACACTCCACCTTACAGTGACCTTATTTCCTGATTTCATGGTTCCTATTATGGTGCTTTTTGTGCAATTCTGCAACATGTGAGAGGCAGAAAGAACTTTCAGAAAATGGGAATGTGCTTTTTGCCACAGGTAGCCTTGCTGGTCATGCCTTGTATTAAACCTGGTTTTTGTGGAATCTATCACTTTTGAGCAATTTTGATTCTAATTCAGTGAGTGGGTAGCACTTTGTATATAGCATTGCAATTAAATTTAATCATCTTCAACCAATTTCTGCTGGAGCCATTTCCTTCACCCACAATTAGCAGTAATGTTAAACAGGTGCTTTATGTCTGACAGCACCTTTCCAGCAGTCTAATATTTTTATTGGTCCCTCAATTGAGTTTGTAAACCCAGATCAATTTCTCTGTTATTTTGCATTTGGTAATGCTTGTTTGTCCATTAGTTCCAGAATTATTGCCATTACATCCATTTACATTCTCACTTTCAGTTCATATGCATTTTACTCATCCAGAGCAGTTTAGTGGGTTTTCTTGTTTTATTTATTCTTTTTTAAATTCTGAACTGTGTACAAATTTGAAAATGAATGTAGAGACCTAGTGATTGTGAAACAGGTGCTCCCTTGGATGGTGGTTTGAGCTACCCAGGCTCTAAGCATTACAGGCTGTTCCTCTGCCTGTTCAGCCCTGTTTCCTGGACTCTTGCCCAAGCGTGCTGTCCATGGTGTGCACTTGCCTGGCTTTGCTGGGAGGATGCTCCAGTTCCTTCCTCTGTCTAAATGAATGCTTTGTTTTGACCAGTTTACAACTAAATAAACTGAGTAACTTCATTTATGCAAATGTTTGTATGTGAGATTAGATTTCATGAAAAGAAAACTGTGGTAAAAAACAAAGTTTCATCATCTGAATCTACTTATTCCCTGCCAAAGTTTTGCAAAAGTCCTCTGTAAAAAGCACCTAAATGGAGAAGGAAAAGAAAGCTTTAAAGGGTGGCCAGAGTGTAGGCATTTTCCTCTACTTGAGTTTTTCTGATGGGTTGTGTATAGCCTTGGGTTGCAAGGCTTGGGACTTTTTAGTTTGAGCATTTTTTGTGTGTGTTTTTTGTTTTGGTTTGGGTTTTTTTGTGTTTTTGGTTTTTTGTGGTTTCTTTTGCTTGTTTGGGTTTTTTTTTTGTTGTTTGTTTGGGTTTTTTTTTTCTTTTGTTTTTAACATGAAGAACCTTTGACAAGACTTTTTATTACGTCACAACAGATCACTTCAGAAGACTCAATCACTACCTGCAAATTTTTAATTTTACTCACTTGTCCTAGGGAATATGTTGACTTTTCTGTGGGAAAAAAAGACATTCAAAATGTTTTTATCTGCCTGCTGAAGTGTTTTTATTTTAAAATGTCAATGTGCTATGCACCGTGAGAGGTTTAGTTTTACTGCCTTATATATCTATCCACGAAAAACAGTGTATCACATTTGTTACAAAACAGAGCAGAAGCTGTAGACCCTCTATTAGAGTTCAAGAGTTAGGATCTCACTAAGTTTTGTACACCTACCATGGTAAAAAGAATGGATTAGGAATAACGTACATAAAATGTCTAATTAAATTTATTACAACATCAAGTTAATGTTAAAGAGAAGAACACATGCATTCATGCACTTGCAGGAACCAGAATTTCCAACATAATATGCAGTACCATTAAAATCCAGTTTGACCCTCCCAAAAATTAACCAGTGTTCACTGGAGAATTTTGTAAACATGTGCATGCAGCAGTCTATGCATATAAACATATCTGAATAGCAATAAGAAGACCCTTTAAAAGAACTTTTTACAATGCACACTGACAGTTGTAAGCACTGTTTTTTAAAGAATCAACCTGCTCTGCTCTTAGCCTTTGAACCTTCCAAACTCTGAATGAAGAGTACTAAAATGATTTGTGTTGATAATCTGCAGAGGTGATATGGCTACTGCAATATTAGAGCCAGATATCTGAAGTTCAGTCCTGGATTTCTGTATTTTGTGTGGGCACACATCACTGTTTGTCTTGTACAATCAACTGCAGGGCTCAGGTATCAAGATTAGTCATGGAGTAGGTACACAAACCTGAAGATGCTCTTCACTGTGCAGAACACTGTATTGTTCTGTGCCCAGTCATAAGACACTTTAATGACAGGCTTTTCTTTTTTCTTTTTTTTTTTTTAATACTAGACTAAATTTATGTGCATACTAGATAAGATGTAAACATCATCAAAATTTTGTCCCAGTTTCATAGTTATGCACAATGATAATTGGCAAGCTGGTTCAAGTAAAGAAATAGAAGTATTGCTGGGGGATTGCATGCAGCTCTGAAACAATTCATACATTAATCAACTCTAGTTAATATCAATTTTTCAATTGATGTTTTCCCTGGAACACATTTTAAAACAGATTTAGTGCTGTTGTGTCAACAGAAATATTCTATCAATATTCTGCTCAGACTAAACTGAAGAGCTGTATTTGGTGTCTTTGAGAACATTCTCAGCTGTAATCAGCTGTAAATCTGCAGCCCTTATTTCCAACTTAGACTGCAACATGAGGAAGGCTTGGGACACTAGATTAGAAAGTGTAAGAAGAGAGTTCCCTAAAATAACACCCTTTGATAGCCAAATATTTGCTAGATTATAATTTGGAGTTAAAATTATAAATTAAATCTCTATGAATACTATGATCAGAGGGTCTGCTAGAAATGCAAATTCTTATACTTATTGAGATGTTCTGAGTATTTTTTTCAAAGCAAGGTTTTCATATTCAGATATTTATAGCTCTAATTTTATTAGCTTTTGTGGGTTCCAGAAGTAACCAATACCAAATGTTCATCTAAACCAGTCTTCATTTTTATGTGCTAATAATTACATTTTCAGTTTAAGTGTGACTTCTGTGAGGTGTGTAAACTCTAATAATGGATTTTATAGGGAGGTCTAAGAAGAAGCAGAATGTGTATATTTATGCCACCCTTTGTTAGACACTGAAAAACCCAGTTATGATCTTGATGCATTGAGCTTGCCCTTGAGCCCTTGTCTTTGATTGCAAGAAGCTTCTGGTGATGCATTGCAGGTTGACAGAGAATGACTCTGCAGGATCCTTGCATTGTTGCTTGGTGAATGTTGTGGTCCAAATGCTGGCTAAGGTGAGTGGTTGGTGGACTGGATGATAACAAGGATTCCTCAGCCTGGGAAAGGCTCTGCTTACTTCCAGATGCTGCACTGATGGCTCCTCTGTGCCGGGAGGAATTACGGTGTAGGAACACAATATCCAGGATTCCCACAACCCACGTGGCTGCAGGTCTGTGCCAAACAGCAGCTGAGGCATAGAGGTGTCTCAACACGGGGAGTGGCTGCCTGGTCTGATGGACACAGATCAGAATCTGTCACAAAGCTATTGAGGACTGGTTCAGGAAAAGAAACTAAAAAACATCATTGTGTAGGTCCCCAGAGGGAACAAACTCACAAGGTGATGTGCATGCAAGTAGTTTGTGTGTACCAAGTAATAAATAAACATCCCATAAATGTCACTGAGTACATATGCAGCTCCTCCAAGCTGTCTGAATGCTTAACTGCTGTCCTTACAAAACTGTACTACTGCTCTTCCTGTATAGAAGTCCAAGGCTGCTTTGTTGTATGCATCTACAGGATGGACACTGGCATTTTTTTTTCCTTTTGTAATGTTTCAATATATATTTCACTTTAAAGAGAAGATAGCAAAACCTATATTAAAAATGGTTTAGTCAGACAAATGAAGAAAAATAAGGTTGATACTACATACAAAGATTTCAATTTTCATTTGAATGATAAATGCATCCTTGGCTATTAAATACGGAAAAGAGGCAATATAAGGAGCAATGATGGAGACACTGCTTATTCACAAATAAGCATCACTTTTAAAATGTTCTTTTTCTGGGAGCGAGTGATAAATTTTTGTGATGACTAATAATGGAAAAATCACAGATTTGTGTTCTTTGATGCAGATGTATTCATATCCTATAAACCAAAAATGACGTTGAAATAAGTATTGAATATGTAAACTTGCTGATTTTATACTTCGTTGATCTTCTTCCGAAGACTTATTTATAACCAGTGTATTCTATACCATGTGCAACAGGAGATTCTTATTGTGTATGTATACTGCACAATAGATATGTTTTATTGCTTAGCATTATAATAGGATCGTTTACAAGTTAAACTTCAAAAATATAGATCCAATATTGTGATTATTTATCTATATTCATATCCTATAAACCAAAAATGACGTTGAAATAAGTATTGAATATGTAAACTTGCTGATTTTATACTTCGTTGATCTTCTTCCGAAGACTTATTTATAACCAGTGTATTCTATACCATGTGCAACAGGAGATTCTTATTGTGTATGTATACTGCACAATAGATATGTTTTATTGCTTAGCATTATAATAAGGATCTTTTACAAGTTAAACTTCAAAAATATAGATTCAATATTGTGATTATTTATCTCAAAAGTAAACCCTTCCCAAAAAATAAACAAAAAATGTCCTTCAAATTTATTCCCTAGAGGACATGGCTTATTTGAAAATGATAACACTTGGTGGATAAAGGTATACCTTTCATTTTGGCTATGTTAATAAATCTGTGCACTGGGCTTTTTATTATATAAAAAAGATATGATGGCTTGAAATAGAAGGTTGTATCCATATGCCATGTTATTGCTTTTAATGGGGAAAGATAATAGAGAAAATAAATTAATTGGGTTATTTTTTTTTCTTTTGACAGCTATCTGCTGTTCATATTGTTATTTCTTCACCTTACAGAATCACTGAGGTTGCAGGTGACTGAATTTGATTTCTGTGCGTTGTGGAATCAGCCTTTAAATATTTATGTTGATTTGCATATATGACAGCTTTCATCGGTAAAGACCATTATAAACAGCAAATTGGAGGAAGGTAGAAAATTCCTTTCTTTGAAAGAGATTTAAACAAGTTTACAGAATGACTTAACAGAGCTTGCATAATCTTCACAGTCAATAAAAACCAAAGGCAGAAAAATGTACTTAAAATCTACAAGAAAAATGTTTTGTTTCCACTGCATATTCTCGAACACTTGCTGTTTAAGCTATAGCAAATGAGGATTACTGATTATGTACACTTAGAAATATTCCAGTAGATAAACAGTTTTCAAGGCCTTTTTTTTTAAATCTGAAGTTCATCTGTAAATTTCAGTAATAAGGACATTGAACACCTTTTCCCTCTACCGAAGTACAGTTCCTTATCCCAAATATTTCCCAAAACACATCTTGTAGTAATATTTTTTTCTGATGTTCTGACTAGCACTGTTTGAAGAACAAAATTGCCATTTAAAAAGTGCTTGAAATATATAATTTCAAAAAACTATTTTAACTCCTGTGATTTATTATTGTACCAGGCAGTACAATAAATTTCAATTAAAAAAAAAGAGAAAAAGTCCCAAACTCAGCAAACCCAAGCTACCCCAAACCATGCCCCCAAGCATAGCAAAATAATCAGCATGAATTGATGAATCACTGACAGCCTTTCTTCCTATGTCTGCTCAGGTAAAGTTCAGATCTTGACCTTCTGCTTGCCTGGGAACCATTACAGAAATCCTAATGAGCTTCCTGATGGCCTTTTAAGAGTAATAACTGATTAAGTAATTGTAGCACCTTATGCTGAAGTGTTTTACATACTCAAAGACTTCTGAGCCTCTTCATAGAGAAAAAGGCATGTCTGCTCAAGTTATATGATTTGAAAGAAAATTTTCCTTTTTATCATTATAAGAGTACTTCTCTGTGTTTATTCTTCTAACCTCTGGCTAATAGGGATGGTGACTGCAGGCATTAGGCATTAGACAGCCTTAAAAAGATTGATGCTTCTGATTACAGCATACTATAGGATAAATTGTAGGGTTCAAGTCTCTCACAGAGTTAAACAAGATATGTGGTATCTGAAGAAACATAAAGGTGTCAATTTTCTACTTGATGGTACTAATATATTTTGATAAGATCTGCATATTAAGAACAAGCCCTCAAGTACAGTGATTTAGTACTGCAACTGCACACTACTTCACAGTGAGGAGAACAAACAATAAAAATGTGAATCCTTGCCTCTGCTCCGAAGGACAGTGAACAAAGACTTGTGGGCATCGCAGCTGGCAGGCGTGGAGAGGACTGTTCTCTGAAGTGACTGGCGAGAGGAACGGAAGAGGGATAGTAAATGTGAACAGGGAGGTTAATTGCAAAGTAAATGAGTTTCCTACAGAAAGCACTGAGGCACAGATCCTCAAAGGCAGTGTGTGTGCATTAGTAAACAGCACCAGGGACTGTGCCAGGCACTGGGGCTCAATCAGCTAAACAGTGAAATTGTCAGTGTTGTTTCCAGTATGTTTGTGCTGTTCAACAAGTAGCACTGCCCCAAACATTTCTTAGAGAGAGTTTGGGAGCTAGGGTAGGGCAGAAACATTAACATTGCTGCAGTTTCTATTCCGAGAGAGTATAACAGCACTGATGAGCTGCTCAGTGACAGGAAAAAGCCTCCTTTTTTTAACGGGCTTTGAAATCCTACCCATGTATGGAACTGCTAACTACCTGCAGGGCAAACCTCTCAGGCACTGTTGTTCCCAAAACTCTAACTGTGCATTGAGAGAATGGTGGGGGTCATAAGTCAAAATTGTGTTGGGAAGCACAACAAAAAAATCAGAATTGGTGGCACCACTAGTGCTTGAGCCTATGTCTTTGCCCTGTTCAGTTACCAGAATAAGTGCAGCCTGGGCCCCAGCTCCATCAAGCTCTGCGTCTTGGGGTGTTGGGACTTCTGAAGATTGAAGGGTAGTGGCTGGATCTCCTGACAGCAGTCTGGTGGTTGGATCAGATGAAGCGGGTGGATTTCCTCACAAATCCCCTTACAAATCTGTGTTGTGCTCCTTACAAGAGGATTCCCAATAAATGTGATATGCATATGCTGACTGGAGGAGAGAAAGTTCAGCTTCACCATTCAGGCAGCAAACTTCAAAGACAAAGAGCAGATGAGAGAGTATTGGTGAATCATAATGAGCTTCTTGAAGAAACTTTTTGTAGTTTCTTCAAGAATTCTTAAAATTCACAGGAAGCAGACATGCATAGCGACGATTCAGGGAAGAATTTTAGCTTGTGTAAATCAATCTGTTAAATTGATTACATTTCCTAAGTCTGTTTTATGCCAGCAGGATTTGGTCCTGAGATTTTATTTGGATTTTGCTTAGTAAATAATGTGGCTAAAGTTAGTGAATACTAGTTGCTAGGACTTCCAGGGTGGAAGCATCACTGTGATTCAGTCACAGAATTTCAATTAGAAGGAAAATGCAACTGTGCTCCAAACATAAAACCTAGTATATCTTTGCTGGACTCTATAAAATGACTGTCTTTTCTGTATTAGTGAAACACAAACAATGCTGGTTAAATACAAACCATGCTACAGAAAGGTATTCAAGCAGTTAATATAACACCTTTCTCTTTATGGAGCATATATTTGTACACTTCCCTGAGATAACACAGTTTGACTCAGAACTTGCTGCCACATTCCTTATCCTCATAGCAGGTAGGTGTTCATTCAGAAGGACAATTATGAGTTATTCACTGTGGGATGATGGTGTTATACTAGATATTTTAGAGGGTCATCATAGTAACACTGAGGCCACTTAATTTTAGGATCCAGACTTTTGGTTTAAATAAACCAGATCTTAGTAAAATACATATAAAAATCACTTTTAATCTTTCCAGAAGAAAAAAAGCTCCTCAGAAATCAGTTGCAACTTTTGCTGGATTACACATGCAGAGAAGTGCATTCTAGAAATGTGAATCTGTGATCGCACTTTATGTCTCAACATTAGCTAATATTAATCCTAATCTAATATTATCTTAATACCTTAATATTAAACTAATATCCAATTCTCTGCTGTTACAATTTTTGTGCCTGAGTGAGTGACTAGGCTAGTTAACCAGTTAACCTCAGCTGTTGGCTTAGTGGTGTGATTAGTTTCTTATGAAGGACAAGTGTCATTTTCAGGTTTCATTTGAAATCTAATGCATTATCCTTTATTAATATAAAATGGATTTTCTGGATTTGTATGTTTAGCTGCCCTGTTAGGGATTGCTGTTTGTTTATTTTCCTTTAATTACAGTGTTGCAATACTGTTAATTTCCTCTAACATAATATATACCAGAAACCTGCCAACAGTCATTATCTGTAAGGCTGCTTGAGGAAGAATCCTGCTCTTTAATGGCTTCAGTGGGATCCTGTCCTCTGATAAAACAGGAGGGCTGGCATTTATTTCCACATAAGATGTGTTTCTTCGCAGGACTAGAGAGTCACTGTGCTGTTTCAGTCCTGCAGGTAAGTGCACAGGAGGAATGCTGTGGGAATCTCTGTGACTGCAAGTCACTGGGTGCTAGGAAGCTTTTGAGCTTGGTGCTTTGCTGGACAAAAGAGATTCACCTTTGGGAGGTGTTACTGCTGTCATGTAATTGATGGCACCATTCAGCCAGCTAGTTGTCTTGGTCTACTACCTGAAGGTGGTAAATATTTCCATTGCAATTCTAAGTCCAGGAAAATGACATCTGTGGGTATGCCAGAGGGCTTGTGAGACTGCTTCAGTTTCTCCAGCTGGGGTGGATTTATACGATGACTTTCTGCTGGCCCATCTCTTGGTACATCTTCTAGTTACACACGTGCACTGTGGTACCAACAAGGCAGTGGTCTCTGCCCAAAAGTTCAGGAGGAAACCAGCATGAGAATAATGAAGATGGAATGGTGAAGGGCTGGGGTACTCGTCCTGCCAGAGATGCATTTGGGGTTCATCATGGTTCAGCAGCCAAGGGGTGATGTGAAGAACTGCCTTGGGAAGGTGAAAGGGAAAGGAAATTAAAAAAAGGGGGAAGCAAAATATGAGGAAACAGATTTTTTCCCCCCATTGGTTTAGTTTTCATAATGCTAGCAAACTAGAGAAAAGGTATTCATCCATGGCCAAAGATCTGTAACATGACAGAAGATCTAAAATAATTGACACAAAGAAGTAAAAGCTTTGGAAAACAGAATTTTGGCAATTTTGAATGAGGATATTTTTGCTCTCCCTGTAGCTGGTTAATGAACTAGTCCACAACTGCAGCTGGAAATCAAGTTAGCTCTTTCACTGTGATATTTAGCCTTCTGGCACTGGTTTATTCCCACCCCCAAAGCAACTGAAACACAGATACAGATTACATAGGATTTTAGTTAATTTATGTGTGTATTGTGTGTATGTGTAGGTTACAAGCAATGTGATGGAAGTAGGGCTGGTTTTAGTATGCAGATGGGTGAACTGCCTCCCCTGCATGATTGTAATTCCAGTGTTTTTATTAGTGTGTCAGCTATAAACTGTTGCATTTTTATCACTGTGACTGTGTTTATCGCAAACTACAAGTTGAAAAAATGCAGCTTTTGTCAGGGAAATAAAGAAGAGTTCCCCTCTTCAGGTATGATGCTGAGAATGGTTTTGAGTAAAGGAAGGAATGAATCAATATCTTTTCTAGTTGCAGGACCACACCTTTTCATGGCAGGTATGTCCCTAGGAAGTGTGGTTTTTAAGCAGGCATGTGCAATAATTTATGTCTGAGCCATTAGTTAATATTGGCAAAGTGTCACAGGTGCTCAAGTGCTGATGGCAGGCTGGGGACAAGAAGGCAGCAGCAGGTCGCTGCTTCATCCCTGCACTAAGGGCTGGCATTTTACACAGCAAGGGGTCAGAGAGGTACATTATTTACCCCATAACCAGTGCAGGGATGAATGTGTGCTTTCCTGAGTTCTGTCAAAGAGTTTTACTGAGTTTGACTTTCACAATTTTCAGCAAAATCTCTTGAAAAAAAATGTTTATAGAAAATCCTGGCTCCCATGCAATTACTCTGCCATATGCAGTGGCACATCTTACTCATTCTGTGAATGTTTTGTGCTCCCAAGGGGATTCAAGAGTAAATACAATCACAAGTAAAAACTTAAAATATCAAAGTAATTTTATGTTATACACACGGAATGATTGATAATGTCACTTCAGGGCTTGATCCTGCATATGTTGAAGTTGAGAAGATTTATTGGTGTTATTTTGTTTTATGATTGGCACATAAAGATCTTGATTTTTTTCTAGTTGTATAAAACCCCATATTATTAAATAAATATAGCCATTGCATATTAGCAAAAAACAATGGCAAAGGAGGAATGCTTTAAGTTCCTCCCTGAAGAATATAATACAAAATTTTAAGAGCATTTTTTGTTTTCATGGAGAAAAAAATATATTTGCAATCCTATAATTATGTTCTGAAACAGAAATTCAGTCAGATTACTTTTTTGGGTCATTATATTATCTGTGTTAGAAAGTGGTAATTGGGGATTGTTGAGTTTCTATCAGGTTTGGCTTAACAGCAAACAAGGTTAACATAAGTGGTTGTATAGCTGAGTTAATTTTAAATGATCTTTTGGGCTGAGATATTAAGGCTGAAATGTCTTTAAAGGAAGCTAAATGGGGCTTGTGTTTTGAATGTGATCTGATGTATAATTAGATTTCTCCTACAGAAAGGTTAGAAATTGTAATCTAATGTTCAGAATCAACAGCAGAACTGTGTATTTTTAAATTTAGAAATGTATAAAGCTTAATACAAGTTGATTTCAAAGATTTACATGCATGTAAATGTGAGGGTATTGGAAGGTACTGGATTTAAAATATGGAACATTTGGGATTATGCAGGATATTGTAAGTGATGTGAGTTTTTACTCTGGATGGTTGGGCTATTAAAGAGTGTGTTTGGGCACTTGGTATTGTTAGCACACCAAACACTATCCAATGAGTGCTTTTAAAAACTGCTGTACCTTTGCTAATGTTTTGTCACTTTTGAAAACTGAACAAGCTTAACATACTGCAGAGGTTGGTTAATTGATTTATTGAGAGTTTTTGTGACCAGTAACTGACTATTTCTCTCTGTCCTTAATAAAGAAATTTTTGTAACTACTTTTCCCCCCCCCTTTTTGTTCTCTGAAAAGAAGGAAGGTTTAAAATGATGGCAGTTTTAGCTCAAAATTTAGGCCAACTTCTTTTGGCTGATTGTTGAAATAGGGTTGCTGTGTTCTCTCATGAAGAGAGAACAATGTCTTTGTCACATGTGCGCTTCCCATGCTAAGTCAGCTTGAGTTCAAGTTGCTGAATGTTCTATAGCAGAAAGAGCTTTGAATGAAATTTGATTTTAGCTTTCCTTACTTCATGCAGCCTGAGGATAGGAGTAGGACATGTCGTGTTTTCACAGAATATGAGAAATCTTGTGGACATTTGGCCACCTTCCTTTCCCTCTGTATTTATGCAGTAATATGGTAAAAATACATTCAGCAAGCATGTAAAAGGGAAAGTCAGAAGAAAAGGAAGGTTCCAATGAATGTTGTATGAAGGAATTGTGTCCATATGTTTCCCTGGGAAGCTCCAATGTGCTCTTGGTGCTTGCTGTGTGCTGGGTCAGTGCAGAGTGCACATCCACAGCCAGTGAGTGACAGAGAAGGGCCAGGAGCAGAAGGTCAGGAAAGGAAGGCACAAGGAGGGAAGGATGACCATGTCTCCTTCCCAAGAGCACCTGTGCAGACAGCACTGCACGATGCAGCAGCAGCAGCAGTTGGGAAGCTCCTCCATTAATCTTGAAGGGAAGTAAGAGGCAGATGGAGGCGGCTCTTTGCTTCCTGTTAATGAGCTGCTTGCAGAAAGTAAAGGGACACTGTGCATGTAAGCACCTAACATGATTCAGTTTCTAAGCCACAATATCTAAATACTGCTGATGTCTTTACAAGATATAAAAATAGAGTAAAGTACATTTTCACTAAAGCTAGAGAAGAAGTGATCTAATATTCTCCTGATAAAATATGATACTGTTACTGGAGAGGGAAGAAATGTGTGTGGGAAATTAATGTTTAAATTAAAAATGTATATTACATTTCTATACATTCATTTTATGTTAAAATTAACAAGACTAAAAATTTACCACATTAATATTATGAGAAGAGTGTCAGTAATTTTTGCCTGGGTCCAGTGGTAGTGTATCTATATTTCACTTGACACATCTTGGCTCGGAAAATTTTAATGAGGTTTCTTCCTTTTCCAGTCCGTGAAACTTCTTGTGCAGCTAAGTGTCTAGCTGGTACTTGACTTTTGAAAAAAAATAATGATAAATCAACCTTAATGAAGGAGAAAATTCTGGCAGAACTTGGGTGTTAGTCACCTGTATTAAGTTCAGGATAATCTAAAAGTGGCAGGTCTCTGATACTGTCATTAATTATTTGAATAACTATATTGTGAGCAGTCAAAACCAACAGTTTTGAGTTTACAAGATGAGGTGCAATTCCAGGCTGGGGCCTTTCAACACAGGTCCCTCAGCCTGGGGCTGTCACTGAACTCAGAAGCTGCAGTTGTAGGTGGGATTCACTTGTGAAGGTGCATTTAACAGGGAGTGTCTTTGAGTAGCTTGCTGGGTGAGATCATATGGCATGAGCATGTGATTGTTCCTGACCATATAGGCATGATTTCATGTTATAAAAAAAAAAAAAATCTACTCCCTCTTAATCAGTGGGCAAAAGTGAAAGTAGTTAGATTATGTAGTGTTTGCATAAGAATAAGTGAATGGTTTTGTAAAATCTATCAGATTTTTTTTTTGTTGTGATAGGCATTACTTTATTTCTTCACCAAAACAGTAAAAAAAAAAGAGAGTAAATATTAATAGGCATTACAACATGTAAGTGGATTGTTCATATAATGCTACATGACACCTATCCTGGAAATGAAAGGACAGGGGTATATTTTCTAGTGTTATATCCTTAATTCTGTCATTTATAGTGATAGGAAAGGTAATGAAAACTACTTGTTGAAGACAGCTCACAAAAATGATAAGTGAGAGCAAATAGGTGACACATTGGAAAGAAGAATTCCTGGTAGTTAGAGATGACAAAGGAGGTCTTATGTGCACTATCTATTGTGGTTCTATGCCTGCCTCCTGGATAACTTTAGCAATTCAATTAACCGACATGAGCCTGTGTTTCATCATCTATAAAAAGCAGATTATACTTACCTACCTCACAGCATCTTTATAATTGATTTTTGTAAAGTGCTTTGGGATTCTCAGATGAAAGGCACTATACTAGTGTCAAGTATTATTATTATTGCTACTACTAGTAGTAACAGTACTTGTAATTTATACTGCTCTTGTCTGTTCATGATGCTTTAAGTAATGCATTCCTGCAGTGCCTCTATGGATTAGGTACGTGTGTGCTTTTATACATGAAGAAATTCAGCTTGTGGGAAGCTGTAGATTAGGTTTGGGATTTTTTCAGTTAGAAGGACACAAAACACACTGTTCACAATTTCTGGAGAGTTTTTTAACCATTGAAGTCCATAAAAGCTTTCCTTCTCTTCCTGTATTTCTGAATGCCAAAGCATGGTCATGTTTCAAGGGCAGGCTGGATGGAACTCTGAGCAACCTGTTCTACTGAGAGGTGACGCTTTCTGTGGCAGAGGCATTGGAACTAGATGATCTTTAATGTGACTTCTGACTCAGGCTGACCTGATTCTATGAGTCTATGTTTCTGAGTGTTTTTCGTGTTCTCACCAAGCCTGCGTTTCCAGGCACTTTCAAGAAATGGTGCCTGGTTTGGCAAATGTGTGGAGCTCAGCCAGAGGGTCAGTGCTGGCTAACAGGGAGTCCTGGGAGTGTTCAGGACTCTTGGCAATGCTCTTATATAATCTTGAACTTCAAACACATTTTTACTATCTCCAGGCTTAAGATAGATTGGGAGATTTTGGATTGCCTTCTGTTTGAAAGGCTTAAAATCCACTGAAATGTGTTTTAGATACCTAATACTTTGTGTAAGGATTGGGATTTTTGTTTTGTTTTGTTTTAACTTCACTAAATCTGCCTTTCGGTAATCATCTGAGATTTTAGATTTTTTTTTCCTAATGTAGACATTTCTTTAATCTGTGATAACTTAGAAAACTGGATCAAATACCACAGTAAAAAGTACTTGCCCTGGGTTCCATTGTTGCCTTTGGTGTGGGCTCAACAGCTACAGATGTCGCTGCATCTGGACGTGCTGTCTTCAAAAGCAGCTAATTTCTGAGATGGCAAATGGTCTTTGAATCACAGCAGCAATGGGCTTTGAGGCTCAGGCATTCTTCCCATGTTCAGCAGGTGTCTAAATGTCACTTACTGGAATTGAGATGTATCTGTTGCTGCACACATAGGCAGAGATGATATGAATGCATGGTGTGGACTCAGGCAGCAAGCCACAGTTTTAATGCATTTCAGCTATAACTATAATCAAACATAAACACTGTTCAGTTGATGTGGATATAGCATGATTATACTGACACACCATAGAGGGTGTGAGGTAGTCTGGTCTGTGCAGAGACTCTTTTAAGCAAAGAATCAGGATATGTGATCTGCTCTTCAAAAACCATTTCCTAAGGCTTCACAGGAGGAGAGCTGCAGGGATCACAGGCTACAGCTTATGGCTTTATCCCTTGGTTGCCTCTGAGGACTGCACTGAACTGTCCCTGCTATAGATGTCCTCCAGTGAGTTTCTACTTGAAACAGAATGAGGTATAAATAGTTTTCAATGCAGATAGCTTTTGGGGTTTTTTGGGGTTTTTTGCAATCAAAAACTGAAATCAGATTTATCAAGAGAACTTGTTGGCTGCTGTGATCCAGGAGACCAGTTGCAGCTCAGGATCATGTATTTGGGATGTACATGATTTGGGGAACTTGGTTTTGAAAACGAAAGTTCAATAGTTATTTATATGCAGACAGTCTCAATGAATCATTTATGTAGCACATTTGTAAATGAGAGCTAAATGGGTTTTGAAAACGAAAGTTCAATAGTTATTTATATGCAGACAGTCTCAATGACTGTCTGCATTTATGTAGCACATTTGTAATGAGAGCTGAATCGGACTCAGCAGTTTGTGATGAAAAGCAGATACCCAGAAACATCTCATTTTTTAAGTATTGCACTCCCAGGTCATCTCTAATTAGAGCTTTGGAAATCTGGAAGTAAATGTTTCTTCTTTGTGTCCTAAACAATAAAGGTTATCAATAGCAGCAGGCTGCTGAAGTCAGCTTATATGGCAAGAATACTTTTCATGGAAACAGTAGTGGGTAAAAAACAGACTGAGTTTGAAATTCAGTGCAGGCACATGCTTCAGGCTTGCCTGAGAGGTGAGCTGTTTAGAGACCTCTGTGTTGCTCATGATGGTGAAAAACTGGAAAATTACTAATCACAGAGCAGGTTAAATGCACAATACTCAGGCTTGGGTTCTGTGTGTCTCTGAGACTGTCTTTTTGCTTTCTGCAGACTGGCAGGTACAGGGTTCTGCTATCTCATGCATCAGAAAGAAGGGTGCAAGAATTAATGAAGTATTATGCATAGAAATCATAATATAGACAAAACCAGCAAAACTGCCCACCATGTGGGCTCTGCATCTTCCTGCTTCCTTACTTCTGCTCACAAGTGGAGCAGCTCCATCCACTTCCACTGCCACAGGATTTGACTTTTTGCTTCAGAAAAGGTGTTTCTGTAACAGGTGGTTGTCACATACTCCCTATGCCTAGTTTTCACAATACTATCTTACTGTAGTTTTTGAAAATGAGAATAGCCTTGAAAACATTACCTGAATCAATATCTTTGCTGGCACAAATAAAAGTTAAATTATTGCTTAGAAGCACATAGTCAATGCACAAAATCATTAGTTTTGATGTAATCCTCATTTCTACTTACAGCATTTTCCATAATTTCTTTTTAAGGACTAATTATCTTCTACTTTTAAATCTGATCTATACAAATATGTTTTAAAACAAATTCTGAAACATTTCTTTTGCATACAGCTTAAAATTAACCAAGTTATAAAATTGCATACAAGTGTTATAACTTAAATGCAATTCCACTTTCAAGATTGTACAGTAAGGGATTTAAAAATCTCCCATGTATATGGACATACAGTGTCAAGGTGTATCATTAAACTGCAGAAAATTGTATTTGATGCTTTCTTGATGCCATGAAACATGTTTTAAAACTTGTTTAATTATCTTCAACCTTCTTTCAGGTTTAAACTTTTGAGGACAATTTAGTGCATTAGATCCCATATGATGAAGTTAGGTGAAATAGAGCTGCACCAGGAGATATTTCTATGGCTGTATTCTATTGTGGGGTTTATATTTTTGGTTTTTTTTAATATGATTTCTCCTCCATATAACCTAAGGAAATAAAATTAAGGCACATATATTTCTGAATAATTACTTTTTAAATGTACACCATGAAGGAAATCTCATACAGGCCATGCTTTAATATATGTCAGTAGTCATCTGAATGTTGAATTTTGCATTTTTTTGTTTTAACTTGTATATGGTTTTAGGGCAGCCTTTCATTTGTTGTATCATAAAAATAATTTGTCTTTTGTTTGTAATACAATTCCTCAGTTCATCATTTTTCTATAGCCTAACCAGCAGTGTATCTGCCTTAATATTGATGAAGTCTGAGTGATTCAGATGTGGTTGTGATGTTTTATATCTTTTCCCTTTCCATCAAGACTTAAAACAGGGACTCACTCATCACTTAAAAGCATAATTGCTGAATATACAGAATATTTAATGGTATGAATATGGAAAGTTCTTTGTGACAAATGGTCTAGACACCTAAACTTGTAATATTTGGTAGTCATTGGGTTCTTAGAAATGAACTTATGTCTAGATAAAAAATACATGCCCAGAATCTCATCTTCCTTCCTCCACTTTTATAACCTTGTAGCTCTGTGGAAGTCACAGCTGTTTTTCAAGAATAATATGACTATCTGTTAAGTTTGGAGAGTGTGTTTTGTACGCTACTGATGTAACTTACATCAGAGTATTATTACGTGTCCTTTAATCTGGCATACTGGCACCTGTGTAGCATGTGAAAAAATATGGGGTGCTGCTGCTGTGCCATCATAGTGGGCAGTTTTGCATTTTCATGCAGCTAATCTCTATATTCAAAATATTCTGACTGTGCTGGTTTGGCTGGGGAAAAGTTTATTTTCTTTACAGTGGCTAGTGTGGGGAGGCATTTTGGGTTTGTGCTGAGAACAGTTGATCATTTGGGGCTGTTTTAGTTATTGTTAAGTGGGGCTTGCACTGTTCCAAGGCCTTTTCTGTCTCTCACCCCAACCCACCAGTGAGTGGGGTAGGGGTTCATGGGAAGCTGGGAGGGAACACAGCCAGGACATCTGACCCCAACTGACCAAAGGGATATCCCATACCATATGGTGCCATGGTCAGCATATAAAGCTGGGGGAGGAAGAAAGAAGGGGACAAAATTAGGATTTATGGCATGTGTCTACCCAAGTCACCATTACATGTGAAGGAGCCTTGTTTTCCTGGAGATGGCTGAGCACCTTCCTGCCCATGGGAAGAGTGAATTCCTCATTTTTCTTTGCTTGTGTGTGTGGGTTTTGCTTTCCCTACTAACCTGATTTTATTTCTACCAATGAGTTTCTTCCCTTTTACCCTCACAAGTCTCTCCCCTATTCTGCCATGGGGGCATGAATGAATAGCTGTGTGGGGTTGAGCTGCTGGCTGGGGTTAAACCACAGCACTGTGAATAAACTTCCTCTGAATGTGTGTGAATCTCCTGTACAATCTGCAACTCTTAGCCAGTACCAGGCAGGACAAGAGCAGTAGGGAGATCCTCTAAGGGATTTAGATTACTCTGGAGTTGGGAAAAGAGCCTACTTCTGCCTGAGGACATAAACTGGGAACTGTACAATGTCCTTTTATGGATTCTTAATAAGGTGTGATATAGGTGAAGAATATGCAACCTTTTAAGAGAGAGTAACATACCAGGAATCTTTTCAAGTGATTCAGACAGAGAATTTTGCAGGGTAAAGGTAAGAGCTGCTCCCCACACCATTTACTGTTAGATTTACAACAGATAACAACACAACCTTTTGGTGTTTTCCATATGCAAGCTTCCACTATGTACAAAAAAAAATACTAGAAGCAATAAAGTCATGCTCATAATTAAAAACTGCTGTGTGTATTAAATATGTTTTGCAATTAAAAGAAGCAGTTTCAGTTAAGTTCGTCATCATCTGTGAGATGCTGGTAGCATACATAAAATGGTATAGTAATTGCAGGTTTATTCTTGTGGACAAATACTTAGAACTCTAGATCATTGTGCATCACTAATTGGTCCCCTGACAGGAATACTTTTGGGAAGAAAATAAATGGGAAATAGGAGTAAAATTATCTTTCATCTCTTAGGTAGTTCCTAATATTCATATATTTAATTGCTATCTTTTCTGTGATGGAGTAGAAAAATTTCCATGCTGTTCTCTTGAATCATTTACATGTGCTTTACATGTTTACATAGAGGAAATAAAAATGTTGAAGTGAGTTATTAGAATCCATATGCATAATACAGAAGAAATTTAATACTCAAATGCACATAGATATTTTTTCTTTTTTTCTTTTCATCCAACTCAAGGGATGCTTATCTGACTTATTTCATATTGACTGATATGAAAAGCTGCTCTAATTTAAGGACAGTCTGATTTTTTTTTAATTCTGTCTTTTTTTTAATTCATGTCTTGTTGTAGAAAATCTATCTCCAGTTATATGCTTGAGAACAGGGCTACTAATCAGTGCTTTGGAAGAACCTGCTCTAAGACATGTTGAACGTTATTAGTAATCTGAGTGAACACCTCCTCTCCCCCAAATTCAGTTTAAGCCAGACACTCAGTCTGCCCCTTCGTAAACTCCCATTCCTTTATGCCCACTGTAGGTCACTGCACTCCATCCAACCCAATTCCTCCAGACAGGCAATGGGTGGTGCCCAAGGAAGGCTGTGTTCCACCCTGGCGTGCTGAGGGAAGTAATTGTTTATTGTCAGTAGGATAGTGTCTACAGAAAAAGAAAAACAGACACAGACACTACAGAGTGGAGTGGGAGATGCTGTTTGCTCTAAACCCAGAGGGTAGGGGTTTTAGGGATGTGCAATCTCATAAGACAGAGCCATTAATTTTTGTAGGAGTCTTTTTAAAAAAATGCATTTTACAATGGAACAAACAAATAGTCTTGTTTTGCAGCACTGAAAAAAAAAGTGAGATCTTTTTCCTGTGTCTTTCTGTTTTTCACGTCTGGTAAATCCCATGATCATTATGAAATGAAATACTTTTCTAGTTAGGTATGTTGTGATTTTTTTTTTTTTTTTTGTATTTCTTCCAAGTGATTCTATTATGTACTTGTAGGCAGAGTTAAGCTTTTTGTTATTTTCCATCAAACCAAGAAATTGAAGTGGGATGAAACCAGAATAACATGAGTTTAGTTTATGTATTAAAATAAATAGGAAACATTTTTTGTCTATTAGGCTGATGGCAGGAGTAAAATTAAATTCAGCCATAGAGTGCAGAAGAGCAAGATTAAATCTGTGATGCAGTGTGGTTTGTGAGTGGAAAAGAATGATTCCTGCATATGTTTTACAACATCTGAGTGGAAACACTGATTCTGCAGCTTGGGATAGGAAATACAATCAGTGTAGCTGAAGCCAGGCATCTATTTATCTTAAATTAATCATTCTCCAAGTAGGCAGTTGATATCCTAGTGCTATGTGCCATCCTTTTTACATTCATGCAGCACAGATTAAACCAAAGAGCTGTTACTGTAGGAGCTGAAATATATTGCAGAACACAGATTGTAAATGTTTAAAAATACACTAACACTTCTGTATGTTCAGTTGGCAATTAAACTGTATTAATACTTTTATTCTAGTACTTTCTAACAGTTTTCACCAGAATAAAAATTAGTTTTATGATCTTTAAATAGAGAAGAAAAGCTATGGGTACATTTCAAGGTAGAATATTTTTTGTTTGTGCTGTTTAGTTCAATGAAATTTAGTTTTGATTTTTTCCAACATGTCAACAAACAAAAATCTGAGTGTTATTTCTAGTGTTTGAATTCACCAATTGGATTGAATAATAGGAGGACAATTTTTTTTTCTCTTTCAGTTTGGATACATATAGTTTAATTTAAGAACAAAATAATTTAGTCAATAGCAATGCTAAAGAGAGAACTGCCTTTGAGGCACAGTTTCTCCAAAGCATTTAAATTTTAATTTCATTCTAGGACAGAGCCTGAGGTTTTGTTGGATATGACCTCAAATGTCATAAGAGCAAATGAAATAAAATGATAATTTACTGTGTCCTACTGCAGATGTAGTAATTAGAAGAAACTAAAGGGAAGAGGAGACTCATCATTAAGCAAAAAGCAGGAAATTAAGCAGACATTTTCTCTTAAAGCATCATTTTCTTTCTCTTAAGTATTGATGACATCTGACAGCAATTGCCTGCCAACAAAAGTATTGTAACTGGAATCTTATTTTTGTTGATTCTGAAATCAACAAATAGATATTTTTTTTTGCTGAATTCTTTTTTGAATCTTCTTCTTCCAAGTATTCTTTGTTTCTTGTTTTGAATCAAAGCTACTTAGAGAAAAAATGATAGTAGGATTTAGAAACCCTAAATGGCAAATTTTAAACATTGCTTTATCTTTTAATATTTTCAGCAGCTTTTTATCTGTGCCATGCAGTATGTATGCAGAAAAATTCTCATTTTACAGGGAATTTTGCATTTGAGCTATAGAAGCTCTCATAGGTATTCACCCTCTTCCTATCCTGACCACTCTTTGATATGCCACACTGTAAAGTTTTGAAGAACTTGACAGCCCCAGATTTTTAACCTTCCATGGGAGATTTAACTGGACATTTGGAAGCATCTCTTTACTGAGAGGGGTTGTCAAACACTGGGACTGTCATCCTAGAAATCTGGTCTATACTCCCTGCCTGTCAGTGTTTAAGGGGCATTTTGACAATATCCTTAGCAACATGCTTCAACTTGGTCAGCCCTTAAGTGGTCAGGGCTAGATGATTGTTGCAGGGCCTTTCCAGCTGAAGAACATTCTATTCTATTCTATTCTATTCTATTCTATTCTATTCTATTCTATTCTATTCTATTCTATTCTATTCTATTCTATTCTATTATTCCATTCCATTCCATTCCATTCCATTCCATTCCATTCTTCTATTCTCCAGAGTTTGGAAGTAAGTGGAGGTATAAGTGGAACTACTCTATCTGCAAAGTATTTGAAAAAATATGTTGTTTAGAGTTTGATGAAAAATCTAAATAAGTGGGGGGGGTAAGTGTCTTTAATTTGGCTTCTGGATTTTTACATATACAAGGATGTTGTTAAAAAAACTGAATATGGATTAAAGGATTACATATTTCATTTGTTAGAAGAATGTGCCAAGGAAACCACCCTTTGGAAGAGGAAGAATCTACAATGGAATTTTTTTAATCCTGGTAACAAGGCAGGTCAATTGTGACTGAATGTGCAAAGCTGCTTTAAAAGTCTGTCATTCTGTAGCTGGTCATTGTGGTATTTCTTTTGCTTATGCTGGAGGCTACTGTCAGAAAAGGTAGAAGACTTGCAAAATGCAAGTTTTGATGTCAGAAAAGGTATCAAAATGCACCCCACACTGGGCTGGCCTGCTCTGGTTCTGGTGTGTATACAGAGAACATTGGCTGTTGACTGAGGCAGAGCAGAAAATTATGATGTATTCAAATTAGTATTGCAGTGGCCAAGTACACTTAAAGGGAGATTAAGATACAAGAGGTCTATTTATGAAGATCTACTTACTTAAAATACAGCAAAAATGAGAACCCTTTCACCAGACTTGAGATTTTGAAAAGAGAGACTTGAATAGAAATGCTGATGGATTTAACTATAGCAGCCTTGAATGGACCTACCAAGACATAAAGAGTCTCAGAAGTCTGCAAAGCATTATTACTTACAGTGATGCAAAGAAGAAAAACTTTTAGTATCCAGCTCAAGGATCCATTTGCACAATGAAAACCACTTAGCTTTTCATGTGCTTAGAAGCAAACTTTGTTTTTGTGATGAAAATGTAGATTGAATGTGTTTTGCCTACCAACGCTACTTTGAAAGCAAAGGTGGATATGTAGACATACCTTTTAGTAGCAAGAATATCTTTGGCTGTGAGTCTATTTGCACTGTATATAATGAAAGATTTATAGCTGTGTGTTCTTTGGTGCATACAGGACATAATGCACGTAGAAGACTGCAGTATGTCAAAGCAAGACAAGGCTCTGCCAGACTAGGGAGCTTACATAGCTCAGGCTGGAGGAACTGCATGGCCACAGTAGAGTCTTACATTTCCAGGGCAACTGCTTATAAAGTTTAGAGTTCTTACACTAAGTGAAGAATTTTTCCTTATGTCTGAAGTATAAGTGAAGGCCTGTTCTGTAAACAGATAGAAATGAAAAGAAAGCTTAGACAAATTTAGTTCCACAAGCTTTCATTTCAGCTGTAACACTCATTTGTAATTTTACACTCCGAGGAAAAGCAAAAAATGGTTTATTTTGAAAACGCCATATTTACTTTTTGTCCTCTACTACATACCTTTCAGACAAGCACAAGGCAAGGCTTTATACATCCACAGCCCAATTTTCAGAATCAGTGAGTACTATAGATTTCTATGACAACATCTGGAGCTGTATGTCTTAAAATCTCTGTAAAATCAAGCCTTCACACATTATTGCTTCATTTCCCCAGGCAAATAATCTCAGAGTACCTCACAAAATGAATCAGAAGAGCAGAGTGCTGCAGTTCAATTTGTACTAACATTTATGTCTTTGAATGTCAGGATGGCTTTTTAAATGTTTCCTCATAAAACTAAGTCCACTGTCAACAGTATTCCTCACTCTGATTAGAGGAAGTACTTTACAGCTTAATAAAATCCTAAACTAAGCAGAGCTGCCAAAGTTTCAGAAGAAAATATGTGAAACCAGCCTTGCTTCTGTCTGAGCTGTAGAAAAGTCATGGTGTGCCTAAATGGGTCTGCTGGATTTGTGAGGCAAGGTTTTGGTAGCCAGGGGGCTACTGAGGTGGCTTCTGTGAGATGCTGCCAGAAGCATCCCCCATGTCCAACAAAGCCAATGCCAGCCAGCTCCAGACCAGACCCACTGCTGGCCAGGGCCAAACCCATCAGGGTGCTGAAGGTGCCTTTTGTATAACATATGTAAGAAGTGGGAGGAAAATTGCTGCACAACAGAAACTGCAGCCAGATGAGAGAGAGTGAGAATATGTGAAAAAAACCCAACTCTTCAGATGCCAAAGTTGGTGCGGAAGGAGGGGCAGGACATGCTCCAGGCTCCAGAGCAGGGATCCTCCTGCAGTCTGTGGTACAGACCATGGGGAGTCAGGCTGTGCCCTGCAGCCCACTGTGGACCCCATGCCAGGGCAGGTGGAAGTCTGAAGGAGTTTGTCACTCCACAGGAAGCCCATGCTGGAGCAGGCTCCCAGCAGGGGCTGCTAGACACATGGTTAGAGGAGCCCATTCTGGAGCAGGATTGCTGGCAGTGCTTGTGACCCCTTGGAAGGGACCCACCCTGGAGCAGTTAATGAAGAACTGCAGCCTGTGGGAAGAACTCAAAGAAATTCAAGGAGGACTGCCTCTGATGGAGGGACCCCACCCTGGACAAGGGGAAGACTGTGAGGGATCCTCCTCCTGAGGAGGAAGGAGCAGCTAAGACCACAACCCCCATTTCCTATCCTCCAGTGCCACTGGAGTGCAGGAGATAAAGAATACTGGGAGTGAAATTGAGCCTTTGAAGAACGGAGGTGGGGAAAGCTGTTTTTTAGATTTAGTTTTATTTCCCATTACCCTACTCTGATCTCATTGTTAATAAATTCACTTAATTTCTCCAAATCAAGTCTGTTTTGCCTGTGACAGTAGTCAGTGATGAACTCACCTTGTCCTTATCTTGACCCAGGAACCTTTCATTTTATTTTTGTCCCCTGTCCAGTTGAGGAGAGGGAGTGCTAGAGTGGGCTTGATGGGTACCAGCTGTCCAGCCACAGTCAACCCACCACAGCATGCAGGTGAACACTATTCTGTCTTTCACCTTGATGTGCAAAACAGCATTTCATGGTAGGCATGCATGATTTCACCTCTCACTGGCCATGGACAAGAAAGGGTAAGTGAATCTTAATTCGATAAATTTTTGCAAGGCATTAGTAGAACACTTTACACTATTAGAATTTCTGTTACTCCTTCTCATAATTTGATCCCTTTGATATGCCATGGTGGTTTTTGTTTTGTTGGGTTTTTTTTTAGTGGAATGTGGTCTTTTTGTTTTGAAAAAGGAGTAAAGGGATTCTTTATGAATAATTGTACCTATAAAGTCTTCCTAAGACTGTATTTTCATGAGATCAAACTGTTTCATCAGACAGTGTAAAATGCACCAGGAGGTGTCAGGTTCTCCAACTGTCCTGAAGAATGAGAAGTTACAACTTCTGCATCCTGCTCTAGTCAGTGCCATCCACGCAGTGATATATGTATAAGCCCTCTCTGCTTTCTGTTAAGGAGAGAAGTAATGGAGGTCCCAAGATGTGTGTGATGCATATTTTTCTGATATAGATTAGGGTTCCGATATAGATTAGGGTTTGCTTATGCCTGCATTGTCAGTGACTGCACATGAAACCTTTTCTAGGGTAGCATTTACAGTCCCCTGTCTGGTGGCTCTGATTTACTCAGAACAATATGTGAAATAATGGCTTTGGAGTGATTACTCCAAGTGTGGCTTTCACCCCAAGTATGTCAAAGCCTTTGGAACAGAAACTTGAATGTCATGATGTAAACATGCCCCTATTCTGGAGTAGTCCACAGGAATATTGTATTATGTAGGTTAGAGCCAGTCTGCTGTTGGCTGAATGTTGTCCAGAAAACAACTTTCTCCATTAGATGATCAGTGTAATAGCTGCTTTCTCTCCCTTTCTTTTAAGCGAGCACTTTCTGCCACTGAAAGTCTTTCACTTCTCATTCTCCAAATTCCCTCTTCTTCTGCATGCTCCTTTCCAGACCCCCTTTTGAGAATATTTCCAGTGCTGGTATGAGCACTGACAGTGCTTCTGGTATGGCTTCTATACAGAGTTTCAGGGTATCCAAGGCATTAGGCCTAAAAGGACTACCAGGAATCAGGGACTGTTTGGTGCTGTTCAAATAATAATTTCAGTGGTAACAGTCACCTCCTTCTGCTAAGTGTCTCCATTCCCTATATGATACAGTTGCTTGAGCCCATAACAAAACTCTTGTGATTTTACACCTTCAGTTTATAATATACTTATTGTCAGGCTTGAATCCAGAAATATATTAATATGTTTTTGTATGTGATATCTGTATTGTTGTGTATATAAACATAGACTGTGTATTTGCTAAGGGTAGAGAGGGCAGAGCTCTAGAGAAATAGAGTGGAGGTGAATACGAAGCTCTTGTTTATATGACTGAGCATAGTGCACCCGAAGATATGAGGCTGTGATTCTCTGCTTGTGGTGAAGAATGTGTAATGAATGTAATGCAAATGTTGTGTGAAGGAAAAACTGTACGACAGCACAATGGTAAAAGTCCTATCCAGCAGTAAGGAGCCACTGTATTGCAACTGAATAAAACATAGAGAATTATTTACTGGTACATCAGTGTCTGTGCAAGGGCAAAACTATCAGGGTTAGGAAAAGAGGAAGAAACTCATACCTTTTGTGAGGTTCTCTGGCAAGATAAATACCAGACTATGATTTCTCTTGTCAAAAAGGACAAAGATTCAGTCAAAAATATCATGAAAGATCACATAAATTAAGGAGAATTAAAGAAAATTGGTAAAGGTGCTATTAATCAGTTAATTATGTTGGAAAAAAACAGATAATGTTTCTGGGGGGAGATCTGTCTGGAATGTCTGCTGCCAACAAACCTAAGACATAAAGTAGGCTTAGCCAATGAGACAACTAGAAAAATCAAAATATCCATCATCTGGCCAGTCAAGTGAACTCACCAGGGAATTACTTCTTGTGTTAGTTCTCCAACAAATGGTAAGTGCTCCTTTCTTATGACCTGTGGTTACATACGTGAGTATGTGTATGGTACTGAGTCATTTAGGGATCTCCAAGACTCTAGATACACATTTAAAGAACATTTATTTGTTCATGCTAAGTCTAACATGGCAGGTTAAATAAGGTGGATGCAGCTGTTTTTCCACATGCAAATTGTGTTCTGTTATCAGTAATGAATTGTGGACTCTCTTTAGATTGCCTAACACTGAATAAAGAAAAAAGAACGAATATTCATCCTACCTTTTGAAACTATGATTTTAAAATATCATTGCTTATACTACTGGAGAGCCTCATTTGAGGCAAAAATATTATCTTAGAAGATTGAGACATAAAATTGAGAAACCCACCTGTCAAGTCTCCTGAGGTGTAATGGTTATTGATAGTGCACAATGTGATGCCTGCAGGATCAATGGCTGAACAGGAAGATTCAGTCTTGTAAAGTGGGACTATGTCTGGATGAACCAATGATGTTCCCCTGCCCAGACGGTCAAAAGCATTCCCCGATTTTTCTTTTTCTTCCTTCCCTAAGTTCTGTTAATGGACTTGAAACGTATTCTACAAAATGACAGAATGGGGAAGATGGAAAAAAGGGCAGCATTCAAAGAAGAATTTAGAAAGATTCTCCGGATATGCAGAAGGATTTTAAGAAGAGCAGCACTTAGCAGTGTTTGAGGCTTGTCAAGGTATCAAGCAGAGCTTCTACCACTAGATTAGTAACACTAATTAGGACTAAATGAGGAAAATGTGGGCCTGTTGCTAAAAGGGTGGGAAAATTAGTGACAGCAGACAGAGATACAGTGAGGTGCTCACTGCTGTCTTTGCCTCAGTGTTCACTGGCTTGGTGCTAGTAAAGTAGAACTAATCCAGCTTTGACGACTGAAAGTTCAGGATGCAGCTGATGTAGAAGTGTTTTCTAATATGAAGAAGCTCTTGCTTTCAGAGGATGATAACTCACACTCATTAATAGTGGTATTTTGGTGGATTTTTGTTAAAAAGATGTTGGCAGATCATGGAAATATCTTAATGCTTCATAGGTGGTGCAGCTGTCAAGGAAGTACTTGAAGAAAACAGCTTTGATTGTTGAAATATACTGTCATGCACTAAATAGGGTATTAAACACACAAAATGCATTTAATTTAAATGTTTGTTCTAATGCTGGCACGATGAAAGGGTCACAGCAACAGAGACAGCTGGGAGTTAACTCACTGCTGTGCTGTGAATGTCCAATCAGCCTGCAAAATACATTTCTTTCTGATAACTTTACCTTTTTTCCAATTAACACTATTCTTCTTCTTGCTTAATGCCCTACCCTGTAGTCATACACATCTGCAGTAGACACATATTTCTGTTACTCTTTATGGAGTATGATAAACCATGCAGTTGATGTTTCAGTTGAAGAACTACTTCTTCCCCTGCCATGTGGAGTGTCTTCCAGACGCCTAACTGAATCGAGCCTAAGAACCAGGAGTGTGGATTTGTCAGAGGTGTGGAGTTAACTCAGTTTAGAGACTTGTTGTTCTCTTTCTTTATTGAGGGTGGCTGATTCAGCCCTAAATTTTCCAGTCACAATTACTGCCATTGCAAATACACAGCAGAATAGACCCATGGAACCTGTGGGAATCAAATACAAATGAGTCAGCTTCAACAAATATGGTGTAGATAGAGGGCTAAAATCTACTTCATGCAAGTAGTGTGCTCTCAGAAAAGGTTGGTTTGCAAAGAGGTCATTTACAGGAATAAAAATGTATTTTCAAGTATAAGCCAAATACTGGAAAATAGTCATTAAAGTCAAAGCATAAGGAAGAAACAAGAAAAAAATGTTAAGAATATGTGGGAATGTAGAAGAACATAGAAGAAAAAAGATTTTGGAAGGTGCAGGGCTGCTGTAGGAAGTCAAGACATTCACTTCATATACATGTACACACCTTTTTCTCATTTGAACAGCTTGGTGAGCTTGGTGTTAAAAGTAATAACAGCAGCAAAGGAAAGTTTAATCTGTTCATATGGATAAAGCTTTGAGGATCAATAGCTCAAAATAGCCCCCTGAAAGGTGAATGCAAATCTTTTACAAGATGTGGATCAAAATCTGATTTAGAACTTGAAATCCTGAAATCAGCAGTAAGACCCAAACAAACATGGCAAAACACATTAAAAAAAATAGTTTCTTTTTTCTTTATTTCCTTTTTTTTTTGTTTCTGTAGTACACTTAAAAATTTCCAATGTATTTTGTTTTTTAAAAAAATTAAAGGGATCCTTACTCTTGTGATAGTTTTGTAGTTTGCATAAGAGTCATTAATAACTTATGCAGTTTCCAGCCTAGCTTCTTTGTCTGACACCTATTCAGCTGTAACTATGAAAAATTACTTGCACACAAAGGCTTTTCAGTCCCTAGAAGTACAGACTGAAGTTGAAACCATTAATTTTTCAGGAAATTTAAACTGACTACTTGGCCATTGCCAGATGTATTTTGTAAGGAAGGCTTTTCTCATGGAAAGTCTAGTCTTGCTTGTTCTTTTTCTGCTTTTAGGGTGCTTTTTAACACCTACATTTGTGGGCCTGTGCTAAAAAAGAAGAAAATGTATTTTTCACCCCCTTTATAAAGTATTTAAACAAAATAACTTTTTCTAAATATGTCTCATTCTTTCTGATGGTACTATTTGGCAGCAGAAGCTCCAAGGTCTGAACATTATTCTGAATCCATCTTGTCTTAGGGTTGATCTAAACTATTACAAAAGATGAAATAGTAAAAATACAACACTATTAGCACCAATAAAATCATTTGTGCTATTCCTTTTTTCTCTGGCAAAGAATTGAATGACAGCAGTAGGCAGTTGTTTAGGTCTTGAAAAGGTCTGGAGCCTTGTTTTTGGTTTCAAAATAATTTTCCTTTAAATTAATTTTGACTTTATCTTTATATTGGTGGTAAGAAAGGTTTAAATTTAGAATTTGAGGCTGTAAAGCTAAAATATCTCCGAAAGGGCACGCACAGGGTAATTTCAAATCCTATTGACCATGAATAAGAAATACCTTAAGAAATAAACAAGGATATCCTTTCTCCTCTCTTTGATATGATTTACAAAGGTCTCCAGAAAACCTTTTTATTGCTCTCTCAGTACAAGAAATATTAAAGAATTTTTTTCTAGTAACAAATTTTTTGTTATTTGATTTCACTTTTTATCCACTTTTTATTCATTTTTTAAAGTTACTTTCTAGTTCATAGGTTTTCCCATGATGCAATTAGCATTAGAATTAAAAAGTAAGATTATGACAAATATTAGTTTTTTGAGAATTACTTATTGAAAATTTTTCCTATATTAACTGTTTTTTTCAAAACCTTAGAAAAGGGATTAGTAAAAAGGGATTTAATGAACTTTGCACTGACTGTCAGACTTGCTTAGCAAATTACTCTGTGTGGCATAATTTTATTTACTTATGTATTGATTTCAAAGTCTGTGAAGTAGAATGGACTTAAAATGAGTGTTGATCTTTTGTAGTGCACTGTTGAATAGCGTCATGCAATGTGTTCATAAGAGCCTATAAATAAAATGCTGCAGTAATCTCAAAAATTAAGTGCTGAATGACAGAGATTGAATTTAGTTTGGGTTGAGAATGTGTTGAAAAGCAACGCTCAAAAGTTTCTTCACAGTGTTGATCCTCACCATGTTCTTAAGAAAGAGAGATCACTTTTGGTTTTTTTATTTTAGGGGCCCCCTTCCATTCTGAGGTTTTGCTGACTGGATGAAATGTTACAACTATGTATATATAGACAGAAGTAAAATAGACCATTTAATGTTATAAATGATAGATTATATATTCAACACCAAGCTGATGTGGAAGTGTCTCTGTTGATTTTTTATTTCTTTATTTTCTTTTTTTTTCACATTTTTTGGATAAAATATTCTGAATTTTCTGAACACATAAAATCTTTTAATTTAAACGTAGAGTATGACTTTTTCTCTAGTCTGTTAATCTTTCCCCCAACCTTCATAACTAGGTCTTATGCTTTTTGTGTCAAGCTCTGCACATATTGGGTGGTGGCAGAGTCATAGAGATGTGCCAGCTGAGGACAGCATAGCTGTGCTTGCCTTTCCGTCCCTTGGAAAGGTTTCTGCCACAAGTTAAACCACAAGAGCAGACTGTGGGACTAATTGTGTTAAGCCAGCTCAACTACCATCTCGACTTCATCAGGGATAAAGCTACTGAAATGGTACAATAGTACTACTCTCTGTGTCCTGCTGAGATCTGAAAATGTCTGAGGAAAAACCTGTGGTCAAGGTTTCAAAAGCCAGGGAGAGTTCTGATAAATGTCCTTAGTTCACTGCAAAAATGAGCCACTAACCGAGGGAATCAGGATCGTCTTTGAACCAGAGAGAGCTTTAAATCAGATCAGCGTGGGATCAGTGAAATCTCAAAATTGTAACTTTCTCTGTGGTCCTCCCTCTAGAAGAGGGAGCAGAAAATCAGAAGTCCAGCCTCAGAAGTATTTCTAAATCGCTAGCAAAATTGCTGCTTTAGTCCTTCTACTCACATCTGGGCCTCATCCCCATTGGGCTTGCCATGGGCTGGAAACCATATCATCACCATCCCCTAACAGCTCTGCTGCCTTTCTGGCTGGCAGGACCACAGCTCAAGAGAGTGAAGAGAGGATGGCTTGCTCTTCAGTGCTTTCCATGATTTCTCACATGGTTCTTTAAATACTACATAGGTACTTTAGATAGGGATCTTTAATATTGAAAGTAATGAAACCCTGTTTCTAGAGGGAACTCTAAAGCTCAGGAAAGGAAATGAACTCAAGTGTTTAGAATTAAGTATTTTGCCTGAGAGTTGTGGTTTTTTTCCCAGCATGAGCGAAGAAGAAATAGAAGACCTGTTTAAACTTTTAGAATGTAAAGCTTAAAAGGAAACCTGAATTAGTTGGAATAAACTTAATTTAAAAAAATATGAGTAAATGTAAATACAGTGGAAGCTATAGTTCATGTAAAAAGTACTTGAAGTTTGCTGCATACATGAAACCAATTTGTAAAAACATTCAATCTGTGAAAGATGTCATGTTTGTGATTTTACTTATCTGATGCCACTGTAATGTAATGAAATTATAAGAGAAAAGTTCAGTGATGAAACAAAAATTTTCAGTAAGAATTTGTTTATATTAAAGGGCCTATGTTTACAAATATGAATTGTATGGATTTCAAGAAGTCCAAGTGACAATTCTGGTGTGATAGAGGAACTAGTGTAACTTGATTTACTGCTTTTACATTTTCTGCCTGTAGGAATACCTGCTCTATGTCGTCCTCAGTGTGGCTTTTAGTGACAAAATGAGCACTAAAATGAATGTGCCCCTCAGGACAGTGTTGTTCCATATGTTGTGTTGAAGAACACTTCAAGGCACATCCACCTTTACATTTCACCTCTCTTTCGTGCACTTTTGAACATCTCTGGAAGCATGGTCATTCCATTTGTAGCTTCTAGACTGCTTTCCCAAAGCCCCTCCCTGTGTGTGGCGCATGCATGATAATCCTGTTATTAGCTCTGTCAGCAAGGTTGTCCATGCTATTGTGTAAATTCAACACAGTTCACTAAGTGATTTTCCTGATTTAATAACATGAGCTTATGCCAAATTTTTACAGAAGCACAAAGGGAAGAGTTGATATAAGAGGCTCAATATTAAGGGCTAAAATGAATGAACTAAAAATAAGCTTCTGGCAATGTGGAGTTATTTAGTGAATTTTGTGGCATAACAAGGGCTCTAATTTTTGGTGTTGCCAAAATGTGCTAAATCTTAAGTCCTTAGTGGTGAGTCAGAGTCCTCCTACTAGCCAAAATCTTTCATGTAAAACAAGAAACCTGTGAGTTCAAGGTACATTAGAAACTGGCAGAAGCATTTTAAAATACTGAAGTCGATACTAAAGAAACTGTTTAACCTAGCAAAATTTTGTCAAAATTAAGTGCTTTCAGTGGAATCTCAAATGATTATTGTTATGGGCTACTTTAGGGATGGTATTTGACATACCCAGTATGTTTTGTTTATTGTGAAATATCTTTGTGTTCAATTGGTTTATTAAGAAACAATTGATATAGCATTTCCTGTTACTCATACCTATGTTGAATTATATTTAAAATTTATGCATGATTTTTTTGTATTTTTATATTATAAAATATTTATTTAAATTTATTTCTTTAACTTGCTCAGCACTTTCTGGCAGTACATTTTTTGGACAATTTTTGAATATGCAAAAAGAAAAACATATTTCACAGGTTTGGAAGCTAGTACTAAATAAGGAAAAAAATGCCCCCCAAACCTATAAATATTTCAGATATGTGTAGCTATTTTATAATTTTGTTAAATGTTCAAGCTTGACATCTGGTGCTGTTTATTGGCTGGGTGCATTTTTAACTTTTTTGCATCGAGAAACGTGGTCATATTGTGTGTATTATACCAATTGTGCTACAGATTTTGCCAAAACTAGGAGAACTCAATTTTTCATATTATGAAATTATCAGGTAATTTTATATTGGGGTACTGACCGCAGTTGTTTATAACACGTATCATATACTGTCTATTTATGCTGAAAGAAGTCTCTGACAGAATATTTTCCTTCAATTGGTTAGGTGTTAATATGTTTCTGTTTTGTTTTTTTGGGTTTTTTTTTTCCCATATCAGCTCTTATCCATTAAACTCATGATATGCAGATAGTATTCTTTTTAGATGAAGTACCAGCCTAAAATCTGATCTCTTGCTGACTTGAGTCAGCAGAACTGCAACAGTCTTATTTTGTTTGTCATTCCTCACAAGCAGGTAGCAGGGTGTCATCATGTGTAGTTTATTACCTTGCTGATAGCACTGTATCATGCACTCAAAACTTTAATTAAAGCAAGGTTTTTAAAATATAGTGAGAGCATAATACTAAAGGATTTTCCTCTTCTAGCTTATTAATTAAGCCACCAAGACCATTTGTACTTCAGTTCAAATTTTAGCACAGACATAAAAGTAGTGTTCTCTTCAAAGCTGCTGAAATAACACCTTCTTAGATTTTTAACGGTTTTTACCTCTTCTCCACATTAGAAAAACCTGAAAATTGTTGTTCAAATTCTGGATGATGCTTTTGTTGCTCCTTCCTCCCTATTTCTTAGATGTCACTCCTGACTCAATTTGTTCCATTGCATTCTGAAGTTCACAGTGACATGGTAGGCAAGGCTGAGAATTACTTGAAGTATATGTTAGAGTTAAACTGTTTTAGATTTGTTTTCAGTTTCGGTCAGATAAAACCTTTTTGTACCTTCTACACAATTAGCCCTCATCCTTGGGTACTGTGCTCATTAACATTGCTGATACTGAATCTAATTGTTGTATTAATTTAGATGTGGAATTATTCTTTCTTCATAGAATCACAGAATCAGCTAGGTTGGAAAAGACCTTTGAGATCATCAGTCAGTCTATGAGCTTGTCAGCTAGACCATAGCACTCAGTGCCACATCCAGTCTTTTCCTAAACTCTTCTAGGGATGGTGTCTCCACCACCTCTCTGAGCAGCCCATTCCAGCCAGCCTTCCTATGACATTCCTCCTATTGTCCAACCTAAACCTCCCCTGGTACAGCTTAAGGCTGTGTCCTCTTGTCCTATTGCAAGGTGCCTGGGAGAAGAGACCTACCCTCATGGGGTACAACCTTCTTGAAGGTTATTGTAGTTTGTGGTAAATTCTCCCAGGAGCCTTCTCTTCTCCAGGCTAAACATTCCCAGCTCCCTCAGCCACCCCTCGTAGGACTTGTGTTCCAGCCCCTTCACTTGTTGGCTTTCTCTGGACATGCTCCAGTAGCTCAACATCCTTCCTAAGCTGAGATGCCCAGAACTGGGCACAGAACTCAAGGTGTGGCCTCCTCAGTGTTGAGTGCAGGAGAAGAATGACCTCCGTGCTCCTGCTGGCCACACTGTTGCTGATACAGGCCAGGATGCCATTGGCCTTCTTGGCCGTGTGAGCACAGGGTGGCTCAGGTTCAGCCATCTGTCTGTCAGCCAGCACCCCCTGGTCCCTTTCTGCCTGGCCACTGTCCAGCCACTCTGTCCCCAGACGGTAGGGCTGCAGGGGATTGTTGTGGCCAAGTGCAGGACCTGGCACTTGGTCTTGTTGAATCTCATATTGTTGGATTCAGCCCATCTTTCCAACCTGTCCGGGTCCCTCTGCAGAGCCCTCCTTCCCCCCTGCAGGTCAACACCCCCATCCCACTTGGTGTTATCTGCAAATTTGCTAACGGCAGGCTCCATGCCCCCATGCAGGTCATCAACAGACACATTAAACAGGACTGAGCCCAACACTGATCCCAGGGGTACATAACTGGTGACTGGCTGCCAACTGGATGTTATGCCTTCTAATGTACTGTCATGTCAATAAACTACAATGATATCTTACAGCGTAATATTTCTCACTTTCATAGGAAAAATCTTTCATCAATGACACGTTTACACAATGTTTTTTATCCCTGACAGGGTTACCCTAATATTTTTATTATGCTTGCACTAGCTGCCTCGAGGTCTGTATCAGTGATTTGAACACCTCCATTTTGTTGCTTTTCTCTTTCAGCAGTTCCTTTAGGAACTGCTGAACTTATTTCCTTTAGGAACCAGCAAATCTACCTTCTTTTCAACTGTGCAGGCTAGGCCAGCTCATTCCTTTCATTATCTGTTGATTGCATATTTACTGTTCTCATCCACATTAATAGTTTCCTTCTCCTTATTGCGCTTTCAAATTTTCCCTGGTAATCATTCTTCTACTGCCATATTCTTACTCATTTTCCTCTTTCTGTAAACTACAACCATACACAGACCTTCACCTGCTTTTAGAGCTTCACATATTTTCCTTTTTCCCTCCACACTGAAAAACCAAGCTAATGCAAATAAGGCAGATCTCTTTCTAATTTTCCCCTGTACTCCTTAATTTAAAACTCATCTCATTAACCCCACTATCATACATTTCATCTTGATTCAACCTTTTCTATGGATTAACATCCATGGAGCAGATACCCATTCAATCAGTATTCATTCTAATGTTTTCTGATCTATTACTATCATTTTTCTACAGCACTAAATCTTGATCTTCATTATTTTGCTGTGCTTCTTCCTTTGTTTGAGAAAAATCACAAGAATTTAAATTAAAATTGCCCAGGATTCCCAACGAGAGGCATCAACCATAACCTCTTTAACATGATTTTTGTCAGCTTTGCTGATATGGTGGATAGTCAGTGGGTTTTTCTGACTCTCATGAGAGTGTTTTTCAGATTCCATCCTTCTCTCATGGCCTTGTTTATGTAGACAACATATCCTTCTTTCTTCCATGTGTGTAATAATGACAAAATCACTTCTTCCTCCTCATAAGGGCAACACTAACCAAATTAGGCAGCCAGAAAACTGATTCTTTTACTATATATTTTTATTCAACCTCCTCATGTTTTCATAATACTGTTCTTAAATTCCTGGAGCTCAGGAGCTCATTCTTGCTCCCATACACACACCTTGACCTTTCCAGTCCTATATTCTTAAATTCCTGGAGCTCAGGAGCTCATTCTTGCTCCTTTCACACACCTTGACCTTTCCAGTCCTATTTCTGAGGCAGGGATTTGTGCAGGACTGTGTAATAAAAACTGTTGGGGAAAAACTTAGAAGTTAATGTTCTTAGTTGTTCTTCAAGAGGGGAGGCATTTTTATGAAGTTCATTCATTCTACAAACCCAATATGCTCCTGAAATCCCATGCCATGTTTGTGTCATGGTTTTTACTAGGAGCCTCAGAAACCGTTTGTAGTGAATGGGTTGTTTTCCAAAGAAAAAACTGAATAGTTAAAAGAGGTGTAAAATCCTCATCTTAATCAGCTTTATGAAAAGCTTCCTATGCCACTGCAACTGCAGTAGCAGCTGGTTGATTAAGATATTTGAGGTTAAAGAAATATTTTTATATTTATATACATTTTAATTTTTTTATTAGATAATTGTTTTATTTATTGTTATTTTTATTTCTTGCATATTCAATAACTGAATAAACAGTAAACATGACTTCTTCTGTACCTAAAAATCCAGTATGTTAAATTACAGCAAGCCAAGACCTTTACTTTGGTATTTACCAAACATACAAATCATATTAGGTTTAGTGGGAGGCTTGTATATTTGTAAGGATCATGGTAAAAACACACTCATAGGAAAAGTGAGATTGTTGCGTGAAATATTTTTAAAGCCAGTACAAACCCAAAGTTGTTTCCTTTATCAACCAAAAAATTTAAAACAGACTATTGTTTTGTGGTGAGGCAGACTGCAGAGAGGTTTGTATTTATACTCCAGCATCAGCATCGGTGATTGGCATCCCTCTCTGATGCTTTTTGGTACAGATGATGTTTAACTGTATGATTGCATAAAAATTGTTCAGTTGTTGGTGGTTTTTTCAGTTTTGACATAAAAGGAGCCATAACTTTTTATTTTTTACATTCTTTTAACTTATTACATGTGTTTGCATGGAACAAGTAGCTGCAGCACCTAACAATTTCAAGACCCAGAAGCATGTGTAGTATATGCCATTATTCACTATATTGGTGGCTGAAGAGTTTTCAAACTTCATATCTAGAGAAAAATCTAGCAATTGATGACCCTTTAGAGGGAGAACCAGCTAACGTAGTATGAATGTGATGAAGAGATTGTAGAGGAAGATTTCAAAGTGGCTGGTCAAGTTAAATGAAACAAACTGCAGGAGTAGGGTCCCCTGATTCCCAGTTGTCAGAAAAACTTTATTCCTCTAAGGTACAGAGAATTTCATGCTTGGAATATTGCTTTGGGCTTGTTCTTCTGAAGTGTAATCTTTTTTTTTTTTCATTTTTATCTGGTTGACTAGGCAGAAAGCGCAAAAATCCAATTTTCAATGGATGAAAGTAATTCTGTGCAAGATGGGGAGTTATACCTGCTTGGAGAAGTAAGGACTAAGTTTTTTTATTTGTATCCTTGTGGAGAGTCAGTCACATAGAGGGTGTTTCTAGTCCTTGGTTAGCCTATTCAGGCTCCACTGGTAATCCATGGGGAGGTTTGTCATTTGGGATAGAGGGAATGGCTGCCTCTGCCAGTGAGGCTGTGTCTCCTTTCAGTGATGCTTAGACACATGCTGCAGTGACGATTCTCAGATTTTGTGTCTGACTTAGTGACTGTCCCTAAGACACCCATATCTGCTCTGGAGTTTGACAGCCTTGTGCTTTCTGTTGTATGCTTCAGAATTAATTTTGGGGTTAAGATAATCCTGCAAATGTGTCAGGATCCTGAGCTTAGACTGTTTTTAACTTAATATAAGAAAAGCAAGGAGAATGAGCCAAAGAATGTCATTATATATACATACAGGGCTTTTTTTTTACTTGAACACCAAGCAAACACACAGTAGAGACTCGATTGCTTTCTCATTTACTTATATTTATTTATGTATTCTACATTATCAGCAAATCAATATCTATAACAACTGAAAAGATGTTCTCACCCCATAAGAAGTGGTATCATCACTTATAGAAGGTACCAGATAACAAAGCTGTGATATTCTATAGCATACTGGTGAGCAGACTGCTGGAATATACATGTGCAGTTCTTTATCACCTACAGGTATTATTAAGAGGCTGGTCAGACAGAACTGAAAGAGAAAACCAAAACCTGCATATGCTGAAGACAACTGCAAGAGGTTCAGTAAGGTGAAGTGTCCTGCCCTGGATCAGAACAACCCTGCTCAGTGCTACTGGCTGGGGAGGAGAGGCTTGAGAGCAGCTCAGCAAAATGGGACTGGGGGTGCTGGCTGGAAGCAGCTGAACATGAACCAACAGTGTGCCCAGGTGGCCAAGGCCAATGGCATCTTCACCTGTATCAAGAATAGTGTGGTCAGCAGGATGAATAAAATTATTGTCCTTCTGTGCTTGCCACTGGTGAGGCAGTGTTTCAAGTGCTGGGTTTGGTTTTGGGCCACTCACTTCACACAGGACCTTGAGGGGTTGGAGCATGTTCAGAGAAGTGTGACTAAGCTGGTGAGGTCTAGGAAATATGTCCTATGAGGAACAGATGAGTGAACTGAGGTTGTTTAGTCTGGAAGAGGCTTAGGAAAGATCTTAAGAGGTTGTAGTGAGGTGGGGCTTGGTCTCTTCTGCCATGTCTCAAAGTTAAAGAATGGGAGGAAGTTTGTTTTAAGTTTGTGAAACGTTCAAAATAAATATTAGAAAAAAAATTCCAGTGAAAGAGTGGTTAGACATCTCAATGACTTCTCCAGAGAGGTTGTAGAGTCACCATTTCTGGAAGTGTTTAAGATGCATTGAGGTGTGACACTTGGGGATTTGGTTTAGGGGTCATTTTGGTGGCGCTGGGTTGACAGCTGGATTCGATGATCTTGAAAGTTTTTACCAAAATTGATGATTCTGTGATTTTATGATTCTGTATGGTTTGTCTGAATAGTGAATAAAGGCACCAAGAGAAACAGGAATTATGTGAGTAGCGGGAGGCAGCAAAAATGTGGTTAAATTATTTGCATTTGTTAGGATAAGATTGTCTCTGTACTTACTGCATCTAAAATGTGCCGAAAGAAATGTGTCTTGATGTAATGGGATATAATTTGGTGAAGAGACAGTTTAGATCAATAACAAGACAACTACCTGACATGGAGATCTGTACAATTGTGGAAGAGCTTTAGTAAAAAAAAATTTAAAATCTCCATCCTTTAAGACATTTAAAATTATAGTGGGAAACATCAGGGAAAAACTCTGTTTTGACAGGCAATGTCTGTTTCTCCTACTTTCATTCTAAAGCACCTGCAAGTATTGCTGTAATACCTGGGTGCTTCAAGATGGACTAATGGGACTTTTGTCTGTAATTCATATAATTTTCTGATATGGTTAGGCTTTTGAGTGGCCTGAGTACTTTTGTGATACAGTCTAGTGATAATGGGTTTTCTCCACTGAGACAGTACTTCCCAAATGAACCCTATTTTGAAATTGTAACACCATGTTTTCATAATTTTCTATCAGTATATTTTCTTGATAAAATTTTCACTTAATGTGTTGTTTAATTTTTTTTTGCCAGATGTATTTTTGTAAGCATATCAGTTTTGCACTTACAAGCACTGTGAAAGGCAGCAAAAACAGTCATCTTCCTTTCTTCTTTTTCCTTTTTCTGTTTTTCCTTTTTATATGTAGGAATCTAGTACATGTAAACTAGTAGTGTGTAAATATCAGCATGAACTACTTTTTAATAGGAAGAGCTGAAATGTTCAGTTATGACTTACGTTAATGGTTGAACTCTATGATTTTAAGGGTTTTTTCAGCCTAAATGATCCTGTGATTCTGTGGAGAAGTATGTGGAGGGATAATTTCTGTTTATTTCCACTAGGTTTGAGGAAATTAATAAGTTTATATCCACAGTCTGGTATTTGTGTGTTTTCATGCAATGGTGACAAGTTGCCTTGTTTTTGAGATAATTTTAATCTCCAGAAAACATGAAGAAAAACAGAAGCAGTCATAAAGAGAACTTGAATGTAGAGGACTGAAAAGTACAGAGGGAAAGCAATGGCAGCATGAAGTGAGGGATACCACATACTCTGGAGAAATTCCTTCTTGTATTAATGATACCTGCACACCATCCAAACTGCTGCTTAATGACAGGATGTCTTTAGTATAAATGAAAATGTGTTAGTACTACGACTTCTACAAACACTGGAAACTTCCACAGTGCCAGGTTTAAGCTGAGGATGGGCCATTTCAGCTTAGAAAACAAGGGCTGCATTCACCCCAGGGATATCTCCACCACTCTAAGCATCAGGAGGGCAGCCTGCCTCCCTGCCAGCATTGGGTGTCACACCCCAGCAATCTGCTCACTCTCACACCACACTCACAGCCAACTAGAGGATTCTAGTTGTTTATGTACTCAGCAACTTTTCCCTCCAGTTACTCTTGCTCTTAGACCAGTGGTTATTGCAGTAAATTGTCTCCCTTCTGTCAGTCCCTGTCCAGCCCCTTCAGCCTATGAAAAGGGTGACAGAGTTTTGTTCTCTTCTTCAAAAACACATGGTGCCACTTCTTTTTTCCTAAATCCTGACCAAATGATCAGAATAATGCAAGAATTCTTTATATGGTACTGAGTCATATATATATATATATATATATATATACATACTTTTTCAAATATTCTTAAAAAGATTAGGTTTAGTTTGGTAACTTTTATTAAAGCCCTGAAAAAAAATGGAGTGAGGTCACCAGTTCATATACTGATTTTAAAACACGTGCTTTAGAAAAATGCTGGTTTAAGAAATTAAATTTATTCATTTTACTTCCTGCCTTTGTTAAAAAATCTGGATTGCGCTGCTTTATGCTTGGGTTTTGGGGGGTTTTTTTGATTTTTTTTTTTTTCTGGTTGTTGTTTTGTCTTTGTTTTGTAGGTTTTTTTTCTAGCATATACTTCATGACTTCATCTAGTTTACTGCTATCTCAAGAGTAAAAGAAGAATCTATCTGTAATTTCTGAGTCTTAACCTTGAGTCCTAATATTGTTCTGCCTGGTTTGTGCAGCATTATTTCAAACATTGTAATAATCTTGCTTTGATTAGGTAATCAAAGAAACAGAGTGTACTTGACATACTATGTTATTACTTTATGCAGTAACACTACCATATTTTCTGATTCACTGTTTCTTCCTGTAGAATCCAATTCGCCTTTGCTTTTTCCTTTATTTCTTGTTCTCATCTAAATGTCCTAATGTTTTCTTCTAACTGTATGTATCACTATTTTCATGGATTTAAGATATATAATTTTCTATTGTTTTCTGTGTTTCTTTTCTTTGGCCTAGGCTTTGTGTTCTGTCCTCCCTTAAGCTCTCTGTGTGGGTGCCTTGTAGCTTGCTTTGGGTGTGAATGTGTTTCTGTTTCAGTAATACAGGTTGGGGTTTTTTTGTTTTGATGCTAATGAAATCTGCTGCAGATATTTTCTTCAAAATTGTTAATCTGGCTTCCCTGGTCTAAAGAGTCCATTCTGTCCTAAAATAGGATGTTTAGAGAAAATCAGGATTTCCTAATTGTCATTTTATTTAAGTTTGGCAGTATAAAGGCAGAATGTTGTTTAGATACTTTTAGTAAGCTCTGTTTGGTTTTCAGATGATAATAAATTATCGATCTAATTAAAAGCACAAATTGAAGAAATGAGTTGAAACTTTATGACTCTTAATTGCTTATCTGCCAATATTGATATTATATTTAGAAATGAAGACATTTGTAACTCATGATAATGCAAGTCAGGCCTGGGGTTTGCATATTTGCTTCATAGGCTTTTATAAGAGCCGTGTCAAGAAGTACTCTGTTAGCTCACAATTTTATATTAGATTAAAATTCAAGGGTTTACTAAACCATGGAGAAAACCTTCTGTTGTTCTCTTCTGACTGTGAAATCTGGTGTGTTGTAAGGCAAAGTCCTGTGGAAGGATGTACTGATAACTAGCAATGAACAAAGCTCTGATCAGTTATTTCAGCTAAGATCTCTAGTAGACAACTTTTATATTACACCTCTAAAAAGGAAGAGTGACAGGGAAAGTATAGCAGAATATTTTTCTGCTTTTCTGTTTCTGTGGTTCTTTCAAGGGATGGCAAAGGATGAGAAATGAAAATTCTGCCATAAACCCTGTATTTTTCCTCTCCTTTACATAGAAAAACCTTTGCAGCTTCATGGTGAGAAGTGTTGAATGTAATTCAGACTATGTATTTTTATTATTTTTCAATAATACAATGCAAAATATTTAAAAAAAAAACAACCTGCCAAGTGCACTTGTAATGTTTCACTGTTTTGTATCTACTTATGAAGTTTAAACCTATCCAAATTTAGTCATGAACAGATTTTTGTGTTGTTGCTGAAGAGTTTTTTCTCTTGGATTGTTGTTTTTATAAAAAGCAGTTTTAGTATATCACCACTGTAACTAGGCATCACTAATACTGGTTGTAAAACTTTTCACAACATTATGAGGGTTTGAGAGGCGTATTAATTTTAAGAGTTTGGGGGACTGTTGTGTAAGAAAAAATGTTTATTACACTTACTAAGGCTTTAAGAGGTGTGGAAAATAGTATGTATCAACTCAGGCCAATTCACTGTCAGGTTTTTAAGTGCAAGTGTATGTACTACATACAACTTTCTGTGCTGTTTTCAGTGGATGGTTAATTCAGTTCCTAATACACTATCAAAACAGGTACTAATATCTTTAAGGGCACTATCATTTATGTAGATAATTAGAGAATAGCTGAGCCAGTACTGGCATAGGTTTTTAAAGAAAGAAACAAAAAAACCCCAAACCATGATCAAATTATAAAATTAATGGAGGAAAGGTGTATAATAGAGACAATATATTTGCATTTTAATAGAACATTTGATGATGTCTTTCTCAAAAGCTTATTTCAAAAGAGCTCATTTCAGGTTGCCAGCTGCAGTTAAACAAAGGTGTGTGGAAATATATTGCTAGTTGCTAATGAATTGAAGTGGGCAGATAAGTGCCATGGAACCTTGTGTTGAGGTTTTTAACCTGCTCTCTGTATGACTCTTTGAAAAATAGGAGAAGATGGTCTGGGAGCTGCTGAGAATGCACAAGTGGGTCCCCTTTCCCATTCTGGAGCTGTACAAGGGAGCCTATTCTGTGCTGCATGCAGGTGGTGCAGTGGATGCTGGGGTCTCCTGGCTGGCACAGAGCTGCTGTCTGCCTGACAAGCCAGGAGAGGAAAATACAGGGAATCAGAGAATTTCAAGTGTATGAAGGTGAGTGGCAGGCTGAAAGCATTAACCTTAGGGTAGGCTTTGGAGGAAAGACAGGTCAGTGGCAACCTGAGCATTGTGTCTGGAGTCCAGGATGCTCCCTCTGCAGGGAGCAGACTGTTGCTGGCAGCAGTGGAAGGAGGATGCTGGAAGTTCTTTGCCTATGGTTAGGCTCTGCTAGTGAGGCAGAGAAAGAAGGAGCTCTCTTGAGTGCAGTCTGTAAATGGGCCTGAGCTTAATGGAACAATAAATAAACTATGTCAGAAGCTTTATACATGGAAGATTAGCCTGGGGAAAAAAACCCAGTGTATTACCTGAATCTCTCTGCTTATAAAAAGTGAGTAAAGGGCATATGTAATCAACCTAGCCCTCAGGGTATGGTTGGCAGTCTATTGTTGCCTGTGGGGAGTGTCCAGCCTGCAGGAATTGTTTCTTCCATATAATCAGATAGAGCAAGATGAGAAACATTGCACTTGACAGCAGATCTTTAGCTTAATTGGCCTCTAACTAGGGAAATGAGGGATGCGAAGAAGAAACTCGGTATTAGAAAAATAATGCTAGTTGGATATGAATGTCTGATAACTAGTGCTGTAAAATCATAGAATAGAATCAGAGAATACACTGAGTTGGATTACACCATCAGGATTATTGAATGCAACTCCTGTCCCTGTACAGGACCCATCAAGAGTCACACCTGAGAGTGCTTGTCCAAACACTTCCTGAACTCTGCCAGCTTGGTGCTGTGACCACTTCTGTGGGTTGCCTGTTCCAGTCCCCAACCACTCTCTGGATGAAAAATCTTTTTCTGAAATCCAACCTAAACCTCCCCTGACACAAATTCAGGGTGTTGCCTTGAGTCTTGTCACAGTCATGAGTGAAGAGATCAGTACCTGCCCCTCCACTTTCCCTTGTGAGGATGTTAAAGACTGTAGCAGGGTCTCCTCTCAGTCTTCTCCAAGCTGAACAGCCCAAGTGACCTCAACCACTCCTCACTCGGCTTCCCCTCAAGGTCCTTTACCACATTTGTGGCCTTCCTCTGGATGCTCTCTAATAGCTTAGTGTCATTCTTATATTGCAGCACCCAAAACTGCACACAATATTCGAGGTGAGTCTGGCGCAGAGCAGAGCAGAGTGGGACAATCCCCTCCCTTGCCTGGTTGGTGACACTGTGTGTGATGTCCCTCTCTCCTGGCTGCCAGGGCTGACTCGTGTCCAACATGCCACTGACAAGGATGCTGGGTGCTTTTCCATAGTTCTACTTTCCAGCTTCTCGTTCACAGTTACCTCAGTAATCCCTCAGATTTTCCCAGGTTGCTGTTATCTCACATTTAAGTCTGAATCAACCTGTGTTGATTACCAGCAGAGATCAAAGTAGGTGAAACATACTTCGAGACCTGTTTAAGATCTATGTGAGGTATTCCAGGCTGTTCCCACAAAACATCAGGTCAATGTCAGCACCTATGAGGACTAAAGGATAAATTCAGACATTTGAAGCAGAGGTGCCATGCACAGGTGAATAAAGAGCCAAGCACCTGTGCTGTGTCTTGTGATTTGGTCTGCAGTTGACAAATGACAGAAAGCAGAGAGGCCATTTCAGAGAGAATTTTTAAAGTTATATGCAAATGAAACAGATATCTGTTGCTTAGTCTTCTTCTCTGAGTACTGGTAAAATCAAATAGGATTTAAAATAAATAAATAAATAAATAAATATACATCTAATAAAGTAAAAAATACTTATATGAGGACTGTTTCCAGTGCTTTGAGTAAGGACAATATCAATAACTTCCTTAGTGGTATTTTTCCTGTGTTTTATGCTACACTGCTGAGGTTAGTATTAAAAAGTAGACACTTGTTTGCAGCTGTGGTTGCACATTAGCATTGTAGATATCCTAACCATTTTCTGTACTAAATTTGGGTAAGCAGAAGATTTATTGTGCTGCAATTTTAGGAAAAGGCTTTAGTGTTGTCATTTTAGTATGCTTATGTTTTGGGATTTGCACACACAAATGTGTAAAATTGGTTAAATATGCTATTATTTTTTTAAAAGGTTATTAATTTCCCAATTTAAAAACTGCATTATATACATCTTTTGAGTCCTTGAGCACCAGGTTTCTGCCAAAGGCCTGATTTTATGGTGAAGTTGTAATATGCTGAAATGAGAGAATATAATGGAAATGTGTGTGCATTCTTATCAGTTTAGCTAGAGGATGCACACTTGATTAATTATTAACAAGCCATGTAAAAAATAAATAAGGTCACTGACTAAATGGCATCTAATTTATCTAACTGAGCTCTGTTGCATATTGCCAGCTGAGCTGTTAACTTGTTAAACTGGCTGTATTATTCCTTGGATTGGGAATTGTACTGATCCCCTTGACTTAGTGAAATACATCTGGATGAGTTAGCTTGTGGAAAGCACACACTTGATCAATATAGGTAGGGGAAGTTAATCCTGATTTTCTAAATATGGTTGGTTTAAAGTTAGTGACGAAATTTGAACACTAACATTTATTTAGAATATTTTTATTTGAAGATTGATCAAATATGTAATTTGAAAAGACTCTGTACTTTAAGTAGTAATTGATACAAATTTTGTTCACTATCTTACAATATTTGTGTCTAAAATAATTTATGTGAAAGCCCTGTCTTTTACATGTAAAGACAATATTGCAAGTGTCCACTTTGCAAAACCAAGGTGTACAAAACAGCAGGCAGCAGATCTGTGTAAAAATTTCTACTCTGTCCCCCAGTCTGAGACAGTCTAAGAGGACTAATGACTGGGTGCATTTTCCTGAGGTCTCTTTCTCAACAGAACTCTCTCCCTCCATTCTCCTCTTTTCCTATCCTCTGTCTGGTCCTTCTCCTTCCCAACACCCATTTCTTCACCCACAGCATCCCAGGTGACAGTACAGATGGAAAACCCTGAACTATATTTCCCCTGGCCATGAAGTGTGGAAATGCACAGATCCTGGAAAAGGCAGAACAGTACTGCTTTTGCTCTCTGGCTTTGCCTCCAAGTAATGTCTATATTGAGCTTGCAGCCCTAATTCCATGGGGAAAGGGGGTAGCACTGCAGATGGGGCATTGAACATTCTGCCCTGTAGGGGACAGAACAGTCTAAACTAATATCTCTCATACCTGCTAGAGCTGCATTCTAAGTGCATACAAGAGTATTTCCTAATAGCTGTGCTGCCACAGGAGTCCTTCCAGTAGAGGTGTGTACAATTGAGTCATATATCATGATGAAATTATACAGGAGTGGTATTTGTTCATGGGAAGATGCAGTGTTTTTCCTTGAAAGAGCCCATCTGCTTACATCTCTGAGGATTTGTGGTAGGTGGGCGATGGGTAAAAAATCAGCTGTGTACCACATTTTGTGTTACATGCTTTCACAGTATCACCTACCAATATTCAGTGTTTCTCCTAGAGCTCTGGCTATGAAATCAGATTATATTCTGAGAAGTCAAGCTTCCCTAGAAAATAAATAACCTTTGCTATTGTGGAAAATGAAGAATTGTAAACTCTTTCATGGGAAGATAAGGGATAGTGTTGATTCTTATCTTTAAATCTCATGATTTTTAGGCTTGTATTTTAGGGGCTGGGGAGACTTGATAATATTATTGCACATGGGACTGGCAGTATAGCAGTCCTTTGATTTTGGAGGGTCTCTTGAGGTCTGTAGAGAGATAATATTGTATTACTTCTGCAGAAGCTGTATGGGTTTTTAAGCCCTGTGTCATAATCCATGTTGATATTTGAGGTTTAGTGATATATGTTGTTGTGTTGTACAAGATTATTGATAGCTATTCTGTGAAGCCCACTTTCCCCCTATCTAATGTGTAGTACAAAATACAGTTACTTCAAATGTCACAAATGGACTGTATGCTGTTGTCCTGGGAATATTTGGCAATATATATTATTCAGGGGTTTATTAGTTCCCTATAAACAATACACCATAAATGAGTAACAGTACTCCCTAAAATAGGAAGATTTTTCAAGAAAGCTAGACATTTGTCATTTATGCTTTTAATTATGAGATTTTTTCCCTGAGACTGTTGATCAATTGGCTAAATAAAAATAAGAAAGTTCACTATTCTTCTTTTTGACTACTTAAAATTTCTTATACTGTTTTCCAGATGTATTAGTAAAAGAAAAACTACTTTTCACTAAAGAGGTAATGCGCTGGAATAAATGGTCTGACTAGTTTTAACAGTTCAGATGTCACAGAAGAGCCTACTTTTCTGTCTGCAATAATAGGCTGCTGATTGTAAAGTGTAAACATCATATTTTCATACTCTGAAATAAAAATAGCTGTTCAAGTTAACTTACTTTTACCTTGCTTTACCTCAGAGATGGAACCCTGACCAGCAGTATGTTTCATGATGAAATTACCAGTTCCAATGAAAATGTTAGGGGCAAATTAGGTATAAATAATCTATATAATTGCTATTTTGTTAGCTGTGCTAACAAACCTTAAATTTACTTTGACTGCCCTAAGAAGGAGAAGTAAATGGGAATAAGGTTGTGGAAAGATGCAGTGGAGTAGAGGTTTGCACTAGAATGAAATGTTTCAGTTTATAACAGTAGAGTCTTTAACCAGCCTAACACTAGCATCATACATCAGTCTTCCCAAAATGTCTGCTGTGCCTTTAGCTTTTAAGGCTGAATGTGACATATTTGTAGTATACCTAAGTATGCATCCCTTTTACAGCCTGTGAACAGATAGTGGTGATGTCCTGCTCAGCTCTTGGTATAGCCTCCTTGCATTTCAATATCCTGTTTTGTGTAGCCTTACTATAAAATAATTCAAGGATATTCTGATAACTCTATTTGGACTTCCTATGTTTCTTCCTCCAAGCTGGAAAGGAAATATATTTTTCTTGAAAGATCTGTGGAATTTCATCTGGGGTATTTAAGAGTGATTTCAAAAGCTAGTCCCTTTCCTCCCCATTCCCTGTAGGTTTAAGATGCTTGTCCATCCTAAACTCAGTCCATGCTACTAGCTTCATATTTCTTGTCTGAAAGTTTTACTTTACTTTTACCCGCTTGACCTTCCAAAACTCCTGTGAGTGATTTGTGCCAGCATCATGGTTAGGTCTTGGGAAAGGTAAAGAAACTGGTTGTCCCTTGGCAGTGCTGTTTGTGTTCTAAAGAGTACCTGTTTTGCTAGAACAGGCATTCTTATGATTGAGTTCTTCCATGCTATGGCCCTCTTGTAAAGACTGATCGACCTCCCTAATCTCTTGCCACTGCTGCTGCTGCTGCTGCTGAAGCCACTTTTATATTTCTACAAGACAGGCGACTAACTTCCACAGACTCTGCCCGGTTTCTGTGCTGCTGCTTCCTGGGCAAGGTTGTACAATCCCTAGAAAAATGATTTTTGAAGGTTTGCACACCTTTGTAGAGAACTGGAGCTGAAATTAAGATTGTATTGGACCTAGCCCTGAGCAGCATTGTCAGATGTCAGTGTATTAATTTACCCACCCAGACAAAGAGAGCAAGTCAGCTGTATGTTTTGGAATGTTTCAACCTTATTTTCATACTCTGACCTACTGGTTGTTTGACTGTGTGCACTTTTGTAGCCTTTTAAATCCCTTTGTCCCTGATCATTTTGTATATCAGCAAAAACATTCACCTGTGTGTGTGCCAAATCCTGCCAGGTGAGCACTAAATGTACTTCAACTAGTCTTGGATAAGCTTCAATCATTAAGATTCTACCCCAGTACCTAATGATCATCTACATGATATATAAATCACAGTAAAAATAGGGCTGATATTTAAAAGGTCAGGCACACAAGCGTGCATGCAAAAATATTGTGTGAATTTGCTTTTGTAACTTAATGATATTTTGTTAAGGAACTCCTGTGCCAATGATCAGTTTGATAAATTAATGGTTGGTTGACTGTAATCATGGTCATTGTGTATGCAGAGTAAATGTGTAAATATGTACACAGTTTCTGTCTGTGCATTTTCTGCCAAACCTCAAGAAAACCACACAGTTCTATTTTTCTCATGTTCAGATGTCTATTTTTGGTCTTGAAGCAGTTTCTCCTTTGCAAATCAAGATACTTATAAAGGAAGCTATAAAACTTTAAGGAGCATAAAATTCCTAATAGAATGATATGAAATTGAATTAGAACAATTGATTGAAAAAGCTATTTTCTTATGTTTTCTACTTCACCATTAACAGCATTACTTGAATTTTTCATTAAAAAGGGACAAAGATTGTTATGCATCTTTAAACAGTGGAAAAGATGTTCTGATTCTTACTTTTTTTATTGTCAAAAGAAGGTCTGACTACATATTGGTGTGTAGGTTTCTCTGAACTATATTTCCTCTTTTGTAATAATGTAGGTAAGTGAATAAAGCAAATTCTAAGAGATTAGCTAAGTTTAATGTTCTGTAGCTTGTAATAGGATTATTTTTATGAAATATCATGATCAAGTAAAGTTGATCTCTCAGAAATAGCATTTCTATTATACTAAAAGTGTTTCTTACTTTCCTTGTTCCATGTTTCTTTATCATTTGGATAGCATGTACATCTTATGTAGATCATAAGAGAATTTGTAGAATAATATGGCCTGCACTCTAGACATTGTATATGTTCCAGAGTGTATTTTGCAGAACAAATCAGATTTGCATATTTGCTCAAATATTGTTTCCAGTAGTTAGTGATCCTGTAGGAATATGTCTAGACTTCCTGAAGTATAGGAATTATTTGCATAATACATATATTTGAATATATTTGCATCTCATCAAAGCACATTGGGTCATGCTATCTGGCACAATTTTTCATACAGTACATCTGTGTAAACTGAAGTCAGTAAAAAGAAATGAGGATAAAGTCCTTATTTTTTTTCCTATGTCATAATTAAAAAAAAAGTGTGATTAAAACTGGAGAGATTTTTTCATTGCTGAGGAAATGCAAACAAGCAGAAGTTACATAATTACCTAGATTGTTCTAAATGTGAGGCAAGGCACTTTACCCATGTCAAACAAAACTTTTATGGTTTATCCCTAAATATTTTTTGCAGAATACAGAGAATTTTATTTAAAAAGCTTGAGAGATATATGTTTTGATTAAACACAAACTAAATTTTACCCATTTTTTTCACAAGTGAATGAGATGAATATTGTTTACCATTGCCATTTTTTGACATTTCTTTTCCTCTTCCAGTTACTGCAGATAAACCAGACCAGAAAACCCTCATAAAATGCTTTAAAAAGTTTTATAATCTGGAGTCTATTTTTTCACCTTTTTTGCCTAGCCAAGATGTGTCACTCTATATAGTTGAATGTATCCTTACTAGCTTTTTAAAATTTTTATATAGCAAAAGTGATCAGATCTAATTTGACTCAATAAATATGTAAAAGTCAAATGTATGAGAAAAGAAAGCAGCAATGGTCCACAACATGAAATATGTCTTTTTTGTAGTGAACGGACCACAACTGGTACTTAGGTGTGGCTTCACTGGTGTAAAGTACAGGGGGACAGTCACTGCCCTGGTCCTGCTGGCCACACCATGGCTGATCCAGGCCAGGATGCCACTGGCCTTCTTGGCCCCCTGGGCATACACACTGGCTCATGTTCAGCCACTGTCAACCAGCACCCCCAGGTCCTTCACTGGGCCACTTTCCAGCTGCTCTTCCCAAAACCTGTAACACTGTGTGGGATTGTTCTGACCCAAGGGCAGGACTTGGCACTTTGCCTTGTTGAATCCCATATAACTGGCTTGGTACCTCAATCCAGCCTGTCCAGATCCCTCTGCAAGGGAGGGTGGATCTACCCTCCGATAGACTGACATTCTCACCCAACTTGGAGTGTCTGCAATCTCACTGAGGGTACACTGGATCCCCTTATCAAAATCATTGATAATGATATTAAACAGGACGGGCCCCAATACTGAGCCTTGGGGAACCCCACTAGTGACCAGCCACTGACTGGATGTAGCACCATTGACCATTTGTAACCCATTGAAGAGTGCACCTGTGCAATCCATGGGCTGCCATCTTCACCAGGAAAGTGGTGAAGGAAGCGGTATTGAAGACTTTACTATAGTCCAGGTAGACGCATGCACAGTTTCCCTCATCCACTAGGTGGGTTACCTGGTTATAAAAGGAGATCAGTTGGTGAAGTAGCACCTGCATTTCCAAAGTCCATGATGGCTGAGCCTGGTCCCCTTGTTTTCAACGTCCTGAAAGTCAAGGTAGAGGTATTGTTGATCCTCTTCCTTACTTCACCAAGAACTGAAAATTGTCATTTTGTGGTGGCTATGCCCGAGACAGCGTCCCACCTCCATCTCTTCCACCAGCTCTTCTCTGTTCATAAACAGCACATCTAGCAGTCCACCTAGGAAGACTCCTTTGTCAGCTGTGTGAGGGAGATTTCATAGAATATGCTGAGTTGGAATACACCATTAGGAGCATTGAGTCCAAATCCTGGCCCTGCACAGGATCCCCCAAGAATCACACCATGTGCCTGAGAGTGTCCTCCAAACACTTCTTGAACACAGAAGTGCTGTGACCATTTCTCTGGGTTGCCTGTTCCAGTGCTTAAGCACCTTCTGTTTTTTCAAACCTTTTCCTGATACCCAAGCTAAACCTTCCCTGACTCAGCTTGGTGCCATTTCCTGAAGTACCATCACTGGTCACTCAGAGTGATGAAATCAGTGTCAGCCCCTCCTCTTCTCCCTGTGATGAAGTTGTAACTGCAGGGAGGTCTCTCCTCAGTCTCCTCCAGGCTGAACAGACCAAGTGATCTTAGCTGCTCCTCTTAAGGCTTCCCCTCAAGGCCCTTCACCATCTTCATGGCTCTCCTTTGGACACTCTCTAATAGCTTCATATCTTTCTTATATTGCAGTGCCCACAACTGCACACAGGACTCATGGTGATCCTCCATAAACTAATAAAAATTGTTTGGATAGTTTGATATAATGTGGAAGTTTCCCTTTCATCTTCATGTTCATATTTTTTGGTTGTGGAGCTATGAACAATTGAAGCTGTTTTGAAAAATCAAGAGATGGGAGCATATGGTGAGCATCACTGGGGAGGTTGACCAGATCACATAAACCACAGAGTCTTGCATTTGAAGTGAAGAAATAATAAGCATTTAGAAACAATTAAGTGTCTTAAATCTTATGAAGTATGCTTAGGAATTTAACCTGAGTGAAATGGTGAAGTTCTCAGATTTCTATAACAGATGTTGAAAAGGTTTGTATCATTTAAGTCAAGTTCCTTTGAGCTATCTGTATTTGCAGCTTTGATCAAAAGAAATAAAATTTTTCTTCTGTAATAAAGGTAATTATGTATGCAGCTGTCTTGATTCACTCTGAACAATAAATCCCACTGGGCTGGGCCTCGCAGATGGTCTTGTTGAGGGAAAACTGGATCTTCAGGAAGTACTGTGTGATCAGTCCACAGATGCCAATCTTTATGTGTAAACATGCAAGAAAAGGACAGAACACGGTTGTGGTAAATGAAACAGGTGGTGAAGAAATCAGGTTTTGGATGCACTTATGATTGTGCTTGTATGAATACATGATTCACTGAGTATATTTTATATTTGTTATATATATGTATATGTGTATATATAATTGGACGCCATGAAAGGTTGGCGTAGAATTTCAGCTTTCCTTTCTTCAGAGCTTCTTAGCTTTTGGCTTGTGACATTTTCAAGTTTTCAGTATTCTTTCTGAAAATAATATTAGGCATTTTGCTGCTAAAGGTATCTTTAAAGTTTTAAATTTAAAGTGTTATAAGTGTTTGTTTATTGGGTCTAAAAATTATTGCAATAATAAAGATTTTCTTCATTGTTTGATGTATGTAGGTATGCTCTTATGTGATAAACACGTATCTCAAGGGCTTTTCTAGTTTTACCCTGATCATCAAGTAGGTGAAACTCTAACTTACAACTTCTGAGTAGAAGATTGCCAAAGAAAGTAACTGGCTCTTTTTCAGATCCTGGTATTCACTCATGACTTAAAATTAATCCACTGCTATAATCAATTGCTTTATCAAGCTGCAAATCCTGTAATTACATATCTAATCTCGATGCAGTTTCCCAGGATGCTTCTTTGTCTTTAATTTGTTGTTTGCTCTCTGTTCAGATACTCTTCTCTTTTGTTTGCTTTTGAAACTTTTAGTGCTGCCCACTCGCTGCACCTTGATTTGATTTTTCAAATCAGTTTGCATGAGCATATTTATCTCTAAGGCATATTTCCTCTTGCTACTCATTCATGCAATCCTTGTTTACTTATATTGTGTCTATTAAATTAATAAATAAAGATAATATAGTTATCCATTCCTCATTGCTATTTTTGGATCTTTTGTGCTGTGTTTCTCGCCTGCTTCATTCTCAGTAGTTTCAGTGGTTGCAAACATAAATACTCAAGTGTATTTTCTCTCTATCTACAGACCATTGGGTGTACATAACATTTTTCCACGTGTCTGTTTATAAGTTACCTATCAAATCTTTCAGTTAATTGGAAAGAAATCTAAAAAAGCAGTAGTCAACAATTAAACCATTCTGAAGAAGTTCGTAAACCCACCCCCCGGTATTATAATTAAAAATCTGTTAAAATTTCTTATTAATATGGAACATATGAAAGAACTGTTTCATCTTCATGAGGCAATATTGGAGAATTATACTTTCAGACTTAAGGAAAAAGATTTATCAGTTCATAAGCTGTGAAATTCTAGGTGCTCTTTCTTCAGTGTGAATGAAAAAGAATAGCTATCAGCTGTCAGGGCTCAGTTTTCCTTCTTTACTTTCAAGTTTTACTTCCATGTGAAAAAATTATGTTCTCAGTCCTTGGGTCTGAAAGCCAGCTATAAAGGGATAGAGCAACTCTTTTACCTTGTGTTTCCCTCCTCCAAGTCAAACTAGCTCAAAATGTCAGTGCCTCCAAAGTAAACCAGTCTGTTTCTCATTCTTAAAAAGACATCCCATTCAAGGGATGATCAATTCACCTGAATCCTCAAGATAAGAAGAAATTTCTTATCTGTTTCAGGAATGTGAGATTTAGCATTTAACATTTGTATGAGAACCAGCCTCAGCAATTCCCAGAAAATCACCAATAATATTGGAAAATTATGTGTTCTTCATATATTTTCAATTACAACATTTTAATTCCAGATTATAGTAAGCAAACTGTTAAAGACAGTTTTTCCATATACTTTCTACTCAAGGCTAGATTGAATTTTGATTGTTTCTGTATATGAATCTTTTTTGTTTCCATATTAGATTTTCCTGTGTATAAAATACCTGAGCCTGGGATAATTGGATTGTACTACTGCCACCCCTGAACGGCAAAAATTTCCTGAGAGAAAACTATATTCACATGGAGTTTGGAATGTTTGCATTACATGTGTAATATACTAAAACTGCAAACAAAATGATACTTGTAGTGTTGTAGTGATTGGAAGATGTGAATTATCTATGTTCAGTGAGGTTTTTATGGAATGTTAATTTTTAGGCCCGTCTGCACCTCAGCAAGAAAAAACACTGCAACAACCTGTTGCACTGCTCAGATATCCTTTGCCCCATCAGAAGACCACAAAATAACACCAGTATATGGTGACCATATTTTTTTGATTTATTGCTGTGTTACTGTCTCTGAGCATCATTACTTTCTCAGAAGGGAGCTCGTGGAAGAAGTGCAGTCCCTGAGCCCAGCAATCCCTGAGTGCCCTCAGTGCTGTTCTGGTGCAGCAGGGGGAGAGGTGCCCTGCCAAGCCCTGCCCTTTGCACCCCACAGCAAACACACGCCCTGGCCAAACTCTTCACACAGTGCAGTGGGGAGAGTGGCTGGAAGAACAGGTCTGTAGAAGAGGATGAATGAGATTTTCCTTGAGCTCTGTGGCTGTACTTAAAGCATCTGACTTGAACTGCTGTAGTGCGTCAGGTCTATATACGGTCATTTTTGATAATCTAATTTACCTGGGGTCTAATGTCTTCATACAGTGTCTCTTAGATGTCAGTTAATACAAATATGCAGTTATAACTGTGTTGCTACAATAATAGTGTCTCTGTTACATTACTGAGACATCTACTTCCACATCTCTTTTCATGACACTCATAGGAAGTTTTGGCACCTTTACCATGGTGCCAATTTTTGTTAAGCTTGATCCATGAGTTTAAATTCATTGTTAAGAGACAAAAAGTGATATTAGATATGACAGTGTAAGTTTCTCTCCTGTAGTAAACCAATGTAAAAATCTATATTGAAAATACATTCAGGCTGTAAAAAGATGCCCTCAGAGCAAGGACACAGTGGTACTAAGGTTGTTGGGGAATCTGCAGAAGGAGCTGGATTTTTTCTTCAGTCATTCAAATCTGTCCTCTTAATATAATAATAGCATGAAGAAAATTGGGTGCCTTACCAAAAGCCTTTCAAAGAAATAATAGCATAAGAGCTGTTTCAAATACAATTCTGTCATTACTGTATCATACCTTTCCATAACTAAAATTCATAAATGTGTAGAAAGATTGTGAATTATGGCTATGTTTTCCTGAAATTTTTGCCTTTCAATATCAATATTTTAATTAAAAGTCACATATTTTGGGAAAAAATATATATGCTCAACAATATATGTGTTTGTGGCAATTTATTTTATTATTTGGTGTATAATTTCCATGCACATTTTAGCAAAACTCAAACGAGAAACTGCATATTCAGAGACCATGTATTTAGTTGCCTGTATTTAATAGATTGTTCTATTTTTTGCTAAATGTTAGGCAAAAATGGGGAAGCATAAAAGGAAAAATACTGCTTTCTTTTCAATTTTTGCCTTGCATGGATTTCACCCGCTTTGAAGATGCCAAAGTCTTCCCCTGGGAGGCTTGGAAAATAGAATGAGAAATGCTATTTATTAACTGCAGCCTTCTGTCTTTTACATATGGCACAAAAAATAATAATTGCATTTATAACAGGTTTAGGAAAGACTTCAGCTAAAAATTAACCTGTTAGCTTCAAAACGCATTTTTCTGTTTCACTGTAAAACTGTAATTTACACTGAAATTGATTTTATTTTGACAAAGAACTTCTCCCAACATTAGACTGGATCCCCAGCATCACAAACTGTTGGCTGATACCTGATTTCACACAGGAGTCCCATTGTCTTTGAGGTCACCTGTGTGTTAACTTAAATATGCATAATTGTTTGCACTTTTATATTTAAATTACCTTTTAAAAATAGTCTACTTCTAAAATATCCCTTCATTTTGCTTTGCCTTTGATTAATGTTTCAGTGAGTCCAAAGACTGCAAAATACAAAGTAGAGAAAGAAGATACTGGAATTCAACTTTGCACCTGCAGTACAAAGTTACACATATTGTGTTTAGTCTTTGTTGCAAGTTTCTTTACTGTCATTGAAAGTTAATTTTCCTGGAGGAAGTTTTAAGGGAAATTAAATGTGTGGCCAAGAAAAAATGTGATATGTTCTTTCAGAACTTCTAGGATTGCTGAAGGACTTCTGGGGATGCTATGAAACACTGTCTACTGAGTCCTTCGTCCTAAGGTAGCTACAAGAGGCTTTGACTTCTAGGAAAAGCTCAGTGAGCTCTAAGGAGCTCTGCCAGCTGTCCCTCCCCAGAGTGGGTTTGGGGCTCTTGCTCAGCTGCCTTCTGAAGAGGGGCATGGAGAATCCCTGCAGTGGTCCTGGGGAGTGGCCAGTGCAAGAGCCAGGACTTGGCCACAGCTGCCAGCACCCAGCTAAAGCCTGCAGGGGTTTGTGCAGGAGGGAGCTGTGACTTCCAACAGTGGAGGACAATTCCTGGCTGCCTGTGGATCTATGTCTACAGAGCAGATTCAGTGCCCTGGCTGCAGATGAGGGGCTGGGAGCTGGATGGGATCAGAAGGTGGCAACGGATAGCTGTGAATAATTCTCTGCTGTGCAGGATGGAGGCCCAGGTTGTCTGGCTTGATCTCCTATTTAGAGAGTTTGCTCCTTGATTGGAATTCAGATGTTCCAAGCAAGATGTGGAGAGGCGTCAAGGCTTGTCTGGTCTTAGGACTCTGGCACCACTCTCTGCCAGAAGAGATCTGGAGTGTATAAAGCATGACTACAGGGCTCTGGGGTGATTTTCAAGGGCATGGGGGCACAGGAGGTCTCACCTTGATCCTGTTATTGAATGACAAGGGCTTCAGGAGATCTAGAAATCTAACAACTGGCTGCACAACTGCTGTTGACACCAGATATTTTGGGGTATATGACCATGGGAACATCTTTGGAGATCAAGGACTGCTAGGAAAAGAAAGAACTAAAAATCTCAGGTCATGGTGACTGGGGGAGGCTTCTGGGGACTCAGAATGTAAATGACAGGCAGCAAGGAGGATTTGGGGCCTACAACATGGTCAGCCTCATTTAACCTCTGGGAAACTGATGGAAGCTGGAAACCATTTCCAAATATATGCAAAACAGGGAAGTGACTAGAAGTAGTGAGCATGAATTTAGGAAGGGCAAATCAAGATTAACCTGATAATTCTTCTATGATGAGGTAATGGATGAGGGAGGAGTAGGGGATGTCTTTTATCTTGACTTCAGCTAGACTTTTATCATCCTTGTAGACAATCTGATGAAGTACAGACAAATGGATAGTGTTTCTAGATACTTACAGTTTGGGTAAATACAAGCAAGTAGAAACACTGGGATACTTTGACAGTATTGAAACTGTATGTGTATAACCTGGATTTTCAGTGATCCTTCTGCAGGATATTGAAGGATTTTATGTTATTTTCTTTGCAGCAACCTCTTCTCTAAGATGTTCCCTGCCTCAAGATGTGTCAGTGGGATATTGCTGAGTTTGGACCTTGCACAAGTCCAAGTATGGAGCAAATTTCTTCCCATGTCTAAAGACACACATTTGATGATATGTGACAGCTTTGCCTACCTTATTTATGCTCTGCATCCTAAATTTATCGGATGTGCTGACACTAGCTTTGATATTTCTGGCTGTGTTTTAATAATTTATGACTAGAAAATACTTTCCTCATCTTAATGGCCAGCTGTGGAAATAAGTATGCTTACCTATCCCATCCTGGTAAGAAGATACCAGGATTTATAGTTTGAAGGACATAGATATCATTAGGTTATCTGGAGACAACTCGTAGCCATATTCCAAGAAATGCCTTTTGTTCAGCCGCAAAAGATTGCATTATATTCTCATTGCTGGAGATATGATGTTATTTTGGAAGTCTTTGAGGAAAATAGCAATTTTGGATTCTCTTCAAAAGTAAAGGAGTTTTCTATTATTATTACTGTAATTTTACTGAATCTAGATTGACAATCACATTAGTCATACTTGAAACCCTTATGTTGTTGATATGATAAATTCAGCCATAGTATTTCAGCATAAAAGCTGCTAATTCACACTCTAAACTCTGCCTTTAGCTTCTTTTTCTGTTTGTTACCATTGAAAATTGAAAACTATGTTCTGAATTACAAAACACATTTCCTTCTTAGCCTGGTTTTGCTCATTTAAATTAAACTATCAGCTAGGACAGGGAGCTCTGCTTTTTGCTGCATATTGGCAGATGCCAATGAAGATGCATGTTTTTTAGTTTTCACAAAACATTGAACTTCCTTGCCACTTAGTTTGCTGTGACCCTAGTTGCTGTTTCCATACCTACATTTTTATTTCAGATAACTTTTATATTGAAGTAATTTGTTGAATTTCAGAGGGAACATGGAGAGTCTCAGGTGGCCTCACTGAATCTTACTGATCATCAAGATGTCCAGCAATCCCCCTCTTAGTTGGGCTGGAATATTGTGATACCTGTTTTGATGGTGGCACCTGCAGGGTTTGGGGTTTTCCAAGGTTTATTTTTCCTCTGCTTTTATTTTTTTCTTTAATCATCTTGTTACTTAAAATCATAAAAGCCTTCATTGCCGTATACTGCAATTTAAAATCTACTATTATTTTACTTAACAAGAAGTCAAGACCCTTTTCCCAAAAGTATTCTGATGCATTGGTTGCTTTTGAGCTGACTTGAGTCCCTTGTCCATTTACATGTGTTCAAGTCTTGGTGCCTAAGAGTGTATTGGATTTTTTCAGAACTATCAGAATGATGCCTTCCTTTGGATTCTGCTGCTTTCAGACCCATAAAAAAATTATGTTGATTTTGAAATATATTCATTAAATGTGCCATTTTTATTAATTGATTCCTTCAATTTTTAATCTGGCTAACCACAGAAAGTTTTTTTGACAAAACAGGAAGGTTTCCTGCCTGTGTTCCAAGGCCCACGTGCTAGTGATTTGGTAATGGTGGATAATTTCATCAGCAGCTGTCAAGTGTCCTACCCACTTGTGAATGTTATAATTTGCAGTGCATGGTATTGTCAATAATATTAATATTGAGTTCCTGTTCTGAGTTTATTGTTGTCGAAGACATTGAAATCTGCCCTTTGTTGGTCTACCTTTAATACAAGCTTCCAGTTCCTTTTGGTTGTCACTGTGCACCTGCAGCAGTCAGAAGATACAAGAGACTGTTGAGTTTACTTTACCCTGCTGGTGCCAGACTGGGCCACACAACACTTCAGTGGCATTTGGATTGCTGTCAGCTCTGTGTGTGTGTCTGTAAAAGATTCAGATCCACCTTGTACTTCTGGTGAAACAGCAGGGCTGCTTTAACCCAAATCTGTGCTCTGCCTGTCTTCTGCCTCTGAGTGGCATTCCTCAATTAAGCCTGCTTTCAGGCTGGTGACTTACCAAAGCAAAAGGACTCAGATATGAGGTTGAACTGCTTGTCTGGTTCTAATCTTTTTAATTTAGTGCCCCTGTGAGCAAACCTCTAAATTGTGGGGGTCTCATATGGATAAGCAGTCAGAAAGTTTGATGTCCTAGCCAGGCTTTGAAGATTCTTTGATCTCTTTAACATGCCTTCATCTTTTTAGCATTCCCAAATCCCTCTCCTGATGTTGGACCTCAGGTTTTTTTCTTGTCCCTTTTTACAGACGATTTCTTACTTTCATCCAAGAGCAACCAGCTTTGATTATCTGGTCATAGAATTGCTCCCTTTGTAGGAGGCCAGATGCTCAGGGATCTCCTCCTTTTTCCTCTGAAGAAAAACAGAGGGTAGATGTTCTGTAGTTAAAAAACATGGCACTTAACCTGAAGGTCTCCAGAAACCTTCACAACCAGCATGCTTGCTGCCATGAGGGTGTGCAGCCTTTGGTCATAACTTATAGTCTCCTTTGTTTGGATTTGGGGATTTTTAGAATCCAAAAATCTAGTTTTGAAAAAAATGGAATTTATCACTCCAAGTCATAGTGGGGAATGTCTTACTGAGTGGATGATGAGACTAATTTTAGACTCTGTCCCTTGGGTATGTTTAGAAATTATTTCAGGGCTGGACTCTGTGACTTATACTATGGAAGACAGCAGCTAGAGGATCATTCAGTGGCCGCTATTAATCAGAATGTCAAGCTAGATTATCTAAGAATGCCTTCTGCATTTAAAATAAAAGAAGAGATTAACCTCTAGTAAAATGTAAAAACTTTACTTTAGACACATCTTAAACCATTCTGTTTCGGTCCATACTTCTTTAATGCCACTGCAGTGAACAATGCTGGTGTAGTTTGAGAGAGCAACATTTGACCTCCCATTTATTGCTTTATAACTCAATTGTAATTCAATTACCACCCTTTGTGTATGGTCTCTGTCATGTTTAATGCTTTAGAGCTGCATGTGTTAAATTGATATTCTAGAAATCATACAATTCTTGTTAGGTTTTTAAGCTAACCCCTTGCAGCAAAGCTCATTTTATATCAACAGGGCAGCAGATTTAATAAGAAGTTCTGACACTAATACATTTTTTCATTTTTTTCCCCACTAATTTGATGGACAAAACTACTGTAGCCTTTTAAAAACTTGCTCAGCTTTAGCTGATTTTAAAGGTATGAGTAAACTGTCAAGTTTGGAACCAGAAGGGGGTAAAAAGTTTTCATATTTGACTTGCAAATCAGGAAGACTGAAGAGTGCTTTGAATAAGTATTCAGAATATCTGTGCAACAAAGAAATTGATAGGATAAAAAAGGATAAAAAAAAAGATAAAAGATAAAAAATTACTATCTACTCACCTACTGTGTCTAGATTTCATGGCTGGAAGCTGTAGAGAACTGGGATTGCAGAGATGTCTAATGTGGCTGGAGGAGAGTCATTGGAGCAGGCAGAGAAGGGCTGTAAGTTTGGTTTCCTACCCAGCACACACAGTTTTGGTTCATTTAGACAGGTTCCTTTAAGCTTCAGCAGTCTAGCAACAGTCAAATAGCAAGAGTACAGGCTTACTGTAGGACTGCAGTCCATTTAGAGGAAAAGCATTCTGTAGAGAAGAGCACTGCCTTTGAGTGAGGGAGTGAGCAGTGAGGCTAATGGTCCCACAGTGCTGAATAATGATCTGCCAAATGTACACAGAAGCACAGAATGGTTTTGGTTGGAAAGGATCTTAAAGATCATCTGGTTCCAACCCCCTCACCATGGGTAAGGATATCACTAGATCAGGATGCTCAATGCCCCATCTAGCCTGTCTTGGAATGCTTCCAGCGATGGGGAATATATATATATATATATACACACATATACATATATATATATATACATATATATGGAACAAATGTTGTACTACAAAGTTTCATAAAATGCTCAGATTCATGTAAAGTTCTGGCTTGGGTGGCAAGATTAATCTTTTGAGTCTTACTGTGAGGATTTTCTTCTAACAGATAAGTTCAGTATTTTAAAAAAAGATCCTAAATAGCAAGAAAACTTGTCAGCTGATTTAAGTGGTAGCAACATCCACTGGCTACTTACAGAGTCCTAGTGTGTTTGGGGTGGAGTTATAACTCAAGATTACCTTTTTCTTTCTGATAGGTAGATAAGATATTGGATTAGTGGGATAGTGTTGATTCTCCTATGACTGCATTTTAAATAAGTAGTTCTGGGAGTTTGTCAGAGTGCTGTAGCCTGGACACTGTGATCTGGAGAATCCACCAGCCTCATCTTTCCTTCAGATCATGTGTCCAGATCATTGAGCATTCTAATGTTAGTGTCCAAAAAAATCAGCAACTTGATTCAGGTTAAAACTAACTTTTTTTTTCTGATCAGATCTAATTTTTTTCTGACCGTATCTAATTCTACTAAGATTCATTCCTTGATCACAGCACAGCTTCATAATTGCTTGTACCAGCACAAAACGGTGGGAGAAATGTGAATGAGGATGTAGGATCATTGCAGGGGTGTTGCAGGCCTTGGAACCTCCAGGCATCCTTCTCATGTAAACCTCAAGCCATAAACACCTGGGAAAAATGCTTTACTGGACTGGCTTGTTCCTATATGGCCATATACGTGCCCAGATTCCTCGCAAAAAGGATAATGCTTTTCCATCCTTCCACAGGAAGTCCCACAGAACCTTATTTTATAACCTTAAATGAGGGAACTCACACTGCCCAGCTCTGAAGCTCTGGGGATCACCTAGGTGTCTAGAGCAGCCTAAAAGCTATGATGTGTAGTATCTCCAAGAATAATTTAAATTTAACATAAACATGATAAAGCAAATGGTACCAAAATTATTGTTATTGTAATGCCAATACCTCAGAACAGAAGTGAGACTATATTCTTCCTTTGTTTGGGTATTTTCTGACTGTGGGATTAAACTATGTGTGCGGCAGTGTGATACTCTACAACACTTGGTATGCTACAGTCTGATTCATTACTACAGAAAAATACCCAGGAGAAAGGATCAAATTAGTTGCTATTTTAATATCCATTTGCATTTTCCTGGAGTGGAAATGAAGGTAGATTCACTGCATTGATTGTAATGAGCTATTTTTCATTAGAACTTATACTGTCAGGAAATTGGTGTTATTGATTCCTGAGTATGGTCTCCAACAGCAGACAATATGGAATATATTTAAAACAATAGATTTTCAATTATTTATTCATGAAAAAGTAAAAAAAAAATTAAACATTATGACAATTTGTGTTTATATCCTTCCATTTCTAATTGTCTATGCAAGTGTACAATAGATATGAAAAAAAAAGTCAATATGAAAGTTTTTTCCAGATCTTTTGCTATTCAGCCACAGTTCTTAAGATGAATTACTGCATATAGTTTTTAGATATCTGTGGGATTTTATCAACAGTATCTGTTTATAACAAAGCTTTTTATTGTGTGTTGAAATTCTGAGCACATGTAAGTCCTGTTGCAAACACAATACTTCATAACAATACATCTGACATAAGAATTTCCATTCATATTGTGGTTCTCATGGTCTAGGATCTGGCTGAAACAATAGTGTGAAATTCTTTTTAGAGATTGAGAAGTAGCTGATTGTACTAGTGAGTGACAGGTGAAGTCAACCAGCCACAGCAAAAAGCAAGTATCATTTCAGTTTGCAGTGGGATTTCTTATGTGGCTTGAGTGGATAGGAGATTCCCTGTGAAGCCATATATTCTTGCATGAGAAAGCATAGCCATCATTAGAAATGCTCTTTTAAAAGGTAGAAATAGCATGTGTCTTTCAGGTTGTGCTTTCTGATACATCAACTTTTGGTATAAAATCTTAGGTATTCTAACACAGTGATTTGACAGGAATGCAGCTGTGATACACAGGAAATGAGGGCCAAAACCATGAAAATGAAGACATTATGTAAGCAGATGATTAAAACATTTGAAGGTAGATTTAATGAAATGAAAATTGCTGCTAAATAAATGTTTTCTTCACTGACTTAAATATATCTATTTAATGAAGAATGATCTTAAGCCATATATCATCTTAGGACATGTTGACTTGATTATTAAGCAAGATACTGTAAAACTATAAATGTATAGAACACTTATCCTGGTTATAAACAGAAATTCTGTGAGTTTAAAGTTAAATTTTCCAACACTGAAATGCATACACTATTAGTGAATTATCAAAAGGAAATAAGTGGTAGTGTACATGGTAATTTATAATATAATCAACCCTTCAAACCTGCATGTGTAAGGAGAATTAAACAGCTCCCCATTAGAAGGGGAATAAGCAACTACTTGCAATTAACCATACTCACAATCTAGTTAAGAAAATCCTGTAGGCGCAGGTTTACCTTGAAAAGGTTCATAGTTTCATAGTTACTTAGCAGAGAACATAAATGTTCTTTAAATTGTGCCTGTAGATAGTTTTTGTCGATATTTTTCTCCGTGCAGACTCAAAACTTCTTCTCGAGTGCAGCTTCTAGGGAATGATTGCCATGACTGGACCTACAAAGATCATGCACTGATGGAGTTGGGGATTATGGGAGATACGGGTCGGGTAAGGAGCAAAATTAGACCCCTGAACTTCAAGGAAACAAGCTTTCAGCTCTTCAAGGAGATGATCAATAGGATTCCCTGGGAGACTTCCTTCAGGGGCAAGGAATCAGAACAGAGCTGGCAGATCTTTAAGGAAGTCTTCCATAGAATATAAGAGCTGGCAACCCCCATGAATAAGAAATCAGGCAAGGAAGGCAAGCGATAGACAAGGCTGAGTAGAGACCTGCTGGTCAAAATAAAGGGAAAGGAGCAAATGCACAGGCAGTTAAAACTAGAATAGGTGGTCTGGGGAAAGTACAGAAGAGAAGTTTGGTTGTGTAAGGATGGGGTGAGGAAGGCCAAGGCAAAGCTGGAATTAATCCTGGCAAGGGACACAAACAATAACAGCAAAGACTTCTACAAATATGTTAACCAGAAAAGGAAGGTCAGAGAAGGTTTACCTTCTGGTAATGGATGCTAGCAAACCGATAAAAATGGATGAGAAGTCTGCCTCAGTCTTCACTGGCAAACTCTCTTCCCACACCTGTTGAGTGGATGGACGGCAGGATGGGGACAGGGGGAGCAAAGTAAAGATCAGGTTTGTGACCACCTGAACAACCTGAGCAAACATGTCTATGGGAACCCATGAGATGGATCCCAAAGTCCTGAGAGAATTGGTTGATGGAGTTGTGAAGCCACTCTCCATGATACTTGAAAAGTCATAGCAGTCAGGTGAAGTCCCAGGTGACTGGAAACAGGGAAACGTTGCCATCTTCAAAAATGGTAGAAAAGAGGACCCTGGGAACTACTAACTTGTCAACCTCACCTTTATGCCTGGTAAAATCATGTAACAAATCTTCCCAGAAGCTATGCTCAGTCACATGGGACAAGGAGATGATCCAAGACAGCAACTCTCGTGGTCCAAGAAAACACTGTGCTCTTGTGGGATCCCACTTGGAGCACTGCATCCAGCTCTGGGATGCCCAGCACAGGAAGGACATTGACCTGTTAGAGCCAGTCCATAGGAGGCCACCAAGATGGTCACAGGGATTAAGCACCTCTCATATGAAAAAAGGCTGAGAGAGTTGGGATTGCTCACCCTGCAAAATAGAAGGCTATGGGGTGGTCTGACTGTGGCATTCCAGGACCTAAGGGAGCTTACAAGTGAGATGGAGAAAGACTCTTTGCAAGAGGGAGTGACAGGACAAGGTAGAGTGCATTTAAACTGAAAGAGAATATGTTTAATTTAGATATTAAGAAATTCTTTACACTGAGCATGGCAAGGCACTGTATAAGAGGAATTGGAGCTACTTAATCTTTAAAATTTCCTTGAAACCCAAACCATTCTGTGATTGATTCTATGATTAAAAAGCATCCCTTCCATGGGCAGGGATATTTTTCAGGTGACCAGGTTGGTCACAGCCCCATCCTATCTGGCCTTGAACATTACAGGAATGACTTCTCTGGGCAACCTGATCCAGTGTCTCATCCTCTTCACTGTAGAGAATTTCTTCTCTATGTTTAACATAAATTTACCCTCTTTTGGTTCAAAACCCTTGCTCATTGTCACAGCTTTTTTTCTGCTTTAATAAAATTACTCTTGTCATGAAGGAATGCACTAACTGTTCTGGTCTGTATGTACTTTCCTTCTGTACAAGTTCCCCATATCTCAGGGACTTTGCTTTTCCAAGGCTAGGCTAAAACACCTGTCTGTTTTGAGGGGGATTTTAAACCTTGTAGGTTTCAGTCACTGGGATCAACATTGGACAAATCCAACCTCACTTACAAAGTGATCATGTTATTGTCTTAAGTTATTCCCATTTGAATGGATAATCATTAATATTTAACAGACTTCCCTGATCCCAACCCTTGAAGATATGTGATGCTGACATGTGACTGACATGTGCAATGAGGCACTAAGTAACACAGTTTCTTTGTGAGAAAAACTAGAATTCAGAAGGTGTATAAAAAAATGTTTCAAAATGTGATAGAAAGCTGAGACCTAGTATTTTGGGGAAAAAAATTCTAGTAGGAAGAAAACCCATAAAAATTAGGTCAAATGGAAAATGGCTTTTTTCAGTGTAATGAGAATTTTTTTTCTGCTAATTAGAAATTAAAGAGGAGGCATCAGATGTAGGACATATTAAATTCCAATCAAGACACCAATGTTGTGGCACATAGGATGAAAATAATTGGTTAAAGGAAAATTAGGGGAAAAAATCATATCCCAGGACCAGATGGGTTCATAAAAAGAAGATGGAACAGCTACTTTTTACTTGTGTCATGGTATTGCTAAATGCTCAGTTCTTGAGATAGTGATGAACACTGTAAGAAATAATGAACTAAAATAGTGTAAGTCCTCAGATATTTATATCTCTTGACTTCCAGTGTGTCTTAGTCATCATTATCCCATGTGATTGATGCCTTATTGCATACTTTCTTTTTATCACAGTTCTCTGGTTGTTCAGCTACATGTGGGAATATAGCAGTATTACATATGAGTACTTATATATATATTTTTATGTGTACATGTGTAACAGAATATTTCTGGTGACTGAAAGGGAAAAAACCTTTAAGCTCAAAGAAAATATGAAGAGTAAAGAAGAGCTACTGATGAAGCAGGGGAACTTGAAACACAGAATAAAGGTAAAGAGACAGTTAATACTTAAAAACATATAAATTTTACTTAGAAGACACAAGTTTTACTTGCTGTAGACCAAGTCTCCTTGTGCTTCCATTTGCTAATTTGTAAACTGGAAATAGTTAGTGACAACTTTGATGCAGTCTTTGAATATTACTTATTAAAAAGAAAAGAACCAGTTTGTAAGGCCTTGTTCATAAAAGAACATTTCTCCAAGAGGAGAAATTGTCAGAGCACAGGGCATGTAGGAATATGGCTAATGAGTTAGGTGGGTAAGAATATTGAAGTTCTGTTAAAGAGACATGGAGAACAAGATCATAAAAAAGTCAAGAGAAGGGAGAAAATAAGAAAAATAAAAGAAAATGAGAAAAGAAAAACTGGGAAATAGATGATGCAGAAAAGGAGGTTGAAATTAAAAACAAAGGAAGGAATAGGAAAAGGTCAAACGACATCTTCTTAGCTGGTTTATTTTATTTAGACTATTCACATTTTTTTCCAAGCTGCCTTCCTAGTCTGCTTTCAGGAACTGATTTGCTGTAGAGCCTTGTACTTCCAGCAGTTTTTCTATTCACTCTCCCAGCAGCAAATGCTTCTAAAAATGCTTTACCTCTAAAGATCCACTGCACTAAAGGCTAGGCTTTTCCTCTGAAATGTGCCATGAGATCAGGACTGAGTAAAGCTATATAGAAAAATGCTCACCCCTGCGGCCTGCTTGAGGCATGTTAGCTTGTAAAATTTGCATATAACACAGAAACTGCAAGAATTTCATGTTCTTCTGTAATAGCAATAGGGTTGTCAAGAAAAATAAAGCATTAGAATAAGTGAAAATTGCTTTATTTTCTCCTGTGAAAATGTTAGGTCAGTCAAAAATATTTGCCATTAATAAAACTTCTTCACACTTCCATCGGTTGAAACTTCACGTTGCGTTGCACAGGATCTACCCTGTGGCATTTACACTCTGTTAAACGTGTAAAAATGTCTACCCTCAGCCTCCCACTGTGCTGTCATTTAGCCTTTATGAGGTTAGAAAATTCAGTTTTCTTCATAAATTAATCCTACTGGCTCTGTAAGGTCTTCCAGATACTTACTGTCAACAAATTTCTTGGAAGGGCATATACAATTCCTGCCTTGTCTCTTCATCTTCCCTGCCTTAAAAGCTTTCTTAAAAGCTTTCCTTGGAGTGACATCACATTTTAGATTTAAATGTGAATCAATTCGATACTGTTTGATCTGTGTATTGCATGGTCGCCTGTATATTGTCATGGTCCCCTATACCTCCCCTTTTGTCTTGTCTTTATGAAGTCTTTAAATTTTTACTATCATGAGAGTAGGCTTTTTCAAAGCTCTGCTCTTAAAAAATGGGGATTTTTTTTCAGTGTTGCCTCTTATTTTCCCTGTCATATTTGGCCTCTCATCTTTAAATATCCTTTTTCTGAATCCCATTTTTTGTTATTCAACCTCACGCCTTCCCTCTTTGTATCACAGAGATAGATTATCTCATTTAACATGTACCTCACACAAATACTGAAATTCCAATAAATTGCAGTCCTGTATTTAATCTGCTGCCTTTAATTTGTGTATGAAAGCCAGCTCAAAGTGTGTCAGGCAATATGTCGTCTGCTCTCAGTTTGTAGTTCATTAAGGATCTCCTTTGTTCTTTAGATATGCTACTGCCACATCTTTTCATTGGACAGAAATGTCAAATTCATTTCTCTTTTCCTAATGAATTCTCAGTGTATTTTCATTGCAAATTTTTGAATTCCAGAGTTTTATGTATCTTAAATGGCCAGGCTAACTGGTTAGAGCCAGAAAGTCTCTTAGAAGGTGTCTAGTTCTGCAAAGGAGCTGAGTGTTATTAGGCTGTGCCTAGTAATGGTACTGGGATCTATGGCTCTCAGGACATGTGGGCTTAACACGTTTCAGGATTTCTCACGAAAAATGCAGCCTGTCAAGTTTTGTAGAATGTATGAGATTCTAAACCACTTTTGATCAGTTAGCTTAAATGTTCTATAAGGTATTTTACTTGGAACATTATTAATAGGTCAGAAGCTTGAGGCACAGCAGAAACCCTGAGCAAGCCCTGCCTGAGTATTTGACGTGTGAAGATGGGGGCAAAGAGGATCTATGAGAAGAACCAGGAGGCAAGAGAGGATGGTGAGCACCATGAGAAACAGCAGCATGGGGAGAAGACCTCAACAGAAGTACAACACGCATGCATAACAAAGGGCAAACTAAACTATTGAACTTTCATCAGGCAAAACTCATCTGAGAAACACCTGATGAAAATAAGATACAGCTCTCTCACAGGCAACTATTTTTTTAACAAAATATCTAGAATACCAAGAAAACAGATAAAATGTAAAACCTAATAAAAAGAAAAAAAAAGAAAAAGAAAAGCCTTACATTTTCCCACAATAGTGGAGAGAGAAGATACACGAGGAGGGAATACTTGGAAGCCCTTGCAAGTTTTGACTACCAGCTAGAGAGTCAGAGGGCAATGGCAGACAGGCACTGCCCCTCTGGTATCTCTGACAGACACAGACCTGTCTCATATAAAGTTAACACTTTCAGCACCCAAAATTTCATAAGGACCTTGCTGATTTAGATAGATGGATTAAAGAACTTTTGTATATCTTTCCATGATATACAATTCTAAAGGCCAGATGTGAGAAAGGGTGTATGTTGCCACACATATAAAAAAGTGATTGATATTCTTGGAAATAGTATCTTGTAGGCCAGTGGGATATTATGCAGTCAGTTACCCATTGCCTTTTACAAACGCTGCAGAAAATTCCAGATTTTTTCCCTTTATTCACGTAGAAATTTAATTTTGTATCGGAAGCCTATAATCATGCTCTAATCATGTTCTCTATTTGCAAATGTTTCAAACTGGGGGAAAAGAAGCATGATCAGGGATTTGCATTTTTTAAGGTCACCTTTTCTGTTCTAGACCTGTAATTGTTCATCATTCCTAATTACAGACTGTAAATTATTCAACTAACTGTCTATTTTATTCACAAAAACACATGTTCTGTTCAATTGGGTTGCACATTTTTGGGACTGTAACCCCGAATCAATAAATGAATGTTAATTTTTCATGCTCAATAACTTATTTATCTTTGTGAGCTTTTGATTCTCCTCACAAAATATTAATGCAGCTTATACTGAAGTTTTTACTTCAGTGTGAGACATCCTCAATTATCTGTGTAGAAGATTGAGAAGATACATTCCTTGACAGACCTTTAGCTTAAATTCCTGTGTTTTGAGCTGTATGTAGGAATCAGAGAATCTTTTTTCTAAAACTTGATCTAAATTGCATCATGTTGAGATTTCTGAAGGCACTTCAGATCAACAAGATATAGGTTTTAAAGATCCATTTCAGAGCAACAAGATTACCCTGAAAATTTGCTTTAGGTTTAAATCTATAGCTTTCCCTTTGATCTCTTCTAAGTATCTGAGACTCAGTGTATGGGGGAGCACAGATGCTGCTTGAATATTTTTGAAGTTAAATATTTAGTGGATGAGGAAATGAACCAAGTTGTGGCACTAAAATTAACAGTGTAATATACTTTTAGATAAACTGGGCTATCAAACTGCTTTTTTGTTAAATTGGGCTAGTCTAGAAAAAATGAAACATCATACAATTTTCATCAGGGAGCAATGAGGGGAAAAGCACATGTCTTTCCCTGGAAAGTATCTGTTAATTATTTTGCATCTTTATGGTATGTTTATAAAATGTACTCTGGGCAAGTGCAAGCTCTCTTTGAGCTGACCTGAATTTGTGCAACTGCCAAGATAAATCTAATAAATATTGGCAGCAGAGTTTATCTCAGTTTATTGGCTTGAGTTTGGAGTTGCACTACAGTGGTTGTATGGGATTGTTTTGGTTCACAACAAATTTGGATAAGGTAGTAGCTCTCTTGTTAGGCAGTCACATCAGATACCTTGGTGGTGTATCTATACACCAAGAAATGTTTAAAATCTCTGGGATAACATGTGCTACAGGAAAACTGAATTTATGGCATTTTGAACATAACCTTAAGAGGGCATGTCCCTAAATGCAACTTTTCCTTTTCAAGAGCATTGGATGGCCCTACATGTAGCAGTTAGAGCGGAGCTATGGGTCACCTAATGTGACCCTTTTACATATGTGCAGGTATGGCTCAGACAAAATACAGAGAACTATGCTTTTTCAAAATTATTACTTCTTGAAAACTTACAGGTTTGGTTACACTGCATTGATGACAGTTATGTCTCTCCAACATGTAAATACATCTAAATGTGTGCTTAAAGAATGCCCAGCTTTTAGAAAACTAAGGTACAGAGGATGTGGTTTAGGTTAAAGTTTTGACTGCATTACAAAGAGAAAGCATCACCATTCTTCAAATTACATATAACTTTTGTCTGGAATTCATTGCACAAATCTGTCATAATGAATTGGTTTGGGTAATAAATGTTAAAAAGATATTGCTCTAATTGTACTAGTAATTAGTGCTAATGTATTTATTAAATAGATTCAGTAATATAATGGTGATAAAAATTAAGAAAAATAATTATGATTGTTTTCGTTAATGTGACCTCATTTGCTTTCACTAATGTGAGGTCTAGAGAATGATGCAGTGAATCTCACAATTAAAGCCACACAGAAACGGTGACAGAGTTTTATCTATCTTTATAATACAATTATTTCATTTTTGAAGCTCTGAATTCACCACCAGTGAGAAAATTAACATAAAATTTAGCATTCTGCTATTATTTGCCATGGCAAACAGCCACAGTTCCACATTTGTATGTCTGTAATGCTGAAATGTTAGCTTAGATGTTTATTCTTCTGCCCTGTGCTCCTTGAATAATAAAAATATTGGTATTAATATACTGGTCTCACTAAAAGTGCCATATCTTTCAGCTAACATGAGTCACTGACTTTTATACACTGGACATCATATAGCTCTAGAGATCAATTTATATGACAAATTAGCTGTCATTCAAGTAAAAATAAATCTTGCCAGAAATGCCTTCCATGCTCCTGTCCATGTTGACAAGTAGTATGACAGAGATGACAGATAATGTGGGTTCCCATTAGATTTGGATGATGTAGTTGTATCTTATCTTTCAACATTCTTCAGTAATTTTATCCTGTATTCAAATCAGGTTTTACTGTCTCCTCAATATCCACAGCTGGCTGGCTTCGGTCCCTGAAGTCCAAGAGTTACTGAAGTCAAGAATTACTGGCAACTCTTTGATAAATCCTAACCTTCATAGCAAAATTGCACTGGCTTTACCTAAGGCATGGAAAGAGAAGCCCTGATCTCCCATGGGTTAGATAGGCACTTTGTGAGGGAAAATTGCAGTAAGACAGTTCTGTTCTCGGTGAAAGAAATGTTGAGGTGTGGCTACAGCTGCCCCACAGCTTCTGGACTCTTTTCAGAGAATAGAGCTTTGCTGGACATCCTTGTTTGGATTATATTTATCTTTTCATAGTGAATTTCACTCAATAATGTTAAATGGTGTCAGTGACAACACTGGGAAAAACATGTCCTTTAACAGTCAAAAATCATTAGTTAGATATCAAGATAACCTCTGTCAGCATGGTACAGGAATCAGCAGAGAACAGACCTGTCTCTAGTGGTAGTAGACAATCCAATGTCAGAGTAGACAATCCAATGCTTCCATTGTGATGATGCAGTTGAAGCATCATTTATCTTTAGGAAAGATGAATAAAATATCAAATCTTGTAAGGCATAGGCCAGAAGAAGTAGTCAAAGTACTAGAACAAACAATGAAGTGGATGGTCTTCAAGTTTTTAAAATAGATTAATGCAGAAAGTCAGTATGGATTCATAAAAATAAATCATGTCAAACTAACTTGAATTCTGCCTTTGATGAGATAATAAGCTTCATAGAAAAGAGGAATAAAGAGGACATATCTCTTGACTTCAGTAGAGCATTTGACATTACTCCACATCAGAAAAAAAGTGATGTGGCTAATGCTTTTGAAATTAGACAGATGGCTGACTAACCACAATTGAAGAGTAATTATTAATGCAGTTCAGGCAAACTGCATTCAAGGGTTGGTGCTTTATCTAGCATTACACAGATACAGATATTCACCATATCCACACAAAAATGCCTGTTGAATGTGCTAGTATCAGCCAGAGATTTTATGTCACACAATATGTCCAGTTTCAATCTGTCCAGCACCATGCTACTCGAGATGGCAGATTATAGCAGAGATAGTGGCAGGCAGGTTGGTGAGGAAGAACTGATTAATTTTTAATGCTATTGCTAAGCAATCTTTTCTAACCTGCAGGAGACTACAGCACACATTACTGTAGTTTTCCTAGCAGCTGTTTTGAATCAGTCTTCTGGTTTGCCTATCAACTCACTTCAGTCTGCTCTTCTTCCTTGTCCATTATCTCAGATCCATGAGTTCCCATGAGTTCTTCTTTTCTTGCTGTATCACCATTTATTGTACTTCATTCCTGATCATTCAATAATGTACTATATTCTTCTGGCCTTTGTTTCCACTTGGTCCCCTCAAAGTTCTTCTGTCCCATGAATTCATGCCATCAGTGGTATGTGAGCCTCCCGGTGTGTCAGTGTGCCCTTGTGCTCACACCTTCCAGCTGCCTTCCCTGCACCATCTGTGGTATTCCTGAGCCTCCTCCAGGGATTCAGGAAGTGCCCATGAAGTTCCAGCAAGCCTCCCAATTCAGCTCCACCACCACACACTGCAATGCTTTGGATTAGAGGACTAGATGCTCAGATGTGCCGTTCTGCTTGTTCAGCTGCAGTATCTCTCATCTGAGGCTGGTCCATGGCTTGAAAAATGTTTTGTCCAACTAAAGCAATAGGAACATAAAAATGTGTTTGTTTGCTATATTGAGTTATATTGCTGAGGATGTCAAGGGACACAGAGCTGGTTTCCACAACTGAGGCATGGGCTAGTGTCTTGCACTGTCCAGCAATGTTTCTTTTTCATTTCAGTGTGATCAGTTTAGGTTGTGATGTCCACTGTTACCTCCGATAAGCCTTCAGGACCAGGACAACTATTCCTCTGGTACCCCATGTATTTTTCATTGTAAGCAAACTTGACATTTTCTCATAAAACTTACTACTAGTCCACTGTCACTCATAAAACATCTCAGTCAATTAAAGGGTAGTAAATTTTAATCCTCATCTTTTTTCTAGACACTTTTCTCTAGAAAAACACATAATAAGTTCAAACACCAAAGGTTGATATCATAAACCTCTCTTTATTGTTTGTTTTTATGTCATGTGTTGTAGTTAAACATTTTTCCTCAATAATACCACACTGCAATATTGTTTTACTTTTTGTGTTCTCCTTCAACTTCTATTATTTCCTGCACCTTGGCTGTAAATTCATTAAAATTACCGAATATACAGAGAAATAATTTTCTGCTTTTTCCCCTAAGGAGTTTTTTTCTGTTATTGCCCTCCCAAAAATCCAATTTACATGCTTAACGTACAGCATTTAATGAACAATTGATTCACATGAATTCTGAGATAAATAGCTAACAGCCTCAGTTAGAGAAAGCCATTGAAGAATTCAAATTCAGTAAAACCCAGTGTACCTTCACATGTATGCAGATATCAGACATGCTTGCAGGAATGATGTGATGCTCAGCAGGTTCACTAAACAGCTGCTCTGCAGACATGAAGGGGGCAAATATTTTTTACATGCGTCTGTGAACTGAGTACATCAGAGATTAAAACATAATCTATACATTGAAGATGAGCCTGTAGGCACAATATCCTTCTGGTACTGGACCAGAACTTACTTATATTCTGATAATATGTCAAATATGGATTTTGTATTCCTGGTATCACATGAAGAAATATTTCTCTTGGATAAGATTTGAGAAGAATACTTTTTTAGATGTGTTAAAAATCAAAAGTCTTCCCATATTCTGTTAGAATATTGTCCTATAATCAACAACATCATGATATTTATATAATGAATTATTTAATGTTTTTTATTTCAAGATTATTCTCAGTACTCTGTACAAGTGTCTTTTCATTGATTGATAGAATTTCATTATGTTTTGTCAAAAAAAATGCTTATTTTTCAATGTTGATTATTCTGCCTGCAGTACCTTTGAGATTCTGCCCCCTGAAAAAGATTTGTAATATTACCTTAAACTATAGAACTAGGTCTGTGCACTAGCTAGTTTAAACTATTTTAAACTGAATTTTGGGATTGAAAAGGGGCTAAAATTTCATATAGTATTATTGTGTTCATTTTTCCCCTTCACTTTTCCAGAATTTACAGGCCTCTATTCTCTTGCCTGAAGCACACAACTTCCATCTGGTATTTACTGTATCATTCTGTTTAGCAGTATCCTTAAACAAGCATTTGATACAATTCACAATTTTTTGTCTTTTGATGATGAAGTCTTTCCCAAATAAAGAAATCTTTTTAAGGGTAAATGCTTAATATTCCAGCTGTGCTGGCATCACTCAAGAAAAGCTTTTGTTTCCTGAACCAAATTTAACTATCTAGGTAAAGTGCTAAAGTAAACAATTTCTTCCTGGGATATTGGCTGATTACAACTTTGAGAATTTGTCACTTGTCAAAGTATCTTTATTGACAAACCTAATATTTAAATAGCACTTTAACATCTCATGTCCAGAATTGTGCTATGCTCACATATAAAATTGCCATATACCAAAGTATCAATTTATGTTTTCACTTTGTATTTAGGATCATGTTGTTGATTTCTATTCAATTTCTCACTGCCTGTCTTGTAGCAAATAGAGAATGGGAATTTAAATGAGTAGTAAGAACTGAGTTTTAAATGTTTCTTGATAGTTTAATTCACCTTAACGCAAATTCATTTATCAAAAAGTCTGGGAATGCTCAGACCTTTTAAGTAGATTGAACTGTCATTCATGTGGTAGTTGGATTTGAGCTTCACATTTTTTGTTCACAAGCAAGTAACTACTGAATAAACAACAATCACAATTATTTTGTGATGAAAGAATAATACCGGTTTTATGAAGGAAAATGAAATTGTTGTTCTATTAAATATTAAAATATTTATTAAAATAATCTGTAATTTCAATGATACAAGATAAAAGTTAAAGAATTTGTTGCAACAGGATAAATGAGAACATGGAAACTTAGATGAGGTTATTACTTAGATTAATACAACCAGTTTGATAATGTCTGCTTGATAATCTCTCGTGAGAAAGAATTAGTATTAAAGGCTCTTTGCAAAATAGGCCATATATGACCACTTCTATTAAGAAGGCTCATAAAATTTTCGCTTTAATTGTTATAGTTTATTTTAAACTGTTAGTCTTATGTATTTCTTTTGGCTTATAACAACTAAGTAAAGTACACTAAGAAAGAGAGTAAAAAAGTAGTATGTGTTTCATATCAGAAAAAGGGGTGGTGGTCAGAATCTGGCCTTTTTCTGTAATCCATTTGTCCAGGTAGTGGCAATTGTCAACATCCCTTTGAGCTAGTTCACTTTGTCTGAAATGGGAAGTGAAAGGAGCAGAACTTCTAATCCAGGTGCCACCTCTGGAAGAGCTTAGGGAGCAGTGAGGGATGAGGATGTGGAGGCTCCCTTTGACTCATCCCACAAACTGCAGTGGCACTGTCTGCAGGAGGAGCAGGGCAGCCGCCTGCAACTGCAGAAATGGATTGCAGCCTTTGTCTCCTGGACCTCACACAGAAACTGACGAGAGGGATATTTGAGGATGCTGGAAGGGAAGCCTAGCCAGAGAGAAAACAGGCGGTGGAGAAGGTGGCTGAGGGACTTGCTCAAGAGAGTCATGGGTTTGCTGGCCACAGATCACAGCTAGTGGGACCAGAGCCAGCAGTTTAAACACCTTCTTACAGTGCCTTGTCCCAACACCCATTTGTCCTCTATACACTTCTCCAGAGCCCCTGCTCCAGCCTGGACTTTCCCTCCTTGCTTCTTTTGTTGTAGACAGGACAGAGTAAGGACTGCTGGACCACTTGAGAAGCATGATTTTATTTCTATTGTATTACATTTCCCTGCTCTGGCTTATTGAAAAACGTTCATGGCCATCAATGGCTATAATTTGAGCTTGTTCTCTCTCTCAGTAGTAGAGCAATGGGAGAAACTTTGTGGGGAACATTCCTTTTTTTTTTTTTTCCTTTTCACCCGTGAATACATTAATCTTATATTTTCATCTGATTTAGTTCCACGCTTCTTAATGCCAAACTACACTGCCTGACCTCTAGTGAGAAGCTGATCTCTTTCTAGGATTGTAAACTAAACAACTACACTCTGTATCATCCTTTTTGCAACATTCAATTTTGCTCGGTGACTGGTGCTTTTCCATCTTAGTCCCAGTACCTGTACTGTCATTTTTTTATCACTTCTTGTTCTTTTACAGAATGATGTATGTGGGTGATTTTGTTTTAATATCAAGTCAGAACACTGCAGTCACTGTTCAACCAACAAATACCTTCCTTCCTTTTATTTGAAGAAGTAAAAGTTGCTGAATGCAGATGTATGTGTTTGATAGCATCTTTGCTATCTGTACATACAGTTAGAAAAAATCTGCTGCCTGTGCTATTGTAACTTTTTATTTCCCAGTAATTGCATTCCAGATGCATGTATTATGACCACAGCCAAAGTTGGAACCATTTCCATTAATTTCTTTTTTAACTGTACATTCTCTTAGCCTGGAGTAAATCAATTGCCAATGGGTTTCCCTAAAGCTTTGAAGAAATGTGATCTTCACTTCCGGCTTTTGGGTTCTGCACTACAGTTTGCAGCACAGACAAGAGAAGAACATTTAAATGATGAATATAGTCAAAGCTATGAATATCAGGATTTGGGAGCAAAAACATTTCTTAATATTTTGTATAATAATGTGTGGTCCAGTTTCCATATATTGGGAAAGAAGATGAAAATATATAATCTTACAATTTCATCTCTGAGAGCTTCTAATTCCACAAGAGCAGCCAGTCCTGGTTTCCAAAATCACCTCACATTCGGCAATTTATTCTTTTGGTAGGACTCAGCCACTACTGGAGAAAAAGCACAGGAAGTGAGAACATTATGCCATGAAGGTTTGAGACCCAAGTCAAAACACACGAGGTCAGATCTTGCTTAAGGCTACCTTCTCTCTGTGAAGATGAATCCTGTTTTCCAATAAAGGTTTAAGGTCTAATCGAACACCTGCACTGCTATACACTATGTCTGTGTCAGCAAGAAGTGAAACAAATGGGAGTGGGTTAGTAGAGTAAAGCTACTGGCATTACAGACAATATCCACACTACAAAAATTTCAGGAATTTTAAAGGAAGAAAATGTAGTCTGGTCCAGTGGGAATGTTCATCCACTGGAGACTGGAGTACAATGCAGGCATTCCTGCAGTATGCCTTCAAGTCCATGTGCTTTCAGATGACTCTTTCAGTCCATGTGAATTAATGCTCATTCAGTGACCAGGAGATCTGTTTCAAAAGCACATTCCTGAATGGAATAAAAACTCTAATGCAGATGCACAGTATGAAATCTTCTACTAGATCATAAGCCTCATAAAGTTTGAGGACTAATGACAACCTACTATTTGGGGTGGAAGGTGTAGTCTATAATATAGAAGAAATTGAGAGTATACCTTAAATCATGCCACCTCTTGAGTTTCAAGATCATTTTAGAAGCTGTACAGTTCATAAGATGCATTTTGTATTGTGCTATATTTTAAGGCCTCATCCATTTCTCCATGGGTGATTTTTAAGCAGGAACAGTAATTATGCTAAAGTGCTAGAAGTATTTGAATCACACAGTAGACATTTTCATGTTTTTATGCAAATACAGATCACAGCCTATCTCTATAATTTAGAGAACTGCTTTCTTTGCCAAAGTGGTTTGGAAATCTGTGACTCCTAATAATACATTTTTTCTGTAATTTGCGTTGAGTGTATATAGCATCTTCAGACTGAAGAAAGAAGGAAACACAACACTAAGGGTTACCTGAAAAGCTGCTCATTTGTGCATATATTCACATCAGAGGTGTGCTCACCCCCTCATCTCTGATAGATGAAGGCAAACAGCTCATTCCTCTCACAGAGGAACTAACATCATTATGGCTCTAGTATTGTCATGTTTGGAGTGTAAATGTGCTGTATTTACAGGTGATCTCTCAGCAGTGGCTCATACCAAGTGGCTTTCATTTCCAAATCGGTCTGTAAGAAACTGGCAGAGAACTACCTCTCTTTCCTTGCGCCTCAGCCACTCTTACAGGCAGTATTTGGATTTTGTTTTATTCCTACTAAAGGAGTGAGAAGGGTGGAAGGTTAGCCATCTACTTCAGTCATGCTAAAGTCTGTGAAATGCACAATTTAAAGGCAGGAGCAAGGTTGGGAGGGCATAGAGTTTTTCAGACCTGTAAGGCACACAGACAGGGATATGTCTCATTTAGTAGCCACAGAAAGCGCTTGCTCCTGTGGCCCTGTGTTCAGTGCTCGCTCAGATACTAGCTTGCATCCCTGTGCCAAAGACAAGTTGTGTAGGGTCCTGGAAGAAATGCTGGGGGGCACATGTGTCAGGTATTAAGAGCAGTTCTCCCTTGGACCCATTTCATCTAAAACATTTGGGATGAATCGTGGTATTTTGGGAAGCTGGTAAGTCTAGGTTTGTAGGGATCCAGTCTGGTTCTGCACTGCACATGATGATGATGAAGATGAAGAATATGAATCATCCTTTGAGCAGACATGCTAGTTTCATGGTAGATGTGTGAGACTTGCTAATGAGCAGTCTTTGAGCCCATGTAAATTTTAAGATTTCTCTTCTGACCAATGCCAGCTTTAGATGAGTTTAGGAGATGTTTCCCTCCACTCATCAGTGAATTGGTAGCATTGTGATGTATTTGCTCTTTCACTTCAGAGCAGTTTTAGCCCTGCTATGAAAAGTTTGAGTTGGGGAGGGCTTATTGAACCCTATTCCACTTTCATATCCAATTACGGACATTTGCATTTGGGTTGCAAGGTGAGCTATGATCCTTTATATTTCAGCCTTGTGATCATTGAAAATGCCTTCTACCTTACACTTGGGATTCCTGTCTTTCCTCACACTGCTACCCAGTGCTGCTCTATGGATTCTGCCTTTTTCCATTTATAGCTAAAAAAATAATGTGAGTGTTTTCGGTCAAATATTAGAGTTGCACAATTCCATCCAATGAGTGCAAATTTAGATGCGGCTGAATGCTAACTTTATTGCTTTAGATATTCAGATCCTTGAACCTCCAAAGCTGCAGGGTTTTTTCCACCCATGACCTCGAGGCTTGAAAGGATGTTGAGAATATTTGTCTTGCTGTTAAGAGGTTTTCTGAAGATGGTTAATTTTCAAGTTTCTTATGCCAGGTTACTCTTTGGAAGTCTTATCTACACTCACCACTGTGACTGCTTATTTCCAGTGCTGATCTGTTATAGAATAAGACACAGACAAGCTTGATAAGTTTTTCCAGCTTTAAAATTTTATTTTCCAACCTGTGTCTTAGTCTTCTGCATGATTGGATGTCTTGACCAGTATTTCCAGCCACTTCAGAAGTAGAATGATTGACATTGGACTGAATAATTCTAATTCATGCATGCCTTTGCTAAATAGACTTTTGGTTTGTTTCTGGTACACTCTGAATAATGTTTACTAATTTTTTATGTTATTTAGCTATGTCAAGCAGATTAAGACTTGGTAAGATATAAGTACAAATATAACAGGCTTCTAAATTCTTAGGCTAAAATCTGTAAAACAGAGTAACCCACTTTGGTGATAAAAGTGATTACTGAGATAGCACCAGGTTCTTTTGCAATGTTACTGCCAGAAATAATTTTCAGCTTCTAATATGACCAAATAATTTTGGAAAACTCTTAAGAAAATGATTTTGGAATTTTCTCTTTTGTGGTCACATTATGTATTTAAAAGGCAAGAGTCTTTTTTTCGCTCTTCTGGAGAAATAATAATGATAATTAATGGCCCTTAATTATATCCTTTCATTCTGCAATATAGCTTTTTAATGGAGAAAACAATCCTATTCTGGCTCATTTGATTTTCATTATTTTCTGATTCAGTCCAGAAATAAATGAAAAGGACAATGTAGTGAATAGGACTGTGTATAGTGAACATAACTATACCCTTTTTTTCCCAGGTATTTCAATTTGAGTAATGCAAAATGTTTTCAAAATGTACACTTTTGCAAATTATTTTGGTTTGAAAATCCCAAGTATTTAATAAACATATTTCCTAAATTAAATGCTTGAACTATATTAAGAAATAATTTATACTTTAAAAGTAGCTGCTGGATGATGTTGACATGCACCAGAAAGAAGAAACATAAAAAATGCTTGTTTTGGGTAGAGAAAAAGATTTCATTTGGATTGGTTGTGTTTCAAAATTATCAGCTAATCAAAATTGTATTCATTGGCCAGCCAGAAACAACATTTTGTTATTTTCCTCTATTATTCAAATTTCTGTTTAAAGAGTAGACCTGAGTGCCTTTGAACAGGACATATAATTTATTTTCATTACTTTTTTTTTTTCTTTTTTAAGAGGAAAAATATCAAGAATCTGTAACTGCCAAGAGTCTTGAACACAGTAATCTGTTAATTCTGTTAACATTTTAAAATTCTTAATTCTTGAGATTCTTAGGTAGTAAATGAAGCAATACTATATAATACCCAAGAAATGCTTTACTCTGCAAACTACAATTTATGCTGTCTAATTGGGGTAAGGAAAGCAATGAAATGTACTTGCTTATTTGGTTTCCAGTCAGATTACATTACCTCTAGGAGAAATGAAGTTGCAGACTGATAAGCCAAAAGAAGAAAGGTGGTGGTAATGCATGGGTACATTCTTTTACTGTCAGTAAAAGTGCTCCTACACTTTTCCTTCTAGAGCAGATTTTCAAGTGCTTTCTTTCACAGCCAATACATGGCCTGATATTGTTCTTACTTGAACTACTTTTTATTAGATGAGATACAGATAATCCAGAAGATTGTGTGCTGGTGACTCCTGTTCACCCTTTGCCATCCCTGCACTGCCATTTCTTCTGTCCTTTTCTCAGTACCAAGAAGAGTCACTGAAACCACCTCAGAAAGAAAGTAGTGGAAGTTGTGATTGTGGTGAGATTGTGAGAGGCTGCCACTACATCTTTGGTTATGTCTCAGATACTTCAGCACCATCCTCAAAACATGTCAGATTTTCTCCGGCTTCTGTAGAATATTAACATGCCTCCAAAGGGCCTGTTTTGTTAATGTATTCAGAGAATACACATGGCATATCTTCCTTGAAGAGGATTTTTCTTTTGCTTCTAGTTGTGTCAAGCAGTAAAATCAATGAGCCTTATTGCTGCCAAAATCAATGAATTCTGGCTCCTGCTGCTTTGTGGGACCCTCATGTTGTTGGTGTTATTGCTGTCCTTGTGACTTCAGGAGCTCTCTACCAGCAGGTAGAGACTGCCCTTCCTGGAATCAAGGGCAGGAGAGCCTTCCTAATTAGACCTGTAAGCTTATTCTGGAAAATATTCTGTTAATGTAAAATATTTATGATTTTTTTTTAGTTTCTCCCACAAGTTTGGGTTTTTTTTCCACTGAAAGAAGCATTATCTTTAAAGTTCTTCTGTCTCCACTACCCTCATTTTGCCCCACTTTTATTAAATAAAAAAAATTTATATTTTTGAGATGAAGGTTTTGTTTTCAGGAAAAACACTCCCTTTTTTACTTTTTCATTCTCAGGCTTTCTTAGCTACTGGAAAAAAAAAATATAAATAAGACTTTCAACACACTATATTTTAATTGGCATAGAGTTCTCAGCACTGAGGAATTCTTATGAGTTGGTTACATAGCAAATGAGGAGTTGGGTCCATTCCTTGTCCATCACAGGTGACTGTACAAGAGATGTCTTGTCCAGAAGGGTTGCTGGGCATGTGGCAGCAGCACTGTACTTGAAAGGAATGATGGTGATATCATCCTATAACACATTGTCTAGGTTTTTAGGTCACTTTAATAAAGAGATGTAAAAAAGACCTCAGAGTTTCCATGAAGAAAAGAAAAATGATTTTGAGATTTATTTCCTAAATAATTTAAAGGGAAGAGGAGGGGATTTATTTATTTTTGTCAGGCTTCTGTGGAATTTGCTTTTGGTTTGCTTCAAAGTTACCATGATCTGGCTTGAGCTACAGCAGCACTGTGCAAAGTGAACAGGGTTTAAAGCACTTTGAGTCTTGGGCCTTTCCCATGTGTGCCATAAGAACATGAGGTCTGGGTAAACAGCTGGATTATTTGGGCAGTAAGGATAGCAGAGCAGTTCCATCCTTCCAAGGCTGAGTGGTGACAGCAGGGAAGGGAATAAGGATTCTGTCCCCATTAGTCAGAAGGCAGAAGTCATGAGATAAATTATGACTGCAAGGGAAAAATGTGTACTTGCAATGTAAACTGCAGAGACTGTATCCTAGTGGGAAATGTGAAAACCATTATAATTCCAACTCCTGTACATAATACATAAATTAATGGATTAATTTAATTATTTATCTTTCAACATTTTATCACCTGCCAGAATGGAAATGCTGGTAGCAGATTTGATAAGCACAAAACCAACAAACAAAACAAACCAAAACCAACAAACAAAACAAACCAAAACAAACAAACAAACAACAACAACACCACAAAACAAAAACCAAAAAACCCCACAACAACAACAACAAAAAAAACCTATGCTATTCTTCCTTTATAAATGACTTTTAGTCACTGGGAAGTCTCAGACTATTAAGATACACAGAGCTATCTTCATAAGAGACAAGAAAAAACCAGATGGGATTGTTGTGCATTCATTGATTCAGTCCAAGGCTGATACACAGTCTCACATGAAATTGCTACTAATTCTTCTGAGCTCTTTGAGCTTTCTAGGAATGTTGCTACAATTTTTCTTTTTCTTCACACTGTTTTTTGAAAATTGCTCAGTACCAGAAATAACCAATAGCTAAAGAAAAAAAGTCCCAACAAAAGCCTTATAATTCTGTTCATTTTTTTGGAGGTTTTGGTTCCTGTGTTTCAGTTACCCTTTCTTCCACTGCATAGCCCAAATCTTGGAGTCATCATTCCCTCATTCTCTCCTCCAGGGGTTCCTAATGGGCTAATTAGCTGGTGTAAAGACTCTGAACACAAAACTAACTTGGGTGGGGAGCTGGAGCATGTGTGGTGACATTGTGTTGGACTGATAATGCTCTGTTGTCACTTGTCAGGTCTGCTCTGAATGTTTCAACCAGTTAAAATCTAGAGGGTATTTTTTTTTGCAGGACCATGACTTTGCTAATATTCTGTGCAGTATGCAATATCCTATAACTGTCTGGGACTGTATAAATAATAGAAGTAATTTGCATGCTGACCTGCGGTTATGTCTGTTTAGAGCAGACAGTGAACTTGCTTGGCTTGTTAATATTCTAGTTCCCCAGCAATCAATCTGCATTGATATTTATGTGATCCAATAAAGTTTATTTTTCTTGGGTTTTAAATTATGTTGCTGCATCTCCCTTTATATCTCTAAAATGCAGTCTGGCTTGATTTTCATTTGGATCATAAAGTGTGGATATCATGCCTTTGCCTTGCCCTGTAGTTGCTTGCCTGTATGGCCACGGAGGTTTTACTTTGCTTGCCTGGACACCTTGGATATGGTTAAACATTGAACAATTGCAATCTGCTGACCTCCATGTATCCCCTGTGTTTGTCTTTCTCAGGATGCTTTCTCCCTTCTTTGTGTTTATGTAATGTAGAGCTCAGATCCTACGTATGGAAATTAACATTTTGATAAAAAATGCTGCTGTTATAAACAAAGACCTCAGCTACTATAAAACAAACAGATAAAAAACCCCAACATACTGAGTCAGTGGAAGCTGATAAAGTGAAAACACTGCCTTAGGCTATCGCTGCACAGTGCAGGCTTAACCCACCCATTAGATTTATCTCTCTCTTTTTTTTATTTTTCTTTTTTTTTTTTTTCTGTGAGGTCACTAATGATATTCTCTGTTTCTAAAAGTAATTTTTGGTCACTGGTGATAAGCAGAGTAATCTTTCCCAGCAGAAGAATATTTCTGGTAGTTTGGAAATTTAACTGGAGGTGGTGGGATGTGAGCAGAGCAAACCTGCTTCCACTCCCAGACAGGCAAACTGCTGACTCTGCACCACCTGCAAGTTTATAAGTAGGAGAAGAGGATCCCTTTTCAGACCTTGAACTTCTAATGGCTCTGGGAGGCGCTTGAGTAACTGTCTTCTTGTCTGTTAGATGAGATAAATGTTGTGTTTATCTCATTGAAATGTCATATTAGCTTATAATAAATATTTAAACATGCCAACAACTCTGAAGAATAGTTGGAGAGATGTGCTGTCGTGCAGAAAATGTGGTGCAAAAAATGTTTGTATCATACAAGAAAGCATCCTATGAAGTGTTTTAGAGGATAGCAACAGGTTGGAAATTGTCCCCCTCTGCCAGTCTGAGAAGTTTATAAGTAGGAGAAGAGGATCCCTTTTCAGACCTTGAACTTCTAATGGCTCTGGGAGGCGCTTGAGTAACTGTCTTCTTGTCTGTTAGATGAGATAAATGCTGTGTTTATCTCATTGAAATGTCATATTAGCTTATAATAAATATTTAAACATGCCAACAATTCTGAAGAATGGTTGGAGAGATGTGCTGTCTGTGGTGCAAAAACTGTTTGTATCATACAAGAAAGCATCCTATTAAGTGTTTTATAGGATGGCAACAGGTTGGAAATTGTCCCCCTCTGCCAGTCTGAGGCCTGTGTGATGCTCCTCTTGCACCTTCCTTCCAGCCTTCTTAGGGATGCCTGCAGCTGTCACACTGGTGCTTGGAACATCCTTGGGAAGGTCCTGGGTTTGGTCTAGACTTTTTGCTCTTATTCTCTTTGTTCACAACTCAGTAGCAGTGGATTAAGTGATAGCAGAGACCCCTCTACAGCAGGGCTGTGGTGGGAACACACATCTGGGCTGGGCACTCCTTGGAGCTCCTGCCTCAGTGCAACCAGTAGCTGCTGCCCTGCGTGCAGACTGAGAGCCAGCTGCCCTGAAAACGTGTGAGACTGAGGAGCTAGTGACCCAGAGGTGGGATGTAAACGGGCATCCCACCAGCATGAGGAAAGTGCAATTGTGTAAGGGACACAACAGGTCTGCAGTTCTTCACAGTGCTTATGGTATTTTCCAGGGTCCTCCCAGCTCCCTCTCAACTAGCCCCTATTGGTCCACCTGTGACACTTCAGCAGGAAACCAATTACAGCCTTTCTGGATCTTGCTCTCCCCTTTTCCAGGCATGTGTTGCAAACTGGAAATATAAAAGGTATTGGTGGGCTGTTTCTGTCTTCAAAAGAATTAGAATTTTCTAAAGCTGTTTTGATCTGCTTCGGGCAGCATCAGGACAATTTATTCATCCAGAGTTATTCATTCATGCCTTACACCTTGTCTCAGAGAACTTCTGATTTCCATATGTTTTTATACCCCCTTTATAGCTATAGAATGACTGAACTGTCCTTTAAAGCAGTGGAAAGTTCCCCAAGCAGTTCACTAGAGCAGGGTACAATACTTAGCATCTATTCAAAGACCACAGAAATCACTGATGTCAATAGAAATCCTCTTACTTGCATTGCTGATCTCCTAAACCCCCACTGGAGAGGAAGGACAGAACACTCAGCTAATGTGTATATAACCTGTTAGGGAAGGAAAGCTTTTGCAGTTTTTCTTCTTTTTCACACAGACTCATTAATTTGCTAAACTAGATGAGCCTGGCAGATCGATTAATCTGTATATTTTCCAGCTTGCCAAACATTAAATTACCAGAAAAGTAAATGGAAGCTCTCATTTACTTCTAGTGCTTAAAATCTCCTAACATGATCTAAAAGTGCTTCAAGCAAGTAACAAAAGGGAATAACCAAAGACTACAACATCCTTGAGGTTCCATTCATCTCCCCATAAGGGAGCAGCCTTCCTCTTCTGGAGGAGCCCTGTGCACATGTAATAGAGTAATTTCCTCTGACAGTTCTCCTGATAGAGAGGAATATTCCTCCAGTTATCATATCTCCAGAGGCATCCCTGCATAAAAAGCCTGTCTGCACTATTAGAGGAATCATGTTAATGGGTCTAAAATGTTTCAGTCAGAGAACTGAAAAATTTAGTGAGGAAGTAAAGAAGCATTTTGTTGCTGGGATATGTCCACATGTGAGCTATTGACTCATCTGTATTTAACTCCTCATAGCCTTTGACTTGAACTTTCACTTGACTCCCTCTCCTTTCATTTTCTTAGAATGAAAAATTTTAGCCTTTCACTTGACCTGTGTGGACTCATAAATTCTGGTTGCTCACACATGTAATCACAGAGCAAACAAAGCAGCTGGAAAAAAGCTCCTGCAGTAGGAAGCAAGACTTTTACAGTGCACAGAGAAACCGTGCAACACCCTGCTCCCCTCCAGCCAACTTTGGTTTGTCTCACAAACACCCTTCCACTTCTCACTCTATATGCTGTGTTGGGTGTAGCTTGAAAGAGCCATGGCCTCCCAGTAACCTTGTCAACATATCAGTATGTCCCAGTTTAGCCTCGTGTAGTAGTTTTGGTTCACCAATTTAATTTTTCATTTGCCACCTCAGTTTGTAGTATTTCTGGGAGAGCTTCTGGGCATTTGTTCATGTTGTGGGCCCTCTTCTAGACCATACCATAAAAACCCAGGAGCATCACCCTCTAAGAAGATATTAGTGGTACCTCCTTATTGCTTAAATTGAAACATGTCCTTTTATTCTGAATTAATTTTTCCTACCTAGTGAATTTTTATACATTCAGGAGTAAAAAAAACCCCAAAAATGTTAGTAAATAATTCACAAAAATTCAGAAAAAACTGTTAGAGAAGCTGTTTGGGTTTTCTTCTGGTTGGGAAATTCAGCTGGATAGGCCTAATTCAGTCACTCTTGTCTTCCAGACAAGGATCAGTTTAAAATTCAAAACAGTACCAAAATTGTGGTACTTTTATGACCGCTGAACTTACTGGAAACTTATAGAGAAAAATAAATTCCAAGAAGTATTTGTAGCTATCTGCCTAATTTCTAAGGGTTTCTTATGATCCTTTTAACTGACAGTTTGAAACTTGTTATTTTTACATTTGCCAAGTGATTATTTTTAAATTAACAAGACAGATGCAAAGGGAAGGATTGGTATATTCAGACCATCAAATAGCTCTTATCAAAAATTAAAGATCAACATCCCTTTTTCTTTTGGAAAAAAAAAAAGCTGGCTAATGCACTCTACATTCTGGTATCTTTGCTGTCCAAAGTAATAACTGAAATCACACCAAGCTTTGTACATTGATTGTCCTGAAATTGCTTGACAAGGATGGAAACTTGGTATTCATGTAAGAAGAGTACTGCTTTGAGGTCCATCATTCATATTATATGGTTGATGTTTGTTCGGTGAAAGCAGAACTCTTGTGAATTCTACAATTTTGGTCTGAAAAATTATGGCAGGACTGCCTTGGCTACCTAGTGGTAGAAAAGTGAATGAGGAGATGAAGAAATTCAGTTTAGCATGCATCTTGCTCTTTTTCTGAATGAGGCTTCTGGTAAGGACAAGAACATTAATCTTTGGCTGTCACTGTCTGAAATATGCAGACGTAGAAGCCTTAACTTACCATGGGCATTACTAGTTAATTAAGGAGATTCATTGATTTATTCTTGGCAAAGGACTGTTAGCCAATGTTCACTGCTAGGGAATTATTGAATTCAGATAAAGCATAGGACAGATGGGAAGAAATACTTTTCTTCCCTGAAATAATGTTTCTGTCTGATTCTCAAAATAGCAATTATATATCCTTTAAATTATTAAATTATTATAATTACTAAATTATTTTAATCTTTAAATAACTGGCTATACTTTTATAGCAAAATATTAATTAAAATATTTAATTAAGTATTTATCATTGTTTAACTAAACATTACTGGGTTGGAAGTAAGAAATACAAAGACACAAGTCATCTTGCCTCAGGAATTATTTTTGAACCAAAGCTTGACACACATTTGACAGCTCACAATTAAATGTATGCTTTTGAGTGATCTGCTGATGCATGGGTTTCCAGATTGCATTGCAGCAATGCATGTGCCTGGAACCCTAACCCTTATGATGCAAAGATTCAAAAATAGAACCAGTGCTATTTGTACTGCCTATTTGGCTATGCATGAAATTGTATTGAATAAAAGGCTTGTGTAGAAATCTCTTTCATATTTTCATGGCAAATAATGAGCATACATTAAGAACAAATTATACGTATCTGGACTTAATGGGTGAGTTGACCCAGGCTTTTACAAATGAATATTAATGGAAGGAAGCTGTAATACATATTAAACATTTAATTAACTTTTTGATCAAGACTGTCAGTGCATGACAGTGTAGGAGCCCATGTAAGAAAACCAAACAAACAAATAAGACTCAAGCCTGTATTTACAGGTGCAAATCCAGAATGGGAAGCAGAAGACATTTTAGCAGCTATTTTTCTGCAGTACTTACACATGGAAGAAATCCAAATGGGATTGTTCTCCTTTGGCCTCTGTGGCTCTTTTGTTTTCTTTTTCACTGACATTGGAGACTATGACTGAGATGGCCATAGGTTTACTATGCTGTGTCAGAAGAAAAATTGAATGTCTGTCATGGTGTCAGAAGACAGAACCATTAGGGGCCTGGTTGGGGTCTCTATGTATATAAATGTACAACCAGAATCAACCTACAGACAGTGGCCTGAAATTTTGTAAACCTGCACTGACTGCTGACATGTAACTGATATTGTCATCCTGTGCAAGTTGGTGTCACCTGTAAATGGCAGAGAACTGAAGTTCTGTGTTTTCAATCCCTCTAAATCATTGTGAATATATCACATTATCACAGTAGAAAATGTATATCAAGTATAACTCCAGCTGAAGCATTTGGCCTTCTGTAATACCAGCCAGTATCTCAGTAAAAGCAGATGAACACCATGAAATCAGGATATTTTCCCATGGCTAGGCTAATTCTTCATTATACAAGTAGTCCATTGTGTAGTTGACTATTTCAGTTTATGGCAATTCAACCTAAGAAAATGATTTGTGTTGTGAGCAGCCCATTAAGGTATCATTAGCTAGTATATCTATGACTAGTGATGCTAGAGACCCTTGTGGTCTCTAATAGGGTGCTAATGATCAGTTCTAAGCCAGTTCATTACCAAATAGAATATTGTTTGTTATTCAAAGAGAGGTTTTTTTCACAGTCTATCCAATTTTTGGCTTAACTACTATTTTTAGAGTTTGTTGGTGCAATAGCGAAATTTTACCATGTGTTTCTAAGGAATTTTGATTATGTGAGAGGCATGTGAGAAGCAGCTCCAAGACCAAATAGACTGATTACTCCATTTCAAAGCTGAGTTAATCCCCTGATGTTTAGTTGGTGGACAGCTGGGAGTTGATCAGCTGGGGAACTGCAAACAAATGATAAATAGCACCTATTCCTAAGAGCTAAATTTCCTCTCTGTGTTGAATTTTGTGAGAAGGATTACATTCTCTGTTAGTAGCTGTCAATTCCATCTTGGCTCATTTTGTTACATTTGGGATTTGTGCCTTGGGAGAACAGTTACATTTTGTCGACTATTTCTGAGTGTATGGAGTTTTGGTATACAGTTTGATCTTTGAATATAGGGTAAACTTCCCATTAAGGGTGAGTGCAATGTTTGTTCTTGCTGAGTATTCATTTTTGTGGAAAGAAATGTTGGTCTTTTGGGTTCAAGCTCTGTCACTTTTTGGTTGTGATGACTGTTTTACTACTAATTCAGTAAGCTAAGTCTGCCTGGCCCCACTCCTGTAGAAAAGCTTTGGTGGTGTAGGGACAGGGAAACAAGGCTTTCCAGTCCCAGAGGTCCTTTGTCCTCTGAGGTCCCCTGGTACTTTGAGGACTTGAAGCTTTTGGACTTCCAAACCTTTGCCTGCTAAGGGCTGAGGAGAGGCAAGTCCATCTTTCTGTACTTGTCTCATTTTGCAAACGCAAACACACATCCATGTGCACATAAATGGACACCACCTCTCTCTCTTTCCAGCTGCTGTACAATAATTGTACCATGGACAAATTGCTCTTAACAATCTGCTTTAACATCTATATAAACTCTACCTATCCTTCTTTCTTGCACAAAGTGCAGTGACTTGTGTTAACTTTTTGATGTCTGGAGCTTGAACTAAATTTCAGGAAATGTTCACATTTACTGTTCACAAGCTCCAGACATAGCAGGTGCTGTAATCACTGTGGGAAGCAACCTCCGCCCCCAGGGCAGCACTTTCTGCCAGAAATGTGGGTTTGGTTTTGACATATTTGTAAGCTGGGGCACTTGCTGGTTCCCTGTTCTCTTAACTCAGAAAAGGAAAAAAGGTTTTACTTTCAGGCATCAAGTAGAACAAGTCAGAGATGGGATAACACTCAGCATTTTTTTCCTGGGGTAGGGGAAGGATCTGGTAATTTGCTGAAAACTGTGCTATTCTGAACATCAGTAGCAAGTTTCTAGATACTCATATGGGAATTGGCCCTCAACATTTTCCCATTAGCACATGAGTGTTTAGAGTGAGGCACAGGGACAGATTCAGTGATTGTAATGAAAATGTTACTGTTGAAGGAGATCAAAGCCTCACCACTTGAAATGTGAATTACATCTTATCAGACTGGCAGAAAAGCCAGCAAATAATAAGTTGCATCCCATTTTGTTTAGCTGGCAGGCAATAAGCAGTGGTCAGCCTGCTGCCTCATAGCAGACACATTCTGCAGAATCTGTGGTTTGACTGCCTTTTATCATCACTGGCTTTTCTGCTGGCTTCATAAAATGTGATTTTAAGAGCTTGTGTGACCTCCTTAATTCATCTTGCAGTGCCTGTGTGTTTCAGGGACTTCACTATGTATATGTGATCTAACTTGATCAAATACAATGAACTGTAGATGCTGTGACACTTGTGAAGTGGGAAGAAAGACAAATACTGAATGGAAAACAGAAAGCAAATCAAGTCTCTGCTAAACTGACAAGAGAATACAGAAAGGGAAGAGAAGAAAAACAGTAGAAGGTTGCTTAAAGGGCAAAACATGCATTTATTATATGCTACAGAGGTCAAGAGGGCAATGATATTTTCATGTGTGAAAATACACATAAAATTATAGTAGAAGAGCTTATTTATTTTAGAAAACCTCATGTTACATTGGCCAGCACCGAGGTTGGAGGAAGATTCTGTCAGCAAATATGACACTGCTGTCTGCATGCAGAAGTTGGCACTGGGCTGTGGGAGAGACGGGTCCTGCTGGGCTGTGTGTGCTGCTGGAAATGATGAGGAGTAGAACCCAAAGCACCAAAATAAACCCGGGATTTTACACCATTTGTCTTCACTGGGAATTATATCAACTTCTGCTGCTAGGTTCAACTCTATCAAGGCTGGATTTTTCACTTCTCAAATTAAATATTTTCCATCTATATGGCATACTGGCTTGAAAATATTCCAAACAAGAAAAAAACACAGGATGGGTTAGAAGGGATAGTGTAACAGCACTGAGGGGGAAAAAATAGGAAGTAATTGAGTTTTTCCTGTGTTTTGAAAGCTGTTTCTTCTTCCAATTTAACTTGGTTAACCTGTGATGAGATGCTTTTGGTTTTCTCCTTCACTGTGAATGTAGAATCCACTAATATTTCTCTTTCATATAAAAAACATGCATTTAGATAAATTTCAGTGTGGTTTTGCCATATAACTTGTGACTTTCATGGGATACCCCTTAATTTGTGTCATCAAGGATTTTTTTACAAAGTAATTGCTTAAAATAGTTATGTCAGAAACATTAGGAAACCTTCATTTAATTCCAGCCAAAATACAACCCAAGCTAAGTAATATCAAATCCAGAAGAACATTTTTACCTTAATGTGTTGAATCATTTAATGTAATAAAATTACACTGTGTGTTGGTCTCCTGTAATCTTTATGTTATAATAAGAAAACTTGATATGAACTAAGAGGAATTTGATAATATCTCTTATTTCAATTAGCATATTATAGAATCATAGAATAGTTTGGGTTGGGAAGGACCTTGAGAGGTGAGCAAGTTACAACCCCCTGCAATGAGCAAGGAGACTGTGAGCATCTTAATTTGTGTTGATTTTTTTGTTGTTTTACTTCTTGCAACTTATTCTACTGTGTGAAAGTTTGGCATCAAATGGCAAAATTATAAAATTGAACAGGTAGAATTTTTCCTATTTGATTACTATTTTCAGCTGCACTAACAAAATACCCTAGCCAATAGGAGCTATGGTGTGGTGGAGTAAACAGTCTTGGGAAACGAGGGTTAATTTAGGCTGCAGATGGTGGGGAAATCAGGTTAAATTAAAGAATCATCAGGAGAATGCTATTGCTGTCGCTGACAAGGTCCCGTCCATGGAAGAGAGTTTTTCATAGCACACTACCCCTATCACCGCCATCCATATACAAATCATGGAAATAATGATGGATTGGGCACCATCAAAGCATCCTTCACAAGATGGACTTGATAAACTTTATTCCAGAAAGGTGGATGCAAGCTGGCAGTCAGTAGAGCAGCAGCAGAAAAGGGGTGGCTTTGAGCCCCAAACCAAAGGGTGCCTGATGATCCCCAAGCCCCTGCCTTCCTATGGCTCCAGGTGCTCTGAGCCCCCCAGGAGACTGAGTTTTAGGTACTCACCCTGCATCCTCAGGCACTACAAATGCTGCCACTTGTGCTGCTCTCTATGTCTCTGATTCAGCCACTCAGTCTGTTGGTTTGAAAGAGACTTGTGCATGCCCAGTCTTAAAATTTCTGGGAGGGGCTTTATTTCCCATTTCAATAATGGAGTTAAAGTCAGAGTCACAACCTATAAGCAATGAAGATGAGATTCTCACGAGTGCTTGCTATTGGTTTATCCATAATTATGGAAATCAATCTACATTTAAAGTTTTCACAAAACAGTGGTGTAGATTTAGGCTAACCCTGAACATCTTTGAAAATCTCAGACATTATATTTACAGCTTATACCTAAGGTTAGATTCAGAACTAACTGTTAAGAAAATGAAACAAAACTGGCTTGACTTTTCCAAGTCTTTGCAAACCCATTCATTATAGGGGTTGTGAAACCCTGTAAAGAAAAGGTACATAAAAGGTACATAAAAACCACAACCCAAATTTTAGGAAAGTGGGTTTGAAGAATATTGTCTCACATCTGTGCACTAAAACACAAAAACGTTTATTCCTGTAATCTTTTGTATATTCCAAACCATCTTTGAAAAATATGATGGTAAAATAATAAAAAAAGATAAACATGGCCACTAGGTTAGGTTCGACACAATAAATAAAACTGGGCAAACTATCATTCAAATGGTGCAAAAATTCTTGTTGAATTAATAGAGGGCATATCTTGAAGATTTTCTTTCACAGTTTGATGCTCATTTGCAGGTTAATAAACCACAACAGCTGGGCCCTTCTGCAGAATGTGGCCCTTCTGCACCACATTTTGAACAAACCAAGTAGCTACAGATTGCCTGAGAGCTTTCAAGATACTGTGTGGTGTAGCTAAGTTGTGTAGAAAGTGACTCCTAGATTTAAAATGCTAATCTGTAGTGTTTTATATCTGTCATAGGGTATCAAATTTTGCCATATAAAAGGCACTCAAGTCCTTAACAAGTTTTGCCCTCATTTTGACAATGCTTTTCTTCTACCTGCTGCTATTTCTGTGTGAAGAGGAAGGTGACAAAATGCTTCAAGTTAGATGACAAAAATATCTTTCCTACTGTTCAGTAACCTCCATGCACCTGGTCTCCATGGTGCTGTGGGATGGGGAGGCCAAGAGGCAGGCAGTTCAGTTATCAGTCTCTTCAGAATGCCTCCCTGTGTGGAGACAGGGCAGGCAGAGGTTAAGCAGCAACATTTCTGCTGCTAGACCAGCATCATTTTCACTAATGCTTTTGTGTGCAGCTACAACTGAAGAAAGGAATAATGATAAAAACCCAGCAAAATTGTAAAGGCCTTGCAAAGTTCACTTGCAAAGACAGCAGAAGAATCTCCACAATTTGTTTTGCAAAACATTTATTAGAAGAGCCAAATCTTAGAAAATTTCCTTTGTTTTTCACCCCTGTTTGTAGATTGACTGGAGGACAGAGAACAGGGGATTTCTGGTTTTTTTGCTCCTTTTGAACAAACACATTGCCTGCAGACTCCTACGTCACATACTATGGTTTCTGCATTAAAGTTTTGTTTATTTTTCTGCTAAGGTTGGGGATTTTTCCCCCAAGGCCCTAATGGCCTGTTGTTAATCTAAAATGAAAAGCCTAATATTTACCATCCTGGGGGAAGCCGATAGGGCTTACATGGAAGTCACTGTTCCTCAGAGATACTCGTGGCCATGGATGGCGCTCAATCTCCAGATCTGATGGAGCACAGCAGATGCATCAATAGATAATGCAGCTCTGCTAGTGCTAGCCACTGCTTTACTCCCCAGATCTAGACAGTGGCTTGGTAAATCAACCGTGACACTTTCAATTCAGTGGAGTCTGTGCTCCCCTCTGCTAAGCCACTACATCAGTCAGATTTAGCTTGCTACTTGCTTTTTAAATTTTTTTTAAAATTTTTATTATTTTTTTAAGGATGTCAGCTGTCTCTATTCTGTAAACTACATCTACAATATGAAGGACTCCCAACAGAAGTTGTTTCCTTTATTACATGGGTTATGCTACAAAATTATTCCTGTCTTCTCCAATTAAACAGAAGGATTGTATGGCAGTTTCAGGGAGAGTAGAAAAACATGATTCTATTTTGTGTGGGTGAATTTCCATGGAAGGCAGCTTACTTTGCTTTGGGCAGCACTTGGCAGCATGTCAGTGTCTGTATGGGGAACTTGGCATATATTACCTCTTTATTCACTGGATCTCATTTATAAAAGGGAAAGGCAAGTCTAAAAGCTAATTAAGTCAGACTGAAGTCACAGAGATTGTTTAGATTATTTTAGAGAAGATTCTGTTACAAACTCACATTGAAGTTTCGGTTGACATAATATTGTTATATGTTTTCACCATATGTTTATAATTTTAAACAGCTTGGGAGAAAACAAACAAAACCTATGTCTCCTGCTAGAGGGACCTATTGGCAATATAATCCTGGGCAGAAAATTCAGATGGTGAATTGTGCCTCTCAGAACATCAATCAAACTTTTTCTGTAAAGAATGAGCAAACAATTATTTTATTAACCTGAATTTAGTCAATGATTGTGTCTTGCTTTCTTTAAAAGAAGAATTCAAGAAAAAAATTACCAGTTAAATTGCAATATTTTTTCTCTAATGACACACTTTCTTACTATGCTTTACACTTCTAGTAAGGTTTTTTTTTTATTGTACCATTTATTACATTCCACACTTTTTATGCAGTCCATAATGGAGAACTTATTTTAATTTAAATATCTTTATGATATACCTCACCCGCCTAAGGAGAACAAAATTTGTATCAGTATTTAGTAACAGAAATACAATGACTGACCTTTTAATACTCAAACTCTAAATAATCACGTGAGATTGCTCAGTTTAGAAATTATTATCCTGAGAAACACTGAGCTATTTTTCAGCTGCATCCCATTTTTAGTCTTACCTGCAGATGGGATTCCAGACCCGCCCATCTTATCCCATGTGAGTTGCCTCTAACTTGTGCAGGTGCTGTGTCTGGTCTTCACAGAAGTCACAGTGCTATGCTACAACTGGAATCACCAGGCAGCGAAACTTCACATCTTCATTACTTTAGGAAGCATTTCCAATTTGAAACTTTTGTGGCTTTGTTCTGATATGTTTAATGAAAAACTTGGTTGATTGAAATACACCTGTAATTTTTCATCAGCTCAGAATGATGAGGATAAGTTGCACTGATCTACAGAACCCATTATTGTGAAGCTGGTGTTCCCAAGGACACTGTTTGCATGCCTCTATGCTCACAAAAGTACAAAAAAAAATAGAGCATTTTTTCACTTTTAATGTCACCTAAATCTTGGCTTGATACTGCAAGAATTAATGGAAGTTGCTTCTTTGTACACTATTCCACTTCCTGATGGATGTTTCGTACAATGGGAAAATAGAGCTTTGAATGAAGTGTTGGTGCAGTGGAATCTGAGGCACTGGGAACAGAGAAAACCTTCTTGCAGGAGGGTTTCTACTTAGCTCAGATTAAATTTTCATTCAGAAAGAGTGGGTTTGTTATCAGTTTCTCAGCATCCCAATTTGACATTATTCTCGTTGCCTTAGCATCTAGAAAACATATCTGGAGAAAAGCACACAGAATTAGGCTTTAGCTAGGAAAGCACCAAAGGTCCAAAGCAGGAGTTTAAATGCTTTGCAGAACTGGGTCCTTGCAGCAAAGTGCAAATATATATATATATATATGTATAATATATACACATATATGTACATATTATAGAGCTGGAAAGAAAACATATCTGGAGAAAAGCACACAGAATTAGGCTTTAGCTAGGAAAGCACCAAAGGTCCAAAGCAGGAGTTTAAATGCTTTGCAGAACTGGGTCCTTGCAGCAAAGTGCAAATATATATATATATAATATATACACATATATATACATATTATAGAGCTGGAGTGCTGGTACCAGGCACTAAACACTAATTAGCTACAATTATGCACACCTGTATTTGGAAAACACACAAATGTGAGATATATATAAATTAAGATCATCTGCCCTATTGACAGACTGTTTCAAATAGCATTATTAATAGAAATCAAATGTAATAATTAGTGATTCAGAGAAAATTGTGGGAAAAATCAGAGTTACTCAGAGCATTTGTAGGGAAAGAATAAAGAACTAAGATGGTCAAATTGCATTTGATGAATGCCACACTTTTCAATACACTTTTGCTGGGCTAATAGCAATAAATGAGGCTCTGAGTTCAGAGACCAATAGCAGGCACTCTTCTAATAACAGTAATTCCAAAATAGTAGGTGAGAATGAGCTTAGAAATAAAAAATGGGGAACCAGTCTCAGTCTTGTTGAAAGAAGTGTTTAATTTTTTAAAAATTTCTAACAAAAATGCTCCCCAAACCAACCCTGAAGAATACAATTTTTTACTATATGACTTACCTTTCCAAAAATGTGATAAATTTATTACCAAACCAAGCTTTGGAAGACTGCAGACTTTGACTCAAACCTGAGAGAAGATTTCAGGGTAATAAATCACTGAGGAAGGTGAGGATCACAGAGGCAGCACCCCTGTGAGTAGCAAAGGGGATTAAAAGCATTAGGAGCATTTGGTGGTCATCAGCAATGTTCTGGCTCTTGAGAATATTTACATCCAGCTAGCTGTTTGACCTGTACTATCTACGTGCTGAGGTTTAACAATTTTTTAGGGAGTAGCTCCCACATGTGGGGGAATTTACAGACAGGTTTTTCCTGTTCAAGAGTTCCTAGCTGAAATATTTATGTTCTGCCATTGTACCACAACTAATTTATCAGATACTTTTGCACAGGTAATAAAGAGATAGGGAGGACAGTAACATGTTTCACCTAGCAAAATGGTGAATAACTCATCTGCTTTTAAATACTGTAGGAGACTATATTTCTTCCTTAGGTATCTATTAATTTAAATTGATGAGCATATAACATCTGTTCTACTAGTAAAGGTAAACTTTCATCTGGCTGAAATTTAGTATCATCACATATTTGAAACAGATAAAGGGTGAAAAGTTGGGGATGTGTGGAGTGGGAATGTGTGGCAGTTGCTGCTCTTCAGCTGCAGATGCAGCTCAGGACTGCCCAGACTCCCTCTGTGACAAGACAACAAGGAGTTGTTATTTTGATCATCTCCTCTCCCTTTCTGCCCACTCCAGGCTTCTGAATTTCACATTTTGTTCTTTCAGCAAGCCCACAGTTTCCCATGGGGTATGGAGCATTGCTCCAGATTCAGACTTCAGGCTCACCCGGGGTTATCCAGTTTCCCTTATGCTGCTCACTTGGGGAATTCTGCTGCTCCCAGTTTTGTGCCATCTGGGCTAATGGGGTTTGTTCTGTATGGAAAATTGTCAACAGAATCTACACCAGTACATACAGCTTATTCACTTTACAGATTTTGCTTTGGCTGAGTATCCTCTCTCTGGCTCTTCTTGGGTGAAATTGTGCAGGATTCTTTAAAAAATGTACTTTTTTCATCCTTGTAAAAGTCAACTCTTTTAGGAAAGTAAGTACACCATCTTCAGAAGACACTTCCTCAATGCTTTGTTTCTCCAACTGTTTGAAAGCCATTATTTACAAAGTCATAGTGGAATGGCAAATGTAGATAAGGAAACCAGCCTGCAGGCGCTTGCCATCTGCATTTAACTGTAATATAAATGCCAATTAATGCAAATGATGACAATTTGTTAGATCTTAATACCTATCTGAACAATAACCCAAAAAAGTCAGATGGAACCGCATTAAAACTACTTTTTATGTAAGACATAATTCATTGCTTGCACAGAGGGACTTTCCTTCAACAGCCTGGCTGTCCTCCAGGTTATGGTTCAGAGGGCTTTGCAGCTGCATTGAGAAGAGGTGGTTGTGAAGGAACAACAGGAGCTATCAAGTCTGGAAATCTCACAGGTGGAAGGTATTGGTGGGTATTTTCCCACTTACTCCTCTTTGCTGTCTCTTGGGATACAGGACACCTGAAAATACATGGCTGGGGTCAAGGGGAGAATGGATGTGCTGCCCCAGATTCAATTTTTGTAGTAGGAGGTCACAGTCTTTCTGGCTAGCTCTCTGCAATAATTTTACTCACAGCCTTCTCCCAGTGCTTTCCCTACAGAGAGCACTCCTGATGCAGTAGCCTGAGAATGATTCAGAATATCTGGAGCTGCTGCAAACTCCCTTTGAAAAATATCTATACTGTGTGTAACAGAAGTACCTACATGGTTCAGCACTTCCTGCTCATGTCAGCAGGGGCTCTCCCAAATCAGAGCTGCTGCCATAGAAAGGGAGCTGAGAGATCTGTCTCTGCAGCAGTGTGGCTGCTGCTGGGTACATTCCACTTTGGTATAGTGGCCAGTTTGAAAAAACAGCAAATGAAAAATCTGGATATTGTCCTCTGTGCTCTCAAATATCTTTTTTGTTTAATCTAGAAGCTCTGAGTATATGGCTTTGTCTCACATACACAGGAAGGACAGGTAATTTAGATTACTAAAAAGAAAAATGAGTTTATTGAATTAATTTGTTTAGGCCATATAGGTATATTGTCACAGCTAAGCTTTATTGAAAACAAACAAACAAACAAACAAAACTAAAAACTAAAACCAAACCAGAAGCTTTTCACTTCTGGTTTCTTTTTTGATCATGAAGCCATTCTTCTTAGAAGGAAACTCCTCTGATTAAAAACTTTCACTCTTCCAATAAGAAGTCTGAAGTAGAGCATCAGTCATGGGTATCTCCCATGTCTTCTGTAATCATGTCCATTTAAATTTTACATGCTAAAGTTAAGAGATCAATCTCAGCCTGTGCAACAACCAATTGTTAATGAGCTCCTAGTACAGAGTAAGCAGATAGGCACCTTTTTTTTGCTTTTAACTACTAAGTTGCTCTGTCTCACTCACATGCATCACTCATGATGGAGCAGATTTGAAGCATTGGAAGTATTTTTTTGGCCTGTCCTGTAGCATTCCCTTCATGCTGTCAAATGTGGCATGAAACCAGGCCTCTAGTTTCAGATGGAAGAAGGAAAAGAAGCAGATATACCTAAAAGAAGGGCTACTTGTTCTTTTTTCTTGTCTTTTGAGGACTGTGGTCACCTGTGTAGTGCATATACTGTCGAAATTGTTTCAGCTTATTTACTCCAAAAACATCAGAGCCTATAGTTAAATGTAACCATTTAGAGATACGGTTTTAATTACAACCTAAGTGCATCACAGAAGTGAATGCAAATTGCTGTTGCAGGAGGAGGCTGCAATGACAGACACAGACAGGTTGTCTCCCTCTCTTGGCAGCTGTTTGGGAGGTAGCTCCAGGGACAGCAGTGTATTGTCACCAGAGCGTGCTGTGCTGCTGCTAACCCTCAGCCAGGTGGGCTTTGGTGACATGGTGCAGAGCCAGATCCTTTTGGTGTGTACTAGGGAGCAACCCCCTCTGTGCCTGAACCTGGGAGAGCTCCCAGACTCACCGCAGGATAAAAGCAAATTCAATTGTTTTACCCGGAGTCTGAGGAGAGGATGTGCAAGATCAAAGAAAAAAACATTGCCTTGAAGTTGTGTTTTCCTTGTTGATTTCCCTGACTTGCAGCTGAAGTTACTCTCATCCTAGACCTGTAAGGAATCTCAGAAATGGGAAGCTGCATCTGACTTTGCAATATTGACAAGACAGACCTTGCTAAAACATGCAGGTGTTCTTGGAGCCAGGGAGCAGGGAAAATTGCTCTTTTCTCACTCACAGGCAGCGGCAGAAGAAACCTGACATGCTCTCCTGAGTGATGTGCTAACCCTGGGGACCCCAGCCACCAAAGCAGCCCAGTGCCACCTGCCCTCAGCCACACTGGCTGTGGGGACATGCACAGCCTTCATCTGCTGTCCCCTATGGTGTGAGCAGCCACCACTGGCCTAAGGCTGATTTTGAGAACAGTGACATGTTTCACAAAAAAGACAGCAGATTTAGGCATTTGCTTTACTTAGACCTGGCAAAGACAGTTAGCAATCACAACCTTGCATTTAATCACTGAGGAGGTTAAAAATCCAGTACAATAAGTTAGATTTTGAAAGAGATAAATAACATAAAAAAGAATTCAACAGGTGTACAAAAAAAGGAAATTGAGTCTCTATAGAACATTTTTAGATGGCAATAGGTATCATGCACTTCTGGTTATTTTCTCACTTTTTTCAGTAACTATTATGTTTTGGAGACAGCATGTATAACATGGCTTCCTATTGCCTCAACACATTAATGAGATTTATTTTTTTGCAAAACATGGCTGCAAAAGATTAATACACTAATGGCTGTGATTTGCATGCTTCTTTTTTGAAATTTGTGTTTGATACTGAACCTTGACACAAAAGCAAAAATTGTCAGCATTATGTATTAATCAACATTTCACATATTTGCAGTAATGAAATCTGTGAGTTAATAGCATTGGCATTGCAATAAGTTTATTTATGCGAATATGCTTTTTAATTACAATAAATTTGTGTTTTATCTTAGGATGATGAGTGGAGATCATTTCCACAAGTCCTACCAGAGTTAAGAGTGCCTTTCTTTGTTCTGCATTTTCAGGGGAAATACTGTGTGGTTTTTACCTCTCTTAGAGAATATATGAAAAAAAAAGAGAAGTTTTCATGATAGTGTCATGCTCAGTCCATGAAAAACATTTGTGCTATGTTACCAATTCTTTATGACGGGAGTCTTGGACAAATGCTCTGAATATACTTTTCTGGTTTTCTATGCTATTTATATTTTTTTAAATAGCTGATGAGTGGAGATCATTTCCACAAGTCCTACCAGAGTTAAGAGTGCCTTTCTTTGTTCTGCATTTTCAGGGGAAATCTCTTAGAGAATATATGAAAAAAAAAAAAAGAGAAGTTTTCATGATAGTATCATGCTCAGTCCATGAAAAACATTTGTGCTATGTTACCAATTCTTTATGACGGGAGTCTTGGACAAATGCTCTGAATATACTTTTCTGGTTTTCTATGCTATTTATATTTTTTTAAATAGCACTATTATCTTGGTCTGAAGATAAAACTCCTTTTCTGCCACACAAACATAAGAACACAGGTAGATTAATCTTTCCAGAGGAAAATGGGAGGCTTTTTAATCTCGCAAGCTGCACAGAGTAAGCCAATACCCGGAAGCTGTGGCTTGTGGAATTCAAACTTTAAATAAGTATTTTTAGCATTTTAAAGAAGCAAGATAAGTACTGGTTCCTCAAAAAAATGCTAGATTTTTAACTGAAAATATGCTCCCAATACAAAGAAATGTAATTCCAGGTGTTGGACTGTAGGTAGGACTGCATAGGTTCCCTATGATCACAGTGTTTTGCCTACAGTTAAGTGAAGAGAGCAGATGACAAATTACTGTGGTTATTGCTTTTGCACTCAAATCTATTAATTTATTCTGAGTTCTCAAAATACCACAAAATCCTTGTAGTTGCTGGTTCTGCTCTCCATTATTCTTTCCTATGAGCTCTCTAAAGTTGTTAGTTGATATTTCTTTCTGAAATTTTCAGGATGCAGTAGACTAGACAGTATCCCCAGCAGAGTCAGCCTGGGGATTTTTGTAAGGCAGCTGTTGTTCAGTAGTCAGTGGTTCTTCTATTTGGTTTATGACTTTATGCTCCTGTTTTATATTCTACAGGAATAGGTCTACTCAAAGTTGAAGAACAGTTGGTACTTTTTCTTCAAAGCAGTCTAAATGCCATTCTCTAGTGTGATCAGTGACAGTCTGAATGTCTGTGACTTGTTACATTAGGGGTGCCCAAGCACACACAGCAAGGCAAGGGAGCTGATCATGGCTACTTTGAGCTTGGAAAATAAAAGCAAATCAGAAAAATAAAGTGCTAGTTGAGCAGCTGGGAAATCTACTATCTTGTTTGACATCCTTCTGTTCATTACACATCTCAGGGTCTAAAGTTGTACGTGAGATAAATAGTGTTCAGAATACTAATTTTTTCCCATACATGGACAATTTTATCATGTGCATCATAACAAGAAATAATATGAACCACCAATATATAACCCCTAATATAATTTAGAAATAAAGGATGCAGTAAAAGCTGAACATAGCTAAACTGGCATAACACCACTGTAGCATTTGTTGTTTTTATAATGCACCAAATTTGGTTGTTCTTGTGTTATTGCAGAGGATAACTGATTGCTCTTGAAAGTTGAAGAATTTTGAATCTCCACATTGAGAAATAAAGTACATAGGCACAGGTTAAAAAGATAAGGTTAATTACTCTGCAGTTGAATCTTTTCTCTACCATAAATTATAGCCCTTCCCTATAGCAGTTGCTGCCTCCAGGCCTGAATTGTGCCTGGGATTTGCAGCCTCTCCTGAGGATGGGGTAAGGTCGCATTGCTTGGCTTGTCCCAGGCCCAGGCCTGCAGGATTTTGTCTCCTCCTCCTGTGCTCCTGTGCTGGTGTCCCTCATGTCCCTCCCTCAGCTCCTGTCCAGGCTCTTTGGGGTTACAGAGATGCTGGTCACAGCCAGAGCCAGGGGCAGCCTCATTTTCTAAAATTTTGTCTCTTTGACAAAAGTCTGTGGGTGTGACTTCTTGGCACACCTAGGAGTCTCAAAACAGTATTTATAGGGAAAATTATCTCAATTTTTTCTGGAAAGAAAAAAAAAGAATTCCTTTCTTCTAGGAGCAAACTTTAAAGGCACGTATAATAGCAAGGTAGAAAAAACCCTCTAAAATGTGAAATCTGTGACTGGTTCTGGTGATCTATTAGAATGGGCTACTTACATGTTTTAAGAAATTTCAGTAGGTATTTCAATGGATCAGGTCTTGGCTGTGTGTGATTCCTTCCTATGCCATTATATTCCTCCCTGTTATTCTTTTATACAATGTAGATTACCAATAAATCACTGCATTTTCAGTGCCTGGGATTTCATGTGTGTGGAAATGTCAGATTCATAAAACACTGTGATAAACTTGCTTTCATAGATCAATCACAAAAGAGTTTCATTAATCTAACAGCGTTAAAGGAAGGCAACAGCTTAAGATCCAGAATAATGAAAAACAAATTGGAAAATGTTTGTATGAAAAGTGATTAAAAGTCACCAATATTTCTTCAAAACACTCCAAATAGATTTTTAGAAACCTGAGAAGTCCATAATTTCTTTCTATTTTTTAAAGCCTCATCTAGAAAGCATCTAGTTCTGTCTGCAGTAGCACTCTTCATTTGTCAGAGGAGCCTGGGATAGTTGTTGGCAGAGCTGAAAAAGGAGTTTAGGAAGAAAGTAGTTGGTGTTATCTAGATTGTCATGGAGTAACCTGCTGAAGTTTACTGCTGAAGTAAAAATATTTCATTCTCTATTTGTACCACTCGCAAAGGGAAGGAGGTACAGATTGGTACACAGCTCTGTGTAACTCCCCAGCACTGAAAAATCACCATCAGAGACAAGGTTGTGCTTGGTGATCTGCCAAGCTGTGTGAGCTTCTAGCCTGTATCTGGGATCATTTCAGGTTGCTTTTTCTTTTTGCCAGCTCTTGTTGGCTCTGTGAGAGCAGAGGAACCTCGCTGGTGCTGGCCTTTCTGTGAGCCCATGGGGCTGCAGATGAGGTGAAGATGCTTTGTGATATCTGATGTTAAAGTTGCTTTTCTCAGCTTTGCTGGGGGCTTTCCCCCACCTAGCATCCTCAGGGCATTTGGATGAGTACCAATACCTCATTGTAAGCTGTATCCTAGGCAGAGCTGTCTCAGGGACGACAGAAAAACTGGAAAACTGCTCCCGTGGTGATCCAGTGAAGACTTCTCAGGAGGTGTGGCCCTTGGGCTGAGGAGATCATTGCAGGAGTGAGAAAGTGTGTACATAATCCTATGCCTGTGTGCGTAGTCAGTTGCTCTCCATGCTGCATCCATCCTGCTCTGGGTGAGTGTCTGAATTTGGCCCTGTAAAAGTCTCTTTCTATACAACATATTTAATTTAGACAAATGCATTGTGATAATTTTTGCAGCTGTACAGGTAAAACCTGATAATATAAATTTGTAGTCAAAATGTTGCAAGTTGTTCACTCTGCAGGATGTACCAGATGCCACAGTCCTGCCTTAGGAAGAGGCAGACTCACTGACCTGATGTTCTGGCTCTGTTACATCTGACTTACATGGTTCTATTTTATTGCACTGAGGGGGGTAGGTTAGGGTCAGATTGTTATCTTGGCCGTGTCATCTACCTTCACTTACACAAAAGTAAGCAGGCCCAAGAAATTTTCTGCTGATATTATTATTCTATATTTCAAACCATTCCACTGTAAGCTGCTCTGAATGTAGCAGTGACCCCTTTACTACTTTCACAATGAAAGATTTCTCAAGCCATAGATTTTTTCTTTCTTTTTTTTTTAAGGTACAGCGCTGAAATGAAATTCCCTAAGCAGAGCCAGGGTCTTCTGTTCTCCTTTGCACTATTTTCCATTTGGGGCACAAAATAAAAAGTGTATCTTGGCTGTGTATAATTAATGTCATGGAACTGTGATCCTGGCATGACACGAGCTGTATCACTGAGAGCAGAAGGTAAGAAGAAATCATGATTGCTCAGCAATTTACATGGGAGGATGAAGGGAAAAGGCATTTTAAATTAATGGTTCTAAGGCCTTGATGTTGCCCTGCCACATTTCATAAATCTTTTCTGAGCAATATCTCCTGTGAAAAGGACTTCACAGTCGCTTAGGGAATACCAAACAGGTACCCATTTCAGGAGGAAACTGTTTTTTACATTTGGTTTTAAAATGCAACCCATGGAAAGAAGTAGCATCGTATAGAGTAGCACTTAATGTCTGCTGACTGCAAAGGAGAGTCCTGCTTCTCAAAGCCATTTATCTTCGAAGCAACACCTGTACCCTTTGATAAAAGGTTCTCCCTGCAGGGCTTGAGTGCCACAGCAGCGAGTTATCTGAAGGCTGGTCCTGTGCCAGAAAGGTGGAAATGCCCCTTGCCATCTCAGCCCAGCTGTGAGCTCAGACCCCAGCACTCCATGCGCCTCACTCAGACATGGGTGGCTCTGGGCTCTGCCTTTACAGGGAGTTCTGAAGCTCCGTGTTCCTGTGAAGCAGTTCCTCCATGCAAACACCACAGCCTATCTCAGCCTTCCTTTAAAACAACTGGGGAGCAGATGTGTGTACTTCTAAGGTCTGGGAAATCCCTATGTACGAGGTATATTCAATACTGGGCTTGCATTTGGAGTATTTTAGCAGCAGCATTCTTTGACAGTGGGAAGTGCTTCTCCCTGGCACGCCTCACCCACCCAGCCCCCTGCCCCAAAGCCCCTTTCCCTGCCCACCCAATGCTTTCTTCATCTTCTACCTAGAGTAGACAGCAGGTAACCTTACATGTTATACATGTTCTTCTCAAAGACTTCAGTGGTGTAGATCAGCCTTTCTTTGAACAGATTACATTAATTGACATGTACAGTAGTTAGTACATTGTGAGAGGATAGATAAGCTGCCTTAATATATTCAGTAGCTGTTTTGTCCCTTATAGTATTGCATCCAATGCAAAAAAAGCTTTTACCTCACATAGCCTGTTCCTGAGTACTAAAAACACTTGAGTGATACCACAAGTGACTCCCTTACAAGAGTTATTTCCCCAAAATAATTCCTTATGCCTCCCTCATGACTGTCATTTGCTACAAAATCATTTCCACTATGATCTGTACAGAGCCACTAATGCATTTTGTGACTAAAAGCAGCCACTGCTTAGCACTGAAATCCTGAAAAGATTGCAGAGGAAAAACAAACAGGAGAAAAAGGGCACCATGTGTCCACAAGCAAAGACACAATGAAGGGGTTGGAATTGGAGGGCAAACTTTCCCCTGAGCTGGCAGGGCTGGCAGCAGCCATGAAGGTCACAGTGCAGGGCCAGGGGCTGCTGTGCCCTGATGGTCACAGCAGCCACTGTTCCTCAGGGACATACATGAGAGTTGCAGTATCGTGCCCAGGGAGGAGAAGGGATACTGAGAAGTTTAATTCATGCTTTCCTGATAAGCCTGGGTGAAAATGCCATGTACCTAACCCTGTACAGCACACCTGGGGGAGAGCACAGCCTTGTCTATAGGTCAGGGCTGCCTCCAGCCATGCCCAGAAATTTCATTTCACCTTCCCACCCTGTTAGCTGAGCAGCTGGTGCAGCAGCTATGGCTCTCCAAATATGTTCAGACACAATGGAAAAATGATTAATTCTCACTTTATTTAATTGCAGATAAATAAAGTATTGGTTGAATAGTGGTCAATTTGCTCAGTGAATGTTTAATGCTTTCTATTTGATTGAATCTCCATATTATTCTCTACCCCCTATTTTTGTTCTTGTCAGGCAGCTTTCAGCAATGGCTAGCAATCCTTCTGCATTTCAGCAGCCTGCATAATAACAGTCTTAAACAGAGTGATCTGTTTCTTGGATAATATACTAATTATGAGTGAAAATTAGGAAGCTTATTTGAAAAATGTGAAGGTCATTAAAATAAAATTAATTCCTAAATAAGAACTGGCTTATACATAAAAGATACCTTTTCTTTAAAAGTCAGAATTTAGAAAGATATAGGGACTGTGGAAATTTGATATGAGAAGTGTGACTTTTAGAAGCATATGATATCAGCAGGACTAATTGGGGATGACTGCTTGAGAATGAATTAATACCTGGAAAAAAATTAAGTGCTAAACTCCTAGTGCAGGGAATCCCAGGAAACCTTTATTTTTGCTTAAGTGCAAGGGACATTTTGAACCTATGTTGTCTCTAGCAATAACTTCAATGACAGTAGCTAAAAATAAGCACTATGCAAACACAGTGGAATTCACCTGTGTGAGAAGGCATTTGAGTGCAGCACGGTCCCTGTAAATTGGGATCCTGCTCTGCTACCAAAATAACTCCCCTCTCCGGTTAGAAAGGCTGTCCCATACTGTTAAAGTCAAATAGATCCAGGTGGCCAGGCACTGCCTCTTCCTCAATCTTAACAAGAATGGTCTTAGCAATAAAGGGTCTACAAGGCTGTATAGTGAGATTTTAAGATCCTTCATTGTGTGTAGGCTTGGAGATCAGTATGAAGTTAAGATTTAAAAAAAAACCTTTTTAAAAAAGTTGAAATTGAACATGATTTGGGGATAGTGTAAAAATGGAACAAGAAACATCTTGTGGGAGATACTGTCCAAAATCATAACCATCTAGCTGAGATAAAGTGACTGTGCCAACACATCATATGATGATGGTTTTTAACCATGACAACACTGTGCAAAAGGAAATTTTTAAAAGAATCTCAATGAAGTTTCTGATGAGGCAATATGGAAGTTACTCCAAAACTGGCTTTTGAAGGACAATTCTGAATGAGGATACAGATTGGGCTACTCTAATTCCAGCTTCCTTCTCCCTGTTTAGTACTGCTTCTGCTGTTCTGTATCGCTCTTCTGAAGCCTCTGCAGTTCCCCGGTGCGTCTCTTGGAGCTGTGTCATCTGGAGCTGGTTACATGAGTGCTTGTGACAGTGCAAGTCTAATGAGCAGGGCTCAAAAAGCTGTGTGGCCCCAGCCAGAAATACATCCTGCCTGTGCACGCTCCTGGCTTTGGAAAGGAGCTCTGAAACCCCATCAGGGTATACAGCAATCAGCCTGGTGCAGAGGTGAGGGTGAATATTCCTCATAGATACTGGAAAGAAATGAAGGCAATTGTTTTAAAAAATGTGACCTCTAGAGGAAGCAACATAATTTTGAGCAATTTTATTCAATGCCTGTGATTTCAAGAAACTTCTGTGGAAAAGATTAAATGGATCTTAAAAATTACTATAAAACATATAGGGAAATGGGATCTGTCTACATGCACCTTATGAGTAATTAGGAGTAGGGGGCTTGGTTGGATCTTTAGATCTACCACCATGCTATCTAAAAACATGGTAATAGTTTATTTTTAAAAGGTGTGTTTTTTAATCTTCTGTAAAAGGGAGACAATAATGTTCCTGTCACCTCATATTTATTTGGTTTTCTTTACTGCCTCAGTAGGAGAAGTATTTTTCTTGACTAATTTCTAGGAGCACAAGAACAGAAGCCCTCAGCACTATCACTGTGTTCAAATAATTTATAAAAATAATAGATCAGTTGCTTCCTAACGTGCACAAAGTGAGTTAGTATAGTCTAATGTGAAAAATAATGCTGAAAGGCAAGTCTGCAAAAAGAGTTGGCTGAATAATTAATACTTAAATTGAATCAGATACATTTTGTTTTTCTCTCCATTGACAGGAAGCCTATATAAGTTGACTATTTCTGCAGATTTGTTCTGTTATTCTATGATTAATTTGCTCTATAGATCTCTTTTGGAGTATTGTCTGTATTGTTTAACTGTGATGGTTGTGTAAGACACATAGTGCTGTTTCTCATTCTTGATAGTGAAGCACTGATGTTAACAACCAGGACTCTGATACTAATGTTTACAGAAAACAAACATAAAATCCTCTTTCTATAAATATTTGAGCATAAAAACTTAGTACTTGCTTTACATGAATATTGATAATAGTAAAATATGGTGTTATGGATTTTCAAAATGTTCATGCAAAGTTAAACAAGGTCAAAAGCAGATTGCTTGAAAATGTGACTGAACATTCATGCTGTTTTTCTTAGTTTCAGAGCTCTGACAAAATTCTAAGTTCTAAGAGATCTTTTTTGTCTTTCCTCACTTTAATGTATGGTTCTTATATGTGAATGCTAGCATGGGTTTACAAATGGTTGACTCCACCTATTAGCACTGATAGTGTAAGGTGTGTGCTAAGGGCACCCAAAACACTACAGCATTAGTTTAGATCCCTTGGAGCTTATTTTAAGGAATGGCATGACATCCCTGATGGCAAACTTGCTGCCCCACGTTCCCAGCACAAGCCTGTAGGCTGGTCAACTTCCCAGTTGGAAGTGGACACGATCCCACAACCTTATTGGTATTTTAAGATAACCACTGGAATACCAGCAATGAGTCACTGGAAAACACATTATGACTGAGTTCACTCTGTCTCTCAGCGGCCCAGGAAGCCCAGATAAGCTGTTTTTAAAATACCTCCATAAACCCAAAATTTTCTAAGTCCCCAAATAGCAAAGCAATTTCAGGAATACAACAAAATAAACAAGGAGAAAAATATGAAAGCAAAACAGTAAGTGTAGGCTGGGTATTCTCTGAAAACACCATGTGTTAATCATAGACTGCAGCAAGGAAAAGGGAACCTGGGAAAAATTCTGAGTAGTGACATTTGGTAATTGCAAATGGTACAGTGAGTACCAATAACCTTCATCATACTGAGAAACCTTAGAAACACTGTCTCTGAGTGATGCTTGAGAAAATGAGAAAAAACACTTTTCCCACAAAATAGAGTGCTTTTCCCTCTTGGTACTCAGCTTCTGCAGGAATAGGCTGATGGTGGAGTAGAAGATGCCTTTGTAAATGTATTTTAGCTCCTGTGTTGCTGACATCGTGGAGCAACGTGGTCCAGCTTTCAGCTTCAGGGCTCTGTCTGAGCTCTGCAAGTCTTCCTTCTCACCAGGGCACCTGGAGACCAGCACTTCATCTGGTTTAACAGCTGACCCTGCTTCTCACCTGCAGATGGTGCTCAGAGCATGAGCTGGTGCCTCTGTGGCTGGGTGTGTGCATGTGGGTGGTGCAGGGGACAGAGGAGCTTTTCAGGGGACACACGTGTTCACACATGTCCACCTGGAATCACTAGGGCAGCTATCTCCCCTGCGTCAGTCCAGCCAAAATTGGAGCGTCCTCTCTCTAGAGGGAAAAGTTATAGAACATTTTCTCACAAGCAGAATTTCCCCTTAAATACTTTTCTTAAGGAGAAAAAAAGGTCTCTCTAGGTACTTAGAAAAATGAAACTAACCTGCATTTTTATGTTTTGACTTATGTTATTAGATCAGTGGAGTTTTTGAGAGGTTGTTTGTGGAAACAGAAATAGAAGGTGGAGGAGCTGACATTTCAAGGATGTCTTTTGTACAATCATTTTGGATTAATGAATTTACATATTTTTATGAAAATATCACTCTAATAGAAATACGAGGAGGAGAGCAGCTGTATGGATCCTGTGCTGGGATTCAAAATACAGTTTCTGCTGGTAAAGAGTAGGTGCTTTATCCTGTCAAAACACCTACAGCTTTAGTATCTATGAAATTATTGTTCATATCCTGCTCTTAGGTTTGGGGTTTTTTTTTTTTGTTGTTGTTTTTTGGTTTTTTGTGTTTTTGCTTTTGGTATTTTTAGTTGTCTTTGTTGTGGGTTTTTGTTGGTTTTTTTTTTTTGGTTTTTTTTGTGTTTTTGCTTTTGGTTTTTTTAGTTGTCATTGTTGGGGGTTTTTGTTGGTTTTTTTTTTGGTTGTTTGGTTTGGGTTTTTTTTGCAAAAGCAGTATGTATTTAAATTAGCATTTTATTTTAATGAAATAATTCCCTGTTAATAATGACAGGGTTACCTGCTGCCTTCTCTAGTTACAGAAATTCTTCCACATTCAAGATAGAAGCTTTTCTCATTAATATAAATACATCAATCTAATTATAAAAGCCTTAGATAAATGGGCAGAACAAATTAATTTAATTCTGCCCTTACATTTGCAAGAACATTTCTGTTCAAATATCTTTGCATTGCAAGTCATATATCTCATAAACTTTTCAAATAAATCCTGCTTATTACTAATTACATTCCCTCTTTCAGTGCCATCAAATTCATTTTCCACTATGACACTGTCACAAATATTTCATTTTGTTGCTAGCACTGAACATCCTTAAGAAGTCATTGTCAGCTTGTTTTTACAGTAACATGTGGCTTATAACAAGATGTCTTATATTCATTTTTGCCATGTTTAAATATCAAGTTGCTTTTACTTTGCCCTGTGTAAGAAACCACTGAATGTAAGGAGAAGGTTAATGTAATAGAGAAAAATAAATCAATTTAATGTTTCAACTAATAACCTTAATAGTTGGCTAAATCTCATCAATTTTTTCTGTTTGAGGCTAATTTGATAATCGGCCTAACATCAAGAAACAATTACTGGCTTGAAAGCAGCTCTTGTTTTTATGTCTTATTTTAAGACACATCAAATGAAGATTAGAAGTAAGAGAGATGATGTTATAGTTCACAGTAAACTCCTAAGCATTTGAGTCAAGTTCAATATGCTTGAATGGCTTGAGAGGTCAATAAAATGTAAGAGCTAGTACCTGCCCTTATTGCACTGTTTTTTATTAATTACAGTTTATTGGAATTCAGATGATTGTTTAGAGCAAGAATGCTGATGGATCTCTGTGTGAGAGAATTTCTTTGTACTTGTTTGACTGTTTTTCCTACAACCATAGCTGACAGCTCATGTGTTCTTAAATGGAGACTCAAAGCAAGAAGCTTGTATAAAATGAGGTATAAGGATATCCCATTTTTGGCTTCATCGAGAAATTTGCCACTGCTTCCTCCTGATGAGCATGGTCACCAATCCATGGATGCAGAGAATATTAATTATTTCAGAAATGAACAGATGAGTGTGTAAGAGGTATTGATTTTAACCAGGGACTTGTGTCTCTTCAGACAGACAGGTGACAGTCCAAGTTCCTAGTGCTAGGTGTTCTCTTTAATAATTTTTCAACTTGGTGTTAATTTTCTGCTAAAATGGGTTTTGGGATCTGAATAATGCATAAACAGGAACAGAAACAGAGCTATTTCAGGATCTCCCAAACTGGCGTGCCTTCCCTCTAATGCTAAGCATCTAGCTGTGTCTGTGAAGTTAGGCGCATCAAAATGTCCTTGTGCTGTCTTAAATTCCTAAATTCAAAGTAAAATAATTCAAAAATTTTATTCTGAAGTTCAAAGCCTGGCCTCAGTTTGTTGACTACTTGTATGCTGTGTCCTTGATCCCAGTATTTGGATGGATAGTTTGTACAGCGCTATCCCTAGAACATATGCTTTTACTGGCACTAATGAAGACTGTGATGTTCTTGCAATAAATTTAACTGATGTGATTTGCCCATACCATGGGCCCTGATGGGATACAGTCATGAGTACTGAGAGAGCTGGTAGACAGCTTGGTGAGGCCAGTCACAATGAGTGTCTGAGGACTGGCAGAAAGCAAAAGTCACCTCAGTCTTCAAAAAGGGGCAAAAAAGGATGACTCATGGAACTAGCATCCAGTCAGCCTCACCTCAAACCCCTGAAAAATGAAGGAGTGCCTCATAGAGATAGACCATCTCTATCCACATGGGTGACAAAAAGGTGATCAGAAGTCAGCACAGTACCACTAATGATAAATCATACCTGACCAACCTAATCATCCTCTAAAATGAAACAACTGCCTGGATGGATGAGGGAAGAGCAGTGGATATTGTTTACCTCAACTTCTTCAGGCTTTTCAGCACTGTCTCTCACAACATCCTTCCATAGGCAAACTCACTGCCCTCCACAGGCAAACTCATTGTCTTCCACAGGCAAGCTCAGGAAGCGTGGACTGGGTGAGTTGATGGTGAGGTGGATTGAGAACTGGCTGAATGGCAGATCCCAGAGTGTTGTAATAAGTGGTACAGAGTCTAGTTGGAGGCCTTGTCACTGGTGATGTCCCCCAAGGTTCAATAATGGGCCCAGAATTGTTTAACTTGTTCATCAGTTGCTTGGATGAAGGGCCAGATGCCTGCTCAGCAAGTTCACTGATGACTCAAAGCTGAGAGGAGCGGCCGATGGCCTGGAGTTCTGTGCAGCCCTTCAGAGGGACCTTGACAGGCTGGAGGGATTGGCAGAGCAGAACTTTTGAAATTCAACAAAGACAAATGCAGGGTCCTGTACTTACATGGGGAAGAAAAACCCCACACACCAGTACAGGCCAGGAGCTGACCTGCTGGGAGGTAGCTCTGAGGAGAAGGACCTGGGGGTTCTGGTGGACAACAAGCTGTCCATGAGCCAGCAGTGCCCTTGTGGCCTTGCAGGCCAATGGTATCCTGAGGTGCATTAGGAAGGGAATTGCCAGCAGGGCAAGGGAGGTGATCCTGCCCCTCTACTCAGCCCTGGAGCTGATCCTGCCCCTCTACTCAGCCCTGGTGAGGCCACATCTGGAGTGCTGTGTCCAGTTTTGGGATCATCAGTACAAGAGAGACCTGAAGGTCCTGGGGTGGGTCCAGCAGAGGAGAAAAAGCTGATTAAGGGACAGGAGCATCTCTCTTACAAGGAAAGGCTGGGGGAACTGAGTGTTCAGCCTTGAGAAGAGACAATAGAGAGGGGACTTCATCCATGTCTGTCAGTATCTGAAGGAAGAGGACCAAGAGGATGGACCAGGTTTTTCTCAGTGTTTCCATGCAACAGGAGACAGGCAAGCAAGACAGACAGGTGACCGAGCACTGGAACAGATTGTCCAGAGAGGTTGTGCAATCTCCCTCACTGGAGATATTCAAGAATCACCTGAATACAAGCCTGTGCCATGTGGTCTAGGGTGATCCTGCTTGAGCAGGCAGGATGGACCAGATGATCCATTCTATGATTCTGTGACTTGGGCAAAGTGTTTGACACTGTCCTGAATATCCTTGTCTCTAAATTGGAAAAGGATGTATGTGATGGAAGGACCACTTGGTGGGTAAGGAATTCAAAGGGCTACAGTCAAGAGATCAATGTTCAACTGGAGACCAGTGACAAGTGTTTCCTCAGGGGTTACTACTGGAACCAGTGCTGTTTAACATATTTGTTGGCAGCTTGGACAGTGGGATCAAGTGCACCCTTACCACTTTTGCCAATGACACCAAGCTATGCAGTGCAGTTGACGTGCTTGAGCAAGGGGTGCATCCAGAGGGAATGTGACAGGCTGGAGAAGTGAGTTTCTGGGAATTTCATGAGGTTCAACAAGTACAAGTGCAAGGTGCCACACCTGGGTCGGGTCAATCCCAAACACAAATACATGCTGAGTGGAGAATAAACTGAGAGCAGCCTTGCAGAGAAGGATTTTGGGGTGTTGGATAAGAAGCTTGGCATGACCCAGCAATGTAAGATCTTGCAACACAGAAAACCAACTGTATCCTGGGCTGCATCCAAAGCAGCATGGCCAGCAAGGTGAGAGAGGTGGATCTGCTCTGCTCTGCTGTGCTCTGCTGTGCTCTGCTGTGCTCTGCTCTGCTGTGCTCTGCTCTGGTGAGATCCCACCTGGAGTGCTGCATCTGGCTCTGGTGTCCCAACATAAGAACATGCTGGACCAAGTCCAGAGGAGAGTCATAAAGATGTTCGGAAGGCTGGAACACCTCTGGTATGAGGTGTGAGGATGAGAGAGTTAGGGATGTTCAGCATGCTTAGAAGATAGCTCTGAGCGATAAGAAGAGAGCTCTGAGTGTAAAGCTCTGAGTGATCTTACTGCCACTTTTCAGTACCTAAAGGGTCCCCACAAGAATGATGGAGAGGGACTTTTTACCAGGGCCTTTAGGAACAGGACAGGGGAGAATGTCTTTAAGCAGAAAAAGAGTAGATTTAGATTGACTATTAGGAAGAAATGTTCTACTGTGAGGGTGGTAAGACCCTGGAACAAGTTACCCAGAGAGGTTATGGATGCCCCATCCCTTGTAGTGTTCAATGTTGGGTTGGATGGGGCTTTAAGAAACCTAGTCTAGTTGAAAGTGTCCCTGGTCATGGAAGGCAGCTAGGAATAGAGAATTTTTGAAGTCCCTCCTAACCCAAACTCTTTGGAACAAGTTACCCAGAGAAGTTATGGATGCCCCATCCCTTGTAGTGTTCAGTGTCAGGTCGGATGGGGCTTTAAGAAACCTAGTCTAGTGGAAAGTCCCTGATCATGGAAGGGCAGCTAGGAATAGAGAATTTTTAAGGTCCCTCCTAACCTAAACTATGATTCTGTGTTTTAATTTGACATATATAAAGTATGGAACTCCTGGACAAGGACATCACTTTTTTAAATTTGAAGTGTTCCATAACTGATGTGATGAGCCACTGACATTTTTTTTTGAGATTTTGAAAACCATTTTATTCTTACTGTGATAACCAAATTTGTAAACAGAGTAGCCTTAAAATCTAAGACCAGACTATTCAGCCATTAATTAAGACCTTGAAAAAATCTGGAGGAATGCAAATGAGAAAAAGGAAAAAGTAGTATACCTGTCAATCTTGAAAGCACACACAGAAATAGCATACTAAGTAGAAAAATCAAAATGAAAATGACAATAACACAGGACAAAGCCAGAAGCTGACTTGGAGTTGGTGACAGGTATAATGGGATCCTACTGATGTTAAATTTTTCCAAAACCAATAAAGTTTTATTTCAGTTCCCAAAGGAAAACTATAGCATCAAGATACCGCTTTAAGAAATATAAGAAAGCACACACAGAAATAGCATACTAAGTAGAAAAATCAAAATGAAAATCACAATAACACAGGACAAAGATAGAAGCTGACTTGGAGTTGCTGACAAGTATAATGGAATCCTACTGATGTTGATAAATTTTTCCAAAACCAATAAAGTTTTAGTTCAGTTCCCAAAGGAAAATGATAGCATCAAGATACTGCTTTAAGAAATATCCTTTGAAAGTTTCTCTGGCATGAGTTAAGCAGCAGATCACATTGGATGATGAACCTATCTGACCTTAAAATCTCCAATAGGTCAAAAAAAAAATAGTTAAAAAATAATTGAGGAAATGTGTAAGAGTATTACTACACAGTTTTACACATTTTTCTTCAATTTAATTTTTAACGGTCTCTATTTCACCTCCATAACTGTCCCTCTAGGAGCATGATTCCAACATTTAGATAATTAAAGTTCTCACCATTTGACCTTAGAAGTGCCTCAAATATGTAGTGGTCTGTAACCCAGTACATCTGCAGAACGCCTTGCAGTGCTGCCCTGACAGCATTCAGACTCACGTGGAAGCTGCATTGCATCTGAACTAAAGATGCTGTGGGAGTTTTACAGTTGGCTTCATCAGTCCTGTCTCAAGGATTTCTGCACCATCTGTACTACAGGTACTCAAGAAACAAGATTTACCTGTTACAGCTTTGGTACTGTAGATGTGTATGATTAAATCAGAAAAAGTTTAGAAGTGGGAGAGAATTTAAATATTTTCTTTTTTTTTTTCTTTAGCTATTGCTTTTCTTGTGGTTGTTCATTCATGATTTAAAACATCAAGGCCCACATTTTTAAACTCTCAGCTTTAATTCTTATGCACAGATTCCAAGAGAAAAGTTTGAGGGATGGAATCATATAAAAATATATATTTTATATATATATATATATAAAAATATATATAAAAATGAAAACTGTTTTTCCATTCAAGACAGCTCAACAGTTGAGACCTATTTAAAATATTTTTATATAGTCACATATATTCTGAGTTTGGATAAACAGAGAAATCTGGTGCATATTAACAACTTTGAAAGCTTAGTAATTATCACCAGAAATCATCATTAAGCCTCCAGATAAACAATAAAATGCCACTTGATTTCACAACACAATAGGAATAATTTCTACTAATTATTCCTGTGATGAATTTTGCTCATTATCTTTTACTAGAAGAAAAAGAAACAGAAAAATCAATATTTCAGCTCACTTTTTTTTTTTTTTTTTTAAATCTGAGAACTCTAGTTTTTTGCACAGTTATAAAGGAAAACAGAGGGTAGTCAAGGAGACTAAGAAATATTAAACTTGGAACAAATAGTGATTAGCAATAAATGCAGCTGTCATCACCATGTAAACAACTGCTGATTCAGAGGAAATTTCTGTCCATTACAGTCTTTCTTTAGAGACTCAATTTTTCCTTTGCCTTAAAACAATCATCTTGATGTCTCTTTTGGATAGATTATCTAGGTTAATTTCTGTGTACATTCATCATCCCTTCTTTCTTCCTTTGCTCATATAATGTCTAACTGTAACACTTGCTCCTTCCCAAATTTGCTACTTAGCTTTGCATTTAGTTTTGCCTTTGTCAGTATCACCCCTCCATCCCACCCCTGCTGATGTGAGGTCTTTCCTTACCTGTCTGAACAGAGCTAGAAAAAACTGTAACACTTGCTCCTTCCCAAATTTGCTACTTAGCTTTGCATTTAGTTTTGCCTTTGTCAGTATCACCACTCCATCCCACCCTGCTGATGTGAGGTGTTTTCTTACCTGTCTGAACACAGCTAGAAAAGCAATGAACAGTTTACATACAGGCATCTTAAGCTGGGGAATCACTTTTGTTGCAAACATTGGTCAAACAGGTTCTCACTTATACTGAAATTCGAATAACTGTGGTGCAAGAGAAGATGTCAGGATTGTGGTCTGCTGCTTTATTGTCTTTAGGGCACCTTTAAGTCAAAACATCTACACCATCTAGAATATGTTGCAATTAATGAAAAAAAAAAGAATCAGTGCTGTTGAAGACTAGAACTGATCAGAAATTTTCTGCTGGAATGTTTTGCCCTCCAAAGCCCCTGATCTATCAGGAAGAAATGTTCCTATGGAATGTGACACCTGGGGGAAGCCCAGCTTGGTCACCACTGGGCACCCCTGTTCCAACCTCAACCACTTTGATGCTGCCTAGAACCCTACTTTTAAGCACATAAGGCTCTGAAATTTGGACCCTGAGGTGAAATTAGAGAAAGTCAAAGAATAAGATTATTTTTGATTATTTTGCTTGTCTAAAGAAAGTTGACTTAAAGTTATGTATAGCAGTCTGTAGTTTTTGCAGAAAATAGGCACATCAGAGAATGATTTAAACAGTTGTTTTTTAGGGTACTTTTCCTCAGCAGAATGGGATCATCCTTTGGGAATGACTGCGCCCTTCTCTTCTTTAGAAAGCCTAAATTATATTTCAATATAAAACTTTTACATGTGACAGTTGGGACAGAAGAATTCTTCTCAAAATGACATTTGAAGACATATATATATATATATATTTATTGTTACGGTTGGGTACGTATACATATATAAGCACATGCAAAGATATATACAGAGACATTAATTCAAGTTTTGCAAGAGGTTTTTGTCATTGATTTTCCTTTTTTTTAAAGGATATAGTTTTGAAATCTCAATTTCTTGCAAGTGACAGTTACAGTTTTCATAGAATTCTGTGTAAAACAAATATTTTGCTTTGGAATCTGAAGTCTGCTAACCACAGATGTGAATGAGGTAACATTTTAAGAGAGTTTCAGGGAAAATACAGCATGAAATTCAGAGTATTCCTGCAGTTTTGACAGAAAAACAACACTGTTTTTTCAATGTTAAAAAATAGTCTTTTCAAGAGTCATACCTTGCTGATTATATTCAGATACTTTTCATTGAAAGACTGCACATGCATAGAAGAAAAACATTTAAATGCAATGCATATTTTTCATTCTCACAGTGTGGCTATGACATTATGGGACAAGATGTACACTAATTTACCATTGCTAGTTGAGCTGTTTCAGTGTGACAATGAGTAATTGACAATAGGATTGGAAACAGATGTAAAGTGGCAGTGCAATGTCTCCAGTGAGGTTATTACAAAACACTTTCTTAGCTTCCAGTATAGACAGCTCTGGACCATATAATCCATCAATGAAATTGTTAACTAAATTAAATCCTGACTCACTTTAGAAATAAAATTTGATTTATGATATTAAGAAGGCCCTTTTAGTGTACTAGCTAAACACCTCACAAACCTCACAGTATCTTCATTTGCAAATAAGTTGTGAAGAGAAAGCTCCTGAGTTTCCCACACTCATCAAAGAGTTCTGTGACAGAGTGGAGCTGAGCACTTGAGTCTACCTTCACACCAATGGTCTAACTACAACCTCCTTTGTCTCTACTCCCAGTGGAACAAATATAACTGCATGCAACTTAAATTTATAAAGAAATTTGATATAGAAAAATGTAGAAGAGATAAAAGAATTGGTAAATTCAAAAGCTGAGGTTGTATCTAGGCTGCATATCTTTATGACAGCAAAGAAAATAACTAGCTGTGAGCAGCTAAAGGACATTCTGCATTTTCAGATATGTATGCTGCTCCAGTTCCCATTCCCAAGGTTGTTTACTATTATGGCACCATGGCTTGTGATATCAAGTCATCTCATATAATGCTACTGACACTTCAGTGCATGTCAAAGACATTTTAGGGCTGGATGAAAGCATGAGATTTTTAAAAAACGTATGTCTCAATGTATTCAATTGCATTTGAAACATCGAGCAAGAGCAGCTTTGGAAATGTGTCTTTGCTACCTTTTAAGGAACAGAAGGCTGAATTCCATGGTTACACCCAGGCATCTGCAGAGTTTTCTCTACAATTCTGAGCAAAACTGGGAGCAAAATATTTTAAATAATTTATTGATAACTGAACCATTGTAAGCATTTGGTCCTATTACTGGAGCATACAGTATGTTTAATTGTGTGACATTGGATGCAATGTCTGCCTATTTGCATGGCTATAGCATGTGAAAATATATGGTGAGGTAGGAAAAAGCATACATATGTCTGGTATTATTGGTTTTGCATTTTTGTGCTTATTTACTTGGTTACGAGTTATGCAATATGTAATGATACATTATGTACCCATGACCCATAAATCCATCTCCAATTGTTTAAGTTAGGAAGATCAGGTTAATTAAATTAAATTGTATTCTAAGTTACTATCACAGAATCTCTGAAGTAAAAATCTGTGTCAAGAAGAGGATTTTGATATACCTGAAAATTGATAGCTAAAGAGAATTGAGAACAAAAGTGTTGTCTTTTGTTGTAATGGAAATGGAAAATCTATGTTTTCAATTGTCTGAATCACATCCACTAGCAGTACTCAGAAAAATGTACAGAATGCAGAGTAGCATTAGATCCCAAAGACATGTGTTACATATTTTATTTCAGAACATCAGTTATACTACTGAAGTAGGATATTGAAGCTACCAGCTTATCAGAAAATTATGCATAATTTAACATTTTTGGAGAATTTCGTCTCAGGTTTCCTAGTTAGTTGTTCAGTGACTAAATTTTTAGATTGCTGCCCTGAGTTTGGTGCCTGATTTCAGTACAGTGCTTTAGGAGACATAACTGCCAAATAATGGGATTTGCAAACTGTGCTGAGCTACTTAAGCTAGCCAGCAGCAGGAACTGCTAGGAACAAAGGTGGGCTTAAGCTGTCCTCCAGTACTTACAACTTTAGTGCCAGTGGGACTCACAAAACTGAAACTCTACTGCGTAGGGAGCTATTATTCATTTCTCATAAAATGTAACTGGAGGAGCCAATGGTGATCCTCCCCTAACCTTTTATCCAATAAGTCATGATTAAAGTACTCACCCAGGTTTCAGAAAATGCAGATTCAATTGTCTCCTCTACTAAATAGGATTCAACCGACTCCCCCATGTCCCAAAAGAACATCATAATGGCCACACTGTAGGCTATTCTGTGTAAAGGCTTTCTAAGTCCCATGAAAGCTGTTTCATGCTGTCTGAAATAATTGAAACTAGTGCTACTGCTTTTGCAGCTGAAGTGTTCTAAGAATAATAATGGAAGAAAAGCTTGGTGGGGAAAGGTAATATCTCCTATAAGACCATCCAATGTAGCTGCAAGAAAAGGACATGCTCAGGGTCATTTAAGACATTCCTCAGATCTACAGTAGAAATTTAATTTCAAAATAATACATTTAATGAAAAAGATATAAGGCTAAAGAGAGAATTATTATAGCACCTGGAAATGTGGACTTTGTCCCTACTCAGAAAAGTACTTAACAGCCATTTCTTATTCATGGGATGAGGACTTGGCATTTAGATAGCTGAGTTAGATGGCTCTAACTCCACTGTTGTTCTATCCTTTCACTGTATAAAAATGGATAAAACAGGACATACAGGTGGAAGCTGTAAGCTATTACTTTTTTTTTACTAGCACAACTATTAAATACTCTTCATCCCTGTCAGCACACATAGCTTTATGTCCTGGTAGCTTGGGAAAGATGTTCTCATCAAAGGCAATATGTCAGGTTTGTCAAAGGTGTTTCAGTGAGTTATTTCAGATTGTCTCACCTTTATTTTATGTGGAACACTGAAATTTCTTTCATGAAATTTCTTTCATGAAATTTCTCTCACCAAGTGGCTTCTTCCAGCAAACACCTGTTTTTCACCAGAGATGTTTGAAAACGGTTTTCCATTCTGGGCTGGGTGCTCTGGGATCTGCCTTTCCAGGTACTCAGCTCCATGGTGGACACCTGCAGGGCTCTGCTTGGGAAGCATCCAGACTGGGCACACATGGAGCCCACCACTGTGTCTGCAAGGACAGTGGGTGATGCTCACAGCCCTGTCTCCCAGCTCAGTTGTTCTGATGTCAGTTCAAAGTGGCAGCTGTTGCCTTCATCTCTCCTTTTTTTCTACATTATTAATTTTCACTGGAAAATTTAAAAAGCTCTCCTGTGAAGTCAGAGGCCATGTGTGGTCTCCATGAGGGAATAATTCTGGAGATATTAGCTGAAATTTGGAGGCTACATTCTTACTGTTTTTCAGAATTGCACGGAGAATGCCAGTTAAACAGTGTCCCACAGCCAGGATAACATCCCAAGGTCTGCAAGTACAGCTGAAATGTTGTCCAGACTGCCAATCCCTCATATGCTGGTAACAACCTTGTCATTATTGCTAAAAAAATTAACATTTTACTCTCCTTTATCTTGAAAAATTGAGTACTGACAGCTATTGCCCTTAAATTTTTGGGCAACTCATAAAATCAGAGTGAATTTGTCAATTTTTTTGAAATAGATTTTCTCTAGGATTCTTTTATACTTTAGCCTCACTTTTAACTGGTGAAATTGAGTTATATTTGAATTATACAATTCCTTCCTGACCTGTCCCATTTTTCCTGTTATTGACAGAAACAGTTATATTATACAAAAAAACATGGGGTGAGTGGAATAAAATACAGATTGGGACCAAAATCAAAATTAGTAATCCACATTCTTGGTTAATTACTACAAAAGTCTGGTTAAAAATAAGGTCATGTAGGGAATCTTTGGCTGGAAATTCTAGCTGTAGACCTTTAATAATAACAGAAAGCATAAAATACAATCATATCAAGGCTTAAAAGTAGTTTGAAAAATAGTTAGCTTTGGACGTCTCAATTTTCTTGTTGCAATACTCTTTATTACACAAATATATGTCATTAATGGTAAGCATTAAAATTAGAATTAAAACTCCATGGATTGGTCAAAAGTCCAGATAATGTATGTTTGTACAATGTCCAAGGAAGCAAAGAATGCATTTCTGCTTGGCATTGTGGTGTCATTAACAAGTCAAGATTTTCCACAGACCCCTCTCACTGCTGCTACAAGGCAGCTGTAAAGGAAGAACCTGTTGGCTGGCACTTAACAGCCTCTAGAGTTGGAAACACTTAGACCACTGGAAGATTTGTCCCATTCACTTCTCAAAATAATAATATTTCATAACAGGGTGTGATTTCCTGCTTACAGGGATGGCAGATGCAGAAATATTGCCACTGCTTGTGGAAGTAGAGCTGAAACATGCACCAAAAGTGGAGTTTTTCTGAGGCAGCATCATCCAGTGCAGGCAGCTGCCATCCATAGAGCAAAGGGCCTTCTATGAGCTATAACCAAAACTTTTACATGGAAATGAGGAAACTTTGAGCTTGAAAACAGAGGTTTTGCATTTTTTTATTTCTTATTTTGATAAAATTTTCAAACAAGTGTTGAAACCAATGTTCTTTGTGCTTCAGAATGTGTATTAGAGAAAAAAAATTTGCTATGACTCTTCAACTTAATGTAGTTTTATTCTATTTGCTATATTAGGAATGTTATATCACATATTTAGAGATGCTTTCACATTGACAGACTACATTGTTCATCTCCATTATAATTTATATTAATTTTTATTTTTCTGGTGCAATTTAAATGCTTTTAACTTTCTGAGATATTTTAACATTAGCAAAGTGTGACAATTAGACCATTATCAAAACAAACAGCTCAGTACTTCTGATTCTATATTTCTTGTAGCTCCCACACTGTGAAAACTGATGATACTTTGACCTTCCTATCTGATTTAGAAAAAAACCCCATATTTTTATTTGCAAAATTTTTTCATCTAAAGGAAACTCCATTTATGGATTGGACCCTGTTGTGACTGATGCTATGGGGAGGCAGCTAGCCATGACTTAGAAGAAGCAGACACCTCCAGAAAATGTTTCTAAAATACGTTTTTCACACTGTTGTGATAAATCATCAGCCAGAGATGATAATTCTCCTGCACTGATTGGGAAATGTGTTACAGCAATTAGTTCAGACTTTGACAGAACATTTAGTTGTCTGAAGTCTCATCCAAAATGGGTCCAGATTCAGGGATTATTTATTCATTTATTTATTTATTACTACTGCAAGTAAGTGACTCTAAGTAGCTACAGTAAAAAAACTGTATATGCGATTGTTTAGATTTGAGTAGATGGTGGGAAGGGAACATTACTTTAATTTACATTATTTTAGAGTTCCCCAGAAGGGTTTCTTTTAAAAATTTCCTTTCTATGTTCCTTCCATTGCATTCCTCTTGTGAACTTATATTTTTAAAAAATCTGAAACATTGGTTCCCCTGAATCTGTGTTTGCACCACTTCTGATTTTGTCCTAATGTCTTAGGCACATAAATCAACTAATTACCTAAATCCAAGCAATTGCCAGTCCTGCAGTAAACACAGAATTAAGAATCCTGATTAGCTGGTGAGGACGTTGGCTCTTTCTGGATGTTCTTTAAGAGTGGATTATGATTTAAAAATAAACAAAGTCATGGGGAGAGTAAGCTTTAGAAAAACACGTTTTCTGATCAATTACTCTTTTCCCAGGAGTCCTATATGATAGATGTAATTTTTCTTGAACTGCAGAATCTAAATACCTTTAGCCTTGTTCTACAGCTTCCTCTCTAATTCCATTCAGAAAACTGGTCTCTCTGAGTGTAATTGGGACCCCTGATGCCACATTGTACTCCAGAGAATTGCATCAAGAGCTAAACTTGTGATTTTTACTGTTCTGCATACAGACCGCATTATGCAGTGCTATTGTCAGCCTAGGACAGCAAAACTTGGGGGTTTTGCCAATTATTTCCTTTCTCAGTTAAGACTCTTGAGTGATCTGAGCTCTGCTGAATTAAATAAAAGATTCCTGGTAGTGACAGCAATTCAGTCCATGGAAAACAGTGCATTCCGCCTTTTTCATATAAGCAAAACCTCACAGCTCTGTAGGTCACAGGATTTTGAACATTTACTTCAGGATGCCACTAAAATATTCTTTTTGATTCAGCCATGCCATCAGCAGTTTGTGCTTCATGAGAAAAGTACATCCAATATTTCATGTAATTTGACTGAGAACACCTGGGGAGAGAAGGAAAATTCTTTTATCTATGTTTTCACCAATGTTAACTGAAATACAGAAAAGGTTAAAGAATCCCTATACAGCAAAAGCAGATATACAGATGCTCCAAGCCCTGAGCCAGGCACAGTCCCAAATCTGTACAGCTGCATTCCTGTGGCTGGGAGCCATCAGCAGGGCCCAGCTGAGAAGAGGATGTGTCTGGTAAAAGCTTGGTTTCCTGATGGCCAGACTGCAGCTGTGCCATGGCCCTCAGGGATGAAATATGGACAGAAAAGCTGCACTGGCTACCCTTGGGTCAGCAGCATGCCCATCTGGGATTTCCCAACCACCCATGCAGTCTATGGAGGATCTGGCCCAACTTTTGTTGGCAAAATTTGTGCTTTGGAAGGCAGCAGTACGCCCATCTGTGCTCACTGAAAGTCTAGGAAAAATTATTTTAGAAAGTACTCAGCAACTTTACAGGCCCTCAGAGCTGTTGCAACATGCATTTCTGAAATATTCTGTAGATGCCCTGGTTAATTACATAAAGCTATAAAATGCCAGCAATACCAGACATGTGTCAAAGCTTTTAGACATTATACAGTCCAAATAGAAATGTTTAGCACTGCTCATTACTGGAGTTACCTGATATGAAAAAGGCAGTCCCAAGGTTTCTTCCTCAGTTTGCTCACCTATGATATCTTGCAAAATTGTTGCTTAAGTAAGCAATTAACTCATTGTGTTTCCCAAGATGTGTTTCTAAAATTGAGGGTGTACCTGCAGAACAGTCAACCTCCTCCTGCGGAGAATTGAAACTCTTGAGATTTCAAGTGGCACTGGGCCTCAGTGTTCTGCCTCTTCTTGTTTTTTGTTCCAAGACTTGCATTATGTGAGGATATAACAGCTTTTCAGGACAGTGAATGACAAGACCATTGTGTTGTGATGGGGTGTGTATGTGTTTGTAACCATGGCTACTTCCATTTTTCAGACCATTTTTTTCTTTTACATCACTGCAGTCTACTTTTGGGGTTACATTATTTGGCTTAATGTTGTTCATTTCTGAACAGGAGCCTTTGAAATGGAAGTCTTCTGTGATACAGAGTTTTCCACTAACTCCTGTCTTCCTGACTTTGTGAAAAGGGGTTAGAATTGAATTATTTACAACTCGACTGAACCTTTTAACAGTTGATCACTTCTAGGCAAGTCTCCAAGCTCACATCTGCTACTGACACTGAGAGCTGCTGTTCGTGACACCCTTCAGGAAAAGCATCCTTCCTCGAGATAAAGCCCAGCAAAGCCACCTTCACCCCTTTTATCACAGTGTGCAGTGGGAGCAGGTCCTGAGCCAAAGTCTGCCAACATCAGTGAAATCTTTTCATCTACTTCAGTGTTATTGTTCAAGCCCCACAGTAAGTGAGTCTTTCCCACTGTTAAGCAGCAAGCAGGTGGATCTGAGCTGTGGTAATGCAGAAGTACAGGAGTACAGAGCAGTGCTGTGAGGTCTGTCAGTACATTCAGAAGGAATGTCACTTGGGAGACCCTAGCTAAGAGTTAGAATTGGTCTCCTAAAACCTGTTTTTTCTGCCTTAGATGTAAAAGACACTGTCACTTATCTTCACAAAAAAAAAACAACAAAAAAAACCAAAAAAAACCAAAAAAAAACCACGAAAAAAACACAAAAAAAGAAAAAAGAAAAAAGAAAAAAAAATAAAGAATTTAAGCAAAACCAGTCCTTACAACTCAGTCAAGCAGCAAAGCTATCTAACCTCTGACAGAAAAATACTGAAAGCACTAAAGAAAATGGTTTAATGAAAGCCACTGTTTCCTTCAGATCATTTAAATCAGAATGAGACTTCATGTAAACATCAGAGCAAAGCTGTATAAGCCTACAAAAAATCAGCAGAGCTCTTCCAACTGTGAATCTGGCCCCAAAGGCACACTTTGAAACTGATGACTAATTTTTTTCAGGCTGGCTGTTAAGAACAATCCATGACAATGGCTCATGGAAATAGCCAGTTCCAAAGTGTAGAGCTAATGTATTTCCCTCAAAAGAAATGAAGTTAATCAGTTATTGCCATTAGGTGCCCTGCTTAGGCACAGCTTCTCCTGGAATGTGCTGTCAGTGTGGATTCATAAAGCCTACCCTATAAACTGAAGTGCTAAATAGATTGTAGCACCAATTTTCATTCTGCTTTTATAGAGGACTACTTCTTACTTTATTTATACATATGTATGTTTATTGATGCCCCCTTTTGAGTGGACAGATGTCAGTTACCGATAGTTAAAGAAAACAACATTAAAATATTAGACCAGTATGAGGTGATGTAGCTTTTATTGCCTGGCTATCATACCAGCTTCCTGGCCAGGGAGTTGGAAGGATTTGTTGAAGAATAATAATTCTAAATTTGCCATACTCATGAGTGCAATTAACTGAGAACAGACTTCAGGGAATAAGAAGTCTGCTGCTTCTGGCTAGGAAGTGATTAGTAACTGGCATAAAACTTCACTCTTCGGGTAAATACAAGAGTGAGACATTAAAATGCTAGAGCCATTTAAGCTCTCCTTATCACTACTTATGACTACTGACAACAGGCATGTTTGTGATATGACATGAAGCCAGAATTAACTTTACATTTAGAATTTCTTATTCAGCTCACACTTTATGGAGACAGTATTGCTGTCTGAGTGATTGGTTATCAGTGAAGCTTTTTGCTTTGATGCACTCTTCTCAAGTCATATTTGCTTTTCACACAGTCTGTTTTCTCACAGTTCATCCTACCCTCATTATTATTTTAATCAATGCTCAGAAAAAGTGCAAGGGAAACTGCTAGTTAGTTGAAGCTAACATTCAAACATCCTGACCCTAGAGTCATGGTGAATTTGCTTCTGCTGTCCCTTGAGACCTGCTCTGAGATTTGGTTCCCCAGTTGTACCTCGGGCAGCACAGTAGTCTGGCCCTGATGGGCAATGTCCCAGTGTGGTTGGTATCCCTTGTGCACACACATTCCCACACATTGTGCACACACACACCCCACCACATCACAGCCTCAGGGGCTGTTGAAGGCAGCCTGTGAAGCAGCTGTGGGGATGCAGGTGAAGGAACACTGTGCCTTATCTCATCTATAGACTGCTCTTTGGCAGTGGTGTGGATAGAGCCAAGCAATCTTTTAACTGTAGGTCTGTGTCTCTCTTCCAGAACAATCCTTCATTTTATGCACAATATCAGGCCCAGAATGGTGTACCACTCGATATGCTATTTTACCTAGTTTTTTATTCATGCTGTTGGGGAGCCTTGTTCTAATCCCACTTTCCATACAAATTCATCCCTAAATGTGTTTCTTTCAGTTCTAATCTCTCCTTTTCTTATGTCTTAGTGAGTATCCCATAATTGGCTCTTCTTGCATTCCATTTTTTTTCCCAAATATCTTTCTCTCCCTCCTTCTCAGAACAAATTTTTGACTTTTCAGGCACTCAAGACTTCCTCCTTCCCAGGGTATTTCTCAGTATTTTTACCACCATAAACTTTTCTTTCATCTTTCTCTTCCACTACAGAAACTCTGTCTAATATTTTTCTCCCAAAGTTATTTTTTTTTCCCCATCTGAGGCTGACTAGACTGTATGATCCAAGGGAAGAGTAGTAAATGTTGTGATATCAGAAGGTGGATTGTAATATAACTCTTGAGGCAGATGCATTTCGTGAGCCCACTCTGAGTGGATAGGAAAGTAAACACATATATGAATAAGCACCAAATTGCTCAGTTTCTTTAAGTACAAGTGCAAAATGTTTCTGCCCAGATATATGGAAGAATTGTTGGGAGAAACCATGCCAAAGTTAGTTCATGGCATGATAAATTACCATTTATGAAGATGCAGGGACACTAAGGTAGAAAAGTGTTAAGGCAGGCCTGCTGAAGCTGTGATCACCATCTCAAGGTACAGCAGCCTTTTGAACGTGGCTCTGTGCTTGCTGGTCCAGTGCAGAAACAGTCACAGGAATCAGAAACACATCACAGTTAACCTTTGCTGGCCCTGAGATAGTGCCAAAGGCTTCCTTGCCACGGACTGAACAACTCAGTGTCTGACTCTGTCCATTCGTGCCACCACACACACATTTTATAACTAGAAAGTAGCCAGGTAGAGCTTGCAGTGCTGAATGGGCAATTCATTTAGAGCATGACTAATCTATAGGTCTGTGCAAAAGCTTTGGAGAGCATAACTCATTCAGAGCCCAGGTGGATTTGGACACTTGCCAGCTGCATAAATAAATATGTCTTTATGATTTATTTAAGAGTGCATTTGCTTCTCAGTCTTTTCCCCTGCCACCCTTCCCAGACACAACAAGTGATTTCCTAAGCTGTCAGGCTAAGCGTTGGTTCTGTCCAGACTACCAACTGCTGCAAAAGGAGACAATATTTACCCAGTTCAGGCTGCTCCTCTACCTCAAAGATGTACAGAAACCTTTCAGGAGGTAGAAATACCCTTTGGTAAACTGTGAGGAGGGGTCAGGTTCTAAGCTTTAGTGACACTGGCAGGTCACAAGTCTTAGTCTGCCATTCCCACCAGAGCATGGCCAAGGTGAGGGCAGGACAGCAGGGACAAGGTGACCAGACAATAAATTGTAGAGCAAGGCCATTGTGGCAGGTTTTCCTCTCATGAAAGGTGGTGGAAGCTTGAGGGGAAAAGGCTTCTGCAGAAAACAGCCTCATGAGCATTGGGCTCACAGTGTGAGAGCCACCACCTGTACAAACCACTCCTGCAATGTTTGTCAGTAGACTACCTAAGCTCAAGATATTTCTCAGTAGCAACCATCTTTTTTTTTCATAATTCATCAACTATTTAACAATTTTTGGTGTACTGCAGTTTGTTTAAAAAACATCAATTTCAGTACACTACTACATGTAATAAATATCAGCTTGTGTAGTTGAATTTGCCCTTTTCATACGTTCCCCTTTAGCTTTGGAGAGCTAAATTAAATATAGAAATACGACAGTTCTTTCCCTAGAAATCAACAGCCTGCATTATTTTCAATCAATTCATTCCATTGCTCTCTTATTGATAGAATCCATTTTTTTTTCCTAATATTTCCTGTTTTTTAAAGAGAAAAGTCCAGGGAAGATTAAAAATTATTGAAATTCCAGTGAAATGAATAGAGCCATACCACATGTGACCCATGTAGCCTCTTTAGGGTGGTAAGATTGTACCTGAGTGATATTCATGGGGTAAAATCTCCTCCATCTAAGATCGCTGTTCTGCCCTCTAACTTGAGTTAGGTACCAAAGTAATTTCTTTTTAAAACAAACCTAAACAAGCAGATTTTTATCCCATTAACTTGATTAGCACCTCTACTTGAAGAGGAGTCATAGGATCAGGTCCTTGCTTAGTCTGATTTAGAGAATGGCTTTCACCCCAGATGTCTCATTTTCCTTTGATCACTCTCTCACTCTGCTGCCTTTGCCTCCATTATTTCAGGACACGCCTCACTTATTCTACATTGCAAATGCAAAACTCAAAAATGGTGGAAACATTTGCACTCTGTCTGAGGCTGGGCTTTCTACTGTGTACCTCTCATTGGTTTGTGTAAATGTTTCCCTTTTCCACAGATGCTCTGCTGAGGGTGTAAAGAGGGAGCAGTGTGTTTCATTTAGGGCTATTAATTACACTGCATCCAAGTACTGAATTTTGAAAATAAGGTCTTTGTGAATCTTTGACTCTTTAACAGGCTCAGGGAACAAAGATATTAAGTTCAGGCTTCATATTACTGGAAAACATGCAATTAGCACTGATTCTGGTCTAAGTACACAAATGCCAATAAAACCCCCCCACCTGTAGCTCAATGAGGATCTTCTTCTGCCCTCACAAAAAAATTGGATTAAGCTCTCCTTTCCTTTCAGACAGAGAGCTCTGAAGCATTTTGATAGCAGTGTTTGAAAAAGATTAAACTTACCTTCTGCTGAAGATCTGAAACATGGTTTCAAAAAAAGCAAATAAATTCTACCACTACATGCAAATATTCTATTTAGAAGAAGATAATAGCTATGGTTACAGTAAGCAAATCATGTCTTCCTAAGTTTTTAAATGAGAAACTTTTTCTGCCAAGCACCTATATTCATTTTTCATGTCTCCTCTCATTTGTTTTGACCACCAGCCATTTTCTAAGTATGACACAACATGTGCAAAGCAGCACCAAATTATGGTTTTGATATCAAATCCTAGTTCATGTGACCAAACTTAAAGACCAAACACATATAAGAGTTTTCCAGTTAATCATTTACTGTAAAGGAAACACATAATTTTCTTCATGCCAGTCTGTATATGAATGTCAGATTATTTTGAAAAAGTGTTTTTCAGCTTCTGACATGCAGATTGTCAGGTCTAAGGACTATTTCTAAATACTATATCTAGAAAATAAGAAACAGACCTATTATTGTTAAACTTATGTTATCTATTTAGCAGCCTATTTGTTTATTATAATATTCTTGGAAATGTATGTAATTTTTTTTGGAAGGCCAGCGGCCAGTCACTTGATCCATGTGCACTGCCAAATCTAAGAGACCTTATGCTGATTTGCACAGAAGCTCTGAGAAACACAAACCAGACATTTTGACTGTTTGTACACATACAGAAGGTAGTGTCAGGAAACAGCCATAGGCATTGGATCACAATTATCTCTGCTATTAAATTTTAGTTATTCCTGGAACACAGTTGGGCCCAGGCCAGCTTGCATTTTCCTGTACAGTTCCTGAGCACATTTTGAGAGTTACTAAAAGGAAGAGATCACATTGTTTCTGTCTTGGAAAAAAAAGTATTTGCTAATATGGGTATGAGTGGATTCAAGCTAGCCAGTTTCAGTGACAGAGAATGTTCCTACTACACTGAAAGTCAAACACAGGTAGTCTTTTTGTAGTTATCTTACTTTGCTCCAATTTGACTAAAGTATCCAGTTCCCATCCTCTCTTATTTATGAGTGCTTGTGTGTATGATTGAACACCTTTCTGGTTTTTGCCCTGAGGTGGCTCTCTCCAAATAGCAGCAAAGATTACAGTTAGGAAAGAGATGTAAATGTCATAGATGTTTTTTAAGTTTCTACCTCCTTCAGCAAAAAGATCTTGCTGGCCTGGGTCAAATCTGATATTTATATTGCATATGTTATTTTGGTCCAGATTTTTCTTCTGAGGACACTCAGATTTCCTATTCTTTCTGAACTGAGTCATAAATAAATTTCAATTTATAAGCAGACATTCTTACAGTGCTTGCATGTTGTCTATCTTCAGTATTCATGCAATTTGTGCTCAGGTCTTAAAGATACCTGTACATTACCCCTCACTTCTGAGCTGTTTTGCCTTTGCAAAACATCAAGGAAACACCAGCTTGTGTCCCCAATAAATAATGCAATCCCTATTTGAAAGATGTCACACGTTGCTACTTTAGTTGGGAAGACAAACCATCTTTTAAAATACTTCTAATATAAAAATCAGTTTGAAAATAGCATACCAAATTTTGATAATGAAGGCTGTAAATCATAATTTGAAAAATTGCAGTGGCAAGAAATTGTAGTTCCTGAAAGGCCACACAGGGAGAAAAGTGGGAGCAGGAGTAGACTTTTGAGCAGGGAGAAGAGGGAAAGAAAGGGTAGAGGAAGGGAGTTCTTTGTCCTGCATAACAGGATAGCTGCTTCTCCTAAGGTTTGTCACAGCACATGTTGCAGCTGAGACAGCCATGATACACAGAGTAGCCCCATAAAATTCCAGAAGACTTTAAGCATTCACCCATACAGAGTAACATCACACCTCATCAGAAGGTTTCAAACATCAGCCGACACAAAACAACACCACTTCAGAAGGCTGCAAGCATCTGCCCTTCTTGTTTTTCAGTCCAGCCTTTTATTCCCTCATGTCCATGCATTGCACCTGTGTGCCCTCTGCTCCCTTTGGTGTTGGTCAGTGCCCCTGGGCACTCCATGGCTCATTGCTGTCACTGCTGCTCACCTGCTGCTCACAGCTGTGCCCACTGGGGGTGAGGCTCCACTGCAGCCCCACTCCCAATTACAAACTGCGTGCCTACAAAGGTTGTCCGTCAAGACTGCAGCTTGCACAAAGGTCTCCTGCCATTTCCCTTCCTCACTTGAAGTTACAGACACGCATAATGATCAACTTAACAAGGAATAAATAAGACTGTTTCCTTTCATATTTTTGATGGGGTTTTCTCAAAGATTGACATGAATTATATTACATATGTTGTTTAGCAGTTAGCAAGAGGTAGCTGAAATGCAAATATGTTCATGCCCAAACCAAAACATAATAGAGGGCAGTTTGTGTGACTTAAGTAGTTATAATCTATGCCACAGAAAGGAGAGACATTAAATATCATTTAAATAAGATAAAATTAGTGTAATGAGTTAATAAAATTAATTTGGTGTGAAATTCAGTCCGTGTAAAGGACCTAAAATAAATCTCTGTTAGTGGTGTACAAGCAGTACATGGGACTTCTGCAGACAGCAACCTTCATGCCTTGGCAGAAGTCAAAGTACTTCATAAAGGTCAGTATAATTCATTTTTATTTATGTTACAAAAGATTATAAAGAGTGCTGAAATATATGAAGACATTGTCCTGAGAGGTCCAACCAAGGAAACAACACCCTGTGCTATCAAGAGTAAACTATCAGTAAACAGTGAATCTAGGGCTTAAAACATATCAGTACAAACTGAACTATAGAATTCCATACATAGGAAATGTGTAAAAACAAATAATAAAACCACAAATAAAGCACTTTTTTTTTTTCTAAAAATGTTTACAGTTTATACTTCACCTGTTTTTCTCAAAGATAGTTTCCTCTGCAGTGTTATAAACCTGTGATACATTTTATATTTTTAATTCTGGAGGGATGAAAAATAATTGTAAGATGTATACATACAGAATAGCAGGTGTAGTGATTCTGAAAATACTACTTCTTTTCTTTTTTTTAGCATGAAAGCACAATATGTAGGTCCACAGGAAATAAACTCCAGGTGTACTTGCAGGCCATTCTTAGCAATTTGATTTTTTGATCAGGTTCTCTGGGAAAACAAACTCCAGGTGTACTTGCAGGCCATTCTTAGCAATTTGATTTTTTGATCAGGTTCTCTGGGAAAACAAACTCCAGGTGTACTTGCAGGCCATTCTTAGCAATTTGATTTTTTGATCAGGTTCTCTGGGAAAACACAGTCTTCTTCTAAACAGCTAATTGCACACCTAGAAAAATGTGGAGCTCTTTAGATCAGTTTTTCCTGTTTAAATAGTTGCACAGTGTTTCTGAAAGAAACATCTCAGCTTTGTTTTTGTTCTGGAAATTTCCATTCCACAAACTCCTCCCTAAGAATTGGTAAACCAGGTCTTCCTTTGCGTAGTAGTTTCTTTAATATATGTGTTATTACAAATTCTAAACACAGTTCTTTTTCTAGACTAGTGGACAAACATAATTATTGACTGCAAAAGGAGATTCAGATACATTGTGCCATATAGCTGTTTTCCGGAGTAGTGACTTCAGGTAAACCAAAATTTTAATGTGTAGATATAAGTTTTCCTACCTGGAAGAGTAACTCCGTATCTTCTGTTCATATTGGAAAAAGATAATAAACTATAAATTCCTCTGAGGTGATTTTTTTCTTTTGCTGAAGTACACCAGACACTTGGTTAATTTTTTGTAGCAAATTAATTTAATCTAGAGAAGAGAAGAGACTCCTGTGTTTTGGTTATGTCAGCATATATCAAATAATTACTGCATTTCTCCTGTCCTGCTATGCAAAGAATTTTGTGTGGAAAATCCCTGTTATGTGCCACAATGATAATAGTAGAATCTTTGCATTGCTAGAATAGGTTTGTCAGTCTCAGGACATGAAGCAAAAAGAAAATTTTGAATACAATCTCATTTTAAAGTATAAAAGTTGGAAATACAGATAAGCTTAGGAAGAATGAGTCCTTCTTCAGGAATCCTTCATGCTTATACAGATGATGTATTAAGAAGTGAACTATCAAGAAATAGTGCATGTTATTCCACTTCCATTAGAAAAGCTTTTTGTGTCTTACCAGAGTGAACACAATATGTGATGATTGGTAACAAAGTACTCTGTCATAAATTGTTATTATTAATTATTTCTATGGTGCCATAGGTGTGTATGGCATTGTACAGACAAATAAAATCTGACAGATCCTAACCTCAAGGAGCATGCAGTCTAAATTGCACATAACACAGTAAGGGATGGCAATAAACAAAGACAGCAGGTGGGGGAATGCAGAAGGCAAAACTTCCACAACAGTGAGACATGCATTTCATAAGATACATATCTTGTTTGTTCCTATTTCTTCTTTGCTGTCATTTAAAATGAGTGCATAAGACCCAGGAAAATGTGTGAACAGTGTCTGGAATGGCAGCATATTGAAACCATTTGTGTTTGAGTTGAAGAATTCTGGAAGGAGAGATAAGGGATGGTCTTTGCAGTAACAAAGGGCAGACAATTTCTGCCCTGGATGACCTGATCTCTCAGTGCAGTGGGGAGTTGTGTTCTTCTTGAGATCATGTGTTTGCAACACCTCCTACACCTTTGTGTCACATGCTTGGGAATTGCTTTGGTGCTCAGGGACAGGAAGAGACCATCTGAACTCAAGAACAATCAAGAAGAAAGTCTAGCATTGGTGCAAAGAGTCTGCAGGTTTCAATAAGGAACTCCTGACTAAACTGAAACACAAAAAAGGAATCATACAAAGGTGGCAATAGGATCAGAGCAGTCAGAAGGAAGACAGAGACACTGTCTGAGCATGCAGGAATGGAGGTAGGAAAGGCAAAGCCCACCTGGAGCTGAATCTTGGCAAGAGTTGTTGCAGACACGATCCAGGTACACTGGCAGGAAAAGGAAGGCAGGAAAATAGAGGCTTTCTGTGAGTGGGCATGGGTCCTCAAGAGAGAGGTCATGCAAAATGATGAGGTCCTCACTGTTCTCCTTTACCTCAGCACTGGTGAAGCCACACTGGAAGTCCAGTGTCCAGTTCTGGATTCCTCAGTACAAAAGAGACGTGGACATATTGGAGTGTCCAACAAAGGGACACAAAAATGTTGAAGGGACTGGAGCATCTCTCTCAAGAGGATAGGCTGAGAGGGCTGGAACTGGCCAGCCTGGAGAAGAAAAGGCTCAGAGGCAATCTGGTCAATGTATATAAATACCTGAAGAGAGAGAGCAAACATGATGAAGCCAGGGTCTTCTCAGCTTGTGCTCAGTGACAGAACAAAAGGCAATGGGCGCAAACTTAAACACAGGAAATTCTGTCTGAACATTAGGAGAATATTTTTCTTTTGTGTGGGTAACTGAGTACTGGCACAGTGATGTCCATCCCTGGACATACTAAAAACCTGACTGAACAGTGCCCTGAGTGTCCTGCCCCAGCTGATCCTGCCCAGAGCAGAGCACTAAACTGGGGTCTCCTGGCTTCAGCCCCTCTGTGCTATACCAGGCAGTTACAATGTTGGTAAAATCAGAGAGTGTCCTGCCCCAGCTGATCCTGCCCAGAGCAGAGCACTAAACTGGGGTCTCTGGCTTCAGCCCCTCTGTGCTACACCAGGCAGTTACAATGTAGGTAAAATCAGAGAATTTTGTTTCACACCACTTTCAGATAGACTCACCTGTGACAAGAAAAAAAAAAAACAGCATAAGTATGATTTCTGTTGTAATTATCCATAGAGATAAGATACTATACTATTTGCATAATTAATTTTATGTAAAGATGCATCAAAGGCAATTTAGTGTGAAACATTTTATTAGGTTCTGTCAATAGCAATGAAGAGAGTTTTATTTCATTTCACTGTAGTTCAAAAATACTCCTAAGGGTGCTGTTTCTAATTTCCTGTTTGGGAAACCAATCGTGCTATTAGCAAAACAAAATCCTCTATTGTTTTTAGCAGCAATAGTCAGGTTTTATAATGCTTATGTCTTGGGAGATCTATGCAGACATTGAAATGGAGGAGATAAGTCAAGTGACATATAAATCTTCAGAATTAAATCCTGAAAACCTGTTTAATGTGATGTTTGCTGTGACATATGGTTTACTGGTGTTTCTAACCTTGTGACACCCTTTTAGTTACACTCATAATTAATTTGATTTCAACCATATTGCTAGCAGAATTTTTTTTAGAAACTATCCAATGAAAATGGTGTTTTATTGTAAAATACAACAGCTCTTTTATCAGCATAGATACTGAAATAATATAAATGTAATTATTTTTCAAAATTAAATGCTAAGGTTGAGAGAGAGAACGACTAAGACATTCTCAGTGTTGGTATAATTGCCTAGACCACAAAAAAAATTGAATTGAACCCAATATTTCATCAAAGTGGAAAATTGTTTCTTCTGTGTATTTTCTACTCTGTAGATTAAATGAGTGCACTAAAATAACGCATTAACATTTGCATACAAGGTAAACAGGATATATATTATATGTATGATGTAGCCAATTTAACAGTGCAGCACACATATACTAGATATCTATCTGATTAGATATTTAAATAATGTTTGTTTTTATTTCTAGTGCAGTTCTTGAGAGCTAAGTGCACTCAACTGAAGTTTATTTGCTGCTTGAGTCTCTCTGAACTGAATAATTTCTTAGAGAGTGCCTATGAGCTACCCATGCAAAAAGAAAACATTAGTCAATGTCAAAAAAATATTACATGGTAGAATGTTATTTGTCTAAAGAATACGGTGGTGTTTATTCTGGGTGTTTTGTTTGTCTTTAGCTTGCGTTTTGTGTTTATTAGGAGACTTTGTCCTTATGACTGTTTTCCTTTAGAATCAGTTCAGATAAGAATTTTCTCAGATCATTATGGAAGCTACTGATTAAGTTCTATATAATTACATTCATAAAAATGTCTTATTGTACAGTGTCTCTTGAGTATCTTCTAAAAGTTGCTGAATTTTTATTGACCTCATGATTATCCATGTGTATACTTGTGTATACTTTTGATTTTTTTCATACTAGCTTTAGAAAGTGCTCTTTTAAGGGGAGAGGAAATATACAGTAATATTTTTCTTTCTCTCTTGTGCTTCCTTTGTTTTGTTCTTCGATTCTTACTTTTTAGAACAGTGATAAAGCACCTAATTAAGCATAAATATATGCCAGGATCCTGTGGAATCCATTAACGGTGTGGGTCTGAGTGCTTGTCTAAAGCACAATTAATGTAAAACAGATTAAAAAACCCCACCCAAATCTGATCCTACAAAAGATGCCCCACAAAATTATTGATAAATTATAAATATTTGCATCCTTTAAATGCACATACTACCAATGAATGATGAATTTGATGCTCATAGCTGTCTAAGAGATCTGAACTTGTTGTACTGAATCATCTCAGAAATTAATCTTACATATAAGGGCTCTATTTTGCCCAAGTACTAATATAAAATTAGTAAAATTACATAATATTTTACACAAAAATTCTGCCCCTTTTTTTCTTCTGCTTCTTGCATTGTTAATGTTTCTCATTTGGGAACAAATTTTATAAAGGAAAAGTTGCTTGAAAAAAATGTTTCTGCTTTGTGTTTCTGAAGACTTATGAGATTGAATCATGAAAGGCATGATTGGGAGAAGTGAAAATGTTTTGTACTACTTTCAGTTTTATTATGAGTTGCATAATATATGTTGCATACCTTGTGTAATAAAAAAAAAATTGTGTCTGTGTTCCTATCACATTGATTAGGACTTTCGCAGGAACCATCTGTTTTATCACAATCCTTAGCCACCAGGAAGAAAAAACCTAGAGAATAAAGGAACTAAAAAAGATGTCAGAAATATTCCCAGTCTACACTGCTAAACAAAGATTAAGAAACACTCTCTCATGGGACTTGCAGTGTTCAAAGCTCTAATTTGACAGATGTGGAAGATTCCTAATGACAGCAGATTAAAACAGTTTCAAGGGGGTGATGACAAGCCTAAAGACCAAAGAAAAGAGACAGGGTAAGAAGCAACAGTCTTAGGATAAGTATCTTATGGCAGGACCCTGAGGATGCTAATCGAGAAAGTCTAAAGAGATGTTCAGCTGATAGATGTTGAAGGGCTTTGCCTGTTGGGAAAACTCAACAAAACAATCAAAATTATCCTTTCTGTTTCATATTCCAAAGTTGGAGCTCACAGATCTAAGTTCCAATCTCGCTCTCCAAACTTTCACATTATTTTTTTGCTTCCCAGTCAAATGAGTAAAATAACATAGAAGAAAAAGTGGTAGAAATAGGAGTAATTGAGCAAAAGAGATGTGATCTCTCTCAGCTCATTTAGAAAAATGAATTATTTTAATTGCGAGCCTGACACATCTTTATAGAGTGCATGAAAATATAGGCCTGGGGATTTTTTTTAAGGTTTGCCTACAGAGATTCATTCAAATCATTGATGAACAGCCCGCTGAAGCTCTAATTGAAACATTTAATTTAGTACTCCATAAAAATACCTTGAAATACATTTTATCACAGCACCAGCAAATATTAAGTGTTACTTATTACAAGGAGGGAAAATGATTCTGTGAAAAATTGATTTTTGCTTCAGAGGTGCCAGAAGGAAGCTAATTAACAAAATGCACACTGCATACATGAAGTAAGTCAGTTTTGATTATACAGTGAGATTTTTGGAGTGAAAGGACAGTGCATTTTGTCATCGTTTTATAATTCTCTTTTAAGCAGCATATGTAGCTATCTACATGTACATAATATTGTGCACTCTTTACATAGCAGATATTCATTTATAACTCAAACAAAGGAATCAAGGACAACTGTACCATAAATCAAGGACACATTGAAGAAAACGGAAGGTATATAAAATATCAATTTCTTTCTTGTTTCTTTTCTCTTTGTATGTATGTAATAAAAAATGGCTTTTGAAGAAATTCTCGGTTATGTCTGACATTTCTCGTGATGAATGCTAGTGTTCACTAGGGCATACTAATAGGGAAAACAAGGAACAATTGAATGTCTTGAAGTAAAATGAGGGTCATTTTAAAGATATGCATAGAGGAGTCTTATATGCTAATAAATGCAGCCTGTGTAACTCAAAGTTTATAAGAAGATGAAGAGCCACATGTCTCTGAAAGAGTGTGAAGAAGTTAAATCCTTCTCCTGCATGAAAATCTCTGTCTACTTTTCCTTTCCCCTAATATTACAACAAAAAATCTAGTACTGTTCATTCTCAAACTTCTCTGCAGTTTGCTATGAGCCCAAGAGAGAAATTTAAACAAGACTTTAGTTCTGCAAGTCTGGGGGAGTGCGGGGCTCTGCAAGCACTTCATGAAGGGAGTACATTGCAAAGTCACCATTAAAGTGCCAAGGTGATCTCCTGGAGATGGCCTAGGCACAATGAGCCCACCTCCATCAGCAACTTACTACACCAAAACCTTTTTTGGCTTCACTGTCCTGTGAAGTGGCAGTGGTTCAGTTATTCTTGGGGAGAATATGTTCTCATTCTTTTTTCGTTACAACAAATTATTTATATTCCTTTAAACAGGTAATTAATGACTTTGAGGTATTTTCATTCTGCTGTTACACCTATGAAGATTTACTTAATCAAGTGTGAAATTCCTGTGAATTTTAATGAATTAAAATAGTAATGTTTGACCAATTGATGAGTCATTACTAATGAAAAACAAGAAAGAAACTTTATCCCAAATTGCTTGCTAAAACTTATCAGCTTAAGCAGAAGGAAGCTGCAATTGCATATTTTATCAGTATTTCAAAACTGCTTGGGTTAAAATAAGCCTGCTAAAAGTAACAAAAGAAGAAAATCCATTCCAAATTGGAAATAACAAGAGAAATGTCAAAGTCCCAGAAAAATTTGACTTAGGATCTTAGAATTGGTTTAATATAAATCGTTTAATATAAATTGTTACATATATTTATATGGTCAGGAATACACCTGAGACGTCAAAACTCATAATCTTGCTATTACTCTGATTATATTTATCTCAGATTTTCTGGTGAGAGCATTGTTTATTCTCTGCTCTAATATAATAAACAAAAATTAAACAGAAAGAGCTGATTATGATCAAGAGACATAATTAATTTATGCATGAAAGACTAAAGCTTTAGAATGGCAGTTTTTCGGTTATTTTTCAATAGTTTATTTTAGACAAAACCAAAGATGTGAACCTTAATATGCAAATTACTGGAACAGGTATAGAAGTATATTAGTTTAGTAAAGATGTTCTGTGGGCAGCAGAATCACGGAAGCATAGATAGATAGATAGATAGATAGATAGATAGGTAGATAGATAGATAGATATTGTTAAATAGGGTCAAGACAAAAGAAAATCTGAGGTTTACATCTTATATTAAATACAAAACTGACGTATGTTACACTGTTGTAAGCAATCTAGTCTATCTCCTGAAATTCAAATGGTAAGAGACACCAGCAGCACCACAATAGCACAAGGCAGGACAAGAAGTAGAAATTGTCAGACATCTAAAATCAGAGGGATGGGGCTACTTTTAACAAAATAAAGGATAATTTAGTCTTGGAGAAGATTCAGAAAGGAAGAAAAGTAGAACTACAGCCTGCCCTGGTCAGATCAAACCCTCACCCTGCTCATATCATACCATCCATTTTTGTGCTCAGCTCATGTCAAGATAATAAATCAAGATAAAAGCATGAGTTTTAAGACTGCCTTTTAGATGTTCTTTCACTTTTTTAGGATTCTATTATGAAAAATCATCTCTTTATAATAATGAAAATCTTTTATTGTACTCTAGAATTACAGTATTCCTAAAATGAATGTAAATCAAAATTATGGAAATTATCTACTGAAAATTGAAATATTAATAATTATTTTTCCAGTTGATGTCAAGATCCTATAGTGATTCTATTTTAATAGAGAAATATTTACTTTTAAGCAATCATAACAATTTAAATTTCTTAGTAAAATAATAAGCAATGTTAAATGATTTCAGCTTTTTATTTTAAGTTCAGTAACAAAATTACATGCAGAGGATGATACACAGGACCATAGACCATAGCTAGTAAAAATATATGCCTCATTAACTCAATATAGCATCTCTGAAACAATAAATTAAGATTTCTTAAATGTTTCTTGAAAGAGGAAATCTCATGGTAGTATTCAAATATTGAATGAGAGAATTGCAGAATCATTTAGGTTGGAAAAAGTCCTTAGAGATCATCTAGTCCAACCATTAACCTTCCATATCCACCACGAAACCTTGTCCCTCAGTGCTGCATCTACACAACTTTTAAACATCTCCAGGGATGGCGGCTCAACCACTTCCCAGGGAAGACTGCACCAGTTCTTGACAACCCCTTCAGTGAAGAGATTTCTCCTCATATCCAATCTAAGCCTTTCCTGGTGCAACCTGAGGCCAGTTCCTGTTTGCTTGTCCCTTGTTAGCTGGACTGATCCCCACCTGTCTCCTCTCAGGTAGCTGTAGAGAGCAATAAGGTCTGTCCACAGACTCCTCCAGGCTGAACAGCCCCAGCTCCATCAGCAGCTCCTCACCAGACTGATGCTGCCCATCTTCATTGCTCTTTGGACACGCTTCAGCCCCTCATTGTCTTTCTTGTAGAGAGGAGCCCAAAACCGAACATGACTCGAGGTGCAGCCTCACCAGTGCCCAGTACAGGGGGTCAATCGCTGCCCTGGTCCTGCTGGTGATATGACAGAGCTCAGAGTATTGTACTAAGATGTGACAAAATTACACTGGAGCCCACAGCTGAGGAAATATTTTCCTTTGTTACTTTGGTCAATGCTGTTATCAAGCTCTTCAGCTGAATATTTAAATCAAAATCAAGTAAGTTGTTTTCAGTCTATGATAAATTGTAGGACCATTTGCAACAATATGGTAGGACACATGTAAGAATAAGAGTTGTGGGAGTCTACATAGGGTCAACACTTTGGTTTTATTCTCTTTTTTTTTTCATTAGAAGACAAATATATTTCTTTAATACTGTGACAACATTTTCCTTCTCCAGTGGAGAGAAAAGTGATAAATTTATTTGTTTATGTTTGTATCTAAGAAGATAAGCTTAAATTACCACAAAATAAAATGCAAGGGAAAAGTGTTCTAAAATGAGTAACCATTTGGAATAAGCTTGCTGAAAGAGATGCAATGAGCGATATTGACAGTTTTTGTCATTGCAATAGAAAAAAAACATTTCAAGCATAGCTGCCCTTGTCTTTGAAAAACAGATGTGGACAAGATAAATTATTATTTTCTGTTCTCTTACATATCTTATTCCTTCTTTATAAATCATCTAATACATGACAAAGTTCCACGGTAATTTAATATACTAATGAACCTTCTCATGTCAGGCACAATATCTTCAACAATGTTACTAATTTTTTATTTTTCAGATAGTGTCTGAAAGTGTATTTCTGCTAACACTGATGCCAAAGCAATTTGAGAACAACTTAACCTTCTCAGAAAGCAAACATGTAGAAAAACTGTGTTCTGGTATTGGTTTCTATAACATCAATTTTAAATTAGGCCACTCAAAACCTTTGGGCAAAGAGTAGAAAATGTATAACATTCTGAAAAGGTTCTAATGTTTCCTTTAAAAAAATAGACAAAGACTTCAAGATATGAAAATTTTATTTTGTTGTGATTTGGTCCTTAAATGCCATATATCATCTTATGATTTACAGTTTCATTGGTACTAGAACTGAATGACTGATCTACCAGTCTGTTAATCTTTTCTTAAGGTCAATATACTTCTTTCTGAAAAATGCACATAAATGTTTTCTTTTGTCTTACAATTGGCAATTGAATGTACTCCTGCACAAATTAACAGCTTGAACTTCATCTTTTCAAGTGCCTCTTAAATAAAGGTATGTTTTGAATTTCCTCACTTTAAATTTTAGTTATTGGACATCATTGTGTTTGGAATGGAGTTTATAACTTCAAAAATTTGAATTTTGTTCTGCCACTGCTGCTAGTTAATTTTTCCCTCAATTTTTTATTCTAAAGTATGTATTTTAGCATCAATATCTAACTTCTTTTTTCCCCACAAAAATTTTATTAGGCATTAAGCCTTTATTAGTCCACACATGTTGAAGTCTTCTGTCACTGCCCTTCAGTTCTTACCTTCCCTTAAGGATATAAAACAGAAAGAAGTCATAATGACTCTCATTTTCTTCATTGTGGCAACTGAAATGGCAAACCTTTCATTCCAGTGAGGTGCCTTGAGGCAAGTAGAGCCTGGCTTTGGGTCCAGGTGGGCTAATCATTGTACAGTCATATAATACTTGACTAGGTCAGCTGGAAATTTGAAATTTTTTTCCTGTTCCACTTTTATGCTATAATAGCCAAACTGATGACAAATGTAATTTATGGTTATTATTAAATTCTGGCTTTTTTCTTCTGCTAAAATGTTTTGTGTAGCATAGCAACTTTTGTTTTTCATCCTGTTTCCAGCTTTTGTATCCTCAGAATACTTCAACTGTGCCATTTGGATATATATTTCATATTACATGCACATGTGGTTTTTTACCTATAATATAGGAATGATAAAGTTCCAAATTTTCTTATCTTGGTTACCTGTTTCTCACTTGGTTACCTGTTGTGCTAAAACTTTCCCTGAAAATATCTAACAAGATCAAGTTTCCAACTGGTCCATCCTGTCCCAGTCTAGAGGGCATCAATAGGCCTGATGTTCCTGCCCATCTTCTGCTGGGGCTCATTTCACTCCCAGACACATCAGTTCCTGCCAGAGACACCCTGCAGCAGCTCTGGGCTCCTCCACAGCTCTGTCTGTGAGCCCACATCCCAGCTCAGCCCATGCCCAGCTCAGTGCCCAATGCCTGGCGCTGGGGCTGCCCCCACTGCCCTGCTGTTGCCTGGTGATGGGCCCAAGATGTGGGGCCCTGCTTTGCTCCTTCAGAAAAACCCTCATGGCTGCTGATCCCCACCACTCCCAGCCCATGTGCACCCTGAGATTTCCCTAACACCCTCTCTCCAGCCACATGAATCTTTTCAGTACAACCATAATGACCAGCTTCCTTCCCACTCATGGCTGTTTTGGCTAAACATTTCTATAACCATCTACAAAGCTATGAGCTTTATAATGCAGTTTAATTTGAAGTTTACCTTGGTATAAAATAGTGTGCTGCATTTCTCTCCTCTGGGAATAAATCCTAGTCACCACTTTTACCTTGGATGGCTGTGAACCACAGAGGAGGAGGAGCTGCTGCAAGTGAACCTTCAGAGAGACATAAGGAGTAAAGCTTTTTATGCCAAAGAGCTGCCAATAACTTTTCCTGTCAACAAAACAAAAAGGCAACATTATGTTAGTCAAAAATATGCTCTTGATGCATTTAGCTTCTGAGCCTCTTTTGAAGCACAGTCCAAAATTGCTGAAGTGATTGGCATTTGACAGGCCATTGCTGAACCTTTTGTTATTTCCTGTCACCTTTCTCTTCTGTACTATATCACTGACTGATGGGAGCTGAGAAAGCTAACCTTCTTATTCTGAAATATGATTTGATGGCAGATATCCAGCAAGAATATTTGGGGTTTGTGCATTTTGGGAAATGGGCAGAAATTCTATGGGCACAAAGTAAAAAATGCAAGACAAGATGTAAAAGTCAGTGTTGGAGTGTTTGCACGCTATAGTGGCTATTCCAGCCAGAAAATATTCAGTGTTTCAAAAGTTGTTAAAATCATTATCAGAAAGTTCAGAGAACACAGTTCAGTAAGCATGGTGAAACTAAGTAGAAAAATTGCCTATGGAAGGCCAGCAAATTTGAGTTGAAATAATATGAACATGGTTTCTGCCAGCTTAAAACTCAAGTCTTTCCAGTAAGTTAACTGATCAGTATACCTAAAATAATTAATGAGCCATCAGAAAGTGTTAGGCAACATAATTTTATTGATAACTTTCAAATGTGATGTGAAAGTCCTTCCAGTGCAAAGTACATGTCTTAGATGTCCATGTATGCATGTAGGGGAGGATTTATTTAATCTGGATTTAGCCATCTAGAAATTTTCTTTAGGCATCTCTCCTGCCATGACTATAATGGTGAGCGAGCATTCAAGGGAGTCTTCTTACTAATCATTAAAAATCAGTCTTAGCACTCAAGTGAATGTTTTTGGTTAACTGTAAAGGGAACACTAATAGGCTCAGTATTTACACTTTTGTGGAGTCAGTTAGGTCAGAAAAACCATGCATCTTGCTGAACATGAAGCTTATCCTCATTGCTTATTATGTGCTCACCCTTTCATCAGTATCACGGTTTATGGGACTATGATGGTGACAACAGCACAAGTGTGTTTTATGGAAAGGAACATAAGGAATGGCTGAATTGCACAAAATGTATGGATAAAGATATGCCGGCCTTTAATAATGCATGACAGAAGTGAAATGGTGTGCAAAGCACTTCATTTGCTTGAGAATGACTCATCTTTCCAAAAAATTGCATTGTAAGGGAGACAAATCACAACCCCAAACCTGAAAAGGTTCATCTATTACAGTGTTATGGACCATGCACAATGAACACGTTACTGTGTTTGGGACCTCAGCCATCTCAGCCTCACCAGGCTGCTGCCCAAGGTCATTCAGCAAGGAACTTGAATGGACTGAACTATTTTTTTCTGTGAAGTTGTGTGATAAACATATGTGCTGCATTGAGACTTTTAGACGGACTATTTCTGACTGTCAGGACAACATAAAATAGCTCTTCTTGCCTGTATCTCTCTTAGTTTCTGTCTTGTATTTGGGATACGGCAGCTGCATTTCAGCATTGCCTTGCAGTGTGTTCTTGGCACATCACAGGAAGTCACAAGCAAGGTAGGAATATAAAAATTAAAGAATAGAAGAGGAAGGAAATGCCGATCACACTTCAATTTCTTAAAAAAGAGTTGGGACTGTTCTCACTCACATTTTTTTCAAAGTGAAGATGAAAACCTTTACAAACATTATGGGCATACTTCAGTCACCTAGCTAGATTTTGAGTGGGTCTGAAGGCCTTAGATTTGCTTCTGTGTCAACTGTGTGTGAACCTCAGACACCTGTTTCACTTCGAGTTGCAGTGAAACAGCAGGAAAAAAATCTTCTCAAGCAAAGTTGGACACTTAAAATTTGTGAAAGATGGGTGGAAGTTTAATTTCTCACCTTCTGTGTAAAAACTATGACACTTCAGAAGAGTCTGAGCAGCAGATGACAATTATTGTCAAGTGATTTGGCAGGATATAGCAAAGGTTCTCCAGATAAAATATCTCCTTCTGACCTCCAGAAAAACTATGACACTTCAGAAGAGTCTGAGCAGCAGATGACAATTATTATTGTCAAGTGATTTGGCAGGATGTAGCAAAGGTTCTCCAGATAAAATATCTCATTCTGACCTCCATATAGTGTAGTCATCAACCAACAATTTCATCTGCATAAGGGACTGCTGTCTGCAGGGTCCTCACTGCTTGGAAGAACACAGATTCTGCAGCATTCAGCAAACTTGTCTAGTGTGAGGAAGCCTGATTGCTAGTGGTGTCCCCAACTCTTTCCAAACAGGAGCAAGTAAGAGCAAGTCCCTTTCACAGAAGTTCAACTTTATAATTCAAATCACTTCTTGCATAAGTGTACATGTAGACCGGGTGCAATCCTATTGCTGTTAGTGATGATGAACACCCTACAGCACTTTACATGTACATTGTTCCGTAGATTGCCTTGCTGAGCAGAATAAGAATTTTTGTCTTTGTATTTAAGATATGCTGGAAGTGCCTAAGAAGGGCAATTTGAGTGGACAATGATACATAGTTAAAAAATTATTGATCCAGATTTTCAGTGTAAATTTAAATCTTTCATTATATTTATAAACCATCAGTTAAGTGTTGAGATTTTAAACTCTGTTATTGTATATCCTTATATTTTTCTGTTAGAGAAAGGGAAAATGTGTTGAAGCACACAAAGAAAGAACACCCAGTAAATATTATGTGGTAGTGTCTGAAGACATTTTGTGTTGCATTGGCCTGAATATGCCCTTAAGAGACCAGGTTTCTCAAAGAGTTCAGTTAGGACTGAGTAGGCATCTGACCTACAAAATGGCACACAAACTTAATCAGTAAGAAAAAACATAATCTATAAAAGCGCCTGTATAAATAGAAACTTTAATCCTTCTAAGGTAAAACAAATACAGGGAGCAAACTGTCTGTCAAAAAAAAAGAAAAAATCTGGCACAGTAAGTCTAAAAAAGATCTGTCACCGACATTAGTCAGATTTCTGGTAGGGGGAAATAAGTCAAGCAACTCGCTATTAAAACAATAAAGTATGTTTTATTGTATGAAAACTGATGTGATGAAAGATTAGGTGATGGTTATTAAGAGAATTACAGAAAAATAAAAGGAAAAAAATTGTAAATGAAATAATGGAGAAAATTAAATAAAAACACCCAGGACTTTTCTAGACATTTGCAAACCAAATTGTGCTCCTTGAGAGACTGAACCCTTCCTAGGGTCATTCAAAATAATTTCCAATTCCTCAGGATTCATAAAAAATAATTTACAACTGTGATCTGATCTTACTGCCATTGTAATTGCTGCAAAAGACATCACTGAAAAACTGGAACTATAAATCCTCTTTGCCCTCAGTTCTTAGATATTCCTGTTGTCCAGATGCTATTCAAACCATTTCTTAAAGGATTAGGAATGAGAAATTACAGATGGAGTAGTGCAAAATATTCTGATATTAATAACTTTGGCTGTCCTGGTCCAGGTAGCAAGGCTGGTCCTACAAAGTGGAAAATAATATCAATATTTTGTAGCAACTAGGCATAGCTAGACTTTATTCATATCCATGTTATTCATATTCTCACATTACATCCCACACTTTAGAACAGTTACACATTCTTTTATAATCGTCAGAGACCACTTATCCTTGCCATGGTTTCGAAAGGGAGTGTGACACGCTAGGGAAAGCTGACATACCTAGACAGGACAAAGAGAAGCTACAAAGTGTTTCACTCTACAAAAGAATCTCCAGAAGCTGCTGGAACACACAGCTTTGATCCTGTCCTATCTATTTCCTCTGTGTAGAGTCTGGAAAACTCTGTGTAGCATTTGTCTGTGAACCATGTCACACAGCTGAGAGATGTGTTCCTTACCAGAACTGTGCTGACTCTGTTTGTCTCCAGAGATTTGAATGCTGATGAACAAGCTCCTCTAGGCAGTCTGAAAAGACTATGAGCAGACCTCTCTAAAGCAGCTGTGAGAATAGACTCAAAGAGGGAAAAAAGCTTTCCAAAGGTCATGGCATTTTATGGTGAAATCAGTGAGCCACAGAAAACAGCTCCTATCCAAGAACAGAGCAAGCAGAGCACTTTAAACAACAGAGGAAAGGAGAATTTGGAAGATAATGTATAGGAAAACAGGAAAAAATATAACATTGCCTACTGACAGTATTAGACACAGATGATGTGATTAAAGTCAGAATAAAAGACAGAACTCCCTCAGAAATCTTACTTGAATTTATATCATTCCTTCATTCCTTTTGCTTCTTAGGTGAAGTGGGAGAAAAAATAATTCATAGAAATGCCATTTTTTTTTTCTTTTTTTTTGCTGGGAGATGATAAGGGTTAAAAAAGCTTTCTTTTTGTTAATATGGTGTAAAAGCACATATTTTATTAAGTGTTTCAGCAAAAATAAATTTATTATTTCTAGTATCATGGAGATATTTTTTCCTATAATTCTGAACTGAGAAATTGCCATCCTGGGTTGAAATACTATGTAAAGAAGCAGAAATACATCACCTGTTTCAATGCAATACACAGTTCCTTTCAATAGTTCTTAAAATTGACAATATATAAGACAAATAAAACATATGAACAGTGGATTTACCTAAAATTGAATCTTGTGACTCAGTGATAACTCAGCAACATATTGATAGGATCTTACAAGAAAGTTTAGGATTCTTGTACTGGGTCTCAGAAACTCAATTTTTAATGCAGAAAACGTCGTATCCCTTAGGTAAAGCTCTTTGACCAAAAAAATTTCCCTGAGTGGTGTAAATGCCATTGCTAACTTCCCTGTAGTAAGCCAATTTGCATCAAATGAAAATATTTGCTTTTTCAGACGCTTCTCACAGGAGCAACTATCAATCTTGCAACTGATGTGATTATGCATAATTCTGAATGCAGTTTATCAGCCCTCAAGAAACTTGTGTTCTTTGATAAGTACTGGGAGAACAAAGTATCCTGACATTTATTTAGAGAGTGCAGATGGGGACTGGGGTGATGTTTTGTTCATGATTACTCTTGTTTCATTAGGGTAGATTGAAGTGGATGTAATTGAAATATTATGGTGTCTCAATTTTCTCTCTTAGTTCCTACAGAATATTACAAACTATTTTGCTGATTTCAGAAATGCAGAATTAGTAGAAGATTAATCAGTTTGGCCATTCATTCATCTATTTAAAGTTTTAGTACTGGAAAAATCTGGATAAATGACAAAATACTGCCATAATTTGTCTGAGGAAAGGACATATGTGTTTAAGTATGGAACTAAAACATAAATTTTCCCATTCTGAAAGTACTTAAGCAATTTGGAAGCAGCATAAAGGCAATTTGCTGAAGATGATGGAAACAACACAGCTGATGGCCACATATTATAAATACATAAAAAAGAAAAGCATTTTTACTGTGACCTCTTCTTTGGCTTCATCTGCTAAAATTATTAGTGTTATTAATTGTATTAATTGCCTTACATTAATTGTAAAAGACTTTGTAATGAAATTTTTTGTGTTTATAAACATAAAAATCTGTGCTGAATTGCGGATGACATTTTCCTTTTCCAAACAAAGGTGCAAATTGGTCTTTTGTGTTCAAGAATTTAATTTCCTCTTAAATGCTTCTAAGTTTTATTTTTTACTGTTAATTATTTTCAAGGTTAATGAACAGGAAATTAATTTGCCTATGCAATTTACAGAATCCAGCATTGGTGGAATGTCCTGCCATGTGAAATATTGTGACAAAGTGTAGATAAAAAAATGTGAAGGAATGAAAAACGGGGTATTTCTGCATGTGTATGCTTCTAGTATTTTATGTAAATTAAAGGCATTGATTAATACATTTGCAGTGGATTCCATTTGCAATTGCTTTCTTTCTTCAGTAAGACTCAGTTTTAAGGGCAATAATAACACAGACTCAGAATGCTGTAGTTAATTGTGTGTTATGGATTCTAAAATTGTGTACATGATTCATTTGGAAATCTTACAATGTACTTGCACAAGCCAAACAAATAAAAATAAAGGCCTCCTATTAATAATGATTTTTTGACACTTGGCACAGTCTTTAGTTTTGCCTAAAAAAATAGACACACAGCTGTTAATTGACAAGAAAAGTAATAATCCTTTGATTACAGTAGCTAAAGGCTGTCCTTTAATGGATTTTACTTGTCACTTTTAATTCTTTTTAATCTTAGTCTGCATTTCATTAGGATGGCTTTATCATTCTGATGGCCCTCCTGTCGTTATTCTGATTGAGTTAATGGGTTGTCGTCCTACCACAGAGCTCCAGTATAAAATATAATACTGTTTTATTTATAGTCTTCAGGGACATTTTAAACATGATTGCTTTGCCAATCAGCTTTTCTGGTTTTACATAGTACATTATTGTAAATGGAGTGCTGTATTTTGCTTTCTCTTGCCTGGTAGGTACTCTGAGCAAAGCTTCTGTCTTAATCTTGCATGACTTAATCTACCTATAAAATTCCACAGCCAGTTGGTGAGGCAGCTGGAAAAGGACTGTTATCGTTTTCTGTCCTGCTCTTCAGCTGCGATTTTGGCTTTCTGTTTAAAAGCTACATGCCTGCACTGCAGTTTTCCTAACAGATGATACAGGTACTCAAATATTATTTAAAAATTACCTGCATTCTCATAACATATCTATTAAAATAGATTTATTACTGTCTTGTCTTCTCAACTACAACTGTACAGCTGTAGGATGTGTGATATTTAGGCCTTTATGCTTAATTTACTTTCTTAGAGAAAACTAGTGTTCAAGGTACTGTATTTTTTCTGTGATGTTGAGGAGCCTGATAAACTGCTAATAATTTTAAAGATAATACTATTTAATAATTGGGGAATGTGGATTGGGGAGCTCATGATAACTTTTTTTAATTATAAACTATAAAAAGTATGTTGGTTGCATATAGAATAACGTTTGGATGGACAAGAGTATCTTTCATGTTTTTAGGTTGGGAGAAGCAATATCAGCAAATTATTGTAGACAATCCATTAATAAATTATTGATGATTATATTTGTGATACAAATCCAGCTGTGACACCAAGCCATGCTGTTGTTATTGACCCATATAATACAGTGCTGCAGAACAGACGTCATAATTAAAATAGGCAACATTTTATGATTTATCTTTGTAAAGTTACTAGAGCATTGCTTATATGACAACCTTGCCAACAAGCTAGGAAATAAGGAAGATATGTAGAAAATAGCTGCCTAAACTCATATACTTTTATGTCTATTTCTATGTAACCATTTAAATTTTCCCATCTCTGTAGAGACTTTCTAAAATGGGGTGAGGTTCACCAAGAACATTAGTAGCTATATTTATTGTCCAAATAAGGTTGATGAAGAATCAGACATATGCTAGCAATATGCTGCATCAGTAGGTCAGGTTTTCAGGACAAGAGATAGAAATGCAGATGACTTTTTAAAAACCGCCTTCCAGAAAAAAAAAAAAAGTATATTATATTTGAGGTAGTCAGAGTCTGTAGTGTTAAAGAGCATTTTTTTAGAGAGGGCTTCTTATATATCTTGAGTTTCTCAAATCTATTTCTAAGTGTTGTATAAGAGCTATGTCTCTAAATATGTATATATTCATATCTATATACTGATATATTTTTTATGCTCACTGCTCTTGCAATTAACTGTTTAATCAGAGGGGGGAATTAAACATTTATTATATTTTAATCAGTTGAGTTTTTCTTTAAGGCACACTTTCACATGCTACATTATTTGCAGACTTTAAACATATAACAGATATGGGACTGTGACCTTTGTTCTTTTGCTTTCCAATGCATTAAGATGCAGATGTTCTGAGCTTGGCAAATCATGTGCTGCTGCTGGTACTTTGCAAGTTTCAGATGCAACTATATTTATCTGTTCTAACCAGTGACAGAGTCTCCAGAAGAATCTGTTTTCTCTCGAAACCACCAGAAAACACCATTGTGGCTGTCTAATTTTTATCTAATTTCTATCATTATTATTATTTGCATTCTTATATTGCCCAGAAACCTGAGCTAGGCAGGCATTGCTTTTGAGTTCTCCTATATTATTCCTGCGTAAGAACAATCCAGTATGAAATATTTCCAGTACACTTTACAAATTATGTGCCATTGAGTCCAAGAGCAAGATATGCAGAGCTTTTTTATAGTAGCCAGCTGTCCACATTTGAAAACTTTTAAAATATAAATATTTTCAAAACACTGTGCTTGGCATGCTGGGTCTTTTCTTCGGCTTTGGCTTATTGGGTAACTGCAGTAGAATGGCTCACATCAGCATTGGGATATTGCATAAGAGTTCATATAAGAGCACTCTGATGAATCAAGACATTCTTCTGGTTCACAGCCATTCTCTTCTAATTTTTAATTATTTTTATATTGCACCAACTACCTAAGCTATTTTCCAATGCCAATATGTCATCAGTTACATAGATTACTGCTTGACTTGGATGGAATCAGCCTGTCCTGTTTTCTGTACCTACTTGCTTCAGAAGAGTTGTCTTTCTAGCTTGCCTAAAGATTGGCACACAGATCTGTATGTATTTGCATTTCTTTCTCTCTGCTATGAATTTGTATTCATGGATGTTGCCAGACTAACTCAGTAAATTTCCTATTTTTCTAGTCGGAGTTAAATGATGGACAAGAGCAGATGATGATTTCATAAGGGAACTATTAAAATGCACTGGTCATAGAACTGTTTTCATTTACCAGAAATGTACAAGGAAATAAAATGTCTCCCAGAAATGTTTTCCTGTAGACTTACTTCACTGAGCTGAATCAGTAGAGAAAAATTAATAAATTTAGAAGTGCTTTATGGAGGACCCACTTACTCTCAAGAGGACTGCTGGACTACCCTTAATCTATATCTAAAATGAGGGCTTGTTGACAGGGGTAGGTGAGTGGTGAAATACAAAAGAGACAGGAAAGACAGAATAGACATTTAGGGAAAATTGGAGGCAAAAATTGACAGAAAGCAGGGGAAAAGGGGAAAAAAAGGAGAGGGGCTAAATCAAAAATACTTAAAAGTGACAATAGAGAATACATGCAAGTTGAAAATATCAGGATTTTGATTTGAGCTTAGATGGATGGTATTTATTGCCCTAAGTCTCTAGACATCCTAGCAATAGATGGGCTTATCTTTTTTCATCTCTCACTGCTTCAGCACAGCACTATGGGTTATAATTAAAGCTGGTCTAAGATAGCAACAAAACTGAATAAATTATTCATTGAAAACCAGCAACATTTTCTAAATAATGTATTCAATGAATAATATTCTACTGAAAATAGGTGCAATATGCACAGTATTCTGTGCAGATTCAGAGCTGGTCCTTGGCCTGCATTTTATCATAACAGGTATAATGAAATTGATTTGTTTCTTTTTTAGAGGAGACAAGCAAGAAAAAAATTTTTTATTTCTAGCCTCACAAGATATGTTATATTAGTGCACTTTGCTGTTAAAATTTTAAGTTCATTTCAGTATTCTAATGGGCAAAAATTAACTGATCCCTGCATGGAACTTAGTTGCAGCCTAGACATTGATGATAATTATATGATATGGTAAGAAGAGGAAAATAAAGATAATTCCAACCAGATAAAGGTATATTTGGTGCTTCAGAAAAGCTTTCAACTCCCAAAGAAAATAAAGAAAAAATTGTGAATACCAATGAAATTATACATGGAAAATTTTGAGTACAAGTGATATGAAGAAGGGTTTGTCTAATAGAAAGAAAACTTCATTTCCTTACTGAGCTATATTTTTCTAAAAGTCCTTTGCAGCCCAATGGCTGTAAAAAGGACAGCAATTTACAATGGAAAGCAATAGGGAGAAAATGGGAAAGAGAGAACATAAAAATTAACAAATAAACATGGGAGTATAAATCACAGAGTATTTAAAGGAAGATAAAAGAAGCAAAATAAAAAGCAGTCTGTTGATCTAAGGCCTATGAGATTCAAAAAATACATTATAAGTAAAATGCCTTTTGTCAATGTTTTATACCATATAAGTATACAAAAATCACATTTTAATATACTTTAAATTTATATATTAAAAAATGATGCTAAGAAACCAAATATAATCAACATGTACTTGAATAAAACAAATAAGTTGAGTATGAAGCTAGTGAAGTGAGGTAAAAAAGTCTATCTGGTTTTTAGACAGCAGTCATTAATATAAACAATAAGATGTAATCTAAAAAAAAAAAAAAAGTATTTTTTAAACCACCCCTAGCCCAGCCATTGCTAAAAGTCTTCAGTCTTGCTGAACCTGTGAAATGTTTAAGTAAATATTAGGCGATGAGGGACATTCCAGAAAGCTGGAGGAGTACTGGTGCTGTGTCAGAATTCAAAAAAGCTGATACATTGTGCCAAAAAAAACATAAGCCAACTTCACTTCTTAGGAACATAATGTAAAATCCAGTGTGCAAAGAATTTAATCTCCTCCTATTTTTCTTTGGTTTCTTTCCAAGAGCAAACATCACTTTGTCCGGCTTATGCTATCACTACATGTCAGCATTCCTTCTTTGTGGTTGCCAGTGCAAAGGAAGGGGGACTGGTGGAACATTTTTTTTCTTGGTTCTCCTATCCATAGGATGTTTCTGCTTCATTTCCACAGCTCTGATTAGAGAAGACAAGGAATTTAACATGGTAGCTTGGTTAATAATTTTTTTAATCAAGATTTTTAGGGAAACACATCAAAGTCAACCAAACATTTCTTAGATAAGGCAGATTTTTGCATGTGTGGACACAGAAAACATACAAAGGAAAAAATATTATTTTATCTTGATAGTTTCCTCATTTTAATTCCAATAAAATACCTTCTTTTTTTCTACTACATAGGCTTGGAAATTCATGTGGAGATAGTTGTCAGTTCTGAATCCCCAGAGTAGTGAGGCTGAGATACATAAAGTCATGTTACATATTATATTCTGATAATTTAGGTGTTCAGAATACAAACCCAAATGTTAGATATATTTAGAACTGTCACTTTCCCACTGCTTGATAAAAAGTTGGGCATGTTATAACTAGTTTTACATTAAGATTTGCAGTTTAATTACATTACAAAAATATGTGGTTTAGTGCTACCTTAAATAAATTCATATGTTTAACGATGCTATCAAAATAATCTTGTTGGAATGTGGGTTGTTGAAGGAAGAATTATTGAAAGAATACTGAATTTTATTGTCAATTAAGTTGAATAAATTGTGGCTTTATCACACAAAAACATAGTTACCATTCGGTACAGAAGTCATCACCACCCTACTTATCAGAACTTTCTGAAATAAAAATCTATTTAAAACAGGAACACTGAAAGTAATTTAGGGAAAATACCTGTGTTTTGCTTCATTCAAATTGCTTTTGTTAAAGCATTTGAAATAAATAGAACCTCTCAAAAGTTTCTTGTTCAACAACAATCACTATAATCTGCATCTATTATAATACTGTGCCTTGTACTCCTTTGACAACAGAACTAAGCAATCAATACACTCCTTTTCAGCAATCTCTGCTGAACCAATCTCATATGGTTAATAGCTGAGACAGATGCGTTCTATAAGAATTTCACAATTGTACCAAATGCATATTGGCCTCTTAGTGCCTTCTGTTAGCAAGCAAGTGCTTAAAGCAATACTGCAATAATGTCTTCCTTAGCTCTTAGAATAATTTAAATGGAACAGCCAAAATTCATATTTTAAATCTAAAAAAAAGAGTGGTGTAGAGATGTAGTTTAAAATACATAAAAAGAAATTATTGTATAAAACCAGCACTGTCAAAAATCTGAAATGTCAGTATATGCAAATACTTAGCAGAGATACCCAAACAAACTCAACTTTATGTAGGCCATAAAGAACACAAACATCCATATTATATACAGCCTGTACTTGTAAGTGATATAGACTTTCTTTCACTAATCCATATATCTAGCTAACTGTATTTGTTTCTCTTTTATAAATAATTTTCCTTGAAGTTTAATTGCCGTTTCTGTTTATAACAATGTCTCATTGAATGTATAAAAATGTCATATAATAGTTAAGTCTACATAATATATCTGCACAGTGCCACAGCCATGTGAGGCAGAGAAACTAACCCAAGATGCCCTGAAGTGGTTGTTAAACAAGTCTGTGCATGATATGTAGGACTGAAGTATTTATCACAGTTTTAAGGTGCTTGATAAATATCTTATTGTTTCTAATATCTGCATGTGAAGGCTGACATCACAGAATCATACAACCACAAGATAATTCAGTCTGGCAGAGACCTCAGGAGGTCTCTGGTGCAATCTCCTGCTCAAGCAGGGTCAGCTATGAGTTCAGACCAGGTTGTTTAAGGCTTGTCCATTCTGGTATTGAAAATATCAAAGATATAGAACATTCAACCTCTCTGGGCAGCCTGTGCTGCTATATAATTTTTTTTATTGGGAGAAAGTTTTTCATTACCTTCAGCTTGAACTTCCCATCTTTCAGCTTGTGCCCACTGCCTTTCAGCCTCCCACCACACACTTCTGTAAGCAACCAAATCCATCTTTTGATAAAGGCTTTGTAGAGTACTGTGTCAGGTACCTCCAGGGTGACAAAGCCAATTCCTTCAGCTCTCCTTACAGGGAAAGAGGCCCATCTTGACCATCCTGGATGCCCTCACCCAACACAGAAATGGTAATTAGGTAGTGCAAATCTGAAATTTCCCTGGTAGAGTACCTTGCCACCTCGCTAGGGTACTTTAGCTTTATTACAGAAGGTCATTTTGAGAATATTAGCAGTTCTTCCTTTTACTTCCAGTCCCTCTCCATTGGCTGACGGCTCTATTTGTGATCTTATTTTTCACCTTAAAAATCTGAAAAAGAGATTAGAACTGGTTTCAGCAATAGCTGGAAAAGAAATGAAGAGATCTTTGGTTCACATTTTGGGCTAAAGAAATCACAAGGGGTGTTATAAATGATGTAGATTTTTATGACAAGAGAAATGTATAAATAATACTGAGTTGCTTAGTGTATTCTGTCTACTGATCCATTTTCACAGGTGAATGGCTTTTTCAGCCAGTTATAAACTTAGTATTGGATACACTCAAAAAGTTTTATTTCAATGAAAAATAAAACTTTGCTAAGTACTTTAAGATTAAGCTGTACCTTATACTAAAATGATAATCAATTAAGATCATCACTCCTTGACTAAGAGTAAAATCAATTTCTTAGTTTGATATGTGAGAAAAAATCATCCCATTCATCTCACAAAAGAATGCACTTCAGTGGTCAGTGTCTTCTAGAATTATTCAGTGAAGATTGTAATCATTATCATATAATATTTCTGTTATGTCACATTTGTGAAATTTATTCTTTGCATCGATCAAATTTATCTTCCCTTTGTTATACTGAAAAATATTATTTGCCTGAATGAACAGAAGGCGGAATTTTTTTCATCTGCCAGGGGATCCAAATTTTTAGAGATCTTTCAGTTTAACTTCGATGTTTGCTGTTATCATTTTAGTTCTAGACATGCCAGAGGTAGTCTTTGCAAGACAAATAAGGAAGAATGATAAGCTGGACTGAACTTTAGCTGGGTGCACTTGGACACAAGTTCAAGTCTAGAGAAAAACCCGGAAAGTCATTGAGTTTCTCAGATTCGAGGAACAAGTTTCCATAGTGAGTATTCTTTCTTCACAAAACTTACCCTTTCTTAGGCAAGAACACTCTACTCAACTGTATTTACACCAGATTTTAATAAAGACTCTTGAGTACTACTGCACTATAAAAAATTAAACAACTAATAATTTTAATTATGCTAATAGTAAAGCTTGGAATGTACAGGGACGAGAACACTGATATTTGATTTACTGTCAATATGATTAGCAGTCATGCCTTCTGGAAAAAAACTGTTAAAATGAAAAGTATAATCAATACCATTCTTTTGACAAAAGAGTGTGATTTTTTTCATAATTTCTGCCCTTACTTGGGGAAAAAACCTCCCAAAATACTTATTTCTTTTAAAGTTGCATTTTATTCTGATATGACAGCTGCATGCAGGATGAGCAATAGGTTTATGATGTCATGTAAGTCTGGCACCACAAACTGGTGAAAAAGGTCTATTTTTATTTACTATTTGTTTTGCGCTTCAATGTGTCATGTAGGGCTTAGAACCAAAATATTTGCACATCTAATTTGATTTGGCAGTTGCAGACAGTACAGATTATGTAAGGAAATAGAAAGTTAGAGTATTGCCAGTTTGGTAAACACTTTTCATGAGAAGTTTCAAAAACCTAATAAATTAATAATGTCAGAAACACAAAAGACTTCTAAATCCAAAAACATGAAATTGAAACTTTAGGCTATGGCAATTGACAAACTACATTATGTAATAATTAAGAGAATCAATGTAGCATTTTTCTCCTTTGAGAATTTCTACTGAGAAAAAAATCTGCAGTTATTGTCACAAATTAAATATTCATTTAAATCTGTATACTGGAATTAGTCTCTTTTCAAATTTTCCTAAAACCACTGGGTATACTGTGCTATTAAAAATTGTTACAGTGGGTTTTAGTTGATTTCAGAGAAGGTATTTATTCTGCTAGAGAACTTAATGCTTTGCTGACATATTGGAGTTATGTTTCTGGCCAGCTTGCTCAGTAATTTCTAAGCTTTCATACACCTTTTTCTTAAGTATGCAAATATTGATTAGAATTTTCAACAGAAAAAGGGCATTCACATGTAATTGCTGCAGATTATCCAGATGACAAGTTCATTATTGGTAGAAATAAATATTCCTGGAATTTTAGAGGTCACAAATAAGTTTGTCATTGCAACCATCTTCTGTTTGCTCCAAAAAAAGGGATGATAAAATGCTTATTTTTAACAACTTCAACAACAACAACAAAACCTATATTTATCTCATTATTAATAATCTTCATATCATACAGGCCATTTAAAGAAATATCTTTGCTATACAACCACGGTTTAATAGCATCTATCAATGTTTTGTTTACCATTTAATTGAAGGACCAGAACTCATATACCTATCTAATGGCCGCTTCATCCGGGCTATACCCTGTGGGTGCAGTGGTCTGGATAGCTCAGTCCTGCTCAGCACAGCCTGTCCAAGTTCCCAAGCAGCTCCCAGCTGCAGGCAACCTTAGCAAGCTCAAGTGATATCAGCCCTTAGTGATTATCAACTCTTTGTGATTTCAGCTCTTTAGCTTGCTAGGTGCAGAGAGAGAGGAGAAGGCCGTGTGAGGTTCCGAAGAATTTTTTTTGGGGTCTTCCACAAAGGTTCTCAGTGACAGCTCTTCCGCCAAACTGGGCAGAAGTAGCGGTTTATATAGAATACAGGGGTTTTGGAAATTGTGCAATAGTAAGGGTCAAAGGAAAGTGACCCATAGGCTTACAGAGAGATAATCAAAGATCCGAAGGCAGAAGAGGTCCTAAGGTCCAGTCATCATGACTTGGCATTTCCTATCATAGGCTTCTGGCCTCCAAGGAGCCATTGCAGGCCATGGGCCTGCTACACCTATCTTCCAAAAAATTTCTCCTTCCTTCTGATTAATTTAAAAACAAATTAATTCACAGAAAGTTGAATTCTCTCATTCGGGAGGGTGCTTGTACACCGAGCTTAATATCCAGTACAAAGCCATATTTTCCTGAATGATTTGGTCCTCCTTCCTGTGAACACATCTATGAAGGTGCTGGCAATGTACCAGAATAAATGGAGATGTTCAGTGTGCTTTGTCTCAGTCTTGACCTACAAAGACCATTAAGTTTCCAAATGATGTGTTTCAACATGTTATCCATGAAGTCTTAAATTTTTGTCCATTATTAAAATTTTTCCAGGCTTGATATTCAATATTTATGGACCTCAAGGTGTGGACAGAAATGCTGAGATGACCTATGTTTTACAACACAACCATCCTGAAAGAGAGGTAGAAAATTTGGGGGGAAAAATGAAATATCTTCTCACATAGGAAGAAGCAGATATAATTCCTTCCACAGGATCAAAATTAAATACTTGTTAGATTGCAAAACTGGTTGTAAGAGTATTAGTAATTTGAAGGTTTACTGAGCTCTAGGGATAAAATATAATTAAAAGACTCTGCCAGGATAAAAAAATAAAATAAACTGAGGAAGGCAGGTTTGATAACCATCTATAAAACCTAGCCACGCAGTGGTAAACAAAAAGTCACAATTTCCCTATAGAGCATGGTAAACAAAAAGTCATAGTCTCCCCACAGGCCACCCTCACAGCTTGACATTCAGGAACAATACTGAAATAGTGGCACAAAGTCTTACACATCTTCAGGGAAGCGACCAATCCAGACAAACAATCCCAGAAATGGGCAATCTCATTTAACTTTAGTTATCTAAAATCAGGTGTCTAATTTTTTCAATGCAGGCCCCAACCATTAAGAATAGTTTATCTCATCTACTTTAGGACCCCTATTTCACAAGGACCCTTGTTCAGGGGAGTATTTCTCCATTGACTGTAAAGGCAGTCTACAGTGAGTAGTCCAGTCTACAGCCAAATGTATTTTTGGATGGTTGGATCAGGCTGAGTAAATCTATCCATTAATTACAATTCACTTCCAGTAGAGCAATATTTGAATTGATTTTCACTGTGGATCTGTAGATGTACTGTTGAGGGGTAGTTTCAGCACTCAGCAGTTTCTTATCAGATATGCAGGTAACAGGTAGACCTTTGTAGGGATTCATACGGGGGAATGTCTGAAGTGGTGCAGAAGCTGAACACCTCATCTGGAGCAGTAAATTCTCGTCACACCCAAGGCTCAGGAAATGTGTTTATCTTTGTGTGTGTCTGGATACATACATTTGTGGATAGCCACCTTTGTCTGTCACTTATCACGCACAGAGTCAGGAAAAGGAATAAAAATGTTGAAAATTCCTGGTCTCCTGAGAGCACACAGAAAAGTCTGATCAATTCTAAGGAAGAGAGTACAAGAGTACATTAGAATTTGTGGCTGATGCCCTGGGGAATTATGAGATTATCTTTATTGTTTTTATTACAGTACCATCTGGGACTACTAGGCTTGGAGCTGGAGCCATCTGTGGCAAGTAACATGCAAACAGCCAGAAGGTGTCTGCCCTGCATTTGTTGTAATTTAAATTAAAATAAAAAGGACAGCATATATATTTGTAGAGAGAGACAGACAGACAGAAAAAGGAAAACAACTTAAAAAAAGGGGGGCAGGGAGAGGACAGTGAGGTATTATGGCATTGGTAGGCAAAAATATCTATTTTTACATTACAGCAAAGGAGAGGCTTCCTGAGGCAAGGATTCTGGATGCTCTGGATGCTCATAGGTAACCATCTCCCAACATATGGGAGATCCTGAAAGGAAGTGTGAAGGTATTTTGAAATCCAAGGAACTAATACATACACATTGATGAGTTCAGAGTGTGGCTTAAAGCAAGGAAGAATGAGATCTGAGAGGTAATACCTAACACAAGCATAATCTGTGCTGAGCTTTGACAGTAGCAATGGGTATTTCATGAGGATTGTTCAACTGGACAGATACTGTGTTCAAACACATTCAAACAAATGTGTTTATTGCCACATAGTTATAATTATTTATTGTCTTTCAATTACTGAAGGAGGAAATATAGCAAACTGATACCTTGGAAACATTTTCAGCTTGTTTGTGACTTGTATAATCACTAGTTAGTTATCATGCTCTGAAATTTGTTTTGGGAAATAAAGAAATAGTTACACAATTGAAGGAGGATTAACTGGGCCAGCTCCAATAGCTTCATTATAAACCAAGAGTGAAAACATTAAAGGTTTTTAAAACTTACTGAATGTCTGTTCTGGTCTTCAGAGTTTCTTTATAGAAAACCTGACAGCATGAGAATCCATTTAATGGCCTTGAATTGGAAGCTGCTCCAAAAGTGCTAGATTTTGTGCCATTTAATCAGTTATACCCTCAAGAACATCCTGCAACACAAATGACACAAGGTAATTCAAAGCTGTTAAATAAGGGGCAGTAAAAGCTCAGGGCTGAATATTTAAAACACGCCTCTCCTATGTTTTGGACAATTTTGACACACAAAGCCATGAACATCTGAAAAAAGGGAATAAAATGGAGGCTCTTCAGAAAATTATAGGCATTGCTCCTGCAGGGTGATCTTCTGATTTTGTCTCTGTAAGTAAAGCAGTAGATTAGCATGGAATGTCTGATATCAAATTTAATATAAGGAATTACCTGCTTTACTAATAATGGCTTTAGTACAACAGAGACAGACCATTATACTCTAATAAAATCATAAACAGAAGCCATTCAGTTGCCTTTCTTTTTTTCACTTTTTTCTGAATTCTTTAGCCTTTAATAATGACAGAGGGAAAATAGAAGTATAAGATTAGATGTCTGCAAAATGTTGAAACAGAGTAAATATTTATTTTATTTCTTTGTTAAAATTCTTCTCTGATAAAATTATACAAACAATGTACAATTGAACAAACGTGAATTAAGCAGCAGCAGTGGCTGAAAAATAGCACTGTCCATTTTGCAGATTGCCATTCTCTCAGTCTGAACTTCCATGGGTCTTTCAAGAGTACTGTGTGCTGCTGAAATATGTAAAGTATTATTAAATATGATTTTTTTTACAAGACTTTGAATAATAAAACTGAAATGTCAAGTTATTTAAGATTAATAAGTGACTTACCTTTCACTGGCATTATCAACAGTAGTTCAAACAGTGAAAGCACTGGAACTTGTTTTAGGTAGTATTTGTCCTCATTTTAAAATGAAAAGCAAATTAAATTAATATTATCTTGTGCAGTATAATTATTTTTCACATCTGAGTGAGAAAGGAAGGTGAAATAAGGAATTCAACAAAGGTGATGAAGACATGCTTGGTTCTGGCATGAACAGAATACGCAGCTTGACCTTGGTTTGCTGTATCTGAGGTTCTAGAAAAAGCAGGTGAGGTCTGTGGACTTGCTGTTCATCATAGAGCAGAATAAAACATGCCTTTTGAAGACCTGGTGTAGTTCACTGAATGCTCACAATAGCAAGCAGCTGTGTTAGTCAAGGGAAGGAACTTCTGCCTGCCAACACAGATGGAGCACCAGACATGCTCCAGCCCATCTCAAGTGTCACTGTGGTTTGCATCTGCTAGAAGAGCCAAAATTACTGACTGGCAGGAGGGAATTGCTGCACATAAAGGTCACATTCGGGACTGGATGTATTTCAAGAGGACACTGTACTTAGTGGCATGATCAGATTGTCCCTGCTGAGCTCTTGGTAGAGACTGTGGAGTCCAGAAGAGCTGCACAGGGAGCCACCCTCGGTGCCCTGCCATCATCTGGATGTCGTGGTGCTGTGGGCCCTGGGAAGTAACAATGGCTCTGGTACCGAGGAGACAAGAAGTGGGCATGAAGAGTGGAATGGAAAATCAACTATTATTATTTAAAATTTACTTTTTCTTTTATCTTGAATTTATAGGTTTGATGCTAAATCTCCAGGAGTAAAAAGAAGTCATGAAATGTAAGCCAAATAACAGAAGACTATACTACACTAAAATCTCACATTTTGGTTCATTAAAATTATTGAAGTACACAAACAACAAATGCTGGCACAATCAATTTGATTATATAGTCATATAGATCAATGTCTTACTTGCCATTTAGTATCACTTATTGATTTGACATAATTGTCTTCATAGGCAGTTCTTAACATTCATCTGATTATAAATTAACACACACTGTGGCAAAAGTATATACTTCTACATATTCTTTGTTATATTAGTATGGAAAATTACTAGGTGGTGGATTGCGAAAGCAGCAAAATAGATGGTTTCTATGGCAGCATTTTTTTGCTGCTGGTAGATACTTGAACAAGATTTGGCTCTGAAGTAACAACAGGTATATGAATTACAAGATCTGTATAATTTGCTGTACTGGGTACAGCAGTCACACCTGAGTGGGTAAGTATGGAACTGGTAAAAAACGAAAAGGCTCAAAGAGCCTACATGGCCATATCATTACCAGGCTTCATCCATTTCTGAATGCAGCCTTGTGCCCTGTATCTGTTAACTGGCTGGAAAAAGACTTTGGACTGCTGATGGTTTGACTTTGTACTTACACAGCAGCAGCATCACACGGCACTGTCCAGTGTTTTCACATGTAGGAATTTCCATGGTGCCATTTTGATTGTATTGAAGTGTCTGATGTGCACCTAGAGCAGACTAGAAGTGCTAATGGAGTGATATTTATTAATGAGCATTTTCCTAGTATTGACTCATCTGAGGTTCCTTAAATCTCCAAAACTTTCTGACAATCTATAATTGCATTGTTTATGTGCATATTAGCAGTGAAGTATTATGGTAGGCTTGATAGTTTCCTGATGCTAGAGAAAAATGTTAAAATAGGGCTCACTTTTTGCAGCCCAAAAAATGCAGGGGACACAAAGCATGACAGGACCACTCTGAATGGGTGCGTGCACCCACTCCTTGCTCTTCTCCAGGAGAATTAAGAGCTGATTCCTCTAGCACACTGGTAAATGCTGCATAGAGCACTGTAAGTCACATTTTGGCTTTGGAAATTATTTTATTCTTAGAGCTCTCATGCTTGGTCATTCATCGAAGTTCAGACCTATCCCTTGTAAATTTGGTGAGCTTTGTGAAACAGACAGGAAAAATCTGCTTTGGCAATGTACTTTTTAGAAGGTAAATATTTCTACATAGAAAAAAAGAAGATGGAGTTATAAAATGCTGTGAGTTTTGTAAACTTTATCACCTCAAACTCTGTCTAATCTCTGTGAGGGGAGAAGTACTTCTGTGTCTCTGTATGTGCTGATTTGAGCACTTTCAGTATTTTCTAAGGTACTAGGGAAAGAAACAGTAGCAATCACTGCATGTTATCATGTTTTTTATATTAAAACCATTAGAAATCAGATGGTGTGTAGAATGGGAAGTCCCATTTTGAAAAATATAGCAAAAAGGAAGCATTCAGTTAATTGAGCCTGTCTCTCTATTATCCTTTCTCATCAGTCCCTCTTTCTTCATAAGGAATGAAGCAGATAAAGACAGTGTCAGAAACATTCATAGTAACTCTGAGACCAAATCCCATTGAAAACAAGAGATATTGCCAGTGGGGTTGGTTTTTGGTTTTTTTTGGCTATAACCTTTTTATGTTCTGAAATGCAGATTTTTTGATCGCAGTCTTTGTATTAAAATGGTCTTCATTTCAGCAGTATATTCTACAAGTTAAAAGAGTTTTTTACCAGCAAGACCAGTGAGTTTTTTCTCTCCCTCTAACTCCCACCACAGTAATGATCAATCCAGTGATATAAAGGAGATAGTGAGGCAAGTGAAATTTTGTTCCTACCTCTTGGTATTAATTTGTGGTGGTTTACATGATCTTTCTAATGTACTACAAATATGTATTTGTAGTGTTTCTGAAGATATGATAAATGGGTAGGGCCAAGCAAATTAACACCACTAATCAATTATTAAAAGTTAGGTGGAACTCTATTTGCCATAGACCACCAAAGAGCTCAGACAAAAGATCTGTGATTGCTCAAAGCCTTTTGGAGAACCAGTTTTGAAAATGCTGAAGCCAGTGTTGTTTAACAGCTTGGAAGCCTGAATTCTGTATGTATGCCTCTATTGAAGCAGGGGATGTAGAACTCTTCAGCTTCTCAGACTGTTTTCAACTCCACATAACAGAATATTTGGTTTTGGGCAGAGGTTCTAGGAAAGAGAGGTTATTTTTCATTCAGAACACAGTTCCATGAAGTTATAGAACACTAGACATAGCATGTCTATTATAAATCTCTACAGTGTTAAATCTATCTATCTATCTATCTATCTATCTATCTATCTATCTATCTATCTATCTATCTATTTTCTTAACATTTTGCATTTTCAAAAGTAGACTAGTATTTTTGTTGTATGTCAGTCTTCATGAAAAGAGAGAAACCTTTTTAGAATGTATTTGAACAAAATATTACACACTGAGTGAGAACAGGATTTTAAAAATTCGAACTGTCGTGCTTCTTGCTTGCTGTTATAAAAGGAAATTTGACAATGTAGTTTTGAGCAGTCGAGGTGGCTAAGACTTTAGCAGTCCATGCAGACTCCTTACAGAGTAATGTATATGAAATTGATTTTATCTAGATTATTGTACATAGTAACTCAAAATTACCTGTCAAAGTATAATCACTCTCTTCATTTCTGCACTGCTTGCAAGTATTCACAGGGAAAAATTGCAGGTATGCTGTGTGATTATATAGCACACACTGAACTCTGGCATCCCTCAAACAGTCCAACAGACCTTCATGAAATATCAGCAAAGCCTGTAATTCATTGAAAGTCCATTATCTTCTTTTAACCAAAATACCCTGTGGCTAGAATATAGCCACACACAAATTTATCCTTACAGAAAAAAAAAATCTGAAGAGTTCCTTTTTATTATCATTTACTTTACTGTAATATTGATAGCACATTACAAACACCTACCCCCTGTATAAACAGGAGGAGATCTAGACTTTTTGGTGAAAAAATAACTTGCAGAACCAGGTTTCCACATTATTTGAACACTGATGAGGTCACACTGGTCACTTTCTTTTTAATCTAATATAAAAGAGAATTACATGTGGTGAACCAGCTGCAGAATAAGTGTCATCCCTCACCCATTGTTTGGTTGACAATTCCATTGTCCCTAGGGAAAAGGACTGTCAAGGGTCATCCCACCCAGAAAGAGATGCTTGGTCTCTACTGATGTTAAAAAATTCAATGTAATAAATGACCTAAAAATTAGGACTAACAAAAATAAAGAATTTTTTTTTCTATTCATTGGGTAGTCAGAGAAGTTAAAAGGACAGTGCAAGAACAAGTTTTTGCTAATATGCTTTACTAGGAATACAGGCACCTGCAACCTAACACAGAAAAGGGTTTGAAGTTATTAAAGTTTGGGAGTCAAAAAATGAAAAGGTCTCTAAATTCATGCCCTAATCTGACGGGGTTGACCTCTTTCCCTTGTCAGCTACAAGTGCCAGTGGAAAAGGTATGAAAAAGTTTCAGTTTTTCCCTTTGCTGTAAGCACTGGATCTACTTTCTGAAATTATATTCATCCCCAGACTGAAACATCTAGAAATATCTGTTCCCTAGAAATGGGCTATTGACAGGATTAACTTGCCTGGGCTTCCTCATCTGGTAACAATTTCCAGTGCCCAAGGATATTCCATCTGCTTCTCAGGTAGCTCTTCTATAACAGTTTGAGTCTTGGGTGGAGTCCAGTGCATCCAACAACCCTGTGTGGATGCACTGATATCACAGGAATCTCAAAAGGAACTCAAAATCTCCCACTAAGCCTTTGGCCATCACAGGCCATGTCGTCTAGAGAACAGCTCACGTTGTTCTGAAGTGGATCCCGAGGGCAGGACTTCTCACAGTCCATGCTCTGCTGACTAGATATTAGATGCACTCTTGAGAGCATCTAAAGTAAAACTGCTGCACAGGTGGGAGAGAAGATCTAAAGCAGACTGCTGCTCTGACAGAAGACAGACCAGGACTAAACACACATCAGGTAGTGGTGAACACTTGTGGGCAGCAGAACCAAACCCCAGCACTCGACTCTGTAATAGGAGAGTCTGGGCAGTGCTCGTTTCAATACCTCTCCTTGGGTGTCATAGCCATGAGGTTAATATCATTCTAAGGGCCTGCACTTATGACTACACAAGTTTGTGCTCAGTAGGACTACCTTGTTAAAGTAATCTTCTGTTACTCAGCTGCAAGTAATGTTTTGGCAGTTCATGGGAGCAATCATTCTTACAGTGCTCTCTCCGTCACTGCTCTTTGGAAAACTTTTCTTGGAGCTGGTAATGAGAACACCCTCCAGGATAATGGAAAACTGAGTGTGGAAATGTTCCATGGGGGCCAGAGGTCAGCATCTGTTTTTCTAGATTTTCTTGCCCTGGTATTGAATCTGTAGCTGGATCTTTTTGTGCCTAAACTGAGCAAGCTAATGGAACCATGCAAGCTTACTGCTGTGCAAATAGCAGGCGACTACAGACTGATAATATACTGTAGCATGCTACTCTGTGGCCTCAGAAAAATCTAAGGATACAAATCAAAGCTGATGATGGCATTTTATTGGTAGATTTTTTTTATAAATAGGTTGGTGCTCTAAATCAAGTCTGTGCTGTATCACCTACCCATGGTATGTGTGGTACATCATTATTTACATCAGAATTCACCCCAGGCAACACTACAGCTAGTGAACATTCATTCCTATAACTAGGATAATACTATCCTTATACTACCAATCAAATGTCTACTACAGCACTGCTCCATGCAAGAAAACATTACAGGGAAGAATAGGAAACTTAAATTTTTTTGTCATTGACAATAGTTTGACGTTGTATATAGGGTATATGAGAAGGACATGGACTGTTAGAGTGAGTCCAAGGGAGGGACACAGGGATGGTCCGGGCACTGGGCATTTCTGTGAAAACAGTGAGGAGTTGGGATCATTCAGCTTGGAGAAGGCTCCAGGGACACTTTATAGCACCTTCCAGTACTTAAAGGTGGCTACAAAAATACATGTAATGTTAGGAAAGGTCTTTAAACTGAGAGAGAATAGGTTTAAATTAGATTTAGATAATAGAGAGAAATTCTTTCCAGTGAGGGTGTTGAGACACTGAAACAGGTTGTCTTGGGAAGTTGTGGATGCCTTATCCCTGAAAGTACCAAGGCTGGATGGAACTTTGGCCTAGTGGGTCGGGTCTAGTGAAAGGTGTTCCTGCCCACAGCAAGGAGTTGGAACATTATGATCTCTAAGGTCATTTCCAACCCAAAACATTCTGTGATATGAGTCATTCATATAGCATATCTAGCATATACTAACTTTGCACACTGTTAAGCAAATTAAGGACAGGAAACATAATTTGGTTAATGAGGATTCTGCCTCTAAATGGTTCTTTGTATTGAAACACATTGTATTCAAAATCCACCTGAATCACTTCAAAATTCACCTGGCAGTACAAATTTCCTGACAGCCTCCAAGCCAGGTTGCCAGCTTTGGACTACAGAAAAGCACTTGCCTATACCAAGCCAAAGTGTCCTCCTGAATACAGACATCCTGTGCTGGAGAGATTAAACCCCAAGGAAAATATTTTGAACATTTCTAAAAATAACATTTCGCTTCTTGTTCTTCTCTGCCAAAACAAATTACTAGTATTTTCCCTATGGAAAGACTCCAATAGCATTGCTATTGGGTACTCTGCTGCTCTGAATCTGAAAATCCAACCAATAAATCCAATAAATGAAACCACAGAGGAGAAAAAAAATCAGGTGTTATTCCAATACACTTCAGGCACATGGCCAGGCAACTTTCATGTAGTTACAGGGAGATGGACAAGATGACCTAGACTATATGTCTTTTCTTCTCTATCAAACATTGCTATGGTTCTGTAATTACATCAAACAAAATTATGCTTTCTTCAGGCTGCAAGCAGTGCCAAATGTTATCAGTATGGAAAGGCAGGACATTTAAACCACTCAAGCAGGTGAAGTCAGTCACTGATATTATTTTCCTGAGTGCTGATAATGGCTGCTCAGCTAATCCGGTTCGTAGACTGCTTTGCTATGCTGTAATGATATTTGCACCCCTGGAAGACAGCCACACACTATTGAAATGATGCTTGATAATGTTTCTGTACCAGTTCCACTTCAATTGACCTGACTGCAGTGTTATCAAAATGTTCAGTTTATAGAACCTAAGCCATACTTGTGTCTCCTTGATGGAAAAGAAAAATCAGTCCCTAAACACAGTGACCTTATTGTGTAAGTTAGAGATGACTCTTTTCTTAAGCGCAAAATTCTCTTTGGGAGCTCACATTCTTTCCACTGCTATTTTAAAACTACAATCTGTCCTTCACCTCTACACAGAGTAGTCCTAGTGATTGACCCCATCTTCTTGCTGACAGGCTGAATGCATGGCGGAATATGGAGTGAGTTTTTTTAACATAACTCAGCAAGCCATTGTTCTTATTTTTAACATAAAGAGAGGAGTCTAAAAACCCAGCTAGCTATCACCCAAGGAAGAGGTGTAAAATACAATATGTTTACAAATTCCCCACTGGTATTGTAGCTAAACCTTTGTGCTTTACTGAGTTTGACCGAGTCAGGGCCAAATGTGGTAGAGTCTAGTAGGGGAAGTTACAAAAGGGGATCATAAGCTGTTCCGACTGCCATGGAGCCAGGCCTTGTCTACATGGACAGTAATTCCATTTAGTAGGAGTGGATCTGTGAATTGAAAGGGTTAGTTTTGAGAGATAGCTACATCAACCCTGTTCAGACATTTTGCTTTGGACAAGATTTAGGCTGCTCACTAGGAGCAGTGGTCCCCGCTACACACGTGGCTCAAAGATGTTTGCAGGATAAGTTAGTCTGAAGTTGTATGTTTCCATTGTGGTTGAGGGACATTTAGGCTGTACCCTGAGCAGTTCTTTTGCTGCAGTTTTCTTTGAAAGAAAGCCAGCTGCACACATCAAAACTGCTTCATGAACTGAGCCAAAAGGAGAAGGCTTTTGAGTTTGTTTCAGAGGCTTGCTACTGCTCAGCTCCAAAATACTAAGGCAGAGATGGCCACATTCCCTGAAGTACCCCTGCCTGGTACCTGTTTTTTTATTTTTAGCATAAATATATTTTAAAAGTAAATAAAACACATATCCTCAAATATAGATATTTTAAGTTTTTCAAGCCTGCACTGCAATTCATTTCCTTTTGCCTTCAGAATCTCAAATCTCTTGTATGAGGTGCCCTGGCTGAACTACAGATGGTGTTATACCAGAGCAACGATTATGGCTGTACTTAAACACAAGGTTCCAGAATCTGTTAAGAGCACGTGAGCAGCTTTTGTGATCCTAGAGTCCAACCAACCCCAAATGTCCTCAACAACTCAAGGGACAAGAAGGAGCCTTATTTCAATGAATGCAAATATGGAAAGCCCTGTTGTGAATGAGAATTTCAGAATTTCCTTCTGGTTGTTTAGCATGAGTTTGCAAACAAAGGGGGAAATAAGCTTAAACTCCACATGAATCTGCTTAATTCAAACAAGGTCCAGCCTTTGTCTTTCCTTCAGTAACTTTGTAATTTTTTTTAAATCTGCACACTGACACTCATTGTAAATGGAATTCAACACAGTGCAGGGCACTAGTCAAGTTCCTAAATTTTGCTCAAGGCGGGGCATAGAATAGTAAATAGGTTTTCTCTGCAGGGTTGAATTTATTCCAAAATTAGATGCCAGTGTCACATCATTACATTTCAGGGCAATACAACTAATTACGAAATACAGGATCTGAGCAGAAATTAAATCACTTCAGAAAATGTCTTGGTGGGCAATTTGTGTTTAAAAAAGCCCAGATTTTTTGTTTGATATGTGATAAATTTTCTGGGCAGGAGTATAATTTCTGAATCAAATAATGCCTGAAATGGGCTGGGTTTGTGCCTGTTGTATGACTATCTTGTTTGCTTTGTCACTTTAATTTTCCATTATTTTATTGTATGCTGACTACTTTTTTGTTTATTGAAAATATAAGCATGACATTAATTTCATTATCCTATTCTGCATGCAAGCATGTATTACATTTGCAAATGAAGAAGTGGTAAGGAGAAGCAAATTCAGTAAGAGGGTTTATTATGCATGCATAATCAAGCAAGTGCTTGTTTTAGAACAGTACATCTTGAACAGTTGTGATAAGGATTGCCAGGATTTAACTACAACTTTTATGAATAAAAATTTTTAAGAAGTATCTACAGAAGAAAATACTTTAGTTCATGGACCTCTGCATGTTTATCTGGAGTACCAGCCAAAATTGTTACATTTATTATTAGTTAATTTATTATGAGTTAATCATTATTAGTTAAAATCTGAAACAGAGAAACTAGGGACAAATGTATTATTAAAAGGATAACTTGCCATAAACTCTCATTATTTTAAGTATCCTCTCTTTTATGGGATCTTCAGCAAAAATGAAACAAACTGAAAAAAGACATTTTTAAAAATTAACCATAAAATAAAAATGATGAGAAGATTTTTTTTATATTTTAAATAATCTCAAATACTCATTCTTGTTAGCTTTGCAGGCTGCTGTAAGTTTCAAGATATTGAAACTACACAAGAAGCGATGGCAGATATGTTTACTTGAAGTGATTTAAATCAGGTTATGAAAATACAGGTTATTAGGAGAGCCAAATTGGTAGCAGGGATAGTAGTAACATAGTTTCTCTTTATAGCAGAGTATAATGTTGAAGCATTATTTAGATTTAGTGATGCCAAGTTCTTATCTCTTATATAGAATAATATTATATATAAATTTATAAATTATATTATATAAATTTAAAATATTAATAACATAGTAAAAAATCTACCAGTACATTATTAGCATTGATTTGATATTATATAGAACATATTTGCATCACTATTTTACTACTGTTGTAATAGTGTAATAATATGAAGTATGTACTATATAAATTAGATGGAATCATAAAATAGTTTTGTAGTTATCTTATACATACTATACAACAGACACTCAACAGAAAAATGTTGAAGAATGTATATCAACATGCTGAGGTTTATTTTCAGTTAGGTAATTAGCATGAAGATTTTCTTTCCATCATCTTCCATGGCTATATTTTTCCTTGTGCATTTCCTTGGGTGTTTTGTCATTTGTTCCTTTATTTTCCAATCAGCTTCTTAGTCACATTTTTCCATGCTTTCTAGGTATCTTCACTCACTAAAATTATTGAGGATGTAGTCATGCAGTTCACTGGGTGAAGGCTGGAACATGGGGTGCTATTTCTGGCACAGCCCAAACCTACAGGCAAATCTTATTCCTGGCATTCAGTGCTTGCTTTCACTTTCTCCACAGTGCTGGAAGCATATAGTGTTGTACTGAACTCCTTTGTCCTCCTGGTGATTAAAAAAGGGACATGAATAAATGTAGTACCACATTCCCAAACTGAACAGAAAATTCACCTTTTAGTGGGCAAGACATGAAAGGGAGGCCAAGTTTGCAAGGAACTGCTCAGACATTTAGCTTTAGGAATGTGTCTCAATCCCTGAGGAAGGATACATAAAGGCTCATTTCTTCTCTTCTTGTTATTTCCAAATGATATCTCATTCAACATGCTGGATTGACACTGGGCGCACAAGAGGCAGCTGTGATGGCCAATGCAGCCCTACAGGTTCCAGGGAGGAGCAGACAAGTCCAGTGCTGTAAAACTGAGCATGATGAGGACAAAGTCCTGGCACTGTACTCATCATGAAATGCAGCCAATCTTCAGAATGATGTTTTGAATAATAAATATAAGTTTATGCAACCATAAGACAAATTGTCTTAAAGATGAAGCCAGAGGTAACCATATACTTCACATATGGGTAGAGTTGGTTTTTTATTTCTCTCTGTTAAACATATACAGCAGTTAAGGTAAAATTTGTCAGAATTATTCTTCTAGAACAGGATAAGTATTTTGAATATACGAAAATAACTTGTACTGAATTCATAAGTCAAAGATATCTAGAAGAGGGGTCACTGAATATGGCTAAGTGTCCAGCATTTAAGAGTTGTGTCCCTCTCAAATGGGGAAAAAGAAAATGTTTAGGCTAGCAGTAACTTCTATTATAAAGTTTGAATATCATTTCATCACACCTGTCATAATGCAAACGAAGTCCTGATTGCTTTTAAATTACTACAGACGAAACTTCCTGAATAAACTAGTAAAAGCCCTAACAAATCAAATCACAACTTCTGCTTTTAGAAATTTCCTGTGGCATAGTACTTACATTAAAAAGGGTGGAGACTACCTCTAAATACAGCCAATGAGACCTGACAAAAACATTATTTCCTGTACATTTCTACAGTGCATTTGTGTTATTCTCCATATGTGTGGGACATGGTTGTTTATATTTGCACTGGTGAGAGCCTGTCCCATCAGAGAGCTGTTGCTATTAGTATGAGCCAGCTCAGAACAATCCAGCTGCACAGCACTGCATCAAATCTCATAACAGCTAATTCTTTGCTGGGTCTTCCAGACAGTGCACTGACAGCGTAGCAAAAAGCTGTTCAGTGATGAAAGTTAAGTGCATTAGACCCAAACCACCAGCCATGGAAATGCACTAGAACAGGTTGCTTTGGACCAAAATGTAAGCAGTGAAGTGTCAATAGGATGGATACAAGATAACAAGGTTTAAAAACTGTGGCAATAGGAAGTTTGTGCAAAAGACAAGTAATTACAATAAAAACACCATATAAAATAATTCCCTCAGACTTATGAATATAATTGCTATGCCAAGGTGTTGGTAACTGAAATTATATTTGTGTTTTTTTGTTTGTTGCATTTTAGTTAAGAAGAGTTTCCTACATAGATTTCAAATACTGGAAGGAAATGTCTCATCATTAATTCATTGAGTCATCTATTTTAATTAGATCAAGAGTTAGAGAGCTCACACACTTGTATTCATATTCATTAAGGAAATGCACTGTTACCTAATAAGATTGTGCTTTCTTTCATGACACAAATGGTTGGACTAACAGGTTATAAAAATCAAAGTTAGGAACTACTATTCACTTATGTTGCATTAAAATTGTTAAATATTCAGCACAGAATTACAGTTAAAAAATAAAGAAGAATCCAGAGAGTCTGTAATGGATATAAATGCAATCATTTCTTTAAGACTCATTCTTTGGAAATACGACACACAGAAAGGCAAGAAATTTAATGATGGTAATCTTGGAGCTGAGAACTCCCCATTTGTATTTATAATAGGTGATGGTGAAGCCAGAAATATTCTTTCAAGTTGAGAGATGTCAGCCTGGCTCATTTTTCTGAAATCAAGCACCTCTGCATTGCCCTGTGCTCAGTAAATTCATGGGATTAATGGACACCCCAGGAGACCTCATTTTACAGCATCAAACAGCAATCAGCTGCTTGAGTTGTTGTCTCAGGAAGCCTCAGGTCTCCACAGCGGCACCAGAAGTGTTCATTATGTGTAGGTAACATATTCCCAGCCAAGCACTTGTGACACAATTAGCTCTCTGTTATATAGTTTATTCTTTTGAGGGAAGATGAGGATGGATCATCTTTCATTTGTTCAACAAAGTATCTGTTTAAGACCTTTTGTGTCCCAGACACTGGCATTTTATTTTAAATTGTGTGTTGCATTATACAGCTCTGTTCCTAATACTAACATGATGAACTCAAGAACACAATAGATGTTTGCTGTCAATTTTGTACCATATTAGTATTTTACTCACAAAATACCATGGCAGGAAAAAAAAAAACCCTAGTCTTTTAAACAGATATTTTCCTCTTCTACATCTTGATTTGTTTTGGTTTTGTTTTTTTTTTTTTCAAATCTGTCTCTGCAAAAATGTGCTCATCCTCTCTTCTATTAATCTTAATAATCTCAGTAAATCCCCTGGATCTAAATGGTATCTTCCATTTTGTTTGTTTGTTTAGTTTTCCCATTCATTATGCTTGTTATAGCTGGATCTTACAGTCTCATTAGAATCAGTTTCAAAGCTTTCATTGAGTCCAGCCTTGCTGGGCCATGCTGGATCCTGGGCTGGAGATGGAGGCAGCTGCAGCCATGTTTGTTCCAGCTTCTGGGAATGGACTTCACCAAGACATGAGGATAGGCTGGAGCATTTCAGGTCAACATTTTCTGATACCTTTCGTGCCCTTTTGCAGTTTCTTTAAACTGGGTGATAGCATAGAAGGAGAAGTGGGTAACTGGCATACAGTGTCACAATTTATCATGAGCTTGGGGGTATCTCCACATCCTCATGAAGGCCAGGAATTTGCTCTAAAGATATATTCTGGCTACATTTTTTTTTCTATGAATAAATCATCAAAAATATTGCAGACTTACAGCTGATTAATGAAGATCACTACCAATTATACAACCTGGCAGAAGAAGAAGAAACTGGCAGGAAGGAGCAGAATTCTGTTTCTTTCTTGGGTTGTAATGTGAAGTAAAGGAAGGACTAGAAAAAATAGAAGGCACGGAACAAAAAAACGAAGTCACACAGGATCACCTGTAAATTGAACAGGATACCATGGGATGTAAAAATTCTGTTGTGTACCCTTGGAGTGGTTGTACACTGAGTTTGAAAACTCAAGAAAACCACTTGGCACTTGGATACCAATATTCCTTCTAGGCAGTTATTTCCTGCTTCAAGGCTGAAGAATATGGGATGACAGAGAGTTTAACTTTGGAAATTGCCATAAAGGTGCCATTAATCTACAAGCTGAGTGTCCAGTTGTATTTAAAAATCAACTAATTTTAATTGCCCTATGTGCAGCAGGGTGAGTTTCAAGCCATAAGCACTGGGATAAAATAGAGGTAGAAAAAGTATTCCTTTCTTCCTTCCTTCCTTCCTTCCTTCCTTCCTTCCTTCCTTCCTTCCTTCCTTCCTTCCTTCCTGCCACACTCACATCTTTCATATCGCCTTCTCTCTGTCCCTCCCATGCATTTTTTCCAATCAGAATGCAAATATTATACTTTCATCTAAATAAAAAGATTCTCTATTTTTTTTTTTTTTTGCTTTAGGTCGGGTCACAGAATTGTAGCTCGTATAAAACTGCAGAGTTAGCAACAGAAAGTATATAGAATTTTATAACTCACATGAATGCATTTGGGGAGCAGAGAAAGAAGGATATATATGTGTGTGCAAATAAACTGTTTTTCCATTTGGACTTTATAGAGCAATTTGGAATTCTTTCTTTTTCCCTTGGATAACCTCAGGTTCTGAGAAAAAACAAAGCTTGCATAAATCAGTGTTCTGGCCTTCTGTTAAAAAACCAAACAAAAAAAAACCCCAAACATGTAAAGGTAATGTGCAGAAATGCCCTGATTTCTGATTAAAAACTTGTCATCAAATGCACAATGCAACAGTGTTGCAGTAGAGTGCAATAGATGAGTTTTAAGTGAAGGTGAATGGTATAAATATGATGCAAGTGTATGATTAATGCTTACCCTGTAAGACATTTTCTGAAGTAGATTACAAATATTCATAACATAAGAGATAAATTGACCAATCTGGATTTACTAATAGTTTATTAATATTTTATCATAAAATTAAAAATTATTCTCAGTTGCTATGAGCAAAGAAACCCACTGACATTAGAAGTATTGCATCATTTATGATATTGAATAAGTCTACATGAACTGGTTGTAGTATTGCAGTATCTGCAAAGAAAGAGCCCAACAACATTAAAAGAGAGAGATTTAATGTTTCAATCTATTGTTATTAAAGATTATAAAATGCTATCTGATATGATTAGCCTGTGTTTTGTGAAAAAGCCACTTAATAAAAATGGTTCTAACAGCTGTATATAAGTTGTGTGATAACTATTATTAACTCATATCAAATGCTGTAATCCTACAAAACTTCCTACAAAATTTCCTAAACAATGATCAAAATCATTGTTGCAAAGTGCTTTTAGCCAGCTCAGACATGAAAGACACTACATATAAGATATATATATATATATGTGTGTGTGTGTGTGTGTGTGTGTGTGTTTTATAGAAGAAGCCTTTAGGTCAAAATGTACAAAGATCCTAAAAAACGTCAAGTACTTTTAATCTGAAAAGTGGTGACAGACAAAGAAATACATCACATCAGCCCATTAAATGCAGTGCTAGAACATGCATTGTACTCTAAAAATCACAAGTGGAAAAGTGAGAATAGCAAGACACAAATGGAGGACTAACTCTTCAGATTAATTGATAATACCTCACTCATCTGAAAAGGAGTAAAAGAAATGATCACCTGAGAGGAGGAGAGAGAAAGTAGTATGAATCAGTGAACAAATTGAAGGAATTGACTTTGAATGGAAGGCAGACAAAAATGTCACAATCAGATTCACTGAAGGACTCACATTTGTGCAGAAAAGCAGGACTATAAGGAAAAAGAAGTGGATGATGGGTTTTTTGCTTCTTCTTCATAACAGGAACAGTTATTCTGTCCAGCTTAAAAAAACCATTTATATTCTATCTACATTTTTTCACAGTCAGTCATATTGACATGTAAGATCAGTGAACCATATCTGCAGAGTAGCTGGAAATATAGTGAGATTCTCTATAATTTTTTATCTTTTTAATCTTACCCAAAAAGATGTTAGAATTTTTTTAAATGCCTAGAATATAATCCTAACTGTAAGAAACCCACACCTGTTTCCACTTACCCCAGAAATCATTTCAGCCTCTACCACCACTAATTTTGACAGTTCTTTGTGTTCACAGGCTGTCCTTGAGTCATAGTTCTTCATCTTCTTAGGGCTGTTGCTCTACTTACTGAATTGCAACATTTTTTGTTGTTCTTTAATGGCAGTGTTTGTATTTTGAAATTGTTCTTTAATGACTTTATGCTTGGAAGCCCTTTCAAAGCAATAAGTCAAATGCTAATGCTAGCATTAATATAGGGGATAGATTAACAAAGAGGCCCAGAGATAAAAAATCAAGCAGCAAGACATTAATCATTAAGCAGATTTAGAGTAACTTAAGATTTTCCCAAATTTTCAAATCAAATTTAGTCAACCAAATCACATCATATATTCCCCCTCATAAATATATCATGCTTCGTCTTAAAATGCCACCTTCAACTTCAATGTGAAAGTTGTCCTTACATCTTTTCCACTGATGATGAGAAACCTTATATATTCCAGTCTAAATAGATGAATATATTGAAATATAAGTGAATATAATAATTTCTATTTCTATTGTATATGAATTACATATGCATTTATATCTATCATTTGGTCTTTATGCCTGAGTGTATTTCCCAGTCTGTACGGAAATTGTTTATTTGCTGTATTCAATTTAATTTCTTTTTTAATCTGAATCTCAATAGTTGCTTAATGCATGGGAGCAGATCCTTTATCACTTTCTTTTACAGCTGGGGGTTGTCCTCACTCAGGTGGAGGACTTTACATTTGGCATTGTTGAACCTCATGCTGTTCACATGCATCCACCTGTTCAGAGCTTGTCCAGCTCTCTCTGGATGGCATCCCATCCCTCAGGCATGTCAACCTCACCACTCAGCTTCTTGTCATCTGCAAACTTTCTGTAGGTGCACTTGATCCCACTATGTCATCCATGAGGTTATTGAACAGCACTGGGCCCAGAATGGCACTGTGGGGACACTGCTCAACACTGATCTCCATTTTATCCCTTGAGATTTTCTCAAATTGAACTTTCTTTCAATTTATGTTATTTCCCCTCTATTTTTAATATCCTCTTTAATCTGGATTTATTTTAGAACTCATGTTTCTGCACTGCATGCAATTCCAGGCAGTTTATTCTCAGTTAAAAAAATTATATTTTGATAATTATTCTGCCATGTTTTAACTCCAGCTGAAAACTAATCTACTATGAAGAAAGTTAACATTATCCCAGCCAAAACCAGTACATCATTCCCTTTAGTTATATCCCTTTGCAATATAAAATTATGCTAATGCTCAAATTTGATTAATTGTAATTTTTTCTAAAATTAAACAGAATACATACAATTTTGTATGCAACTTACAGTTAAGTACCTAATTACCTTTAGATGTCAACTCTTGATCACATTTTCAGAATGTGAACTCAATTCCACCAGTTTCTGAAAATGGGGAGAAAAATGTTGGGATGTTTGAAAAATGCCCTCTATATCCACACCAAAGAATTTTAGTGGTTGTATGCTCCATTTGTAATGTTGAAAATGAGTATAGCAAATCTCAAACTTCAATTCCTTTATAAAGTTACCAGAAGCAACCATTTGTCTTAGAAAATAATAAATTTTCTGAAGTTCTAATGGATCTGTTCACGTTCTCTGAATTCTTATGTCCTATAAGGTTTGTTCCAATCAGCACTGATGATTTTGATAGTAAATGGGTTAGGAATTGGTTTACATATTCTATTAGTCCCAGCAGGGTTGTACTCTGGGAGTCCTGTAGGACCTGCTAAAAGCATTGCACGTCTCAGCATTCTAGTAGCAAATGGATGTGCACATAATTGAAAATGTTACAGTAATTGGCTGAGTGTGAAAAATATGAAGATGTATTTATTTGCAGAAGTTAGGTGTTGCCCTCTATGAGTCAGCTGAGAATGGCAGCATTTACTGCCTTTGAAGAAAAAATCCTTTGCAATAGATAGCTCTGTAAATCCTCACTGTAGATCCCACAGTGGCAGAAACTATGCATTGAGTTTTCAAGATGGAGAATGGCAGAACATATGTGAGATAAATGAAAATGTTCTGTACTGCCAGCTATTATGGCTGAACAAATCACTTGCTTTTTATTCTAGCTCCACAGCTAAACTTCCCTAGGAAAGTCTTTAGGTCAGTGAACAGTCTTCTCCAGGGAGAAAAAAAAAAAAAAAAAGAGCTTTCAGGGAAAAGTTCATTAATTTCAAACAGCCTGATGTTCAGTTACATATCTTAATATCAGGGCATTTTTGTGGTACTCAAGTTTCCCACTGCACACAAGTACTTTGATTACTTCCTGCATTCTGTCATCTGCCTGCTGAGTTTTTAAGATTGTTTAAAATCTATCTCACTCTAGCTGCAGAAGAAAATATATAAGGACATTAAAATTATGTGCAGATATCCCTAAAACTGGTGAATTTGTAAGATGTGGTGAACGAGCACTCAAAATGAAGCTTCTACGACTGCTATTTCTACACATCTATGCACATGTCCTGACCACCCAGAGATGTTTTTTATCAGCCTAGGCAGTTCTATATATTTCCCTCAAAAATATTATTTACAGCTGCTCATACTTATGATCCAATGAAAATATGAATTACAGATTGGATCTAGTTGGCCTAATTTAGGCATGTAATTTACTTTTAAACCCCTGTTCCCTACACTTCTGCTTGAAGATCTCTCAAGTACATCTATGTTTTCTCAAACTGTGGGAAACAAACTGTCTCAAAGGCTTCATCTACATTTTGGTCTTCCCAAAAAAAGTACAGACACCCCAGGACAAACTGACCCTATGTCCATTTTGCCTGAAGTCTCCTCTGTCTGGTACTGTAAGGTGTAATTATTATATTGGGTTTTTATTTCAGTCTGTGTGATGAAGTGTAAGGGCTATGTTAAACCACAGCTGGGATAGTTGTTTTGTGACATGATGCTGCATGTTTTCTTATGGCATGAAAATGTTGTTTTCTTTGACAAAATCTTTTGGGTTATGATAAGGCTATATAGGGCATGGAGAGGTTTGTGGTTTCTCATCCTTGCTGCCTGTAGAGTGTGGTCCCTGCACCAAATGTTACTCTGGAACTGCAATAATTTTTATCTCAAAGGGAACTCTGAAATGAAAAAGTCTAGGAATGAACTATTACACATGGAGTGGGAATGATAGAGGGTCAGATTCTAGAGTGTGGTCCTGCACCAAATGTTACTCTGGAACTGCAATAGTTTTTATCTCAAAGGGAACTCTGAAATGAAGAAGTCCAGGAATTAACTATTACACATGGAGTGGGAATGGCAGAGGGTCAGATTCTAAAAGCCAAGTTATTTGCTAGTGTAGATGTAGCAAATAGTATTTTACAGCTGGCATTTCGCCAATACTGAGTCAAGTGGAATAATTACCCTCAGCATCTTACTTATAACATCACTATTAACATGTCAGAATGTGATTTGCCTTGACTTTCATTGTTGACTTTCATTTGGTTTCTTTTCCACTCTAACTCTTGGACCTTTTTTCTTGCCTTTGCAATTTTTTATGCAGCAATTCCTAATCTAGTATTGATGAACGTGATTTCCCCCTCCAAAGTGCAGCACTTGACAAACAACTTACTGAATTTTATCTTGATGATTTAAGATCATATCTGAAGATTATTACAGTAATTTTGAATCTTAATCCTAGTCCCTAAAGCATTTATATGCCCTATGCTGTTAATTAGTATCATTCATAGATTTCATAGATAATCACAATTAATTTTGTCATCTAAATCACTAATGAAAATACGTTTAAAAGTCTTAGATGTAGTCTCTAATCTGTAGCTAATTCATGTGCTTATATGCATCCTATTTCTCCTTTAACCTCTAACCTGAGAATCCCCAAGAGGCACCTCTGTAGTTGCAGAAGTATTTAAAACTTGCATTCATATCTAATCTTGTTCACAAAATTATATTTAAGTTACCAAACTGATTGCTTATATCCCCGAAGAGGAAGCAGTCTGTCACTTACTGAGCTCTGCATTAATATGAGTTAGCTGCTCTGTCACTAATTTTGCATTCCAATTTAGAAATAGGTAATCAAAAGTGGGCTAATGATGCTATATTTTTCTCATACTCTATTACAAGCACCATGCATTTACTCCACTATATTTATAGAAATCCATGGGTTTGTAGCAAATTGCCTCCTCAAGATTTATTGTTATCAAGTGACCTACTTTTCACCTTAGTCCATTTGAACATAGCAGATATATTTACTATCAGTTACTGAGACAAGAAATGTGGTATTGTTTTGTCTAGATCAGCATCCTGTAACAGCCACGCAGTCTATTAAATATCTATTACAGACTCTAGATTTTATAAATTATTTCTAATTGACTAGATGTCAGTGGCAACATTCAAGAAAACTCAGTTACATGGGATTTTTCATTGATTTTCCCAATATTAGAAAATGAAATGTCAGCTACCATTAATTGCGTTTTCACAATACAAAGCATACTGCAAAAGTAGGTGCTAAGTGCAAGCACTTCTAGCCTAACATGCAAATGAAGTATTTTTTTTTAATTAATGCAATATATAAACAATTACTACAGTTATGTGCCTCTGTGGGTAAAATTGATGTAAATGCAATTAAAATCTATAATATGGAAGCATTTTGCAGGCTTCTAGAGAAAATGCATTTAGAGACATATTCTGCACTTGTTTGTCGTTATCCACTTCACTGTCTGCATCCAGCACCACAGAAGCTGGTTAATCCACAGTTTCTAGGAGTTTTCACCCGCAAGGATGACATCATCCCTGACATGAGCTTGCACCACTGCTGTCCATGACTCGAAGACAGAGCTGCTAACTTATTTTGTCTTATAAGTATACACATGTCTACCCAGGCTATGTGCCATTAATGAGGATATGATCCAGAAGAAAGTTTATGAGACTGTGACACATATATTCCTTACCAGTGAAGATTCAGAGTTCAAAATATGTTGGTGCATCTTTGCTGCCTGCCTGTGTCTGCATTTGTGTGATCAGGCCTTCATGATCATGTGTGCTTTCTACAGGTGCAGTTCCATAGATTTTCTTTCATGTGATCACATTTACCAAGCAGAACTTACCATCAGTCTGTACAATCCTAGTGAGATGATATTAGAAGTCTGAATGTGAAAATTCATTTGACTATGCACAATGTACAGTAGTGCTAGAAGTTCTTTTGTCTTTGCAGAGAAAGGAAAAATCCATGACCTTTCTAAAGTATGTGATGTGGCATTCAATTTCCCTGTGTCTGATCGATAAGTAAGCAGGAAGTTATATCTTCTGCCATGGTAGACAAGCATAATTAAGCAATAAGGCAATGGAGGTAGTTGTGATTATCTTAGGATGCACCTGGGAGCTGCCTTGTTGCTATTTTAAAACATCTTTATGTGCAGGGAACTGTATTAATTTCTGCTGAGAAAGATAAAGTTGGCAGTTTGGAATGCTCATGAGCAGCAGTTTCAGCTGTGCTTTACAGACAGTGATGTGGTGTGTTCACCCCAAACAGTTAGGCTTCTCCTTGAGCAGAAGGAAAGATGGAGCAGGCTGTAAACATTTAATTGACAGTTCAGACCAAGAAAAAAAAAACAAAAATAAAAACAAAACACAAAAAATCCTACAAAAGAACAACAACGAAAAAAAAAAACACCAAAAAACCCTAACCCACAACCCCTCCCTCAAAACAATTATGCTTTGGCTGGCTTCCAGAGAGCACAAAACTTACATTTTTACCAGTTTAGAATAAAAATATGTTGCCTCCAACACTTGATTTTCAGGGAAGACATCTCTGCATAATTAATACTATTGCATCCACATTCTAATTTATGCATTTTAATTATATCAAAGGCCTGGTGAATAATTAATGCTAGCAAAACAATGGGTTTGAAGAATAAGCTGAAAAGTATCACTTTTTAATGGGCTCTGTAAATTTAAATAACTAATGAAAGCTATTTAACTATTTGATTGTGAGTATATTTCTCCCTGATACAATCAAGGATTAACTACCATAATTGAGCAGCTTCTCAAGTGGAGAAATGTTAGCTCAGGTTAGTTTTTTTCTTAGTGTACTATAGTATATTGACCCACCTGAACTATGTGCTTGCAGGAAAGAGATTTATTTGCATGTTTCCCCTCTGGGAGAAACTGGTATGCCATTGGAATCATCAATAAGATGTAAAATCAAAATTCTGGGCACAGCATTCCCCTTTGACCTCCTGTCTTAAGTAGGTCAGTTCATGTAACTTTCATGGGGAGATTTGGAATTGAATCTAAAGAAATACAATATAGAATTTATTATCTTTGAGTTCAGCAATCCAAGAATTAAGGATGTAGGCCAGGTTAGTAATTTAGAGCCTTGCAGTGGCCGGAGAGAGATAGAACCTCTGGAGAATTTAATCTCATCCTAAAATGGGTTTTTGAAATAGATGGGATTAATAACCGTTTGGCAGTGTCTAGCATTTTTCTCTTTCTTACAGAAGAAACTTAGGATTCTGTCTTACCCATACACCTAAGTTCTAGACAGCCAAGTTTAGATGAAGTTAATCTCACCAGCAAAGGTAACCTCTAAAACTATGGTGTAAAAAAGACCTACTCACACCAATCTGGGGGTGTAAAGAGAAAAAGAGGCAAAACAGAAGGGCTCACAGCACAGAGCTGTGCAAAGTTCAGTGAGTCACACTAACAGCCACCATCAGTTGCTTGGCCAAGTCTCAGATTTGAATCGTGTCACTCTTTAAGAAAGTCCCTCCCTCTCTGAAGGGCTCAAAATATACATTCATATTAATCTGCCATACCCAAACACCAGCCTCCACCCTGCTCTGCTCCCTGGAGCTGTGCTGGGCAGTGTGATGTGCTAAGAGCAGGCTGTCCCAGATGTGCAGCATGTCCTGGCGTTCATGCACTCTGAGTTTGTCACGCAAAGAGTGGTGAAAGCATGTGGACAGCAGACAACACTGACTGCAGAGCGTGGAAAGCCTGGCAGCAGAAAGTGCTCATTTCTTTAGGAGAGTAAAACAGGAGAGCAAATGATGAATTACTGCAATCCCTGGCAATATATTACATACACTCAAGAAATATCAACTTGTCAATATGAATACAAAATGAATAACTTCTACCAACTTTTTTTTGTTCCTGTTTTCCATATCAGAAGTTTGCACTTTAATGCAAAATGTTTGAGGAAGTATCATAAAAATAATAACAACAGTATAAAGAAGGACTTTTAAAAGAAATAAGATTGACAAAGGCTGCTGCCAATTTTGCATATCAGGGCCTTTATTTAAGTGCATTAATTTGAGTGCAATAACTTTTAGCTCCTATGTTTGAAATTTTCTCTTTTTACCTAATATTATGTATTGAAGTATTTGACTCTCCAAAACACTCACTTGTGTCACTGGGGAGATATGGAAGGCAACTATGTAGGAACTAATTGTGTTTTCCCTGTTTGCAGCTGTGTTTGCATGAGCCTGGACATGAGCTAGTGCTCTCCTAGTGGTTGTGGCCTTTGTCAGGCAAGCGAGAGTTACTTTCACTTTGCTCAGGCTGGATGGTGTGTCCCTTCATGCAGATGTTGGGAAGGACAAGGAAGAACAGAAAAGCCTCTTGCAGAGGTGGCTCTGCTCCAGGGAAATCTCAGCCAGCCATAGCAATCTGCTGCCTGGCCCCAGTGAATATTTCATGGAAGCCAGAAAAGGGAACACAAAAGAAAATCTTCCATAATATCAGATTAAACCAGTTTATTTCTTGTGAGCAATAGTACCTGAAAGAGCAGATATTGGGACAATCTGGGGCTGAGTTAACAGACTAACACTGGGAGCTTACTTATTTTCCACTGCTCAGCTTTCCTGCCCAGGGGCTAGGCAGTATCCTAATGGATCCCCTGCACCCCGTTCCTCTCACCTTACAGCAGAACTTACAATGAGTAGGAAGAACAATTCCCCAAGAAACACAACTCTTTTATTGAACCCCACTTATGATCAGAACCTGCTTAGCATGTTTGGGATGGAGTCTGGCGTTCCAGCTGTGCAGGTCTTGCAATGTGTGTGATGAAAAGAGCTGTTGAACAGGAGTTCACGGTCTCGGGTGAAGAGCCTCCCTTTCCTTCTGCCTTTGCAGGACTACGCTGAGAAGGAGAAAGCTGCAGCCAAGGCCCTGGAGGATGTGAAGGCTAACTTCTACTGTGAACTGTGCGACAAGCAGTACCACAAACACCAGGAATTTGACAACCACATCAATTCTTATGACCACGCTCACAAGCAGGTAAACCTGATAAATGTCTTGCATGCCACAACGGTCTCTCTTCCCTCCTCATTGATAGTGGGAGGTTTCTAAATTCACCCAAGTAGAAGACAATTCATCATTTGATGTTTTCAACTTTAACATGCTACTTTCCATTAAAATAAAATGGAAAATATTCACTTATATCACAATTTCTTTTAAGCTACTCTGACTGAAAGACCTTCCACTGTAGCTTTAGACACATGCTAAATACTGATGTCTGGACTTAATTTGATATATTTAAATGTGGTATTACTTAAAAACTGCAGGCAGGGGGAAAGACGACTTCCTCAAATGACCAGGTCCCTCTTTGACACTTCCAGCCACAGAAAAGACTCTATTCTTCATGCTTTTATCAGAAGGCCTATGACCATGTTTTTTCAAACTGGTTGTGCTTTTTCAAGGGAAGAAAAGAATTTTGACAACTTTTTTTTTTTTAAAAGCATCTGTTTCTGGATTTAAAATTTATGTCTCATAGTGTTTCTCAGGTGAAATACATTTTGCCTTGCATACACAATGATATAAAATAATCCCTTATGAGATGTTGGATTCCTGGATAAAGATAATAAATACTAATTTTTTTATCACTTTTTTTGGTATCAATTTTATCACATTTGTATGTAGTAGGTATATTTTACCCATATGTGCCTATTAACTTTATTTCCTGCATCCCAATTTTCCTCCAGTTTTAGCAAAATCCATATTTCAATTGGCAATATGAAAGGAAAATGCAAATAATTCATATTTACACTTCAGAATTTAAATAAAATTGTTTGTGAAGTCCAGGAGTGAAAGTTTCTGAACCTCTGAAGCTAGAGATCACATCTGCTGACCTGGCATGCTAAGGACATGTTACTGGATTCTCAGATGGATCTTTTTCTCCTGTATTTCTGCTAGTGCTTGCATTTAAGTGCGCACACATTGCATGCATCCAAGTTGCCAGGGAATTAGTGTCCTCTGTGTGATCACACTTGTGGGTTCGTGAGGGTCAGGAGCAACCTCAAAAATGTGTGAAACCATTAGAAGTTGCGTGTATTCCTGAACAGAGTATTAGAAATAATAATGTTGAATAAAATGAGCAATGCTAAAGGCAAAACTCCTCGCTCTCCCTGAAAGCAATCTTATTGTCTTCTGCAGTATCACAGAGGATGTAAATCACCCAGGAATTTTCTGTGTGCATCTATCACAGCACTTCATTAAAAAACTGCCTTAGGTCTGCCCACACATCAAATGCTGAACCATCCTGCTGAATTCAAGCACCCCAGGCAGCTATCCATGGGTAATAATGGGGCTCTTTTGTCCCATCACTCCCAACCAGAGTTATGCATTTATGTATTAAATCAAAAGCAATTCCCCTCTTCACCATTTCATTAATTAATCCATACATTTTTTTAGAATAATACAAAACAAATGCTTTTCTGGATCCCAAACCTGTGACTCTAATCTCTATAAATCCCCATTTGCTGCACAGAAGATTTTTTCACCCTTCAGCTGTTTTTTTAAGCCATCAGAAATGCATCTGAACTCAAATGGAGCCATTTGTGCTCTTTCCTCTTTACACACTCCCCCTGCAAAAAGCAGTTTATGCTAAATCAAACAGCCTGCTTCATGCACCAGCTATGACTGGATTGTTGGGCAGGGGAGGTTTTGGCAAGTTTCGGTTATAAAAGGGCTTGTTTAAGCAATAAAGCTCTTCTTAATTTTCAGATAAATTTACTGCTTTAAAGGCTGCCAGACATATAGTGCTGGAAACCAGGAGTCTGCACAGAAATGCACGACACATAGAGAATATCAACTGGCAGTGCAAACTCACCTCATCCTGCCCTTTCAGATGTAGTTCAGAAGCTCAGTTAGTGCAGGATTAGCTAGCTACCCTCCTGATGTGACAGGGTAATTCAGTCTCTTCTCCCCTCTCACTTCTTACCTGGTCAGCCAATTCTGGGAAAATATAATTAGTTTGCCTCTAGGAACAGTGTAGGTGTTTACTCTGACTTTTGTAGTAAGTCACAGAAAAGCCTCTCTTCATGATTTTATCCATGTAATCCTGAAAAAAAGAAAAAGAAAAGAAAAGAAAAAAAAAGTTAATTTATGGTTTCCTGGTTTCCTGTGGGTTTAGTTAGCTTAGTTTCAAAATATTTATTCTGGGAGGGACATTATCCACCACATGAGCTTCTTCCTCTGAAGGTGTTTTCTGTTTCCCAGAAGTAATTTGAGGTAGCTTTAGTAATCTGCATGGATATGTTCTATTCATTCTTCTAATGGAGAGCAAATTATAATGAAACACTCCTTGCATCTCAGTCACAATACAGTACAGTCCTCCCATGTGATTTCCCATTTTAATACTACTACTTCACAATTTGTATTAAAGTGGAAATGAGGTTTAGAGAAGATAGAAAAAAGGATATTGCACTGAGTGCTTAATCATAAGTCTTTTGTTTGTCTTCCAGAGGAAACAGATTTTATTCAGAGAATTGTGGCTTTAATCTCCAAATATTATGGTTTCATAAAATTAATTTTGTGATCCATTTTCTTATAGATTATTTGAACCAGTTGTTATAGCAGGAAGTGCTGAGTCCTGGACCTAGCAGCTGTTATAGCAGCCATTGCCCTCCCTGTCCTCAGAGGCTGCAAAATGTTACGATGGACTCTGGCCTTGTTTGCATAAATGGTCTTTCTGCTGTCTTTCTGTGTTAGATTATTCTAAAACAGTGTACTCAGACATACTTTGTCTCTCTCTCTGCTTGCTACACACCTTCAAATTTATAGGCATAAAAACATGGTGTACATGTATATATATAAGCATAAAATTTTGACAGACCATCAAAGATCAATGCCTATATCTTCATTATCTTCTAACACTATAATGACACTGGAGAGTTCTAATATTATTTATCTATTTTTGAGTAACATTAGTAACATTTTCCCGCTATTAAGCAATTCTTATTCCTTTGGTTTTCTTGTCAGCATTAGTCTCAACATATTTCCTAACACACTACAAGAATTTTTCATTGATAATACCTGCTATTGAAAATTCATTTCTTCCAGGGCACTGATGGAAAAAAGTGAGCTCAGAAAATCTGTCTGATTTGAAGTTTGCACTCCCACCCAGCTTTACCTGAGTCCTGTGCTGTTAAATCTGATACTTAACAAGGCTGGGGCAGGAGTGGGAGTGACTTTCCTGGGAGAACCTAATCTTTCATCACCATAAAGCCCTGTGCATACATCTCTCATTGTCCCACCACATCAGCTAACCCACTTGAAATCACAGCTTTTTCCCTTTGTGTTTTTTTTTCCTAAGACTTTATGAAGTCAGGGGCAGCAGTCACAGGGAGTAGCCTGTTTGATAAATCTGCAGTTTCTCTCCTCAAGCATCAAGGTGAAGGATGCTCGCTCTGGCTTGCTCACTGTATCTCTGCAGCAAAAGTTAACTGCATCAAAACGTGGTACCTGAGCTCTGCCAAAGCTGTCTGAACACTGAAAAGCACAAGGGTCTTGGTGAGAGTTCATTTAAAAGTGATCAGGATGTAGAGAACCAAGATAGGCTGCCACCTGAAAAGGTAATATCTGTGGGAGTAGGTTAAGCTGAAAATAATGTATAGGCATAGTTCTTTTTAACCATGCTGTGTGCATCTTTAAAATGATGCCAAACTTGAGCAGAGATGTCTATTTGGTTGACATTATTAAATGGAATCTTTTAATAGCTCCTGGTCATGCACAGTATTCATTCATTCCGTTAACATCAAAGTAGTTGGAGCTTTCAATTTTTTGTATAAATAATCCTTCGCAATGAGCAAGGCTTTTAGATGTCAGCAAATGAGAAAATCACAAATCTGTTCCGTGTACTGCAATAGAATAATTGTGATGATAATAATAATAATAATAGATATAAGCAGCAAAGAAAAACAAGACTGTATTGCCATCTTGGGGTTTCTGATGACAAAGCAAGCCTTTAGTTTTGTTGTCAAAATTTAACCATACAGTTAAGTGCGTCACATTCTCTCCTGTGAAAAAAATACACAAATTAACAAAAACCTATAAAAAGCACCCCACAACATACATTTTAGTGTCCTTGAAGCAGACAGTACTAAGTAAATGAACAGAAGTTTCAGTCTACTCTAGTTTACATGCAGTGTCCTTGAAGCAGACAGTACTAAGTAAATGAACAGAAGTTTCAGTCTACTGTTTACATGTACATACCTGTATTTCAGTATTTACATCCATGCATACTAGCATTTGGTTATATTTTTGGCATGAGAGACTGATTTAGTGTGTACAGCTGTTGGCACTTACTGTTAAGCCTTTATGGTGCTTGTGGATTTAAACTCTAATTCAGGCAGAGATTTAGCTCCTGTTAAACTTCAAAGCCAGCAAATATGCTTACATTTTAGCTAGCATTGCTGCTACCACCCAGAAAATGCACTGATAAGTTAACACAGAGAAAGCTCCAGGAATGAGTGTAAGTGCTGAGATCTTGTTAGTTCATCTTGAGGGTGTTTTTCCAGCATCTCTATGTTTATTGGAGGAAAAGTAAGCCATATCTTTAGGTGCCAAGGTAAACCTGTATTATCCAAACAATTTTCATTTGGAGGAAAAATAAATGGTTTGGCAATATCTGAGGAATTTCACCTTAGGATCTGGGAAATTAGGCAAACATGTTAAGAAACCTTCTTGTGAACAAAGGAATGCATATTCAGCTGTAAGAACACACTAATCCCAGACAGGACTACACCAGCATGAAGGTCCCCTACCGTGTGTGCTTGTGTAGTCTCTGCTTTTTTCCCTTGGAAAATAGGTGGACCCACTGTTCCCCTGGTGCTCCCTTGGGGACAAAGTCCTTCCCTGTAGTCCCTGCTCCTGTACCTCTGCATCAGGACACTGGCCTTTAAAGAGATGACCCTTTAAAAGCAGGACACTGGCCCTGACTTTTTGGGCCAAGTTTTGCTCAGGGGTTCTGTACTCTGTGGCCTCCTCAGGAAACAACCTGAGTGGTAAGAGACCTTGTAATTTATTTTTCAGTTAGCAAGTGGTGCTGTCACCAGGATTCTGCTCCTGTAACTCACAAAAAAATCACCTTGGTTTGATACTTGCTGCTCCTGTACCTCTGCATCAGGACACTGGCCTTTAAAGAGATGACCCTTTAAAAGCAGGACACTGGCCCTGACTTTTTGGGCCAAGTTTTGCTCAGGGGTTCTGTACTCTGTGGCCTCCTCAGGAAACAACCTGAGTGGTAAGAGACCTTGTAATTTCTTTTTCAGTTAGCAAGTGGTGTTGTCACCAGGATTTTGCTCCTGTAACTCACAAAAAAAATCACCTTGGTTTGATGCTTGTCAAGAAATACATGCATACTTGTAACAAAACTTTCACATTCCTCACATCCCTAGTAAGATTAAAGAAAAGAAGCCAAACAAGAGAAACAGTAATATGGTGTAAGATTCCCTCAAACAGCTGGTTTATAAGCAGACTTGAAGTGATGCAAGAATTCTGTATGTGTAGTAGTAAGTCCTCTTTAACGACCAATGAATTTCTATGCTCCAAAGCAATTATTACACACACAAATTGCTATATGTTTGCAATTTAGGGAGTTTAAAATTAGGTCCTGTCCTGAAAACTTTGAACTTTCTAAGAATGTCTTGGTTTTGAAAGACAGGTGTCTGCTAAGGAAGGCAGGAGCCTCCTCTGAAATGGAAAATGTAAACCCTCCCCTCCGAATTGCAATAAATTTTAAATTAAGGGGCTCTCAGGCAAAAATATGGGAGCAGGAATGACAATTCTTTATTAGGAAAGAAAATAAACAATGCACTAAACCAAAACAACACTGTCAGAGTGAGAACACCACCTGACACCTTGTTGGTCAGCATGTTGGTAGCAGTCCAATTGAAATTGTGGCTGTAGTTCTTCTGGAGTGTCAGGTCTGGTTCTGCTGGAGCAGGGATCCTGTAGAAAGGTGTAGTCTTCCTCTGAAGATCCAGTGGAAGAAGAGGCAGCTGCTGTTCCTCTGGGAAATCCAGTGGAGAAGCCCTGCTGGTGCTCCAGAAACTCCAGATTATATCTGGGTAGGAATGCTCTGCTCTTCCCTCTCCTCTGGGCGGAGCATCTCACAATGGGATGCTGTAGTTCTTATCAGTCATGCAGTGACATTCAATAGCCTCTTATCAGCAGATGTTCCCCCTGGAGGGAGGAGTGGTTGTGGAAGAGAAAAGGAAAACTGTCCACTTAACAGAAGACAACTGTCATACAGATGGCAAATAGAATAAAATTTACTTGGCAACCCGGGACAAAGAGGTAGCCCTATAACCAGCCCGCTCAAAACCAAATTATTTAAGTGCATAAAATGAAGGAAGCTCATATGTTTTACAAGAGAGGGGTGTTAGAAATGAAATTACATCAGAATATTGACATTATGGTTCAATGCAGTCAACAGTTTCAAAGATTATTTTTCTACAAAATATTCTTTAATTTCAGTAAAATGCCTGCTTATTTCTAACTTTAGACAAATCAATTATCAGTTTATATTTTAACTATCTCTGCTATACAATTATTTAGAATTGTCACCTCTTCCAGTATAACAATTGCCAGACACTTCTGCTTCTTTGCAACATTTTTTTTTTCTCTTGAATTTGGGGGTATGGATGCTGTGGAATTCTCAACTTTTGTTTTATTTATTCATTAATCCACAATAGAAATAACAAATTTCTCTGCTCTGTCCTTTTAAGCATATCTTTCTCTTCCCTTGGACACAGCATACTCTTGATGTTTCTAGTCTAGTCTAGTATCTTTTTATATAAAGACCAAAGTTAAAAGCAAAGAATAATTTCTGTAGTCTATCCTATCATTTCAGTGTCTTTTTGCCTTAAAGACACACTTTTTTCTTGCTCATTGTGAAACTAGGGATTTTCTTGTTGCTACTTTTTCCTATGCCATTTATTACATTCTCTAATTTCTGTTATAGCTTCACACTTTCTTAGCTGTTCATCATACACTGATTTTTCAGTGTATATTCTTGTTCTTCTTCCAAAAATTACTGCCACTCTGACTGTAAGTCTTCCTGAAGAACAAGTTTTTGATAGTTTCTTCCTGAATGGTTATGCTTTTCTCAAACTGCCTTTTCCATAACTAAATTTAAAAGTTTTTCTCACACTTTCAGATTTTTTTCATGTGAATTAACCCCTTCCATCCATTATTCTTGTATCCAAATTAGTTTTGCTTACAAACTAGGTTATCCCAATGGTACTGCATTGTTAGATACAGAACTGATTGTGTGCTTATAATTATAAGCTTTGTGTTTTAAGAACAAGCTTGATCTTGGTTATTGGGCTGAAATTTTGTCTATGGATCACAAGCTCTAGCAAATTAACAGTAAAAATATATAGCATTTGCAAAGTCAAGAATAAAGAAGTGAGAAGGCTTCAGAACCAATACTGTTGGGGCATCTGAAAGTGATACTTTTATGGACCTGCCCTTTAATGAAATCTTTAATCTGAGGTTTCATGTTGTCTTCAGTGAGGAAACATCCATGACTCAGTACTGAAGATGGTCTGTATCACAGAATAATGAGGTTGGAAGAGACCTCAAAGATCACAGAGTCCAACCTATGCCCTAACACCTCAACTACACTATAGCACCAATTGCCATGTTCAGTCTTTTTTTAAACACATCCAGAGATGGTGATTCTACCACCTTTGTACTTTAGAATTTAATCCCTTCTGTGCAAGGGATGCAACTGCTACCTGCAAAAGAACTGATGATGTGAAATGAGAGGGAAACAGAAGAACAAGTGGGTTTGGGAAGCAATTATGGAAATAGGTGTGGACAGAAACTGCTAGAATAGCAAGACATGCAAGTGTCACTCAGAAATTAGAACACAAGAGAGAAGGACCATGAGAAATAATCAGTAAATGAGGAGAAATGTCAGGATAAAGCACAGCAGGAATCTCTCAGTGTCAGCCACTTATCACCACCAATGTCTGAATCATTACACTTAGAGATGAGGAATTGAGTGAATAGGCCACATCTCATGACTAATTCTGTTAAAGAGAGTACCATAGATATTGTATTGGCACACAGTGTTGCGTTGAAAATAATACAAAGTACTTACACAACATAAAAAATGGGGAAAAAAGCAAAGAATGGAATGCATAATACTGTTTTCATATACATTTTCATCTTTTATCACTGCTAGATAATATAAGACCAAAATTTCCTTGTCCTGAATGCTTTTTTCTGTTGTTTAGACACAGAGAAATCCTGCCTTTCTAAAACCATGTTTGCATCACAGCTGCTGTGCTTCTGAGCACCTGCAATACAGCAATTTTGAAATGCTGAAGTAGCAGTTCAGGGGAACAGACAATCAGGTTGTGTCACATAACAGAAACTAATGCAAATAAGGGTAACATAAAGCAAAACAGAATGACATCAGCATTTAAGTAAAGGAATAGTGTACAACATATTCACAAAAGCAGTTCATAAACAACGTGATAATTCTGTGGTTTCACTGAACTAGAGAACATTTATTTTCCCAGTTTGAAATTTTCTTAAAATTAATGCTTGCTTTATAATATCATGCAATATTTTCTTAAATGGTATGAAGGGAGGCTTGTATTTATAGGTCTGCTACACAGAAATGCTTCAACTGCACACCAGAGCAAGTGCATGTACCAGAGTAGCTCCAGAGCAGCAGAAGCAGCATTATCAAATACCACTGAGCACACTCTGGTGATTAGGAGTGACTCGAGGCAACACATTCCAAAGAAATGTCACCAGAAACAATCCTTTATTTTAAACTTACCAGTCTGTGCAGATCAGTGAGCTTTAAAGAACTGTTAAACCTGCTGCCCTGCCAATGCTCTGCTGCTTTCTTATTACTCAGTGATAAAGTAAATAAATTGGCAGTATTCATCCTTTTTAAATTGGAAGTTACTTAGAATAATGAGATTCTTTTCATCATTAGCCCTCAAAAAATCTTGCAAATAATGCAGAGCTTCTTTTAAATTTAATGTCTTGATAAGCTAAATTGTTAAATGCTAGATGCTATGGAATTACATTTGGTGTTCTTTAGAATAAATGCTAATTAACATGTAAATTAGCAATTTAACCCTCTTTAAATTGGAAAAAAACCCATGGGACACCTAATTTCATAGTTGTTAATGATGGTCCAATGACTGTAGAATTTTTCTTAAGCATTTCATTATATAAGGAATTACAAAAGTGTACTATCTGGTTTTGGCATTAAAGACATAGCAATAACCAGAATGTCAGCTAGAGGAAGTGCTTTTCATTAATGCCTCTGTTATTGTTCTTTCTGTTCTTCTCAGATGCTATACTTTTTAATTACTAAAGTTTTAAAACTAATTTTCCTAGCAGAAGGAATGGTTGATGCAGTGTAAGGGATGGCTTATTAAAATAAGCAAGGAATTGTAAGGATTATGTTTATAACAAAACCAAAATGATGATGCCAAACCACAGAAAAATACAAAATTACCCCTCAAACTATAATTTTAGATAGTAATTTTGTACAATAAATCTTCATTCAGAGGATGAAGGAATATATTCTTCTTCAATTATATTCAAACTAAAGGTGCAGTTAACCTGGTGGAAACTTAGAATCTCTGGTTCAAATAATTTCCCATAGCTTCAAACTCTGCTCCTGTTTAAAATACAGACAAAGATCTCAAAATTAAATTAATTAAAACATTCTGACTGTTTAACATGGCACTGAAACTGAAATGAAAAACAAAAAATTGAAACAAAGGACTTCCTGAAACATTCCATTCAATTTTTTTAAAATGCTTTTGACCAAGTCATACTTCTTTATCCCAGTGCATAAACAGAGTTTTCAAAATAAACAGAGTCATCTTTGGTTCTGAGTTCTGAAATGCTAATACACACAGAACATAGAATATGATTTATTTAAATTAGCTAGGCATGTAGAACCTAAATATTTATGTTTAGATTATTATTCCCTGCTAACCTTTAGAGCAGCCAGACTGAAATCATTCCTGTGTTATTTAATAAATAAATTATGTTGGGTGTTGTCATTTTAGACATTTCTGTATTCAAGGATGCAGAATTTTTGTACTTTTTAGATACCAGATATAAAGACAGAAGAAGCAGAATAAGCAGAATGTTTTCTATCTACTTCTATGCAAAATGTTACCATTCATGTAAAAGGTGTTCATGATGAGCTAGCAAGAGTTGGGCAAGACTGACTACAGATATACATTCAATTTCCTGTGCCAGCTTCAGAGCACTGGCAAATATTACATAATACTGTGCATAAGACACATATTTTGCACAGTTGGTTGGTTTTTTTGTGTTAAATCAGTAGATCTGGAATACCTGGTGTCATTTTAAGGTCAGGGTCTATGGTATCTACAAATAGTGAGGTGAGAGAGGGAAAGCACTGCCAGATGCTATGATTGTCTTTGGTGACTGTCTGCTTACAAGTACTTGAAATCATATTTTTGGAATGACTTTTAGAATAAGGTATTATTCAAACAGATTAAGGAACCTGTTCCACAGGATATGCCACGTCTGCTCATATCTTACCTGAGGCAGTCCTGTGCCATAATCAGCTTTTTGGAAATACAGCAATTAGCTGTCACAGCAAAATGTTAAATGTTCACAGAAAAATTACATTTCTCTTGGCTTCTGCATAACTTTTGAACTTGCTGATAACTTTCCCTCACCTGAAAAAATGATAATACTTTTAATCCCATTGACATGCACAAAGTATATCTGGCACTATAAACATCTGTCTAGACTTTGTATCTATTCTAGTTCTGTTCATTTTTAAATGCCTGTACCTTCCAAGCAGTAATTAATATGCAAGAATGTAGCTGCACAATTTATTCCTGTGGAGCTCTAAGTGATGCTTATCAGCTAGGTTTGTGTTCAAGGAACCTTACAATGTGCTTTGTACATCTTTAAGGGGCTTTCCTAGCAGAAACAAATATTTTAAAGCAAAATAGAAATGTATCTGTGCATCACCAAGACAGCAGTAAAAAGGGTGAGATTGGTAATTTATCATCCTTACTTAGTTAAATGCATTAATTAACATATTTTAATGTGTCTCTAAGGGAAAAATAAAGGAGATAACCCAGACTGATTATCATTTCATATTTTTTACAATTTTATAATAATTAGGCTTTATGAGAAGTCATTTAAAAGATGAAGGCTCTTTAGCATCCTCTCAGATTAAATTTCAGAGAATAAATAGAAAAATGTAGGTGACATGCATGTGAATACCAAACAAATGTACTAATGCAGGTGATGTGACAGTAAAAAATATATATTTCTTGAAAATAAACCAAACCCAAATCAAACCTAACTAAACCAAACCAAGTTGAAAAAACCTAAACTCTAAATTTTCAGGAAATGTTTTTAGAGTAGAATAGTTACTCACAAATGTGATAAGATCAAACTATATTTCATACAGAAGGTTTGCACCATTTAGTATCAAACAATTTGAAATGGTTCATAAAGATTGACATACTTTGCTTCAGCAGTGTTAATTTAGAAAAATACATTTCAAAATTTCTTGTGAGGAATGTAATAATACTTCCATAATATTAATTATAACATAACCACGCCTTTTGTTTGTCACTCTTGAGATACAGAAATTATGAAAACTGCAACTTTGAGACATTATGTTGCATTGTTGTTTAGATGCATTAACATCAAGACACTTGATAATTTTATTTTTTGTATGAGTTTTCCAAATTTTATTCCCCCACTAAGACTAAAAAATAAAGAAATCCTAGATATCAAAGTTTTCGGCATAGCAGAAATTCCAGTCTTTTAACAAGTGTGTAAGTAATTGACAGACACCCTCTGGAACTCTGTGACATGCTTTATGCTTATAGTTAGCATTTCTTGGCTTGTTTTCAGCTCTTAGCATGTTGATGGATTCCAAGTACTGCTTCCTTCAAAAGAACACTAAACACTGGTGTTGAAATCCACATTGCATTGATGTGCGTCTACACTTTCCATTTAGGATCTGTGGTATTCAACAGGGTACTAAATAATTTCTGGCAGAAGAAAAACAGAGTATGGCTTGTGTTCTGGACCTGCCCCGATCTCCCGTCTCAGCCCAGATTGTGTGAATAGCAAATCATGATTAATTGACCAACTACAGGGTAAAGTAATGCCATCTTTGGGGGCAAACCAATGCAGTTTATTAAGGAACATCATCTCCCCAGGCAGGTGGTCACAGCACCAAGCCTGAGAGTTCAAGAAGTGTTTGGACAATGCTCTCAGGCACACAGAGTGGGTCTTGGGGTGTCCTGTGCAGGGCCAAGAGCTGGACCCAATCATCCGGCCCAGAATATTCTGTGATTCTGTGATAGGTACCAATATTTGCATACAAAAAAAATTCCTAAAAGGTGCAATGTCATTGTCACCATTCAAAAGGAATCCAGAATATTCAGGCTAGTCCCATTCTTCCTTCAAAGCAACATTAATTCTTCTCATTGGCTCATAATGACCATCTTTTCTGAGTTCTGTGTTGCTTTTATACAATTTGATTCTGACTTACACCAAACATTCAATTCATTGACATAAGCTTGGCTGTCAAGAACCCGTGCCAGATTCTGATTTCCTTCCCATTTTGAAATTTAGCACACCATAATGTTGATTTTCTTGGTTAAAAATAATGGGGGGAAAAAATTGAGATTCTGGCTTTCAGTTTGAAAATAATAAGAAATTGGAACAGTACACATGTCAAACAAGAAGTCATAGCCTAACACATCTAAACATGGAGTGCAAGTATACAGAAATTGTTATAGAAATTTTGTTATTTCAGGGAAATATTTTTTTCTTACATAATTATTTTTATTATTGCAGAAGCTCTTTCTAAAAGCTAAACCTACAATATATGGAAAAGCAATCAAGTTTGGTTTTTTTTATAAATTAAAATTATAACATTTAATCCAGATGTTCTACTTCTCCTTGTCTCCAGGATAGTTTCCAGTATTGTTTTAACTCACCTAGTCTAAAGAATGTAAAACCACTATCACCATGTTGTATCTGCATTGGTGCATATTTTAAGAGGCTACTTTCTCATTTCATACTCAGAGTATTTATCTTTTTTTGCAATAAATAATTAAAATTCAGGGGTGTAGAATACTATGGATTACTGGGATAAATAAAAGAGTAACTTTGAATTTTACAGGAATGGAAATTTCATGGGAGGGAGTAGTAAAGCTTGCTTAAAAGGTTCTTTGTGTCAAGTGATAGGAAAGAATTTGAAAAGCAACATAGTATTTCAGAAACAGAGAGTGATAGATCATCTTTTGACTATTAAACATGCTCATGTCTACATGAAAAACTAGATGTGTTTATAGCACCATTTGATGCAAGAGTAAATAGACATTATCTGGAGCATGGCTAAGAAGATAACATGAAATGTTACCTCCCACAACTCCAGAACATGTAACTGGGTAGGAAAAGTAGTACAGAATTGCTCTTCTCTTATCATCATGTTCATTTCTACTCTCTTTTCAGGGAGCAGTTTCTAGAATACTGTTAAAAATTTTAAATTATGGCATCACAATTGAAGTGGGTCAAGTTTCATCTCAGTGATATATAGCACACCAGTAAGTTCAAGGGGACAAAATACAAATCACAAGCTGCAAATAAATAATATTTTAACAACATGGTAATAAAAAGGGAGCTAGATAGGACCAAAATATCTTTGCCTTGATAAATTGGAAAATTAGGGCATTCACTCTTCACCGTTTGGTCATCTTTTTCTATGACACACTGAATTTGTTTAAGAAGTACTTTATTGCTCTTGTCATTTCAGAAGAAAATTCTGTTTAATTAAGAAGAGAGATGGATAAACCAAGTAGATGGAAGAAAGGAGACTAACATCAAAGGAGAGAACACACAATAACAATGTGAAGCAAAATTTGGAAAACAATTAAATAAACTATAAAATATAATGAAAATAACCTTTTTAAATAGAAGTACAATGTACTGGGGATATGTTCTCAGAAGACTGTCTCTGATATCCAGAGACTAAACCAAGCTCTTGAATTATTCTCCCTGAAAAAAAAACCCAAACAAAACCAACACCCCCAAATACCCCCCAAAAACCCCAACATATGTTCATCTTTTTCTGCAAATAAACCTGAAACTGGAACATAAACTGCTACTCCAATCCCATGCATGAAGAAATTAAAATTAACAGATCTTCCATTTGAATGTGCTGCCTCTGTGGGCCTCCCTTATGACAAGAATAGCACAAATACACTTCATCCATGTTATGGGTCTCTAAAAATAGTATATGCATTAAAGCTGATCTTTAATATATCTTATTTTTAATCTATAATCTTTAATCTGTATGTCTATATTAGCATTATGATGATCAACACAGACATATGGGATATAAAAAAATTATATATAGCCAATGCAAATAAAATATTTGCATATATCTGTATAAACAACAAAGTATAGCATAAATTATTTTAGGAACTTAGTTTCATAGAGGTGAATGAGCTTGTAAAATGGGCTGGGACGAGAAAAATCAAACAGAAAGATGTGAGAGAGAACTAAGAAATTTCAAAGAGCACTTGGCAGATGGTTTAAGAACCCAAATCCCAGAACAGAAAAAGACCAAATAGGTTATAAACAGCTAATCTCATTTAGAAGGAAAGTCAATTCTCTCTGTCTTAAATTTATAATAAAGGAGAGAAAGGAAAAATGGATGGTAAATACTATAAATCACAAGTGTAGAAATTGGAAAAGAAGTGATGGAGAAAGTGAAAAGGGCAAAAGAAAAATCTGTAGTCATCAGAGGTGGGGGCAAGAAAGTTGTGTATTGAGAACATAAAGTTTCTTCTGGTCCAAACTGAAAATATTTACTTGTTAGCAGTGATATAAAAAAGACTATTCAATACAGATTTCTGTTCTATACTTGGAACAAAACCAGATGACTGAGCCACATCCATGATGTTTAGGATGATTGTGAGGTACCACTATATCAATACTTAAAAAGGACCTTAACATGTCAGAAATAAATATTTTTGTCTCATCTGGTTCAGGCCATAAACTCTTCTAATATTTAATGTTGATTTTTAATGAGTCTCAGAGTACTAGATGAAAAAGTATCAAGCTAGATGATGCCATGATAGGATTAAAAAAGAATAAATAAGAAAATCTGTCATTCTGACACTAATGCCAGGAAGAATACTGGTATGACTGACCCAGTTCTCTATAAAATTTTGGAAAATTTTAATATAATTCATTTAATTTATTTTAGCCTATATAAAATAGCTCCATCAAAGTAACTTAAATTCATCAATTTATCTGGATGTCCCTTATCTTGTGTTATTGAAAAGACTTGATTGGAAGATTACAAAATTCCTTTGTGGTCTTTTCTGATTGAGCAAAACTGCAAGGGAATGTCATGTATTGAAGTTCCTTTACTTGGAGCAGGCATTTTTTATTGAAGAATTGCTGCTAGATTCCTGATTACCTTTAAATATCCTGCTCCAGAAGAGCTCAGTCTACTTTGAGGAAATATAAGAGAAAGAATATTTTGGTTTAGACTGATTAAAAGAAAGAAAGGAAAAAAAAAAAAAAAAAAAGAAAGCCATAACCTAAAAAAATTTTTATATCTATCTACTACATCCTCTTAAAAAAGCAATTTTTTACTTCATATATTTGATGAGGTTTCTGCTTTAAGTCCCTCAGTATCCTTCCCACATATTTGCCCAGTTTGTAACTTTTCATCTAAAGTTCAGTGGCTGGTGACTATAAGGAAGGTTAAATTTGTCTCAAGTACATATTAAAATATTTATTTTTAGTGACGGCCTTGTTCTCTTGCAGAGTACTTCAAAGTCAATGTGGAGTGGTTAAGTAAAGTTTCCTCTGTGTAAACTGTGACCATAGCACAATAATTTGGAAGAGGTTTATCCTTTATGCTCTGTTGTTGTTCCCTCAGCATTATCATAGTTACCAAGAATCAACCTATTATACAACTAAATCAAAATTAGGTTTAATTCAGGTGATTTTTTTTTTAAATGGATGTACAAAGAGTTAGAGAGGATAATTAAATATATACACCTGTAAATGTTGATTCAGTCTCCTTTCTGCTCTTTCCAAAATTCACTCCATCTCTCTATGCCTTAATTTATTTGTTTGTAAAATGATATCAGGGTATCAGATGAAGTTTCATAAGAAATCTGAGATGTGTCTATGAAAAGTTATTTAAAATCCATGTATGGACATTTCTACTGTCATTTTTGTTACTCTGAAAGCATTCTGACAGCATTGAAGAAAGTTTGAGGCCAGGTTTTTGACTCACTGTAGAATTCTGGGATAATTTAGACTCTCTTTTCATTAAAATATAAGTGATTTTGTATTCTGCCTGCTACAGTTAAAAAAAAAAAAACAAAAACAAACAAGTGGTGAGACAGGGTTTAAAACATGTGGAAAGTCTCAAATATTTTTAAAATAAGATTACAATAAGTACTGAAATTTTTGAAAAGCACTAGTCTTACACAGGATCTGTAATGCCAGTTTCTTTGTTTTTAGCTGCTTAAAGGAGAAAGAAAAAGAAATAAAATATTTAAGATGATGGTTTTGATCTAAGAAGGGTCCAAACACCCTGGCAAGTGAGATAATATGTGAACTTGAAGGGAAGATACAGACCCTGCCCCAAGGTTTTTACCACTGTAATGTGTTGATTTTTTTTGGATAAATTGCTCTGTATTCCAAAGTGACACTAAATACATCTAACCAAAGTACACAGTGTGCAGCCAGCTTGGTGGAGCCTATGATAATATGTTTGCTGGAGCTGATAGAAACATGAGTGGGCAATAGCTCAGGCTTCCACAGGAGTGAGTTGCTGGCACACAGTGCATGTTCTGTTCTCTTCCCTGTGGAAACAGCCTCCAAATGCATCTGTTTCATCTTTATCTGGGGGATTCTTACGAGAAACACAATTGGATCTTTGAAAATGGAAAGCATCCACAAATGGATTCTTTCATCCAGCAACAGATGAAATCAGTTTAATTAGCAGGAATATTTGCAGGTCTGGTTAAACAGTAAGAGTTTCTCTGAAGACATGAAAAACAAGCCCTCCTAAGGGCCATCTGTAATTTATCTTTCAGGTTAGATCCGTGATCAGCATCTCATTCACTGATAGATGGATTCTCTAGAACATGTCTGAGGACTGAGTTTTCCTCCCACCCTAATCATTCCCTAATCCAATCAGACAAGGATATTTTCTTTTTTGTCTTCTCATTCACTTCAACTACCAATATTAAATCTATTACAGCTGGCTATAATAGAATGTACTCTAACAAATAATTACTTGCACACACTTCAAAGAGATCTGTAGCTATTTATGGGTAAAACAAATAAAAATTTATCATCTAGTTTTTGAACTCCATCTCGTATTGTTAATTCCTGTATATAACAGCTTTTCCAATTTATTTTTACGATTTTACTTACCATAGTAAAGGCAAATTCCTTCATTGCTGTTTCCTCACTTTCACTTAGCAAGCTAACACTGTAAGCTTTACATATGAAGTTTAATTATGTTCTCTAGTGACTATCATTCTTATTTGATGGTTTGCAGTGTGAAATAATTTTACAAATATTCCAATGTTAGGGTTACAGGCAAGAGAATAATTACTGAAATTAACATTCCTTTTTTCCGCAATTAACCCTTCTATGGTGAATTTGGCTAGAACCTAATTAAGGAGCCTTTTTGCTGAGTGGGAATAAATCTTTAAAGCAAATCAGGAACTCAAACACATCAGTTCAAGGACTTCAGTTCAAGGAAGGCTCTCTAAATATAACAGAAGACATATACCTAATATGGTATATACATTTTTACCTAGGGCTGGAATGCATAATAAGTAGTTGGGAGGGTGCATTGTGAATGATATTCCAGAACAAAAAAATTCTAAATGTAATGGGAAAAAATAATTTAATTTATACTAAAATTACATTTTCTAGCTTAATACATAGAAAATTACTTTTTTTCTCAAAGATACCTTCTATTCACATCTATGCAGTTAAACTGCTTGAAGAAGAAGAGGATTTGCTGCTCAGGATAGTTGCAACAACAGTTCTTCTCAGATTCTGAAGCAGTTAACACTGAGAACCCCTGTAAAACCTATATAATGACATAGCCCCTGGCAGAATACTCAAGAGAAGTTATACTGTCTCCCAGTACCATACTGCTATGGTCCTCAAATTGAGACACTTGCCAGTTAAGAATGAGGCAAAACATGAGTAGCTCAAATTCCTCCTCATTTGTTGTTACACGTTCACCACTCTAGTTTACTTTCTTTATTTGTCAGTATGCTTTTTTTAACCTTAATTTTCTGGCTGGCATTCCTGTTTTCCCTATTATTCTTTCCATCCTTTGCCAAGATCAGTTCCAGCTGCACCATGGCCTTCCTGACCAGTCCTTACACAGTTGAGCAGCATCATTATACTCTTCCCAGGACATCTGTCCCTGCTTTCACTACCTTTCCATTTCCTTCCTGCCTCTTATTTTGACCAGCAGGTCTTGATTCAGCCATGCCATTCTCCTTTCCTCTTACACCAAAGGATTTGTGTAACTTCCTCCATGATCTGCTAGCTTGGTTCTGCTTCCTTGTCCCAGAGGGCAGTTTCTCAGGCCTGTTGACCCAAAACCCTCGGTTCCTCTCACCATGTTGCAGTGATGGCAATTTGCTCCTAGCTTTCTAGCAGAGCAGTGGGAACCAGCTCCCCTTGTCTGCTGCCCACGCTGTGTGTATTGGTGTAAAGGCACCTTAGCTGGGAGGTCAGCTGTGCCTCCTTCATAAAGGAACAGCCTGTAGAAATTAGGATAGACACCTTTAATAACCTCTGTACACAATGAAAAGAAGGAGGTACTTTTACATTTCACTTTATCCCTCTTGTTTGAGACAGCTGCTTTAAAAACAGGTGATTAGGTCCCTAAAGTGCTTATTTCTTTTCAATGGTTATGAAGAAAGGCATCTGAAGTTGATCAGAAGAATAGCAATCCAGGTAAACATTTACCTGCACAGGGAAAAATAGAAACCAGGATCATAATTCTGGATAGAAAGTAAACTCAATACTGCAAATGCAGCCAGCAGTGAGTATTCAGGTGCTCATAGGTCAGTGCAAAGCAAGTACTGGCCCAAATAAAGTGACAATTTAAAAAAGAACAAACCACAACCCCCCAGACATTAAGAAGAATGGGAAGAAATTGTTAAATTACAGGTATTTGATCTAGGTTATTTGACCTAAATTACTGTTATTTGATGTCTAGCAAAAGTAGGTGATGAAGATGCAGGTCCATTAACTCATTTAAATCTCCTGGTGATTCATATCAGAGTTCCAGGAGGAAAAGCATAGATTCAGCAGTTTTTGACTGAGTCTTAGGCAGAAGAAACAATGGGACTCAGAGCAGTTTTATGAGTAAATTTTTCCATGACAATGAACATTATTTTGTAGTCTTCTATTACTCTCTGTGGGTGTTTATAAAAAAAGGGATGGTTTACTTTTAGATATGGAAATGTCCGCACACATGTACAAAAACTTAGAAACAATAGAAAATTAGACTAAAAAAGAAATATAACTGCATGACAACTATATTTGTAGCAGGTGAAGGACAGAACACAAGAAAGCTATTAAATAAATCATATTTTATTATACGTGCCTGTATTTGGATGCCCAATTAAGTACCTAATTACGTGAAAAATGCGACTGCTGTGTAAAGCAATGTTAAATTTCAAGCACACCTACTGAGTTTGGGGTTGTCATTCAGATATCTGCTCAGTTGCTTGCTCTTGTACCCCACCTGTGGAAAATATCTGTGTGCTTGTCAGAAGTCTGGCACAGGTTATTAGTGAAGAAAACCAGGGCTTTGCAGGTTCAGCAGGCAGTCGCATGATGTATCCGACATAGCTGACAAATTTCATTATGACTCCTAACCAGAGCTCTGGCAGTGCAGCTTTGTTTTGTTTTGCTGAGGGGATGTGCAGGGAGAGCCCTTTCTCTCCTCACACTGTAGAGCTTTTGATTTCTTGGATTTCAGCTCCAGTTGATGGGTTCTCTGCTATGCCTACCCACATTACTTTTTCTTTTCTCTACTTCTCTGACACATGCTGCATGCCATTAGGGAGCAAAAAATACTCCTATTCTTAGTGTTGGTCCATTTGCTTTTTTGATTATCATCCTAACTGTCAAAGAAATTAAATGGCATTGCTTTGCAGTAGTGTGCTCCATAGTTCTTGGTTTCACATTGTTCTTTGTTTCCTTGACAGGTAGAAACTGTTTCTGTTTTTCCTCATGAATGCTTTATGTGTGATGCTGAACACCTCACGGTGACAGCTAAAACATAGCAAGCTGCCCTAAAGTGCATTTCTCAAATGTGTTCCTTTGCCCTTTCTTCACATTGGACATGTTAATAAGGCTCAAGACTACCTATGTTTTTCTGTGGAGAATAGGATCTTTACAGCTTAAATATCTCTACACTTGTGTAAATATTACCTAGGTGACAGAACATTTGGATTTGTTCTAGGAAGATTTTTTGATATCTTTTTTCAGCTTTGGGCTTTAATATATTATTTGAAAAGTTTTTTCTTGAACCAAAAGTAACATTATCTTACATATTCATCCATTTGACTGTAAATTGCAGACAGTGAGGTTGAGGGAATGGAGTGCAATGTGACTGGCCTAGCAAGGGACAAATGAATAATGACAGAGGGCACATGAAGGGAGAGTTAAGAGCTAAACATATAGGGAGCAACCACTGCTTTTCAAGAAGGTGAAGCCTAAAAGCTTTAAAGAGGACTTTACAGCTGTCCTGTTTTAGAGTCTAGTTCCATGAAGTACTGAATGTTTGGGCTGATACAGACTTTATGGAGAAATATACAGATTTGACAGACTATAGATAGTTCCAATGAAATGGTTAAGCTTTCATCAGGCACTAGGCAGCATGATGAATCTTGCTGGTTGGTGGTGCACCAGTTCTTCAGGCAACTTCCTGGCATTCTAATCCCCATCTGAGAGAGTCTGTGCAAAATTATAAGGATGACTGAGAGCCAGAGACCCATCTTAAGCTCCCTGAGCAGATTATTTGTGGACAGCCCAGCTCTCCTTGTCTCCAGATCAGTGCTGAAAGGCATATATCTTGGGGTCCAAAAGGCTGAGAGCAAACAAAAACTTCTGCTCTTAGTCTTCCAGCACTTATTTTTCTTTTACAGGTGTTATCTGACTTTTTTAAAAAAATCCCATACTTGAAGAACAGCTGGTGTGACAAAACTTCTGCTCTTAGTCTTCCAGCACTTATTTTTCTTTTACAGGTGTTATCTGATTTTTTTTAAAAATCCCATACTTGAAGAACAGCTGATGTGACGGTGGTGAGAGATGCTCACTACAGCTTTCCAGCATTCTTCACAGAAAGAAATCACAAACCTTGTATGGTCTGTTTCCACCAAGTGTTTTTCCATGCCTCTCTATCATATCTTCACCACTAACTGGATTCTTTCATTTTATCCAGAAAGAAATCACAAACCTTGTATGGTCTGTTTCCACCAAGTGTTTTTCCATGCCTCTCTATCATATCTTTGCCACTAACTGGATTCTTCCATTTTATTGGACAAAAAAGAACCTGTCATCTCTTTAGATGGTAGTTTTCACCCATTTGCTTTGTCATAATCTATTGGCAAAAGCTACACCTCTCTCCAGAAAGCAGTTCTGTCATGCATTTATAATTTTCTTGACCTCTGCAAGTTGAGGATTCTTTGCCTCCAGGTCTGTTTTCTCAGAAGCAGATGCATGTTGGCCAGTGTACAGCTCTGTGCAGTGGCTAGACTGCTCCCCATACCTGAGCTGCAGAAAGCAGTATTTGATTTTACAATGCTTGGTCAGCCTTCAGTTCATCCTACTGATGCATATTGATCTTCTGGCCCTGCTATAGTGAGTGAAACAACAGCATGAGATGATGGCAGTGATTGGGATGTTGATCTTTAGGTGCTGGTGGACAGTCAGGTAGGCTTAGATGCTGAAAGAGAAGCAGCAGTTTAAAAATGATGGAGATATCAAAACCTTTCTTCAAATCTACTTTGCAAAAACAGCACCATGTAAAATTTAGCGTTGCATGGTGTTGATACAGTAGTTCTAAATTGCACAGATGGATGCAGCCACCTCTGGACCAAGGGGCAAATGAATGCAGCAGTTTGATTTCAGTTCTGGTTCTCAAAGCTTCCAGTTTGGGCATCTGGCTGAATACCCCAGAGCCCCTTCCCTGCTAGCAAACATTTTTTCCCCCAGTGGGGAAGAGGGAAAGCATTTCTGCCATAGAGTACAGAAGCATCAATCTAAACTGGGGAGTTGTAAGGTTAGATGTGACCTGCTGGCTCCTAGAGAGCACAGTGGACTCAGAGACAACTGTTTTTGCAGAGGATGCTGTTGACACTTCCTAGTTTATGTCTTCTCCTTCATTTTCCTTATGTTTAGTGTAAAATCAGGCAATAAAAAAATATAATAAAGGCAAAGAATTTTTCTTTCTCCAACAGCAATTACCTGGTTTATAGATATGTGAAGTGATTAAAAAAATTGTGAAAATAAATATAAAACAGTTTCCTCATCAAATATTTCAGAGACTGGTTCTCTCATTTGAGAAAATAATACAGCCATTAAAAGGTACAAAACAAACAGATCAGCCCCCACACATCTGTGTATACATGTCCAAGTAGAGAACTATAAAATATATTATACATATATTTTATAGCTCAGAGCTATTCCAGTACATGTCTGTGGATTACATTGCAACAGGATGAATCAAATAGGAAAATGTTGACCTCACTAAATGGATTCTAGTTTTGTGTCTGTATTTGTACACAACAGAACATTTTTGTATTAATCAGAAACCAAAAAGGCTGTCATTCATAAGTAGGTATCTATCTGATAAATAGCAGAGGGCAAATTATGCTGTTTTGGTAAGCAAAAATAACATTTTCAATCTCTTATCACTATTACACTATTTTAAGTATACTTTTATTCTCCATTTACATACCAACTTCATGAAAAGTTAATAAATGGAGTAAGAGGCACTGTATCTGGTGTGTACATCTCTAATCCCTTCTGTTTATATTCTTTTCACACAGAGATTGAAAGATTTAAAACAAAGGGAATTTGCTCGAAATGTGGCTTCAAAGTCATGGAAAGATGAGAAGAAACAGGAAAAAGCACTCAAGCGACTCCACCAGCTTGCAGAGTTACGGAAGCAGTCAGAATGGCAAGTTTTAAAAAAATACATGAGGTTTTAATGCCCTCTTTCCTCCCTTCCAGAAGAAATTATAATGCTTTTACTCCTACACAAGTAACGTACAGAGATTGTGTGTACTGTAACTTGTTTTCAGCTGTCTTCAACTCCAAATGATCCTGTTCTGCAAACCATACATTGAAAACTTCTACCTTAATTACGTGCTGTTTGAAAGTTTGTCATTTTCTCTCCTGTAGATAGTTATTCTCATGTCTTCTAAATGGAGCGCTTTGAAGACGCTTTTATAATATCACCATTTTACCCTATCCAAACTGATCTGAACAGATTAGTATGACTGTCTTAACATTTTATCATAAGTTAATGGGAGAGGATAAACCCGTTGTGAATAATTTTTACTACTTTTAAGGTTTACTACTTTTCAGTTTCTCTGTAGAATGATTTGAATGAAAAATAAGTAATTAACTGAATTAAGTTTGTCTAATACTGTCAGATCTGCTAATTATTATGAAGACAGAGGACAAAGATTGTAGTAGCAAACCTTTAAATTTGAGAAATCTCCTTTGCTTAATGAGACTGAATGGTTCAGTAGAATAGATTGCCATCAGACCAATTGTTTATATTAATGTATGACCAAAGGTGAGCTAATCAGATAAATAAACTGGCATTGTTTTAAATTCATCTGAAGACTACTGTACCCTGGAAATAATAGCATTCAGAGTTTATTACAAACTCATTTTGGCCTATGTAATTGCTTTTGAGCAATCTGCTGAAATATAACAGTTTAGTGCTAATATATCACTTTTATGAGTGCGACTCCATTTTCATACAAATCTGCTGAAACAAATGTAACTGCCTGTGGGAAGCTTCCTTTATGCCCACGCACTTGAAGATGTAGCCTCAGATAGAGCAATAACATCAGTGATAATAGGAAAGCCAGAAGAAATCTGGGAGGGAAAGAGCAGGTTTTCTTTTAGAAAGAGCCAGGAGTCCATAACATTTTGCACAGAGTGTGGAAGGAAAGAGCTTGCTATTCCTCCCTGCAACCACTAACAGGCTCAGGGGAGGCTGAGTGCCGGGATTTTGGTGGAGGGGTAGCACCCCCAATTGCTCAGGAAAGACAGAATGTCAGCCTTTGTAAGCAGAAGTCCACACTCATATAATTGTTACCATCCCCGAGTACTGTCTCTCAGGTTCCAACACAGTTCCTTACAACAAGCTAATTCAATTTGAGAAGAAAATTATTGTTAATCTTGGGGACAGAAAATTTTTATTTTGCTATTCCAAGACTTTAAAAAGGTTTTCTTTATATGCCTTCTCCAAGAGATAATTATTCCTGATGTACAAATTTGGGTTAATTTGTATCTCCTGATGCCAAATTTCTGGCAAAGGCAAATATATTCTCTGAAATGCATGCATATTCTCACATTATGGGTTGACCCTACTCCAGGGAATCTTTCTGTTTTTCCTGTTGCTGAAGATCAAGGTATTTTTACAGCATTTATAAAACATGACTACCAATTATAGACAGCTTATATGTAGATCTGAAAGTTTTAATTTATTTACATTTAATTAAAATGTTTTATAATTTTTATCAAACTCTCTATTTAATCTGGTTCTAGTTTATTTTTTTCTTGTTAGAGTACCACAGCACACTAACAACACAAAAATAAACTAGACACTGATAGCAAATGTAGATAATTAGTCTAATGAAATGTGTGTTTAAAATATATATTGGAAAAACACTTTTATGGTGGCCATATATGTCACATTTTTAATGGAAAATGGCTACAGTCATTTCAGTCTCAGTTATCTGTTTCAAAAATCAGTGGTTTGCCATTTTTACTAAGGCCCTAGAATAGGTAATTTTTTTCTTTAATTACAAGAAAACTAAATAATATTTGAAATCTGAGACATTTTGAAAAGAGAAATAATGTAATCAATGGAAATAAGACAAAGAAAATGTGGCAAAGTCAAATCATGGTTGATAATGAAACCAGTGAAGTTGTGATTTTCTTCACCCTTAATGTTTGCTGACAGTTTTAGTATTAATATCTCTTTGAATATTTTGCAAAATCATTTATTGTGGAATAAAATAAGAATCTACTCTTTAAAAAGTCAGACAAATACATTCTTCCCTAAGCAAGCAGAATGTTTTTCTTTTTCTTCTAGAGTTTGATTTTGCAGATGTTCCAGGTGGAAGCATCTCTTTTTGAACATAGCACAATTTCCTTTGCAGAGGCCTTTCAGAAAAGCAAGACTTACCACAGACTAGGTTCTCCTAAATATAAATTTGGAGTAAAACCAATATTTGTTCTGCTTGTACATGGGCATAACTAAAAAAGAACATCCATGTGCTGACATAAAAACATGTAATTGTCTATGTGTAAAGATTGTCTTGCCCATACAAAATTCCAAACTGATGATAAACTGAACTTTGTTGAAACTTAGCTTTGCCTTGTAAAAAATTGAGTGACACCCTCCTTCACCAGACAGACATTGTCAAATCCAAGCTCTGTCATAACTTGGTTACTTAATGCAGATTTCTTTTTTCCTTTATTTTTTTACCTTAAAGCATCACTGGGAGTGGACCATTGCTTAAAGCCCCCCGATTAGTCCTGGAAAAGCAGCAATCACCAGATGGTATTTTCCTGTACAAGGGCAGCAAGTTCACAGCTAATTCTCAAAGAACCATCACAAGTGAAGGACAAGGCTTCTCCAAAAGCATACTAGAGAAACAGCAACTTATTATAAGCAGGCACCACCCCCCAGCTGAAAGACACCATGCACTTGGAAATCACGTCTCACAAATGTTCCCATACAGCAACAATACCTCTCAAAGGGCAGGAGTGTCATTTTCGTTCTCTAAAAAGGTCCCTTTGAAGCTTGAGTCCTCAGCATCTGTCTTCAGTGAAAACTGTGAGGAAGGAAATGATTATAGTGAGTCCCCCAAACATAAAAAAAAGCAAACTATTGAGGGCTGTCATTCTGTCACACTTTTGGAGGAGCAACTGAAAGCAAGTTTGGATAAAGAGTCACCTATTACACAAGACCAAATGGATTTGGATAACAGTGCATCAAGTCATGTAGCTACAAAACCTAAAATGCTAAAGGAAAATGATAAAAGTAATGATAAGGAATCAGAAGAAAAATTCAGAGATAATCCTTCATTTTCTCAAGTCAAAATACCACTTCCAAATTCTTCTGCTTCACTGAGAGAAACAGAGAAAGAGAGCAAACTGAATGAATCTCAGCAATTCTCAGAAACTCCCATCTCATCTCCATGCCAAGCTAGCAATTTTTGTACACAGCTGAACACCTACAAGCCCAGTAATGCCCACCTGCCTGCCCAGTTGTCTGAGCTCCCACGACAGCCAGCACCTGAGCTGACCTGTTCAAGCAACATTAATGAGAGTCCTGGAGTGATAAAAAGAGAAAGATCTTTGGAGATTACCAAAACCACAGATGGAAATACGGAAACACTTGAAAAGGAGACCATGGTTAAAGAAGTTAAGCCCCAGGCATTGCCTTTCCTCCATGTAGTGAGCAAAGATGGCACCACTGCTCTGCAGTGGCCCACAGAATTACTTTTGTTTACAAAAACTGAGCCCTGTATTTCATATGGCTGTAATCCATTGTATTTTGACTTCAGACTCTCTTTAAATCACAGGGAGGGTAAACAGAATGAAATAAACAAAGCAAGCTGTAAAGAGCTCTCTAAAAATAAGACTGCAGATGAATATGAACCCTCAGGTTTAATAAAACACAAGCAAATGTCAAATGAACAAGATAATCAGTTGTTGAAACCAAAGAAGATGAAAGGTTCCCTAAATCCAAGAAAGGCCAAGCAAAAAGCTGAGTCAGACATAGGGAAAGAAATGAATGAAAATGGTCAGAAATGCATTGCAGACTATTTGAATGAAAATATACCCAAAGTGCCTGCTTACCTTGATGTCTCACAAAAGGATTATGTGACAGAAAAAAGTCTTTATACAACATCACTGAGGAGACCTTTAAAGAATCATTTCCATGACTGTGAAAGAAAAACTCAGAATATTAGAAACGAAAGCATTTCCTTTTCTGCTTTTATGTCTCGGATTAAAAACTCTAACTCTGAAAAATGTCATTTAATTTATTCTGAAGAAAAATATGAGAACAAAAATTACTCCAGATCCCTTCAAGATGTGGTCCGCTGCAGCAGTGACATAAGTGACAGTGGAAAAGATTCTAATGGAAGTTTCTTTAGTTGTAAATCCAGTTCAAACATCAGGTATTCAGATAATGAAGGATGTGGAAGTTACACAAGATGTTGGAGGCTCCCATCTCCTCAAAAGTCCTCATCTGGCAGACATTCCAGCTATTCTGACACTTCAGTTAGCAGTATGAGTAGCTACATGAGCTACATGAATCCCACATCAAACAATCACAGAAGAAATAATTTGCTTTGTTGTTGTAAAAGAAAAAGCAAGAGAGATGAAAGGCACAAACACAGAAAGCACAAGTGTATTTTCACTTCAGATGATACAGATGAGGATTATCTTTGTCATAGCAGAAGTCACAGAACTAGAAGCTGTATTCAGAGTGGCACAATTAAATATCGAAGATGTTCAAGACATAAACTTTTACAAATCAGTGACAGGTCTAAACACAGCAGATGTAGACATCAGCATTTTGGCAAAATGTTTAGCAGGAGTAGAAGCTGCCACAAACACAAAAGTGGTTCCACTAGTGATTCAAGAAGCAGTGAAAGATCATCTAGCAGCAGAATATCAAGATGCAGCAGTTCAGGATCTGTCTCAAAAGAGACTGACAACTGTGACAACAAAACAAAAGAGGATGGTGAGAGAGGTTCTAATGCTGAACCAGGAAAAGCTGAAACTACACATTCCAACTCTCTGAATGTGAGCAGTCAGCGTAAAAACTTTGCCACCTGCTCTTCCAAAAACCTGGCAAAATACATCTGTGGAAAAAGAAAGTCAATGACAGCCAAGTTGCTTTTAGAAAGAGTGCAGTCTAAGAAAACCCAGGAACAAATGCATGATCCAGAGAGATTTTCAGTCAGTACTGGGATAGAATTAAAGGATCACTCACAAAGTCACTTTGCTCTTCAGTTTTCATCATCAGGAGATGACACTGCAATGTTACCTTTGCCAGACAAAGTGCTAAGCAAAGGTAAAAATTATATGAGACATAATGAAATCAGTTTGTTGAAAAACAGTGTGAAGAAAAACAATACTGGAGCATCAGAGATAACAAATGTTACTCTTTCACCTGGAACTGATTATGATCATTGTGCTCTTAAAGACATAATTCAAATTGAAACAGGCTATCAGAGTCCAAGCATACAAAGGAACACAGCAATAAAGGAACAAACCAATTTCTTCATTAGTGAAGTGCAGCCCTTTCTACAAAGCTGTGATCCAGTACCAAATGATTTCCCTGGTGCTTTTCCCTCTAATAGATATTCTGTTGCTAATTCAACAGAGACCAAAGAAGAACTACATGACGTAAACATGGACTTTAACCAGGCAGAAGGCAGTTCAGACTCTTTTTGTGACAATGCTATGCAGAAGTATGGTGATACACTACATGACCTGGAAGTGTACAGTAAATCCACCTCCCCTCCTGTAACACAGCAGCCTATCACATTTACACCAGAAGAAGTGGACAAATACAGGCTGCTGCAGCTGCAAGCCCAGCAGCACATGCAGAAACAACTTCTGGCAAAACATCTGAAAGTTTTGCCTGCCCCAGGACCAGCTGCCTTCTCTGCAACACCAGCAGTTCCTGCCCTCCCTGTTCAGCAGCAGGCTACTGTCACCACCATCCACCACACACTGCTGCAACACTTTGCTGTCTCAGCATCTGTGCACCCCCACGGCAGCCATCTCTCCCTGGCACCCCTCCACCCCCTCTCTCAGGCACATTTTGCCCCCATATCACTTTCCCCATTAGCGCCAGCCCTTATTCCCTCCCACCCTGCCTTGCTGACAGGACACCCACTGCACTTGGTTTCTGCCACTCCCCTCCACCCTTCCCCCCTGACCTTCCCTGCACTGCCACATGCTGCATATATCCCAGCCCTATTTACACCACACCTGAACACAGCCACACCTTCTGCTATACACCCAAATCACTTAGTGCATCCCTTATTCCAAGGACAAGAGCCACATCACTATTCTTGTTCTATCCAGACCCAACAGTTACCTACAGCAAAAGACATTTTCAGTGTTTCTAGCTACTTAAACTAGCCCAAATAATTTCATCATGGCTCCAACCCCAAATTAAAATAAAATAAAACATTCAGCATTCAATCACGTCTGAGGGGAAATCGACTGTTTTGCTTAGAGCACAACAGTAAAGATTTTAAAGTCCACAATCTGGCTGACAGCATATGAATGTCGATTTCATTCTTTTATCACTGAGGAAAAGCTGTTTTCAAGCATTTCGTGATGCTATCACAAGAAGGATGGGTGGCCAGTGTCATTCTACAGAATGTTTTAAAAGAATAGCTTAAAGTGAAGTCTATGACTGTCAGTAGGAAAGGAACCACAACACCCAGACAAAATGGGATCAATATTGACACTGATGGGGGATCCAAAGTAGCACAGTTTAAGGTTGAGCAAACTTGACACACCTCAAAGATTTGATTTTCTGAGTTTGTATATGAAACAGTGCCTGGTTTGGTTAAGGAATTTTAGACTGAGGAAAAATTAAGGTATCTGGGATCAGCAGACCCCGGGGCTGTCTCCTGGCCAAAGTAAACTGGGGAGGCTCAGAGGGAGGGGTGATGAGTTGACACTAGACGATGAGGATCACAACAATATCTTGAAGATACTTTAGTGATTTCATCCCTGCATGTGTTGCTTGGACAGTGTAAAGGGACTGCAGTCAGGCCACAGGTACATAACAAAGCATTCCCTTAGCACCAGGAGCTCTGTGCTGGCAGAAGCAGGCTGCCTCTTTTCTCCCTGAGCCAAGTATCCAAGAAGGCTCACTGAGAAGCCAAGTTCTTTGGCACTGCTGGGTCACAGGGCATGTCAGAGAGAGCCGCACCAGCCCAGAACTGCCAAGCAGCCAGTGCTGGCTCTGAACCTCAGAGGTACTTGGCCAAAACTGCAACACCTTTTTCCCACCAAACAGAGCTCTGATGTGTGGAAGAGTCTTTCCCAAAGAATGTGTAAATATATTTCATCCCTTTCACAAACAACAGAAAAAATTGGCAGGTCCTATAAAATCATGCAGATATTCATAAAGATGTAGAAGTAAAATTCTGATCAAAAACTGGCTCTACTGGTTGAGACTCGGAGAAAAACTTGTTCAAGTATTCAGCATTTAAAAGTTTATTGAATCTAAACAAATATGTCAAGATTCTCGCATGGCTTCCCAAACTCTCAACAACTAAATTGAAATTATGAATCCACAATGTTTGAATGCATGTATCCAACCTTCAGAGTAATGTGTGGCTGAAATTGTTTGTAATAACTTGTATCTGGAAATAGGTGAAGGCTTCAGCATCTCTTTGAATGCCATAGTTTGACATTTTTTATAATGCTTCTAACTGAACACAAGATATTTAGCATGAAATTAGTTCATAATTATGGCTAGAATGCAGGCATGCTTCCCCGAAAAAATTGGACCATGAAGTATCCAACACACAGTACCTGTTTGTTTGGATTAAAAGCATTTGAAATAATTTCAATTCATTTGCAATAAGGTAATGCACAAAATGTGTATTTCAGAATCAATATAAAACACATTGAAAATCTTTGGGAGGAATTTTATTCCATTATATTCCGCTACCTGAAGAAACTGCAAAATTGAATTGCAAATAAGTAATGTCTTTAAAATACAACAGAACCAATTTTCTTAGTTTTAATCAAAATACATCAATCCATTGCAATAAAATGGAATTGTTTTAATTTCTGTCTTTCTGGAGCTTCTTCAGCATAAACTGGTAATACACCAAACTTTTCAAGTTACTTTACAAGTTGTGACTGCTAGTTTTGTATTTTCAAAGTAGCTTTAAACATTTGATGGTCTAGCTATTGAAAAAAAAATCAGAAAAAAATTATGGAGACTATGCACAAGCAAAACATTTTTATGTTGAAAAAAGTTGGTGGCACCAGCACCCTCATATTTTGGTTTGATTCCCAATTTACTCTTTAGTCTCATTAACAAAACGGATTCATGTCATTTTGGTGTTACTTATCTGTGTGTAAGTGGCATATAAATTATATTTATTTTTCTAATTCAATTTGTAGAGTAATTCTTTAATTAAAATTATTGCTTCAGTATTAAGTAAGTAAAAAATTTTATTTGGGAAAAATGTAGAATGAAAAGTTTCCAGAGTTTAACAATTCTTCCTTTCAATTTTGGCTGAAAATTTTCCCAAAATAAGATCTCAATTTACATATAATTTCTGTACTTCTGATACTTTATTTTCTAAGAATCAAACATATTTCACTTACTCTGACTTAACACCTCTGAAAATTATTACATGCTTGGATGGACCACTTGGACACATTAGTCATAACTCTGTAGAAACATTCTGAATTGGACATCTAAAGTAGCAGGGCAAGCTGTGCCCCAGGAGGGGCTGACTGGGCTGTGTGGCCATCACCCACAGTCCAGGGATAATATCAGCATAGAAGGTGCATTCCCAGCCCCACAAGCTTTTAAATTTACGGGCCCAGTTTCATCTCTGTTGAAGTAAACCCAGCTGTTCTCACTGTGTGCAAGAGTTCATTTGTACCCTAGGTAGGTAACATCAAAGGAAAAATATGGAACTGAAGGAATGATGGGCTAACCTCATCTTTAATGTGTGTACACATATTTTGTATTCCCACTTCTACCAGACAATGTTAATACTATAGAAATTTCTGTGGCAAGAAAGCTGACTAATTCAAACTTGACCATATCCTACTACATAGATCATTTATGGAAAACAGATGTATTTGTTTCCCTTAATGTATGCACCATACAATGGGACTCCAGAATAAATGAAACCATAGGATTCCTATGAATCATTGTACATACCAACACAGTAGGGCAAATTGGCAATGAAGATTAATTTTAATTCTTGGAACAATGGGAATTAGAATTTTGAGATGTATTAATGGGGAGAAAAAGAGAGATTAAGAAATGAAAGAGCACAACAGAAAAACAGTAATCACTGATTACCAAACACAGGCAATGTCCAATACCATTCTTAGTGCACAGGAGGGATTTTCTTGGAGAAATGTAATAAAGCTATCAGCACAGCTGAAATTATATATTTTCTCTAATTGCTGCCATATTTTTTTCATCAGTAAAGTACTTTAAATATGTGTCATTATAATTATTAAAATATTATTGAGCCTGATGTATGGAGCCGTGCTACAATTTTGATTTTATTTAAAGAGATTTTCAAAAGAGTTATAGTATCCTTATGGCAGTGATATATACACACCAATTTAATAATCTATTTTAGCCTGATTGTATATTCTTGATATATAATCTAAGGAAAGAGGTCATCCACACCTTAAAATTCCAATAAAAGAAATTTCCAGAGTCACACCATAATAAACTTTTTTGTTGTTGTTGTTTGGACTTTTTTTTTAATCTGATGCATTTCTGGAATACATTCAACATGTATATTTATTGTGCAAATTTGCATAAAAATGCCATTTGATCAGATTGATTTTAAAATGTCAAGTTTATATTTAAAACTGAATAGTATAATATGTAAACTAGTAATTTTGTTTTGTATTCTCTGTATAAAGTGTTTTATATTATACAGTAGCTAAGTGAATTGCACTATTGTACATGCAATGGGACTTTTGTTTTAGCTTATTCAAGGAATCCCTGGGAATGTAGTTTAATGCAATAATATTTTTTTTCAATAAAAAGGCTTACTGGTATAAAGAGTGTCAGTCATGTATTTTTAATGTAAAGCATACCAAAAGGCAGCAACCTAATAAAATGCAGAATGAAGCAAACATATTCTGTATTTTAGTCTCCAGAACTGAAATACACTTAATTCATTCCTGTGGTTATAATCCTGAAATTTCATAGAATGTTTCCTAAAGATTTTAGTATGTGTAACAAAAGTGGGTTGTTTAAATGGAACTGAAAATAAATATTCCTTACAAAAATTATTCTATCTATGTGTTTTTTCCAAGGATTTTAAATGAATAAATATCCTCCTGAGTGTTTTTATGCACTGATCAGTTTATTTATAATTACACATACAACTCATCTGTCAGGTTTCTGAAATAATTGTACGGCAGGTCCTTTGGTAAAGAATCTATCAGTGGGATCTACAAAGGTGTCATTTATTCAGTCTTCAGTCATTCTTTAAATCTTCAAACACTTGAGTATCACTTTATCCCATGTTTTCCCTATTACCTTGTATTTTTCCAGTTAGTTTAGTGCATCCTTTCCCATCTACCTTTCATTTAAATTGTTTCTGACACAAGGCTTTTGGCAAGCAGCTACTCAGCTTCAGTGCTCCCAGAACTGCTGCTGTACTATTTTCAGGCTACTTATACCCCTCAGTGGATAGTCTCATAAGTGTCCTGTCTCCAGGTGAGCACAAAGACTGAAGGAAGGTAAAAACAAGTAAAAACAAGTGTCTGCATGTCTGTAGTAGATGAAGCTCTAACTTTTGAGGTGAAATGTGACAGAGGTTATATTCTGTCCAGCTTATCTGCATAGCTGGAAATACCTTGGCCAATCTCTGGGACCAAACTAATCTACTGTGCAGTGACATGTCATGGCTCAGGCATTCTGTAAAGTCTTGAAACCAATGCAAATCCAAGGAGACATAATTGACACAGTGTATCTAATTCCATTCAACTGCACTTTTCCTTCTAGTTATTTTATAATAAAAACAAAATTCATAATTAGAAAAACATATAAAAAGGGCGTGTGTCTGAAGGAAATCTCCTGCAAATTAATATCTATGACATTATTGTTAACTCTAGTAGGCTTCCAGTTGAGATCAGATCCCACCTGTTTGCTGCTGAGCAAATCTTGGTGCAAGCAGGGGAAAAAACAAAAACAGAAACAAAAACAGAAATCACCTACCTTGCTTTGACTGGGATATAACATGTGAATAAATGATGGTGTCCACACCTCACTCTTCCTGGTAAAGCTAGCTATAATGCCAAGAAAATTCTTCCTACACTCTGGTGGGAAGTGTATAACCTTATTATGCAAAGTAAGCATCTTAATGTGTATTTTATACAAAAATATAAAGAACCACCGTGAATGCAGCTCATTACCTTTCTCTTTCTAGACAGTAGGCAAAATGTGTGTGGAAATAACAGGAATCTGCAAGCCAGTGAACTGCACTGCTGCTGTGCTGAGTTTGGGGCATACTGTTGTGATGTGCTTGAATATTTCTCTCCCCCAGGGCTAAGGGGAATTAACTCATTAATATTTCAGGTTTTGAAAATACTCTCATTCAGGACCACCAGGATGAGCTGTAAGTCCATACATTGCTTGTCTGTAGAGCATGTGGTAATGTTAACATATTTCTATTATTCTTCAATGAACACGTTATTTTATTTAACAGAAAACACAGGAGATGCCAAACTGCCAATTACATAAATTATAGACAGAAATAAATCTACAGTTACATTAATGGGCATTTAATTTAAACATCTACATCTTAACAGAGACCAATCTGTTTTGTGATAGTGTTTAAAAACCCTCTTGGCTAATATGGCAAGCACTAGATACACAACTGTCTTAAAAGAAGATGCAGCCCAAACTCGTTTTTTATGACCTAGCTATGAAACCCTCAGATTAAAGATAAGATTGAAAAGCTTGTTTGACTTCCATCAAAGGTATAAGCAGTTCTGCTTCCTCTACTCAAGCGCCCATCTGAAACTTATATTACGCAAAAAAATCAATATTTCATTCTTATGAACCAATAAAATTTTTAGACCAAATAAATTTGTCATTTGCAAATCAATATATTAAATATATTTATCAATTTTATATATAAAACTGTTTTGTGTACTCCAAGCTGTGTATGAATAAAATCAGCACCATTAATAAATAAGTCATTGAGAAGGAATGAGATAATTAATTTCAGACAGCCATAAACTAAACATTCCTATGTAAAGCAATATGTTCTATACAAAAATGGTTGAATTATAATTCACTTCCATCTTTTTTGCAAGTCACTTATGGACTATTTTCTTCCAGTCCCAGTGGAAAACCCTACCAAATTTATTAGAAATAGTTGCGTGTGTGTGTGTGTGTCTTGGGGACGTGGGTGTGTCACCTTAAGGCTGCACAGTTGCATGTAATACAAACTTGTACCCCTGACAGCTGAGAGGTGGAGCTGTGCAAACCTCAAGAACTTCAGCAAGGCCAAGTGAAGGTCTTGCACCTGGGTTGAGGTAACTCCAAGCACAACAACAGGCTGGGTGGAGAATGCATCTAGAGCACCTGTGGGGAGAAGGACTCTGGGGTGCTGGTAGGTGAGAGGCTGGACATGACCAGCAATGTGCACTGCAGCCCAGGAAGCCAAATATGTCCTGAGCTGCATCCAAAGCAGAGTGGGAAGCAGGGCAGGGGACGGACTCTGCCCCTATGCTCTGCTCTGTTCTGCTCTGCTCTGGTGAGAGAGACCCCACCTGGAACACGGCACCCAGCTCTGCAGTTCTCAGCAGAAGAACATGGACCTGTTACAAAAAGCATAGAATTTTGCATGTAAATCAAAGATGTACAAGCAGATGATATTAATCAATTGCCACATATTTTCACAGGTGAAATATGGTAGAGTTCTTGTAACAGGAGAGTTTTTTCTTTTGTCCCTCATGCTGAGAAAGTATAAGTTGCTGAGTAAGTGCTTGTCTTTCAGCTGTACACAGCTAAAATGTTATGAACTGGAAATCCTATCTGCATCAGAGAAAGTCAAAACACTATAAATGCTTCCTTCTTGCTTGCACCAGGATTTCTCTGACAGTATTCTTGATAATGCACTCCATTTTCTAGTGAGTTTGCTTTCTTCAGAGAGGTGAAGCAGCCACTACAGGTTTGAAGGTGGAGATGCAGAGTCTGTACCACTCAAATGTCAACCCTGTTAATTTGGGTTCGAAATAAAGACAATGTAGATCCAGGGGTAGATAGCCAAATTTGATCCAGGGATTGGTAACCAAATTAACACTACATGTTTAGTTGTTCACTGAGAAAAGTTCCCAGTTCTCACAGGAGTGGATTCTTCCTGTCTTAGCATGTAACGCCTGAACTACCTAGGAGTGTTTTCAGGACTACTTCTCTTGCTCTCTCTTCCTGAGATGCTTGAGAAACTGGCTGTGGAAAAAAACACTGACAATAATATGAGGTGATCCTTTTTAGTTTAATAGTAATTTCTTGAAAGATGTTTGTGACTTAAAGCACTTACTGCTTTTATTAATATCATTTGTAATTACAGTAATGAGATCTACTGCTGACATAAATTTAATCCCTAGCAATGAGCTTTCCCACCATGAGTCCCCCTCTATTAGCTCTGCTCTGTGACCACATATTTTCAAATGCTACATTCCCTGATTTTATTTCTCCTAAATGATGTGTTAGATAAACAGTTGCTATATGATTTTTACTGGAAATTAAATGGCTCAGGGTGACATTTAATAATGAATCTTATTATGGATTATGATCAGAGCTTATGAGTTCAAAATAACTTTGCCGTTCATTTCAATGTTTCCAGCCTCCACTAACTGCTCACAAGAGAGATCCCAAGATGCTCAGGGCCACTGAGGGTGCTGAAATGGGACAACAGAGGGAAGGAAATGAGCACAAGGGCTGCCTGCAAATAATAAAGAAAAAAGAGTGCAGTCTGAAAAGCAATGTCAGATTTGTGACACCTGGAGAAAAGGGCATATTAATTCCAGGGAACTCCCAGGAAAGGTCAGACTCTGATAGATAAAGCTGAAGAGACTTCCAAGCTCAGACAAGACCTCAGAGAAGCAGCTGTAATTACTGAAGTCTATAAAATTAAGACAAACATTTCCAGTAATTTTTTTACTCATAGTAGGTTGCAACTTTTGCAAAAAAAAATTTTTTTCCATGTCTGCTCCCAGTCAAGTCCTAGGACAAACAGCATTGGATAAAGATGAAAAATGATGCATAACTATAAGCATTTCATAATGTACACTAAAAATTGTTTAGCTACTAGTGTTTCTTCAGTTCTTTTTTCAGAGATCACTCGTGCATTTGGAAGCAGAGAAAGATATAGACTTTTGCTAATGATCTATTTTCAAAGTGCCACAGAAAGATTTAACCACATAATTCCCATTAGAGGCAATACATTTGAAAGACTTTGTGACCTTTAATTTGGAATACATGGGTTAATGTGGAACTTCATTTTTCCCTAAAAGGTTTTCAGGAAATTTGTAAATAGTAGATAAACCATGATGACCAGCAGCATCAGAGAGATTCAAATTGAGAAACTTCCTTGGCAGCTTGGAAAACTGGAAGCATTGCAAGAAAATTATAGCACAGTCCTATCTGTCAACTCTTGCTCGAAAAGTTTTAGCTTTCTCTCAGAATTTCTTTGGTCTTCAAAAATCCAGGAATGAACTCACCATGTAGCACTCCTGCTGAACAGTTTTCAGGTCTAAGCATAGAAGCACTCGGTACTTATGGAGAAACTTGAGTCAAAAACTGGCTCAGCCATACGAGCTCTGATTATGGGACACCCAGGCCACTGTGCAAGCACTGAAATGCATAGTGGCCTGCAAACTGCCCCAGTATCTGTGCCTGGTTCCTTCCATCTTCATAACCCAGTGCTTAGAGTTTTCCAGATCAGAAGCCAAAGCCACTCTTGCCTCCTGCAGGTGATAGAGTAGTAGGAGTAGCTCAGTACGCCCTTGACACTCTGTGTTAACACATCTGCAATGAAAGCTCTCTGCATTGTGGAAATTGCACACAATTGACTCATTACATTTACCATGCAAGGATCTGCCCACCTAAATGGGACTGTATAAAATTTGGCTGTCTACTCCTCACTGTATTCCTCAAAAAGTGAAAAGCCCTTAACGTGGGCTCATCCCACTTCCCTCAGGATGTCTAGAATCACCCGTGATAGGTGATTATCTCTCCCCTCTGAGTCTAAGAGGTGGCTGCATGGCAACTTGAGATACATTTTAGAGTCCAAAATGGGTCACCAGTGTAAGATACATATTGCCTTTTTTGGAGATCTGAAAATTTTTGAAACTGAAAACTGAAATTTTTAAAGCTAAGTTCATAATGATGCAGGTGCTACTTTCTGAGTCTAAGAGGTGGCTGCATGGCAACTTGAGATACATTTTAGAGTCCAAAATGGGTCACCAGTGTAAGATACATATTGCCTTTTTTGGAGATCTGAAAATTTTTGAAACTGAAAACTGGAATTTTTAAAGCTAAGAAAGTTCATCATGATGGAGATGCTACTCCTGCCTAAAGAGTAGAAGAGGATAGCAAGATAAAAATTATATCAAAATTTTATTTTCAGCTATTTATAAAGAGATGGTCTAGAATTATTCACCAAAATATTTTGTGAAAAATATAAGATAACAATTATATTTTTAAGCAACTCATAACCAAATTATAAAATTAAAAAGCTTAAATAGGTTATTTGCTTCATATTATTTTTTCAGGTGAAATGAAAATTAAATTAATATATATTTGTACACAATACCATATTCATTTCTTGCTTTTAATTTTTTAATTTATGCATTTTTCTTCTTTCTTCACATGCAGATAGAGATACTTGCTTCATCATCAGATTGGTTGGCTTTCAGTGCTATTACTTGGTAGTAAAAAGTCAGTCATTTATATTTTGTATGCCACATAAATATTCTCTACAGTATACTTTTTTCATCAGCTTTATCTGCTGGAAATGAATGAGAGATGCAGCTATGGAACATTTTGAAAGGTTTTCTCAAAAAAATGTGTAGGACTATCCTTGATGCGAGTCCAAAAAAAACCCATAGTAACAATGCAGCCAAAATGATAACTAAAGAAAGAAAATGACAGGCCAAAAAACGGGAGTCTTCAAAGACTCTTCTTTTGAAAACATGCAATTACTACAGCAAATAATATTCAGATCATGGTCTTTTATTCCCTAACAAATCATTAAAGCATCTTCTACAAATCCTGGGCAAAGGACATGCCAGAGCATGATGGTCATAAATAGGCATAAGATGATGATGTATCATGGTCTTCTTCCAGGAATCTTTATTGCACAAATCTGGGGCCCAAGCAACACTGCAAAGGATATTTCTCAATCCACACTGGTCAGCCCTGTACTCTTCCTGATGTAGTTCAGACCACAGAAAATAAAGGGAAAGACAGACCTGCTGCAATGCCTGGACAGCTTCACTGGGGAATTGGTGCTTTTAGAAAATGTGAAGGCATGAGGAGTCCCCAGGGGAGCAGAAATCCTGGAACCAAGTTTTCCATGCAGTAGGGGAAGCTGAGGAAAGCTCTCAGGCTGTAGATAATGTGAGGAATGTGCTTAGAGGGGCAGCTGCACTGCTCAGCTTGCATGGAAAAAGGCTTTAAAGGCTGAGCCTGGCCCAGCTGAGAAAAACACAGCATGGAGATCACCAAGCAGCTTCCAAAAGCAAATTGCCCTTCAAAAGAAAGATGGCTCATGTTAACCCCCTTTAGTTAATGTGAGCTGCTGTGCTTAAATGAGCATGAAGACACAATCTAAGAGAAGGACAGCTCTCACATCCACATAAATCTCATGGTGGAGGAGGCATGTAATCAGGGCTGATTGCCATAATGTCTGTGCTTTATTGTAGATGCTTGTTCTTTGTATACAGAATTTCTACTGCATTAATTCATTCAACCCCATTTTCTAACCTGGAAATATTACTTTCAGAGATAAATAACTAGAGGTTTTATCTTTAAACTGTGACATTGAAGTATATAAAAATCCATTTAAGCAACCTACAGAGCTTCTTATAAACCGAGTACAGCTGTAGCAGATGGTACTCATACCACGGTGGAGAAGACCTTCATACACTACATGGGACTCATTATACCTGTCTTGGAAGAATAAAAACAGCAGTTGGATATGGCATTAGCTATAGATATCTTCAAAGCTTAAACTGCCAAGACATTACAGTTAGTGCCTGAAGATTAAAATTTCTCAGGTAGTTCCCATTAGAACCCAACAATTCATTGGAATGTGCTCAGAGCATGTATTACACCACATGAAGTCATATGTTTTTAAATAAGTAAGCAGGATAATTTCCAGGCTGCTAATGCAAAAACACGTAAACTTGATAATTTCTAAAATAAGGTTCAAGCAACAAGTGTGCAACAGAAACCAGGTGGAAAATTTCAACAATCATAAATGTCAATGTCCATGTATGTCTGTATCTCTTTACAGACATATTTCTGCATCAGCTGAAGAAATAGATTTCTTCACCCTGATTTCCTCACCCTGATCTCATAATTTGAATGACTCAATCCCTAGAGTGCATCCTCAGTCATCTAACTAAATCTAAACTTGTCACACACTGAGGGAGAATTGACCTTTTAGCCATCTTAGGGATGTCGTTGTTCAAACATGATGGGGACTACTCATGAACTCTGGTATATGAGTGCTCTGCAACTCCTGCAATGCTCCAGGCTCCCACACTGTGCCACTTGCATGGTGGCAGCTGGGCCTGCTGTTGCTGCCACTGTAGGTGTGCAGAACAGACTTACTCAGAATTTAGGGATGTTTGAAATCCAAGAGCAGATCCAAATTTTGCAGCTCTGCTGCAGTTCTATTTTTACCATCTTAATTCACTGTGACCACTTTAAATCCCTGTCCGCCCTGCTGAGTCCCTCAGGAGATCATGTTTTCCACCTGAATAATCCTTTAACACAGACATCCACTGATTCTATCTCTCACTTTCTAGTGTAAATTGTCATAATGCAAAAATATACAGTATTTTAAATCTATACTTAAAATATAAATTGCCAGCTTCTGTCACATTGAGGCCCTAAGGGTTTTTAGGATCAGACTGCTACTGCCAGAAATAAGATGCTGCAATTGAATCTGTTTTTATATTCTACACTATATCAGGCTTCCAAGTTGGGCATATTTACATGTACATTTGATGACATCTAATGTATGCATACAGCTAAAATAAAATTTGCATTATGGTAACGGATCACATGCAGGCTTTGATGAGTTCCTTTCCTTCTGCTAAGCTCCACATATCTTATTGAATTTCTGCATCAGTTCACATCGTGGATCAGAGTGATGCACACATCATATATCTGTGGGTAAGTACAAATATACACTTTTCTATGTCATCAACAATAAATCAACTATGTGTGACAGCTAAAATTATGCTGCTTTATATTAGTTGTCAGAGGAAAAGAATATTTTCCATTGCTTTTTTTTTATACCATTTTCGATCTCAATTAAATACAGAGTAATCAAGTTCATCTGTGTTGTGTCAGGGAGTAGAAGTGTTGTTTTAGACTGGTGTTTGAAGGTATTTGTGTTAGAGACAGCAGTATAGATTGGCAGGAAAAACTCACTGACCTAGTACTAATGCATTATAATGAATCTGCTGTTCAGTGACATTAAACAATAAATACAAGAAACAATTGAATTAAGAATTCTTATTTAAAAGTAGAAAAACAAGCTTAACTTGTTCTCATAGGAATCTTAATTTTCTTTTTACTCTAGGTAATTATTGGAAGAGGTTGCCTATGTTGAGGCACTTTAAGTGAGCTCAGAACCTACTACCTAAAACAGGGCAAAGGATCTTCCTTAGTTTCTGGAGAAGAATGAATAATTAAGTGGAACATTTCTGCTCAATAAACAAAACTGTAATTTATTTAAAGGAAATTATAGATTTTATCATCTTCTGCAAAGTCTTACAATGAGCATCTGGGTTTTGCTGGCATGCAGATTATTGATGGCCCAAACTTATTAAGATTTCTGGTCGCTTTGTTCACAGAAGTAAATCAGCACAGCAGAAGGAATTAAAAATAGCACTAAAATAATTTTCTATTGTTTTACTGAAATGCTTTATGAATGCTTATATCTTATGGGCAGATGAAACAATTCTAAGGTCTTATTTTCCAAAGGTATCTCATTATTTTATTGCTTATGAAAACCTGCTTCCTTTCACAACTAGTCAGCAGAGAAAGATTTTTGCTACGTGCTGTGAACTACTGAGGATGATTCCCAAGGAGCAGAAAAAGATAGAAATATAAATAAATACCTCACAATGGTAATGTCTTTATGGCACTTCTGATATTTTTCATTGTTCCAGATGTCACATGTGAACCAAAATTTCACCCAAGGCATTTTAAACATTTTTTAAAACCTAACACATATGAATACACTGGAAGTTAAAATTAAGAAAACATGGGGTGGGGGCATGTTGTGCAAACAATCCTGTTTAAGAAGAGGCTACTTAACACAAGTTATTTCATGAGCTGCTCAAAAATCATATTCTTCTTTGGGTATTTTTTCAAATACAGTGCACTATTATATCAAAAAATTTTCATTTTCTTCCCTCAAGGACATGACTAAACTTGGTCTTTTTATTTAATTTCCAGAAGATATATTGCTTCAGCAGGAACCTTCCTGCTCCAATGATGATGACATGATGAACAATATACCTGAAAGCTTCTAGCTGAAACATGGATTCCTGAAACATGGAAATTAACCACTCAAATACAAGGAGGAGGCTGGAAAATAACTCTGCAGGTCAGAAAGAGCACTGAAACCTCATGGCAGTGAAGAGTTTCTCTTACAGAAAAGGTTCCTCACTTGAATAGGTACTATATCTTCCCTTCCACTATTTCAGCTCTTAAATCTAATTTTATTCCATTTTCTTTATCTGTGCCCATCTCTTCTAACTATCCTAACAGTACCTCTGTTAGGATCTGAACCTTCTGTCCCTTGTTATTTCTGATTCTATTACTCTGTGACATCTTGCTATATATTTTCATTCCCTTTACATCTCCACCAAAATAGTATGACTCCAGACACAAGGCCTCTCAAGAACTGGACTACTTGTCTTCTCTAGAGAGAAGGCTGTAGCAACTGAGCAAGTGACCAGGTATTGCAAAAACAGTGATGTGTAGAAGCAAGAAGATCCCTGGCATGGCATTAAAAAGGTCACAGGAACACACCTCAAGCAGGGGTGCTTGGATACTCAAGAGTCCCTTTTCATTTCTTGCATCAGCAGCCAACCCAAGCCTAAACTGGGACTTCTGGTTTACTCGTATCTGGACTCTTGACATGATAGATGAGAGGATAATCTTTCTGCATTCAGTTTACTCTGATCCTGTCCACCAGTCTTTCTCCTGGAAAAAAAAAAATCACTAAATGGAGTGGCTAAAAATCACCTTTAAATAAAAGGATTACAAGACAAAGAGAATCAAAGACCTTATTTCTTGAAAAATGGAAAATAATTTTTTTGTTCTGCAGTCTCTTTCTTAAAATGGCACTTTGTATGAAATTATGGACTATCTCTGTTCCCTTATTTAGCTAGAACAGGAGTGCATTGAGCTGCTCTGTGTCACACTGGAATGTGCTGTACCTGTAGGATGGCACCACATAACATGATTCAAGGTGGCATTTTTCCCTAGGCTCACTGCCAGTGTCTCAGACAAGCATGCACTAATCACAGAATATTTAAACTTTATGCACACGAAATGCAGCCTTAAAACTAGTGAGAAATAGTGAGAAAGAAGTGAGAAATACTACTTTCATTGAGACAATAAGACCATCTGTTTTCTTTGAATTTGGATGGTCAGTTTGACAGCTTTCTACGTTATGCATACAGTTTTTCAGTTTCCTAGAAAGTAGCCTATTAAGAACAAGATACCATAGACTGAATCCACATAATTCTTGCTGAAGATGCAATTTTTGAGATAATGCCCTGATACACAGGCCAGAACTGTGGCTCTTTTTTCTCAGTTTTATCAAAAAGGTTATACTTGCTACTATTCTTTGTTCAACTTAAAACACAGTCTGGCTTTTTTCTCTCTATTATTCTTCTTGCAGGGAAATGAGTGCATCAGGTAAAGTCGTCAGTTTTGGCTTCTATGACACTCTGAGAGCGAGGTCATGTATCTTTAAGGGAAAAAAAAAAGAGAAGGAGAAGTGTAAGCAGGAAAGAAAGTAGCAGGTAAGCAAAGTATTACCATGTTTTTAGATGGGATGTATTTTATTTCAGTACAGAATAAACCCACTGCTACTCATGAAGCCAGAGACACCAGCTGAAAGAAGTATATTTCCACTATGTACATTAGAGCAAATATTTATTTATTTTCAAACTCACAACTTGCTATATTAAAATATTAAACATTATAAACTGAGGTCATAAATCAGTCCATCATTGAACTTTACTCTTAGGAAACCAGGGTTAGAGGCCTTCCTGGGGTGAATAATCCATAATGTTCTGCTGCTTCTGGACTGTGCAAATATAATGGGACACCTAGTCACATTCATATTCTGAGAGTAAACAATTTTATTGCTGCAGTGCAGCACAAGGCAGAGGCACCACCTTGGATCAAGAACAGATCTCTCTGTTCACTGCATTTACACCAAATATGCTAACAGGAGAGGCCTGGCAGGAGGGAAACAAGTGTTTTTAAATAGTTCTGAAGAATCAAGGTGCTTGGTGGAACCCTTTTGCCTTAGGTTAGCTGAAACCTCTAACATCTTTGGGCCAGCCCATATTGCTGCTCCTAGTAAAGAGTTTAGATATGATTATTTGAGCTTGAATAGACCAAACAACAGCCTGTCTGTGATGGCAAAGGTTAATTTAATAGAATATGTGAGGGATTTGCATAGGTGATGTCACAGTTTTCAAATAATTACTCTTCTGTTCACACATAGGTCACCTTGTCTGTCTAAACTTCAATGACCAAATCATAGTTACTTTCCTTGTAACTTTTTTTTAAATTATAACTCATTACAAATTGGATGCATACACTGAATCTGGCTTGCCAGTCAATTAATTTGTCTAAGAGTTTTCCATTTGTTATGTATATGAGCAGCCATCTCCTACAGCAATCAAATCTAAGAACTGAAGCAACAACAACAAAGACTATTTCACAGCTCTAACACACAAAATGAAAGTCAGTACTACTTCTTAATTAACATTTTGTGCAAACCTATCTAACACAAGAAAAACTGTGGAAAATACAATGGGACCAGAATTTGGCTTAGGAAAAAAGAGCAGAATTCCATGACGTAAAAAGAAAATAATGTATATTTCTGCAAAGTGTCCCACCTGCCATTAAGCACTGCTGTGGTTTCAGTGTGTGAACACCATGAACCATTGACCCCTGGCACACACCTGAAAAGTAGGCAGCCAAGGAGCACAGGTGGATACTATCCTGATAAAACCATAGAATGGTTTGGGTTGGAATGGACCTTAAATATCATCTAGTTCCAAACCCCTCTGCCATTGGCAGGGATACCTTCCACTAAACCAGGTTACTCAGAGACCCATCCATCCTGAACACTTCCAGGGATAGGGCTTCTCTGGGAAATCTGTTCCAGTGTATCACCATCCTCACAGTCAAGAATTTCTTCCTGATATCTAATATAAATCTGGCAAATTCTGTCATCATATGAAATAATTTTCCTCTGACAGAATTTCTGTGTCTTAATGATCCCCACAGAGGCTGAGAACTCAGGCACATTTCTATGCAATCCCCTGCTCCCACATTTTTTGCCAACCTCCTCTGGACTTCAAACTGTGTATGGGAGGTCCTTGAGGACCCACTCCTGCTGCATTTTGGGAAGATTATAAGTGCTCTCTTTGTGTGCAGTTTGATGCAGTATGTGGATTTTTTTATAGCTATGACAAATACAAGATACACATGATTTTCTAGGGACAGTGGCTGCTCCCACCTCTAGTTAATTTGACTGAGAACTGCAAGAGTGGGTGAGAAAATAAGGGTCCAGTAAGCCCTTCTGCAGTAAAAGGTTAGAGGTTGGCTGCCTGCAAGGTTGATATTAAACAAATTATACATACAATCCTTTACCTGGAAATGAACACAAGTGCATATTTGCTACATGCTGCTGCCTTCTAGATTTGCAAACTGTTGTTTCTGAAGTTGTTAGGTAGAACATGTTTAATGTATGACTAAACCTCATCCATGCACTTTTAGATCAGTTTGGTTTCTGTGAATACTTTCACTTTCCTACTGCACTGATGCTCAGTTCTGGGCACTGTCCTTTCAGTGGTCATTGGCACCAGAGCAACAGAGCCAGCTCTCCCACTTCTGCACAAAACAGCCTTTCAAGGCTCAGGCATTATCTCCAGGACTCTCAAAAGCACACAGCACTGGAAGCCAGAATTAGCCAGATAGTGAGGAAGACGCCTGACATCAAGTGGAAATGAAAAAGGAAAATCTAATGACCACAGGGTCAGAAACTCAGTGATTTAATGGTATTCTCCAAGTGCCCATCTTGTTACAGATGGGTAATTGCTGTTAGAACAACATGGCTAACACTTTATTTTTCCTATAGGAGATAATTACTTTGATTGAAAACACTGGCTGTCAGACAATGGAATACCTGCTGCAACACCTGCAGACCAGGAATGGACAGCTGCATTTGTCTTGTAGCAGTGCTAATCAGGTTCCTGCAACTGCCAGATCTTTGACTGAGGTTGAGGTGACAGGTTGCCATCATGCTTTTGAGATTTTCTTTCCTCTTTACTGATTGCTTTATCTCAGTTCCTCCCTCACTTTTTTAAGACTCCAAAACACATTATTGGCAGTAACAGCAAATACAAAGAGAAACTGCCAGACAATCAACTCATATGAATTAATGTACTATTTTAGTCAGTTGAGCTCTTTAAATACTTGCAAGGTGAATAAAATTAACCCCAAATCTGATCAATGGCTAATTAGTATTTGATATTATCTTCAATGATTATGTGTAAAACCACAAAAGAAATTGCAGACTAGACAAACTTATGTTTAGGTTAGTACTTGTCAGCTACCTAGTGTCCATTCTCAGCTAAGATAGACATTTTAAACGTGCACTTTTTTCTGGCTGAGTTCACTATATTTTCAAGCATAATAAAAGAACTAATGAATTCTTTTTATAAACTGGGTGGAAATGATGAAAGAAAAATATCACTTCTACAAATAATATGTGTTGTACTGAAGAATTTTGTAATATGAAAAAAAAAATGGATGATCATCAAGGGCAAAAATAACCTCACCTTAATCATTACAGTGACAAGTTAAATTTTATGTCAATGGCCTTCAGAGAGGCTGTCCTCGAAATGAGCAGCAAGTTTTCTCTAAAGGCCTTGTGGAAGTATGGGCTTATTCACTGTACATAATTGTTTCCCTAGAACAGAAATCTCCAGGGAGGATTAGCTTTACCAACTGTAACCACAGCTACATAGTCTTGTGTCATTTCCTTCTGCACACAGGCGGAGTGCTGTTTAAATTCATCTAGTTTGGCCCTATAGTACAATGATAAGTCATTGTATAAATAAGGATAGGTGCTGGTATTGACTGGGATAGAGTTTGTTTTCTTCTCAGTAGCTGGTAGGGGGCTGTCTTTTGATTTTGTGCTAGTAACAGTGGGATGTGTTCATTATTGCTGAGCAGCGTTGAACTTAGTTAAGGCTCTTTCTGCTCCTCAACCTACCACACCAGCAAGTGGACTGGGAGTGCATGAAAAGCTGGGAAGGGACACAGCTGGCACAGCTGACCCCAGGTGAACCAGAGGATGTTGCAGACAATATGGCATCATGCTTAGCATAGAACACAGCAGTGGGATGTTAGGAGTGATGGTGTTTGTTTTCCCAAGTCACTGCTACATATCATAGAGCTGTGCTTACCTGGGGGTGGCTTAACAACTGCCTGCCCATGTGAAGTGCTTAATTCATTAATTCCTTGTTTTGTTTTGCTTGCATGTGCAGCTTTTACTTTCCCTATTAAACTGTCTTTGTCTCAACCCATTAGTTTTCTTACTTTTATTCTTGCAGTTCTCTCCTCCATCCCAACACAGGGTGGGGGTAAGCAATCAGCTGTGTAGGGCTGAGTTGTTGTCTGGAATTAAACCTTGAGAGCAAGAGAATTCATAAGGACAGGCAGTCTGTACTTTGAGAACTTTATAGAAATGTTTCTCTTATCATAGACTCAGCAATCTGAATGATTTTTATTGTTTTAAAATACAGGATGGAGCAAGATTATTTGACAGATAGTCAAATAATCATTTGTAAAGAACTGAAGAGGAACCTTGAAGAGTCATTTAAGATTTGCTGCAGATGACAATAAAGTTATGAATTTATTAAAGTTAAATTGCATTTCTCAGCATCCTAGACTTTGCAAAAAGACAGATATGACAGATATGAAATGTGGTATAACCTGGTGGCAATTACGTTGCTGTAGCACAACCAGAAAAGTACATATTTATTATTTGCCCTGCACTCTACTATTCTGTTTTCTTTCTTACCCAGCTGCATCCAAAACTTTGAAATCCTTGTTGAGTCAACAGAGAAGAGCAGGCATTTCTTCGCTGTGAATCTAACACAGTTGTCATCCACTTCAGAGGACTTAGATGCCTCATTCTTTTCCGAGATTCCTAAAAAACCTGGATGACAGCTTTATGGAACAGATCCCAAGGGAGGCAACTGAGAATGACACCCTGCTTGTTCTGCTGCTTGTCAACAGAGTGGATTTTGTGAGCAGAGTGGAGATTGGCAGCCGTCTTGGCCACAGCGACCAAGGAGAAATTGAGTTAAAATCTCTGTTAACAGGAGGAAAAGTGCTAGCAAAACCTCAGCTCTGGATATGAGTAGAACAGACTTCAGGTTTCTCAAGCAATTAGTAAGTAAGATCCCCTGGGAATATGTTTTTGCAGGTGCTGCAGTCCATCAGTGCTGGTGACTTTTTAAACATCACTTCCTAAGGGCACAGGAGCAGGCAATTCCCAAAAGTCAGAAGTCAAGCAGGCGAGGCAGAAGGCCAGCTTGGCTGAACAGGAGTCTTCTCTTGGAAACAAGGCAAAAAGGAAGGTGTATGCCCAGAGAAAAACAGGGCCAGGTAACACGGCAAGGAAATTGAGCGGAAATTCAGGCAGCAAAACCTGGAGCGGAAGCTGACCAAAATTGTGGGGGACAATAAAAAGTTTTTTCAAATATATCAATGGCATCAGGCAGTACAAAACTAATATCAGCTCATTACAGGATGGTCTCCTTACAATCAGGGGCATGGACAAGGCAGAGGTTTAATATATTCTTTGCCTCTGTCATCAACACCAGATGGACTAACTGGGTCTCAATGCTCTGAATTGGAGAACCATGACTGCAGGAATGATCAATTCCCAGTCAACCTGGGGCTTCAGCTGGATCCCTAAAAATCCATGGAGCCTGATGGTGTGAAGCCAACACAGTTTCATGAAATGAAAGTCCTGCTTATCAAACCTGATATCTTTTAATGACCAGATAACCCACGTAGCTGATCAAGAAATGCCAGTTGATGTAATCTTTTTGGATTTTAAGAAATCTTTTGATACTGTCTCTCCTAGTGTTCTTCTGCACCAGATGTCCAGCTCACAGCTGGATAAACACATCATGTGATGGGTGTGCAGCAGGCTCAGGGTTCAGGCACAAAGGGTTGCAGTTAATGGGGTGACATCAGACCAATGACCTGTCACTAGTGGAATTCTGCAGGGCTCCATCCTCAGCCCTCTGCTTTTCAACATCTTCATAAATTACTTGAATGCAGTACTGAAAGGGACACTAAGCAGGTTCTCAGATGATACAAAACTGGCAGGAGCTGTTCACTCCCTCAGAGCCAGGGAGGCCATGCAGAGACATCTCAACAAGTCAGAGGGCCAGGTAATCACCAACCATAAGAAGTTCAACAAGGGAAAATGCTGGATTCTGCAACTGGGGTGGGGCAAACCGGGATGTACAGACAGACTGGGGAATGAGATGCTGGAAAGCAGTGCCATGGAAAGGGACCTGGGGATCCTGATTGATGGAAAGTTGGAAATAAATCAGCAGTGCCCTGGCAGGCAGGAGGGTCAGCCATGTCCTGGTGGACATCAGGCCCAGCATCACCAGCCAGCAAGGTAGGGGATTGTCCTGCTCTGCTCTACTCTGCTCTGCTCTGCTCTGCTCTGCTCTGCTCTGCTCTGCACTGGGCAGCATCACCTCAAGTGTTGGGGCCAGTTCTGGGTGCTACAATATAAAAGACTTTAAGCAATTAAAGACCATCCAAAGGAGGGCCAAGAAGATGACATATTAGGAGTGGCTGAGGTCACTTGTTCTGTTCAGCATGGAGAAGACTGAGGGGACACCTCACTGCAGTCTAGAACTTCCTTGTGAGGGGAAGAGGAGAGGAAGGCACTGATTTCTTCTCTGTGGTGACCAGTGACAGGGCCTGAAGTTGTGTCATGGGAGGTTTAGGCTGGAAATTAGGAAAAGGTTCTTCACCCCAAGGGTGGTTGGGCACTGAAACAGGCTGCCCAGGGAAGTGGGCACAGCACCAGTCTGACAGGGTTCCAGAAGTGTTAGGACAATACTCTTGAACACATAGTGTGGCTCCTGGTGATGGTGCTGTGCAGGATCAGGAGTTGGACTTGAAGATCTGGGTGAGTCCCACCCCAAGGGTGGTTGGGCACTGGAACAGGCTGCCCAGGGAAGTGGGCACAGCACCGGTCTGACAGGGTTCAAGAAGTCTTAGGACAATACTCTTGAACACATGGTGTGGCTCCTGGTGATGGTGCTGTAAGAATCAGGAGTTGGACTTGATGATCTGGGTGAGTCCATTCCAGGTCAGCTTATTCTGTGACTCTGTGAGATCTAATCCAATGTGAAGCAAAATCCTGTTGCATGACATTGGGAGTGGAGCATGCTTTAACCTAAATTAGCCCTTGGGATTATGTTGCAGAGAAATAAAAATACCCAAGTTTAATTATCCTTCCTCATCCTTACAAATAATTTGAGAACCAATTCATAGAGCATATTACTGTCGTATGGCCCTTGGGAGACTTTCCTTGTTCCTCATTTCTTCATCATTATATGCTTTTATAATTACAACAGGAAGCTGCCACTATTTCTCAGCATCAGTTTTCCACAAGAAATGTCAAATTAGGACCATCCAGGGAGGAGAACAAGAAGGATTCCAACAGATATTTAAATATGTTTACTGAATAAAGGCATATTTTGATGCACCCACATGTATCCCAGTACAGGGTAAGGATTTGTACAGAGGAAGGGTAGCACTTCATCCCTCTATTTCAGGTAAGTCTCCAGAAGACTGTGTGGTATATTGCCCATTGGGAGAGGCCTCAAGGAGGTCAGGTGTAGTTGGGAAGGCAAGAGGGACACAGTTACCACAATTTCATCAAGGATGTGGCTCACTTGGACATAGTCATTAGGTGCTTGGTTTGATGCCCACAGTGCTATTTTCTGACCAGGTGTCAGCAGTGACGCTGAGCTGTGAGGATTTGTGAAGGAATTTTGAATGAGTTAAAGACGGGACCTCTGAGCTGCTTCTTCTTATCTTCTGCATAGGCAGGAATGGTGCATTCAGCTCACATCTTCACCACATGGCTCAGAAGGTCCCAAGACCTTCTAATGATGTATTAACCAATAAAACACTGCCAACAAGTATATTTATGCTTTTGACCTGCCAGGTACTATTACTATTAGCAAAAACAGAGACAAATAATAGCTTTTCTGAAGAACATCATACATGCTGGGAAAGATTAGAACATATTTATCAAGACTCACAAACTGACTCCAAATATTTTTTTGCTACATATTGAAGAAGTCAAAGTTCATCCACTGATAGCACTGTCACCAAATCTGAAAATAAGAATTTTTTTGTTTAACGATGCTCATGATTAGATGGGATGTCACAAAGAGAAGTTTTGAAACTTTGAGAGCTATTTAAAATTATGTAGAAAAATGTTAAGGATTCAAAATAATTTTATTTTGCTTTCAGTGCTTTCCTCAGTTTGACTTTCTAGTTTCAAATAAAAGACATGCTGTGGAGTAGAACTCCAGAAGGATAGGAATAATGGCGAGTTTTGTCGTTTTCAACTCCAGTGATGTAAAATTTTACACTCACAGCAATATAAAAAGTGAAATCTTTTTTTCTTTTTTCTTTTCCTTTTTTTAAATCTTTTTTTTTAACTGATATTGGTGGAGTACAAGGGGAATGGACCACCTGGTGGCCAGACTCTCATGTTGACTCTAGAATGAGTTTCCTAGTCCTATTGTCAGAGGTAGAGCACTCCTGAAGGTAGATCAAGGTGCAATCCAAGAGAACATTACTTGCATTCTTAAGTCTAGAATAGATCTCATTCCTACTCCCTGTCCTGTTGCAGTGGGCAGGCAAGAATTTTCTTGATTTCTTTGTTTTGTAAGAATGCAATACATTATGATCATTTGGATTATCCAGTAATGAAGGCTGTCAAATACAAACTGAAACTGCAAATATTCCCAAACATAACTACCATCAAGCACAGTCCTAGACTTCAATCTACATTTTAAGAATCTTTATAATCTCTCCAAACACCAGCCTACTACATGCAAGAAAAGTTATTTAAAAGGACTTCTTTACCTTGGACAGCAAAGTGACAAATTGCTATAAACATGGAAAAAGGAGTGATGGGTCAGTCAGAAATTCAAGACCACCAGTGTGAAAGTGGTAAAAAAGAACAGCTGAAAAATTTATCTGGGAAACTAAAAATAATCTTTTAATTGCACAATAACTTGAAAACTAACAAGATGTGTGCAGGAAAAGGTAATATCCCACAGTGGTAAATATCACCTGAGAATTTGTGAAAATGAACAATCACTTCCATTATGTTGGAAGGAAAATCACAGACCTGAAGTCTTCTATGTGGGAAAACAAAAATTTCTTTCAGCTGAAAGACACTGAGAGAAACAATTGTAAAAAAATAATCAGGCAAGACAGAAAAGTCTAATTATGACAAATCACAACCACTTTTATAAGGTTCCTAAGGTGGGAATGGGCAGAGCACTAAAAATGTGCACATATTCAAATGCAGTATTAAGTTTGAAAAGATATCTGGAGTTCACTGGCAGGAAGACATTCAAGGGAACAGAAGGGATTTCTACTACCATTGGGAAATATTTAATCCAAGTATCATTAGCTCAAGTTTCTTTTTCATCTGTTCTCTCTGCACAAATATCTGGCAGTGCTTGCAGGAAATTGTGCTCTGCCCAAACCTGAGTTGTCAGAGGAGTGCCTCTGGATAGGACTGCACCGCAGGACAGCTTCAAGCCTTCTCAACCTCTGCAGACTAAGAAAACAGCGCTTGGAGTAAAGTAAATTCCATTCCCAAAGTTTTACAAAAAAATATAACTATACATGTGATTGTACCAATAGCACCTCATCAGACAGCTCTAATCAGCAATATAAAATAAAAAGCAACCATTCATTCAGAATTTAAAAATTATGGGGCCAGGATTCCATCACAAAGAAAAGTTGATAGTCAAATTGTAAACCTTGGAAAATATGATTATGTTATCAAAACAACATTAAAAATCTGTAACTATTAAATAATAAACAATTTTTCTATAATTACAAATATTAGGAACAGTAAGAGACTGCATTAAGTGAAGAACTAAGAGAAACAGGTATTATAACCCCTGCTGTTCTGCAAACATTTTTAGTACCTCAAGAAGCAATGGAATGAGGCCAAAGGGAATGAATTTCTAAAAGATATTTACCAACTATAAACTAGCAAAGGAACAGGGAATTCTAGTTACATTGCAAGCTGTTAAGTGTTTTTTTCTCTCTCTCTTTTCTCCCCCAAATGGCTGTTCAGTATGAAAAATTACTCTGTCTGCAGATGCTCTTCACAAACCACCCAGATCTGCAGCCTTCATTGTTTTATTAAGACAAATGGGCAGTAAGTAGCTAAAACATTTCACTTACATGGAGTTAAAAATGCAGAAACAATGTTTTGTCATGTGGCAACAGAAATCAAAGAACAAATCTGGATCCACCCTATAAAACCAATCAACAATGAGCAGTCTTCTCTAAACTATTCCTTGATTTAAGTCTCCTCAGGTGGACCTGTGCAAAATTATTTACAGACTAAAAAAACTTTTGAATTGATTTAGCCAGTGATTATTATTACTATAAACACTAATAATTCCTACAACAGTCTAATATAAGCATTATTTCTTGGCTGTATATGATAAACAGGGAATGGTGATCACCTTTTTTAATGGTCACCTGTTTTTACCATACAACATCAAGTGTTACAAAATGTTTAAATCAAAATAATGTGACCTGCAGTTTGTTCAAAGTTTTTTCTAACTTTTCTTGATATTTTCTAATAAAAAAGTAATGGACTGCCCATGATATTTTGTTTCCTCATAATGAAAACTTCAGTAACTCACATCTTATACCATTCTTGAATTAAAATTTCATAGAATGTCTTTCTATGACATTTAAACAGTTCAATCTTTCAGTGATAGCCAGTAACCAATCTCCACCAGAAGTCTCTAAAACACTCAGAACTCTGGGTTTAGTGATGTCTCAACAGATTGCCAAATCCTTGTCCAAGATAGATGCTGACATTCCACTTTTTCCTTCATTTATTCTGTTCCTTTAAAAAGGATTAAACACAATGAATGCTTTGCTTAAGTCCTGGCTTTGAGGCTGGTAGAGTAACTATGAAGCTGGGTACCCAGTTTCCAGCACAATGCAGTATCTCATTTATTTTTCTGAGTGGTTCTTCCCCAAGGTACTGCAGGCAGCTGATGTGGATTCAGGTTTCCTGAGAGGCCAGTGAATCATGATCTTCTGCCTCTGCACTGTGGCCTTAACACCAAGACACTGAACAAATTCACACCCTTCTACCTTTGCTACCATTTTTGCAGCTCAAGCCTTCTTCACCATCATTAATTGACACTTTAATTTTTTTTCTTTTTCACCAGCCATGCTATTTTGAATTTTGTTATCCCTTTTGGCTATTTTTGAATGTTTCATGATCTTCTGCCTCTGCACTGTGGCCTTAACACCAAGACACTGAACAAATTCACACCCTTCTACCTTTGCTACCATTTTTGCAGCTCAAGCCTTCTTGACCATCATTAATTGACACTTTAATTTTTTTTTTGTTTACCACCAGTCATGCTATTTTGAATTTTGTTATTTTTTGAATTTTGTTATTCCTTTTGGCTATTTTTGAATGTTTTTTCCCTTCTCTCTTCATAATTGGTTTAAAATTTCATGCCAGATTAAATTGTGGGAGTGTTTGCTTCAAAAGAGAAAAAACCAGGAAGTTTAATAGTCTATTTTCCCCTCAAATGAATTCTCTCTTCATAATTGGTTTAAAATTTCATGTCAGATTAAATTGTGGGAGTGTTTGCTTCAAAAGAGAAAGAAACAGGAAGTTTAATAGTCTAAGTCTATTTTTTCCCCTCAAATGAACAGAAAAAAAATCAATTATTAGCTAGCAGTATACAATAAATTGTGCTTCTGGGCTGATTCAGGCTCTCCATAGACAAAGAAAAAAACAATAATGTGCTAAGCTACACAGAGTAGGGCAAACCTGTAATCATTTACAATTCATGGCTCCAGAATCACCAAATCTTTCCAACTGAGCTAAATGGAGAATCTTCATTAGCTGTCACTGGGGAGGTACAAATTCTCTTTGCAGGACAGCAAAGTCAAATGCAATAACTACAAAAACATGAGAAGGACTGAAACCACATGTAGAGAAAGGTACAAAGTCTGCTTTCCAGCTTCCTTATTTCCCATCCTCCCATTAGGGACTTTCCTTAAACAGTATGTGTTCTGGATGGGAAAAAACTCCTTTTCACCTTGTGCAAAGATTGCAGAATTTCTTTGTATCAGTTTACTGTCAACACCTTCTTACCAGAGCCCTTCTTCCACTAGCTAGTTTCCCCACAGACCAAAGATTTCCAGTCCCTAATTAACCACAGGAAGGAATGGCCGTGAACATTTGTGTCTGCATATAAGTTCACTGTTCACTGTGTCATATAAGTTCACTAATGTGAGGCAGACAGAAATACATAAAAATGTATATCTTGCATAGGAAGAGCATCTTTTTATCTCTTTAAAAAAGTGTTCTGCTGGAATAAAGGCTTTCCCTTATTACAACCTTTTACTTAAGAAGGTTTACTGTGTCATAACCAGTGAAGTAATACCAGAGTGTCACAGACAACCAAAACTCTTCCTGCCCAGCTGAATCCGTGTGAAAATTAGGCGGGCTAATCCTCAAAGGGAAAGAAGTGTCAGGACACAAAATGTCTTATGCTAAGGTCTGTAATGGCAGATTCACATCCTGTGCAGGGGGCACATCTCCCCACCATGTTTTGCCCCTACTGCCCTTTCCTCTCTGGGTTCTGACTCTGAGCTCTGCCCTGCTGAGCCAGCTCTGCCCCAGTGTTTCCCTTTGCACCTACCTCATGCCACCAAGCACTATCCAGCCTGTCCTTCCTGCCAAGAATTTCCTCTCAGCTTCCATTTCCATTCTCCATACCCTCAGATTTCTTCTCTGAGTCCTCTCCCCTTCTCTTCCCCACCTGCAAACATGGGGTTTGTATTTTTGGCACACCAGTGGCTATACAGCCTTTTTTTCACCAGATACCAGTTCATCATAGGTTGTAAGTACAGAACCAGAGCACATTATTCAACAAAGTATACTAGTTCTGGCTCTTTTCCAGCATATAAAAATACTAATTTCCAGTAAATTATATATGCTTGTAAGAAAAGTACAATACCCTGTTGGGAATCCAACATGGCTTCTCTCTATAACATTTTTTCCCTACCTGCAATAAATTTCATTATGCGAAAATATATAGAGCTCTCCAGTATTTTGATATAAATCTACCTGAAGAAAGTTAACACACATCTGAGAACATGTATACCAGCTGCATATAGCCACAGAACTACTTCCACTTTGGCGTAAAAGAACAAAGCTAAAGAGATTAAAACAGTGGTAACTTGCTCCTTATAATTAAGAATGAGAAATTAAAATTACATGAGTAAAGAGCAGATCACAACTTTAATTATATGTGTCCAGATTTATTTTTGCTTACTTGTTCTGTAAATGTATTTTCTACAAGAAATGTGATACTCTGACAGATGTAATACTCTGACAAATGTTTGTGGGAGGGCCTCCAGAAGTGAGTTAGGTGAAGTGAGTCGAGTTTTGCCAATTTTAATATATGCAGTTTCAGCCTTTATGTTTTGCTGACCTTTATTTTCATCAACTACTGCTAGAGATGCACAAACTTGCTTTACCTTTACTGAAATTCCTTATAATGAGTACATGAACAGTGACAAACATTGTCAGAAATGTAAACCCTCCAGAAAAATTTCAGGTGTGGGAGTTTGCCAGCATGAATGTTCTGCTAATAGAAGTCACTGCTTCTGTCTAGCTATAGTTTACATGTTTTCTGGTTTGTGTTTGATAGGGAATAAAGATATGAAATTTGCTAGCAACAGCACCTGTTATTAACAGTAGTGTCTCTCTGAAAGGTGCTGGCAATTTTTCTATCAGCATTTTCTGACACAGGTATCCCTGTGAATGACTCTGCAGTACAGTCTGCAGTTATGCATACTAGTAGTATGTATAGTTCCATTCTAGGAACCATCCTCTAATGTCAGAATTTTCCATAGCTTGGTTGCAAAATTTACAGTGGCAATTTAGCCTAATTTGCTGAACCTCATTGTCTGTAAAATCCTCTTAGATGAGGCAGTCCTTCACAGTTTTCAGGTCTCTTCTCTCCCCAATGACAGTTTGAATTATTAAAAGCACAGTCACACCTGCTTTAGCCACAGTATCTATGTCCACTGATTAAAACTCCTTAGGAAAAAAGCCAGAGAAAGGAGATCTTCTCAGCTGCAGGATGCCAAGCCGAACATGTTCACAAAGAAGATACAACCAGCAACTCTCAGTTCTTGCTCCTTTCAACATGAGAAAATGTGCTATAAGGTCCACAGGCATGGTTTTCCACTATTGTCTTGGGGAGCCATTGAAACTCCTTTCACCTCACTGCGAAAATGTGTGTCTGTAGCTAGTCTGTAGTGCCCTGTGATTAAATTGTTTATTCAGCCTCAGTCTCTCTCTTTCCTCTGCTTAAATCTTAGAAACGGTTCTCAGACTGAGTCAGGAGCTCTCAATGCACCACGTGCATGAAGCATTCACTCTTGCCCATGTGTACACATATAAGCTCCCACAATTAGCCAGGGGTCCTGCTCTCTGGATGGGGCTGCACTGGTTTCCATCACAGCTTCTGCACAGTACTGCATTTTGTCACATAGATATACCCTCAGTGCTGGTGAATGATTAATGTGATAAAAAGGAGAACATCCTTGTGGAAATGATTTCCTTGAAAACATGAAATCATTCAATAATGATTTGATAAGGCTCTATCACAAAAACTCCCTATCTCTCCCCTCTCAATATCAGTGGTAAAAGCAAGCCAAACTCATTCTGACAATATTTCTCTGTCCCGAAATGGCATTTCAAGCCTGACCAATCACCCCATGTGCATTGGTCAGCTGCATGTGAAGATGTAGGTACTCATCTTGGCATTGTGTGTTATCATCCCTTGCCTTGCTAATGGGCTTCCTACCACTTCTCCTGCTTGCTGGATGGTACCATGCCCACCCCAGAAACAAGCTAAGAAGTTCAGGCCTGGCAGGTGCTCTTCAGTTACCTTGGAGCCAAGTGGTCTCAAGCGCCAGAGCAGCCCACCTGGCATCAGGACTCCTTGCTAATGGGCTTCCTACCACTTCTCCTGCTTGCTGGATGGTCTCTGAGGCTGGCAGGTACCATGCCCACCCCAGAAACAAGCTGAGAAGTTCAGGCCTGACAGGTTCTCTTCAGTTACCTTGGAGCCAAGCGGTCTCAAGCACCAGAGCAGCCCACCTGGCATCAGGACTTCCAGGTACTTCCAAACACAGGTTTTTCCCCGTCCAGAGAAGGAAAAGGTAGTATTTCCTACATCTCATTCAGCCAGCCTTGCAGTCTGGACTTTTACTGGGAATTTCCTTGTGCCTCCTAGGGGCAGGCTCTGACTAGGACAACCCAAATAGACTGAAGACCTGGTAGAAAGAGGAGATGCTGTATGTTCCTGAACTGTGTTATTCTCTTTTCTTAAAAACCTCAATTACTCTGGTTTGAAATGAGACAGTATCTCAAATGCCTGAATATTCTAACAGAAGGGAAACTTGTTTCCTACCATTCTCTGTAAAAAGAGAGCATAATAGTAAATTGAGGTCTCACAGGTATGATGGGTTGACTGAAAAGTGTTTCAACAAAATTATTTTCAAGGGAAATACCTTTCCCTTTTCTTTCTAAATAATATTGGTGTTTTCTCTTGCAAAGTCAAATATTCAAAACATTTCTAGTTTTGCCTTTGGCTTATCAGGTTTCCTGGATAATGTATTTAATCTGGTTTTCCCCTTTCTGAGCTGGGTGTGTTCTTCCACATCTTCCATGTTTCTGACCAAAAGTTTTACTACCTGAGGGGCCTGGCAGGTGCACTCCATGCAGGAAAACCTGACACTGCTGGCACTTATTTATATGCCTCATGATATCAGCATTCATACTCTGACACTTCTATGCTGCGTAATCACTTTGATGTCATGGTTGCTGCCATGGCACAAGGAGCTGTTGGCCCTGTGAGTCACAGCAATCACAAGGACCCCTGTCCACAGGGCCTCACTAGGGTCCATTATTACCATCAGACACCTTTGCTTCATTAGCTTCTCCTCAAAAAAGGTTGATGCCAGATAGAAAATGTCAGGCTCATCGTGGGTTGCTGTGCACTTAACAATGAGTAAAAAGAGGAAAGTTATGCTGCCAGTCCAAGTGGTCCAGGCAGGCTGGACACAGGCATGTGCCCTGCTTGGCCCATGGCTGGAGATATCAGGGAAGGAAGGCTGTCAATGAGGCCATCTGTGTCTACCTCGCCAAGACTGCCTGGGGCCCATTGGTTATTTAAATGTCCGGTTTTGGCTCCTCTAAAACACTTCAATCTTTACCCCCTTTACAAAGTCATATTTCTTTTCAACTGCAAGCAATGTCCTATATTTTTTTCCTCCAGCCTTATAGCTGGCTTAGCTTTTTACCCACCTCCAAATGCCAGATTGTCACCTTTTGTCATAAACATTAATTATTCAGGCAAAACAAAACCTTCTAGGATTTGGGGCTTTTTTTCTTTTTTTCTTCCATCTGACCAAAGTGATAGAATAGCCTTTTCTATGCACACCTAACTGAAATATAGAAACAGTCTTCCTCCTGGGATGACGTCAAAATATGCAGAGTCTGTAGTGAGGTATGATCTTCAAAGAGGCCACCCATGTTTTCCAGGATAAGCTTTTTACTTTTACAGACCACTGACAGAAAGCTGACAATGGTACTAAAACCTTCAATGTCCACTCAGAATAAAAGTATTTTGAAGGCATTTTCTTAGGAGTGCCCTGGCACTGATGGCTCAGAGAAATATTGTTAAAAAAAAAGCTGAAACAGTTGTTGTTACAGTAAACATGAATTAAGTTTAATAGCATTCTGCCCTCCATTTCGGGCCTCAAGTGCTCTCTAAAGGTCAATAAAACATCCCCTTTATTATAGTCTGTCAAATAATGCAGACAATGCAGGTGAAAGGTTGTCAAATAAGTAAAGAGAAATAAGAGAAATGTTGTGCAAAGCAAATACACAGGAAGAAACCAAAGGCACATGACCATATGTGCTCCTGACAGGCTTTGCTTCCCAAGCATTGGGCAAAGCTGCCATGCTTCCTCCTGCCCTGGTGATGGAGTTATCCTCTCAGACTCTTTCTCACGGCTACAAACCACGCAGCTGGGCTCCACAACACAGTCACAGTGCCTGTGGGTATCATGCTGGTACTTAAAGGAACCTGTAAGCTGCCCAGCTGTGGGTGAGGCAGTACCACAGGATGGCTCAGGCTGGAAGGGGCTGGAAAGAAACCTCTAATCCAACCTCCTGCTCAAAATCAAAGTTCCTCTGCAGGAGCTCCCTGCCTTTGAGGGAGTCAACAGCTCTCCACAGTTATGTCTTTTCAAAAATTGCTTAGTATCCCTTCCAGTCCTGCATCCAAGTCATTTATGAAGACTTTGAAGAGCACAGGACCTAATCCACTAAAATGAGAAGTTCTTAGTTTTATATGTATAAGATGTTCTTTCTTTTTTCATATGAATAAAATTATGACTTTAACTCCACTGTCTGTCATTCTCTTACCATGCAACACTGTAAAGAACATCTGTTCATCTCCAGAATGGTTATTCCCCAGAATAACCTCTCTGGAAGTTTTAGATAACGGCTACTTGGTCTCTCATAATGCATCCTTTCCCCAGGCTCAGCAAACCTTGAACTCACAGCTGCTCCTCACAAGCCAAATATTCCAATACCCAGCCATCTTGGGTGCCCTTTGCTGAACTCCCAGGTTTCTTTGTGCCTGCCTGATATTGTGCCTGCCTGATATTGAAGGGCCCCATACTGGCCTCAGTAATTAAGATGTGGTCTAAAGGATGCTGAGCAGAAGGTTTTTACCAAGCTGGTTTTCTATCAGTTCAGACTGTAACACTGTAGTTTCAATAAAAATATACCATGAGAGACTCTTTTGGAGAAGATTGTCTTTTAAGTGTCTCATTAAGCTCATTCTAAACAACGTTCACTGTTTCTCGCTCATCCAGAACCCAGTCACTTTGTCATAGAAGGGCTGCTCAGACAATCTACACTTGGCACATCTGTGATGATTGTTCCCAAATGAAACTGCTTTCGTGCACTCAGGAATGTGCTCCAAGAAGACACATTCTATGATGTTTCTAAGAATCAAAAGGAGGATGACAAATTTGGATTGGTCACAGGATTTTTTTTTTGACCTGTTTTTAAGATGAGAAAAATATTTGCTGTTTTCAGGGTCTCTCCACTTTTCCCAGTCATGATTGAAAGGAGCTGTGCAATGGCACCAGGTAGGGCTCCCAGTAGCCTTGCCCAGGTTGGAGATGTGAGATGAATTTATGGAGCTCTTGCTGAAGCTGTCAGGTGAAGTCTCATTCTCCACTTCTGATGGGCTCTCAGTTTCACCAATCCTTATGTTCCTACCGGTTTCATAAAAGCAGTACAAAGTTTTGCTGCATCTGCCTCAGGAATGCTTTCTACCAAAGTTCTCTTTCAGAGATCACCCACATTGAACCCGAACCACACGAACAATATGAGAGGAGTCATAATAAATTTAGAGGGGACAAGAACTGATGGGAACCACTGCAAGAGTCTCTGACTGCCTTCTGAAATGATTATGTGGAGAACATACTGGTGTGGCACTTGAAGGGCCAGAGGGTCACACTTGGCATGTACACATGATTGATGGGAAGCATTTTTTGATGGGGAGAACAAATTTCACAAGTGCTCATCGATGAATGCTCATCAAGATGTGGTTATGACATTATCACACCTCAGTGTTACATCCCTAAGCTTTGGTTAAGGGATGATGGGAGAGATAAGGGAAGAAGCAATATGCACAGAGGACAGAGCAGGTTCTGAGCTTTTATTGGGAGGAGGTTGTGTCCCAACAACTCTTCACAAATTTCTCTCTCCCAGCTGTTCCACACACAGAGTCTTTGTGGATCCCTCAGCTGAGCTTTCCTCCATCCAAACACTGCTAAACTTGTCAGTGCATTGCTTGCAAGCTAGGTAGATCTAATAAAAATACAACCAAAGTAACTGATTAAATCCATCCACTTAGGCCTCACAGATACACATTTGGAGATGATTAAATTTGTTGTGTAAGCTAGAATTTGATACTACTATTTCACAAAGACTTGTACTTTTGTTTCTATTTGATGAACCAGAAACTAATTGGAAAATTTTACTAATACACATTTGGAGATGATTAAATTTGTTGTGTAAGCTAGAATTTGATATTACTATTTCACAAAGACTTGTACTTTTTTTCTATTTAATGAACCAGAAACTAATTATTGGAAAATTTTACTCAGAAATTTTTCATCAGACTGATTCTAGCAGCATTTTATTAGGAAGTAGTACGAAAAGAGAGGTCCTATAAAGCAGAGCATGTTGTAAAATCATGGATTTAAATGCTTTTGAAGGAATTGATAGACTTTTTCCACCAAGGAAGTGGTAGAATGATAAATGAGTAAAAAAAATCAAATAGTCAGCAGCCTTCAGAAAAAAACCAACAATATAATGATTTAACTGTACACAGAGTAATAAGTGTGCTCTTGAAGTCACTGGGGAAATTCTGTCTCTGCTTTATGACATTATAGAATTTCCAAACATTCCCTTTCTTGTGAAAAGGCATTTTTTCTGAATTACTGCATGAGTGACTCATGGGGTATGAGTAGAAGCCTCTATGATTCAGCAGAAATGTTTGGGCAATATAAGAGTAAATACAACAGAAAGCTGACTTTCATCCAGCAGGGCTGCTTTGATTTCACCATAAACTGGAAATCTGTTCAAGTGAAAATGCCCTCCTTCTGCCTCTTCCACTAATATTGTTGTCTGAGAGGGTGTGTTATCTGAGGACTTACTCTCAAAGAATGATACTTTCAGAGTATTGGATTATTGGAGTGAGGGTTTTATGCCTGGAAACACAACCATCACTTGAAGGAAGATTGGTTCCTCTGTATAGTGCTAGGGTAGCTATACTGCATTGTCAGCTGGAGCGAGCTGTAGGCTGATTTACACCTGCTGAGTCCTTCATTTGCCAAAATACTCATAGAACCATGCCCAGAAGCCCTACAGACTTTTAAAAATCTGATACAAACCAATTTCCAAAAAGTTACTCTTCCTGCCACAGCTCTCTCTAGGTGTTACCAACACGGTTTCCTTTACAAAAGGGTATATTTTTCCAAGGAGCCCAGGCTCCTTTCTCTGCTCAACTGTATTGTACCATGCATATATTGCAAATGCTTTTCACTATTTTCTCTTCCCATAACATCATTAGACTCTGTCAAATAAAATCTATTGAAAAGTAATAGAAGTTCATATGAAGGATGAAATTTGGAATTGAACTAAATAACAAAGGTTGTACTTATTTAATTGCATTAGCAGGCAGTAGGACAGAAAACACTGGTTTTTAAATTAGCCAGGACAAGAAAAGCTTTTGGATTTCTACCCTGGAAAACCCTTTGGAAGTACCATTTTATTAAGGTGTTCTGTCTGTACATTGGAAAACCAGATGAGATTGCATAGCCAGAGCTGAGGTTGTCCTTCAAACCATTCTGTCAACAATTTGCAAAGTAGAGTCGCACAAATTTCTTTCTTGACTGGTTCTCTCTCTCTGCAGTGGACATTTCAAGCCACATGCCCATATAAAACTAGGCAAAGCAGGATGTACATTAGGATGGTCATCAGCTGAAACACATGCATCTGCCAGAAATTCCTCTTAGTATTTTTCTACAGAAGAGAGCAGAGAAAGTCTTTGTAATTTAAATTACTTGAAGCCAGTATGAGGTTGATGATTTTTCAGACTCCAAAGAGAGTTAAATTGAATTGGGTGATACCCATTACTTGAGGAATGTGATAACACAATTCCAAGAAATCTCTCATATAAAGATTTCTTCAACACAGTTAAGAGTAGCAAAAAATGTCAGGCAAAATTTCAATGGAAAATACTTCTATTTATCCTAATTCAGTGAAAAAATGGTCCTGAGGAATTATAATAGAAACTGACAAAACAATAAACCACTTAATTTTCTAGACTGAAGAGCACTGAAAATATCCAGAATCATTGACTTGCCTGAAGAAAATAGTATATGTGTACCAAAATCCTAATTTCAAAGCCAGTTTTCTCTGGAATTTTTTAAAAAATATATTCCATACAATCTGAAGTTCACAGGGATGGGCCCAATGGAACTGGAAATGCTATAAGTGAGAATGCTTTTCTTTCTTTCCACAAAACTCAACTGTCCTAAGCAAACAGCAGACATATTTGATGTCTTGCCATGATGTTCTCCAAGATGTTCTCCATGATGTTCTCCAAAGACTGGAAAGTTTCTGCAGGTAGAAAGAAAATCCAGTTGCAAGACCAAAAAATACCCCCAGAGAAATGGATGGTTATATAAATATACCACTCTGAGACAAAGCCAATAAAAAGTGTGTAAAGTTATGGAGTAATCTACTCAGCTAAAACTTTTCTTTGCAGTTCCAAAATATCCATTCATCTGCTCTGAAGTATTTGCTTATTATTGGAGACAGAATGCCAACCTAGATGGTCTGATCAGTACTTCAATGCTTATATGCATTCCAATATTTCATTGCTTTTTTTTCTATAGTGACATTAAAACTTTTCAGCAATCTTTATTAACAAATATTTTTGACAAGCTACTTGGTATTACAGGATGAAAAGTGAGAAATGTTTCCTCCTACTCTCAGGATGCCTTCATGTGATGCATCAAAAGAATAGACACATTATATATTTTTTAATCTTATGTTGAAAAAAAAAACCTTATAAGTAAAACTTAGTTCATTACCTCAATAACAAACTAGAGTAACTCAATTAACTGGCTACTGCATTCATCTAACTTAATTCTTAAAATGGAAATATATCAAAATGCTGTAATTGGAAAATCCTTTTGTTACTCCTTACTGGGTGACTGTAACTAGAGAAAGAGCACTTCACTACATCTCAGTCTAGAACCTCAGCCAAAAATCCACTGCCCATACCACTGGGAGTAAAACAGTAGACCTGGATTAATGTCATCATGTACCGTAGCTGTCTCTAGTATGTATAGCCTCCTGTGTGACTGGAGCATAAATTCTCATAACAAAAGAGAAGCCAAATACATATTTTACAAGAAAAGGTTCATAATATTTTGACCTTGGTGCTGACAGGAAGTATTTCAGTAATAAGAAGCTATTTTTTTCTCTCTGTGCTAAATCATGATTCACAGTAATTTTGGCTCTTGCTATGGCACTGTCTTTGGATTCAAAATCCTGTAGCAAAATAGGACCAATTTAAGAGGGTATAGTAGGAGCACTTCCTCTTAGGAACAGTGAATCTGAGTTGGACTTTCCTCTGGCAAAGAGGAAATGTTCATGTGTTACATTCTGTATTATACAATAAAGTTTAAAGAAACTGGATTTCCATGAACAGACTGGAAAGGTCCTTTCATAGATTATTTCAATAGAAGTAAAAAAGTTTAAATTGAGAGAATTTAAAACTCAGGTCTAGTCTGAAACCTGTGCTGTATGAATTAATCATCAAACAGAATCTATGAAGAGTTTATCAGCAGATTTAGTAACTGGTCTTTCCAGTGTAAAATAACCCAGTTTGCCCAAGGTTGTCTTCAAAATTAGCTATTACTAAGCAGGAAAGAAATCTTAAAATTATTGTTTTCTGAAATTTACACCCATTAGCTTCATGCTCAGGGACTGGTAAATAGAAGAGTAGGAATGATAAAGAATTACATAGAGATAGAAACTGAAAGCATCATTGTGTTACTGTAGTGTGCCCACATCTTAAATGTTGCATGAAGTTCTTGGCAAACCTCTTCTAAAAACTTAATAGTGAAGTTAAAAAAGGACAGAGAAAGGTAACAAAGACTATCAGATTTGTGGAATACATTCTACATTATATGAAAGCGTAAATACAAGGACTTTATGGTTTTAAAAAGTCAGTGAAGAGGATATGATGTAGCTTAATAGAATTAGGAATTCTAGGGAGAAGGTAATTTATTGTTCCTCAGAGTATATGGAAGAAATGGAAATCAGCCCTTTCAAAATCATCAGGTGGCAAATTTAAAATAAGAACTACATTTTTCATATGAATTTATTTAAATTGGAAGCACACTGCAACTGACTTTTCACAGAATTTCTCAGAGTCATAGCATAAATGATTCAAAATACATAAAACAAATTTATAGAAGTTAAGGTCATTAGTAGCTTTTGAAAACAGTGTTCTAAATGCTGTCTCAAGCTCAAGCAGGTCTTTAACTGCTGATTGCCTAAATACATTTTTAAAACATGTAAAGGTCACCTAATTATTATTGGAGTGCTCTGATCTGATAATGTGCTCTAAAAGTGTGCATTTTATTGATCTTCCCATTCCAAAGATACACATTAATCACTAGTCATGACAACACTGAGTTAGTTCTGAGCATACACAGGTACCTGGAGAACTTTAAATGTGAAAAATAGAGACAGTTCCTCAATAAAACAGTACCTTTTTTATTAAGCCTCTTCATACACTCACTTGAAGCACCCTAGTCATATATTAGGTATCATAGATCCTTTTAATAGTGAGGTTGAGAGAGCAGATTTTAGTTCAAAAGAAATCTCTGAACTCTCCATGAGAAAACAACAACAACAACAAAACAAAACAACAACAACCAAAAAAAACAACAAACAAAACCAAACAAAAAAAAACCTAAAACAGATTACCCAAAAAACACACAGAAAAAGGTCACATTCCTAGATATTTCTATTGAACAGAATAACCATATACATTGTTTCACTTTTTTTTGTGCAAAGGTCATAGTTTCTTTACCAAAATGTTAAGTAAAGTGACAGCCATTAATGCCAACTATATAAGGGTTTTCTTTCCTCTACTTTCTAATGATGCTGCCCCTGTAATGAACTTTAAAAAGCTTATTCCTCCTGAAAATTTTTAAACTTCTCCATTGATGGATTTTTCTCTCCTTACTTGAAGGAAATCCAGTCCTTAAAATCTTCACATGGACAAAAAAAAAAATAGAGCATCCCACTGGTATAGTTCATATACTGCCTCTGCAGTTCAAAGTGATATTTGTTTTTGCAAAATAGAAGGACCCATTCTCCAGACACATGATACAGCATCCTGAAATGCAATTTAAACACATGCTTATCTAGAAAATAAAAAAATTATTGGAAGGAAGTTTTATGTATTCTCTTAAAATAAAAGAAAACACAGAATCTTAGAGTTAAAATAACTCTTTGCTCAAATAGGTTCATCTAGAGCCAGTTGCCCAGTACTTTATGCAGATTTTGAATATCTCTGAGGATGATGACCCTACTGCCTTTCTGGACAACATGTGCAAGTGCTTGATCACCCTCAGCAAAACAAGTTTTGTCTTATGTTTTAACCATTCTTCTTTGTTTCCATTTGTGACCATTGCCTCTTGTCCTGTCACTGGACACCACTGAGAAGAGGATCTCTCTGTCTTCTGTACTCTCCTCTATCTACACAGATGGTGTTCCCTTTCCTGCTGAGCCTTCCCTGCTGTCTCACCCACGCTTTGCACATCAGGTGCTGCAGTCCCTTGAAAATGTTTGTGCCCTTTTGCTGATCTTGTTCCAGGGTGTCCCTGTCTTCCTGATAGTGAGGAGCTCAGAACTGGAGTTAGGCCTCCAGGTGTCTTTCTCTAGTGCAGAACAGATGGGAACAACCACCTTCCTTTATTTCCAGTGATGCTTTTCCTGATGCAGTCCATGAGGTTGTTGGCTTTCTTTGCTGCAAAAGCACATTCCTAGCTCATGTTCAATTTGGTGTCCAACAGCACCCCCGGGCCTCTTCTTCAAAGCTGATTTTCAGCTGTCTGGCTGAAGACAGATGAAGGGACTGTATTTTCATTGAATCACAAGATAAAGTTGTCCAGAAAATGGGATTTCAAAAGAATGTGGAAAAATTTAAGGAGAAACAGTAGTAGAGAGGAGAGAAGACAAGAAAAAAGGAAGGATAAAGTCCACACAATCTGGTTTAATTCTCCTTCTGAAATACAAAATGCAAATTATTCTTCTTCCTAGATGTTCATCCTTTTTGATCTAAATGTGCATCTCATATTGTTAATTTCTTCCCACCTTCTGCTTGATTCATCTATTTGTGGATGTTTTGTGTTCTCAAATCATGTTATTTCCTCTTCTACTAAATTTACCTGCAAGTTATTTTTCCCCTCCCAAGTTGCAGACTGAGTTCTGTGATTTCTGTGATCATATCTAATACTTTTCCTTCCTCTGCTTTTTTCACTCCCATTAATTCTAAACAGTTATAGCACTGGTCTGCGCCTCTCTGTCCCTTAATGTGATGCTCTGGCAATGGACATTCCATCTCTGACCCAGATTATTTGCTACAAATCTTTTTCTTCTTTCCTTAAAATATCTGGTAACTCTTGCTAGGAAAAAGTTATGTTGAAAAAATGTTATATGTTATGCTAAAAAAAGCTTATGGTTTAGTGTTTTCTTTCTGTAGATAGGTAGGTGGGTGGGTAACAAAGATTATAACCTCCAAAATATTTGATCCTGTCACAGTGTCCTCCAACTGCATATGTCCTTTTGTATTTTAAGCTCCTCTCGTCCTCTCCTCAGTGTGTTTTTCTCAGGATTTGCCTCTTCCCTACCCATCTCTGTGGGGTTAAAGCAGGGGAGAAGTGTCTATTATAGGTCTCTTTCTTTGCTTCAGACGTAACTCATGTGTTCACGTGAGCTGTCTCTCCAAACCATCCAGTGCTGACAGAATGTTTTCCTTTCCATGAAAACATGGCAGGACCCAGGCAGAGAACATCTTGCAGTCAAATTGTAGGTCATAATATCTGCTGGTGAAAATAATAAATTCTGACTATTTTTAACAAATTTTACCACAAAACAGCTGAGCTTTGTTTCCCCTTTATTCTTGTACATAATACAAGCATGGTGTTTCCAATAATATTGAAAAAAGATGGATTAATTACATTATAGCTTCATTCATGCAATTGCTCATCACCATGACTGAAAAAATCTCCATGAAAATGATCAGCTAGAGGACAGTCAGAGAACCAGCACTTTGAGACACAGGGTTGGAAATAATTTATCTGAAGTCACACAATAATCCTGTCAGAAGATGAAGATATGCAGACCCTAACCTCCTAGAAGTTCTTTCTTAATATAGAAAATAGCAAAATTAATCACAGAGACTTGTCTGCAATCATATCTCATCCATGAGTGGCATGCCTCTGTGGGAGATCCAGTTCTGTCAGAGAACAGTCCTGCAAATGCCACTGCATTCAGAATATTGCAAGTCATCACACTTGAAAAATTATCAGTTGTGAGCTTCTTAAAGCATGCACAGATACATACTATTTTCCCCTAATCTGGTTTCCTCATTTCCTTTTTTTCTCCTAATGTAGTCAGACATGGCAAATACACTTACTGAAAATCTGGGAGATATAAATACAAGGTTAGATATAATTCAGAATACAATGGATTAAATGTTTGAAATCTCTCACTTAAGATTATAGTGGCTTACAGCGAAATGGAAAAAAAAAAATTGAGATAACACTTGATGAACTTTGTGCTATCCTTATGATGGTTCTTAGATTGCCATTTGACAAATCAAGCTGATGAACTGGAAATAAGTTCAAAATGGAAAATATTATATAGGTTCTGGTTCCTGAAGGCAAAACAACCAGAGAGGTTAAAATATAATCTCCTGTAAAAGATTGTAGATGGGCCAGGCATAGATAAATTTGAAATAAATTTACAGTATTTCTTGGCCTATCAGATTTTCTCTTACAAATATAAATTATACAACATCTCAACAATAGTGGAAAATCTTAGTCTGAAAAAAAAATGTAGCCTGTAAGGGTGATGAATCACATTTTGCTTTCACAATTTTTGGTAATCAATATTGATTATGTAAAACGTAGGTTTTGAGAAACAGGAATGGGAGAATATTAGTTATGCCTTAAATTTTAATTCTGAAATCTGCGTTAAACTTAGAAATTATAAAATACTAAACTTCTGCCAGTAACTTCTATACCTATCACTAATGAGTATTGTTATCACTACCTTTCCAATCCTTACAGAACTATATGTACTATGGCATTTCATCTCTTAGCTTTTGAACAGCCAGTGAGAAATTATTTAATGCACACAAGCACACATACTCACATTTGAAAAATCTGCAGACAACTCTGAGAAATCACCATGAAATCCTGAACTGGAGTGAGGTGGGACCTGCTCCTTGGATGGAGTCCAGCAGAGCTCTCATGGGGTCTGAGCTGCTCTGATGTGGCTACAGCAATCTGCACCTGACCTTTACCTGAGAAACAAAAAAGTATCACCCATTTATCCCCACCCAGTCCTCTCTTCCCTACACCACACTCAGTGCTCCCTGCCTTGAGCACAGCACTGTGCAGGTCTGAATGGACCACGTCATCCTGGTCATCCATACCAATGCCATCAGCACTATGGGGATCCCTATCACAGTCAGTGGGATTTAATTCTAAAACACTACTTTTTTTTGTCAAAAGCCAAAGAATTTTAGAAAATTTTATTATTTACTAAGCTCCTTCTTGCCTCTCAGAACTCTGAAGCTAAAATAATTTATAACATTGACATTTCACCATCCATAATTTTCCAGCCAATTTCCATTTGCCCTTTGCATTACATTTATGAATAGTTGTTGGATTAAGTTTGATTCTTGCCTACTCCACTAACTGCATGAGCAAAACTGTGTTGAGCTGCAATTTGACTCACTGTTAATTGCTGACATATGGCATATTGAATAAAGAGGGGAGGGAAAAGCACTCCTGGGGGGTAAGTGATTAGCAGACTAAACATGAGCATTACTGACATTCCATGATTTTCTGACAGTTCTTTCTAAAATCCCGGATTTCAGAATGTGCAGATTCTCTGTTTATTTCAAAAAGAGGGTGCAGGAGACACTACAGTGAATTATTTCATAAGAAAGAAGTCAAAAAACTCATCAATCCTGCAAGTAAAGCAATGTGCTAGAGATGATCATGCATATTTAAAACTATTTACAAATGGGGCAAAGCATGAGCAGCTGCATCCAGTACTTTAAAGCTCTCAGATGGAGAACAGATCATTTACAAATGCCAATGAGCATTGCCTGGGAAATATGCTGTATATACACAGTGGACACCTGGAGGAGAAACTCCTCATTTACCACTCACACTTTCTCTAATGAGGAGATTATTTGGAAATGAGAAAATAGTATATCACCTACACTCTCATATCAAATAGGCGCTGTTTGAAACATCCACCCACTACTAGTCACATCAAGAGCATAATAATGTGAAAAGCCAAAGAGCAATCCTTCTCTTAATCAAGAGAGTCAGGAGTTGGAATATTTTAAGAAATTACTATTTGTTCAGACATTTCTCACCCTTTTGGTGATACAGTTTCAATGGTAAAACATAGCAGAAGCCTTGCAAACCACTGCTATATCTTGAGCAATTCAGTCTTTAAGAGCTGGGCTCTATCTATTCAGAAAGGATCAGAGATATACCTGTTAGGCCAGGATGGGTGTTTTACTACTATAGTAATTATCTGTAAATGTGTAAGTAGAAAACAAAATGGATTCTTCTCTAACATAATGAAATGGGCCCAGAAATTAGCAGTGCTTAAACACTACCAGAAATTTATTTTAAATAAATTTATCCCCATTGTTAAGAGAAAGAAATTTCCCCACCTGCATAATGGCTTCTAATCTAAACTCTACGGCCTTCAATTTTGATTGCTGCAGGAAGTTGTCCCTGCCCTGGGATATCACAACTCCTTACTGTCCTTTACTTTCCACAGTCTGAGAAAAAAAAAATTATCTGAGCATGTAAGAGAAGAAGAAGCATCTACAGGTGTGAAGACTGGATATTCAGATCTACAGCTAGGCTCTACTAAATTTCATTAGCTTTAGTTCAAAAAGGGTGGTAAGAATAAGCCAGGTGCTTACTCAAAATGAAGAAGATAGTTCTGCAGGTGTAATAGGCAATAAGCAGAAGTCCTTGTCAGAAAGAGACCTCAGGGTCTCAGGGAAGAGAGGTATTGATATTTTGTTCATCTGCACATATAAAGGAAATGAAAAATAAAGAAAATAAAAGGCAAAATAGGGACAAATGGAGACATATATGAAAATAATATAAAGCAGTCATGAAATGCTTCTTACACTTACAAAGTGGCAGGTTTTTGTCATACATGAACATAGACAGCCTTCTGGGAACTCCACAGATTCTCCTAGAATAGGATTTTTAAAAACTGAGAGGAAAAAGTATATTACCAGATTTGTCCTGTTCTATCAAAGAATAATTGTCAAAAGAACCTGTCCCTACTAAAGTAAAATCCTTGGTGAGCTCCAGTGACATCACCTGAACACATGGACAGACACTAGGGTTATCTAAATGCAGGGGTCCTGAAGTCACTTGGCTGAAATCAGACCTTTAAGGAAGAGTATGTTATGTTCTAGGCCAATTTTTGGGTGATTAATTCACCCTTAGCCCAGTTAATAAATCTGTGCCTATGAATGATTGAAGAGCACAACAGAGCTTATCAAGGAAATGCAAAAACATACATACACACATACATGTATGCAAAATGTATAAAATACCTCAAAATTTCAGAGAAAAATCACTTTTCTCTGGACGATTAAATCTGGGTTTGGAATTATTTCCTGGGTAAAAAGAAATTCTAACAAAGTCATTTTTCAAATTTTCTATATTTCTATTAACAATTCAGACCATTTAAAAGATTCCAAACACAAATTTATAATACCTTGGTCTCACAAATACTGTCATTTAACTTTTTTTTTTTTGTTTTATAACCCCACTTGCATGAAAGAATCTGCACAGCATTGCAAATTTTTAGGGTTTATTGCATCTGTCCCTGGCTACAACATGTTGTGGTAGTGCTGTCCTTGCAGGTTGTGCTGTAGTGTTGCTCAAGGGAGATGTCACCAGTGAAGGTACCAAGAGCTGGAGTGGGTGGCAAAGCCCCCAATCCCTGGGGAAGCCAGCTGAGCTCATTTCTGGGAAGACATCTAGGAAGTAATAATCTTGGAATATGGAGATAAACTTTACATCTTTCACTATGTGAATCCCCTCAATTAAGAGGATTCATCTTAATGAATACAATCCTATTTCTGACTGGAATTCTACTGGAAAAGTCAAATCTACTCCTATCCCTTTAACATAGCCTGAGTTGGATTTATTTTCCCTTTCAGCTGAAAAGCTACAACCAGTATATATAATGATTTTGCCTTGAGCCTTCAGATGCAAAACATGAGTTTCTGCTCAGTGGCTCTACTACATATACACACATGGTAGAAAAGGGAGCTTCTGCATCCAACCCATTGTAAAGCTGAACCTGCCTCTTTCAACCAAAAACATTTAGAATAAAATAGAAGGCAATATTGAGGATAAAGCAAAACGGTCAAATAAGTGTCCCAGATCTATTAAATAAGCAACTTAAAGGAAACAAATTAACTGAAAGGAGACAAAGCCAAGGGTTAAATCTGACAGCTCTGTGCAAGCTACAGTCAAACTAAAACATGATTCCCAATCTTCTTGGATTGCAGTAAAGGACTCAGATGCTGGGCTTTGAAAGATATCTCGTTAGCAGCAGGATCTGACTCACTGACAGACTTGTTGAACAATTTGGCTGGCAAACTTGAAGCTGCCTCTGCGCAGCAGCACAGAGCTCAGGGCAGGCTTATTTCCCTATACACCAATGCCTACAACAATGATTGTTCTTTCTGATGAAGCTAAAGCATCAAGCTAATGTCCAGTGTGGGCATTTTTTTTCAAAGAGTGAAAGCCATTCTTTTGTGAAAGTATTTTTTTGTAACATTAGACGGTTTTTTTTCCAGTTTCCTCACATATGTGACATGTTGAGTTGCACACAAAATCAGTGGCATAACATATACAGCAGCCTTGACTATGAGGTAAATACTGCAAACTATTGTTCTTTAACATTTTTTTGGTAACAACCTATAAATGCTGGAAGTAATATTTGTGTCAGCTGCAAATTGCATGGAGAGCAACTTCAAGCAAATTCATTACTATTTTACTTACTGCAGACAAGGAAGAATAAGTATTATATCATGAAAGGTGTCCCCAAATAACACTTCAGGTCTAATTTACTTGGTTATTTTTCTAACATCAAAGTGAATATCTAGTTTCAAGAAGACACAGTGTGCAGCTGATTTGACTTTACTAGAGGTGTGAGTTGGTAAAGAGAAAAACATGTAATCAGCAAAAAGAACTCATTGCAGTCTTTTCTGTTCCTTGACTATGATCAGAATTAAAATTATTCTTACAGTAAAAAAACACACAGCAACTCTTTTACAATTTCCTTTACATAATGTAAGCAGAACACAAATGTAAGGAAAGTAAGCTCCATTTTAAATATATTGGTGCTCTTTCTCATGTCTCCTGTGCTGAAAAGCCACAGACTGACAGACTCTAAATATCATGCAGGATTAATTGCACAGCATTATAGCTGGCTAGAAGCTAATTGCCTAGTCTAAGCTGGGCAGTCAGTCTAGTTATCTCTGCTCCCCACAGAGTTATCAGTGAAAGACAGGTACATATCTGAGTGCCATTCATCTGTCTCTGGGGCTTAACCTGGAATGGTGTGTCTTCTTCTCAGTGGTGACTGTAGAGGAAGCCTGTATAACTTAGGGCAGACATTTACATTTTATTAGGCAGCTCTCCTCAGCTGAGAAGGCCACCAGCTTCCCTCCCACGTGGTGAGCTGACTGGGTGGTTATCAAGTGTGAAGTATTTGGAGTGCCCAATGCTAGGCTGCCTCAGGCTGGTTGGTATGTTGGTTTTGAAAATAGTAGGGAACTGCACTGCCTATTTCCAAAAGAAAAAAAAAATCTGCATGCCATTGGGATAGAAAGACACTCCCACATGGGTTTGGGCAGGCCTCAAGCCATTTTATTGTCTGATTTTAAAACCTATAAGTTACTCAGGACTAGTTAGCGTACTCTTTCTTGCTGCAGTCCTTCCAAAAAGTTCAGCCAGTCACAGCCCACAAGGCAGCCCCTCCAAACAGCCCAGTGAGCTGGGCTCCCCCAGACATCCTCAGATATGGCTGGTAGCCTGAGCAGAGGTTTCAGAATTCTGAGCACTACTTGCTAACAACCATGTAGGAGCAAGCTGAAGATGTGGTTTTTTGTTGTTGTTGTTGTTGTTTGTTTTGGTTTGTTTGTTTGGGGGGGTTTTTGTTTGGTGGGGATTTTTGTTTTGTTTTGTTTGTTTGGGGGGGGTTTGTTTGGTGGGGATTTTTGTTTTGTTTTGTTTTTTTTGTTTTGTTTTTGTTTTTGTTTTGTTTAATTTCCACTGCAGTTTGGGCTCAGGGTGGTTATCATCCTGTGAATTCCTTGGATAATCAAGTTTTAGAGGGAAACTTCTATGTTCAGGGTAATTGAACTCCATTTTTACATTGGCTTAGTTTCTACAGCAATGTGATCACCATCTGAAAGAGGAGGGCATTCAACAACAATTTTATAATGATAGTCCTTGAATAAATGGGTTTTAGGGAGAAAGAAAAAAGTCAAGAGAGGACTCCGGAACAAAAACCAAAGGTGAGACAGCATTCTCCAACAAAATTTTAAAAAAAGAGGGCCTTAAGATCATGGCCAAAAGACACACTGTGCAAAAAACACGCAAATAAACAAAACAGGCAAGCAGCCACAGAGATACAGAGATTAAGGATGAAAATCAATTTATTTCTGCCTTGCACCCTGTCCTGAAAGAATCTTCTGCTGGGCAGACACACCTGGTTACAAATTGTGCATTAAGATAATTTGTCCTCCACCAGATAAAAACCAGCAGGACAATAAATAGTTACTCCTGGTCTTGAAAAAGAATCAACAGGAATTGTGGGAAATACCTCTAAGAACTTCTTCCAGCTTCACAAAATTGACAATAAAAACACAACCATCAACTCTAAACTGTAGTACAGTCCCAGGTAATTACCAACCTGAATAACCCAAATCAAAACAGCAACCAGAAGAAATTTCTGAAAAAAGGGTAAAACTAAAATGGATCAGTTGGATGAGCAAATACAGATTTTGAAAATACCCATCTGCTTCAGAGAAAATAGGTTATTCTGTAGCAGATTTCCTGCACAGAGAATATATTCAGTGGCTTCAAGAACGTGCACTAGGAAAGACCATAAAACCTTGCTGCTTTGACAGGAAAACTTGCACAGTGGTTGGGAGCTGTCCAGAATGTCATAGCATGGGGGACTTGCAATATATTATGCAGCATCTATGGAAGAGTTTAATTTTAAATAGGTCATCCCAAATATAAAAAGAAATGCAAGGGCCTATGCAACTGAATTGTCACTGAACACAATAATGATCACAATACACTTCTGGACCTCTAGCTACATCTTAATTGGATGAAACAGTCACTGTAAGTTATTTTTTATAAAAACTCTAAAATTGTTTTAATGCTTTAGTTTTCTTCAGTACTTATGTAAAGATTTGACTTTTAAAAGCCATCCCAAACGAAATGCTTTCATGTTTATATTTCAAAAAGAACATGGAACTGTCAAAAGGAAGAATTTAGCTAGGAACTGGACAAAGCTACAAGTCAGCTTGGAAAGTATTATGAGATGTTCTTAAAACACCAATAACTAAACCAGCTAATAGGGGATTTTTCCATCAGTCCTACTGAATGTCCAATTTCAAGCTCTTTTCCCAGTCAGAAGGAAAAAAAAGTGCTGTGCTGCTGAAAATTAAATCCAAGACTGCCATGTTTTTACTTGGCTCCAGAACCTTTTAGAACAGCTGAATAGGAGAAAACTCTTGATAAAATCATGAGAATTTGCAGTATTGACAGTGAACCTGCAGCCCCTTGAATGTGAGGCTGGTCTTTGATAACTGGGAAAGAGAGATATCTCAAGCTTCTCTCTGTGAGAAGGAAATTATCAGTATTGGTCTTTTCTGAGTAGACACACTGGCTTCTGAGGAGCCTTGCAGTGAGTACAGTATGTTTTGGGTTGAGCAGAAGTCATGTAATTTTCCTAAATGCCTCCTTAGGCAATGAGGAAACAGCAACTGAAGTTGTTTGTCCTGTCTTCCCTCATCAACTTGGTGCCCTCAACCCCAGGCAACTTTAGGGGGACAACTTAGAGAAATTCTTACTTCCAGGTTCAAGCATTTTGTCATCTTATAAACATTTGTCTAAAAGGAAACTATATGTGTTGACAATATGAGATGAGCCTGAGGAACAGAAAAGAGCTTAAAGATTGTCCTTCCTGTTTAAAAGCTGTGGGTTCAGTCATGACATGAGACTGGGAGATGTGAGACACATCCAGTACTGCAGAATTAACTCCTTTTGTTTCTTTACGTTTCCTGCCTGCTTAGCAACTCTACTGAATTAACAGAGAGCATGGTTAGTTTAGCTGGATAAAGAAGCTTAGGTTTCTTTATTCACATGGCAAATAGGTGTCAAACAACTCTAGTAGCTGGTGCAGAAGTTTGTTGCCACGCTGGAGCCATCCAGTATTTTGTTAGCTTGCTTTCCTAGCTGGCAGGAACAGAACAAATTGGTAGGTGATACACTTTCTATCCAGACAGAGATGATTATGGTCATCCATCATTGCTCTGTCAGACCAGCTCCTACCACATCTTCTGCTGTGCCAGCCACAGAGAAAAATTATCTGACTGCTTTGTTGCAAGCAATAGATGCGGTGACAAAAAGATGCCAGGTGGCAAAATGGTTTAATGCACAATGGCCATTAATGGAGTCGAGCCAGCACTATGGCATTAGTAACAGGAGTGGCATCACGTGAACTCAGCAAAAGGGAAAGAACAAATCACACTCCCCACTGACACTGCAATATGGGGAAGCATTTAAAAATGAAAATAAAGTATTTCAGACCTCAAAGAACTGAGAGAAAAATCTCATTTGCCATTCCTTCCAAAATAAATCTGATTCCTTATTGATAAAAGAACTGTATTCTTTTTCTAGTTAGAGGTGCATCTTCATTTTCCATTTGGTTCAAAGCAGTAAAATATTTCCCCAGTCTCCAAAAGGAAATTTTTATATCAAAAATCTTTCACCTTTACTGCAGCAAGAAATACCAGGCATTGGACACAGCAGTTATCTTCACCTTGGAAAAGGAGAGTTATTTTCTGCAATATCTGCCAATTACACATCCTCCAGATTAACCAAAAAAAAAAAAAAAAAAAAGGGCAAAGAAATAGCAAGCAGCACTTCTGTCTATAAATGACAAAATCACAGAATAATCTGTGTTGAAAAGCACCCATAAGGATGATCAAGTCCAACTCCTAGCCATGGACAGCACGATCCCCAAGAGTTACACCACATGTCCAAGAGTATAGTCCAAGTGTTTCTTGAACTCTGTCAGGCTTGCTGCTGTGACCACTTCCCTGGGGAGCCTGATGTACCACCACACAATATTTCTTGAGTCACAAATTGAAGTTTTCTGCTCTTGGCCTCTTCAACGAGTGAAACTTGAGCTGAAAAGTCAGTTAGCTGACCAAGAAATTTTGTTTCCAAAACACAGCCTGTCAAAACATTTATGGCTCTGCAGTGATAGGCCAGAGCAGGCAGTTTTAATTGCATGCTTAGGTCAGCTCCTCATCCATACCCACATGAAGATTAAGGTTCTAGTCTATGTGCCAATACAGCAGCTATACTGGGCCAGGATTACAAAAGATCAAGGCTTCAAGATTTTTTTGTTAATTAAACAAAACTTTTCTGTTCTACTTTACTTCCTTTTCATTGTTATTAATGGAGTCAAGCTAACATTATGGCTTAGTAAAAAGCTTGTCTAGTCCAAGTAGATCACCTTGACTCTTTTAATGACTGGACATAGACTCACCCTAGCTCATGACACTGGTCCTAAACACTCAAGGGAGGGTGGGATAAACTGGCTTCCTAAGCCCTTTTGCCCTTGGCCTAAACTCTTCTACTGTTGACCAAAGAAAAAGCAAAGTTTAGATTGCAATACACATTTGAGTTTGTTAAAAGAGGCATGATACACTCCACCTGCTGTTTGCAACCTGCTTCAATCTTTTTTCGGTAGAGACTTTAAAACTGAGAGGATTGTTGAGGGAAGGGGTAGGAACAGAGCTAGAAAGGAAACAAAAATCATTGCTAGTAAAGACTAAGTATTGGCTCTGCTGGGGGACCAGCTTGAAGAAAAGAAAAAAAAAAAAACAACCAAAAAATAACTTTCTCTGCTTCTACCCCTTCCAGTCTTCAATTATTCATGAACAGTCCTGAGTTAACTTATTAAAACATGTCTGTTGAGGAGGGCAACATATGGTAAGTTAATTAAATATTCCTGGAGTTCACCAGGGGTGGTATGTGGAGTAAGAAGAACAACTTAGTAAAGGATAGCCTCTGCTATATTATTTTTCATCTCAGAGTTACTCTGAACTGGCAAAATATTTATAGATACAGCCTACTTTCTGTTTTGGTGAATCTGCACCGTGTCAACTGAGGATCTGATCCATGCTGAGTAATTTTCCTTAGGCAATAAGAAAGACAAACTTACCATAATTACCTAATGAGCATCACTTTGTTATTTTGCATCAGACCCATTTATCCTTCTTTTTCATTTGCATTTCACACAAGAGACAGCGTGTGTTTGATGTTTTCTGGTGCAACAACCAGAAACTTTGAGGACCACATTAAAAAAAAATCATAGAGTTACTTTACATACATCTTTGTGCACAGGTATGCCATTCTTTGGCACTGCTTAATGTGTCATGGCTAAAGTATCATCTGGTATTAGGAAAGCATGGATATAATTGTCACAGACTGTCAACAATGATCTAGCCCTCACTCAGCAGCAGAGCCAATCCCACCCCTGCAGGTTAGTTGAAGTCAGAAGTGTCAAGCATCTGCTCTTAGTGTATAATCCCTTGATAGCAAAGGGACTGTGACACATCCAGTACTATCTAAAATGAGTGAAAATTAAGTTTCCCAGGTGTCTTTGCAACTGCCTTTTGAGTGCAGAGGGAACACAGTAGCAGACAGTAGTCTTCAGGGCAACTGATGGTAGGATGATGGACCCCAAGCATGGGAACATTAACAGACAAGAATTTCTCAGGACCATGGCAGATGAGGATCAGTAATTTATTTGTAGCATCTCTCTTTCTGCTGCTACATGCAAATCCCACAGGTTTTCCTTGTAGTACCCTGTTGTGTTGCTGGCAGGTGATATGCAGCATTCCCCTGGACAGATGCCTCTGTAAGCAAAAAAAGCCTTCAAAACTCATCTGAGAATTTGAGTAAGAGCTGGCTATCATTTTATAATAATTTTCTCTTACCCTGACGCAAACTGTGCTATCCTTTTTCAACTCTATTTCCACATTTCTTTCTTGTTTTCTTTGTGATCTTTTTGTGACGTTCTAACAGAACTGTAACTGCCTGTCATACCACTGAAATTCAACACACTGAATATTGGTGAGTTTACCTAAGTAATATAGATAACTGATTTATTGAAGATAAAATTATAATTTGCATATTAATAAAAATAGCACTGTAATATGCAAAATCAGCCTTAAACACTTATATAACAAGCACATCTATCTCATACAGAAATTAAACTATTAAAATAAAAAAAGTTTCTCAGACCCTGCCCTTTTTAAAATGAAGTCTTATTTCAAGCAGACAGGGTTCACTATTTCAGTAGAGGACAAAGAACGTTTTTTAAAATATTAATGTAAGAAACAAAAGTTTTTCTGCAGCTTATGAACCTAAAAACTAGATGGCAGCAAGAGAGAGAAAGAGAGCTTTGAAAAATAAGTTTGATCATTTTGGCATCATCCTTCAAATTGCTGTTTTCATAACAAAGACTTAAACCATAAGTCGGGAATGTTACAGGGTAGAATTAGAAAGAACTATTACCCACTCAATAAATCAAAGACAAGTCTCTCGAGTTCTCTACTGGCTCTGCTAAAACTAATTTTAGTCATCTATGGCTCTTTGCTTAAAAGCTCCATGTTAAAAAGGCTGGTGCATTTTGAGAGGTTTCAATGAGAACACAATTTGGCTAGTAGAATGCACAGTAATGACATTGAAAGTTTCTCTAGGACATGTAGTCTGATAGGCTGGAGAGTTGGGAAGTGCAGGGTCCTGCGCCTGGGGAGAAATAACCACAGGTACCACAACAGGTTGGAGGCTGACCTGCTGGTGAACAGCTCTGCTGAGAAGGAACTGACAGTATTGAAGGGTGACCAGTTGATCATGAGCTCATGAGCTGGCCTTGTGGTCAGGAGGGCCAGTGGTATCCTGGGGTGCATCGGAAAGCTGTGGCCAGCAGGTCGAGGGAGGTGAGGCCACACCTGGAGTGCTTTGTCCAGTTCTGGACTCTGCAGCGAAATGAAGACATGGAACTATTGGAGAAGGTCCAACAAAGACCACAAAGATCATGAGAGGTCTGGAGCACCTCTCTTATGAGGAGAAACTCCTTATGAGGAGCTAGGCCTGTTTAGTCTGGAGAAGAGAGACTGAGAGGGAATCTCATCAATGCATATAAATACCTCAGAGGAAGGCATCAAGAGGATGGTGCCAGTCCCTTTTCAGTGGTGCCCAGCAGCAAGACAATTTATGGCAAATACAGTTGCCATAAACCAAAACACAGTAAGCACCTCAAGTTCAGGAGGAACTTCCTTACGTTGGGGGTGGCAGACCACTACCCAGGGAGGTCATGGAGTGTCCCTCTGGAGACATTCAAACCTACCAGGACACATTCCTGTGTCACCTGCTCCAGGTGACTCTGTCTTGGCTGGGAAGTTGAACTGGCTGGTCTCTACAGGCCCTTACAACCCTAACAATTTTGGGATTCTGTGATTTTTTCTTCCTGATAAGTAAAATTAAGTTTTCCTATATAAGAAAATATTTCACTATATAAAAGATTCAGCAGAGGATTGCAACCAGGTCTTCTAGACTTATCATCTAGTATTCCAGAGGTCAAGAAACCATTAATTTCATTAATTTTTAGATTTATTAGCTAAACAGGTATTGAAAATTATTTCTGCAGATTACTTGAAATTAAGTCTTTTACTCCCCAAGGAATTCTGAAATTTCATAGCATGCAGGAAAAATTGAAAATAACTAAATGTCTGTCAGGAATTGGATTCATTAACAAAAGGTAGGAATCTAGACAATACCTGAACTTGATATGGAGGCAACAGCCAAACCTGAACTGTAAGTGTTCAAAGTGTAAAATTAGTCAGAAAGGCTGACCATCACCTCAGAAGTGTAGACATCAGAATATTGATTATTACAAACTATATATTTTCTACCAAGATACCAAGTGCTCTGCTGACTTATGGTGTCAGGGAAAGTTAAATAATGACAAAATCCCAGTCCATAACTAAAAAGAACAATGTTATTTTTTTAATCTAACAGGAAAAAAAAAACAGAAAAAAACACAGTGGCTGGAGACTAAAGGAAACTAGATTTGCATTGGCAATGAGGCTTAAATTTGCAACATTGAAAGTAATTATAAGGGGCAATATGGCATGATTTACAGAGGGTTTGCTATATTAAATCACATTCTAAGCACTAGGCTTTTGTTAAAACAGGAATTGCTCAAGTGACATTCTATTATGCAAAGGACTGAGCTAGAGGATTGTAGCCAGCTCTTTCTAATTTGTAATCTATTACTTCAGTGTTTAAGAAATGGAGTTATTAATTTTTTAATCAACTAGCTAGAAAGTATTAGAATTTATTTCTGCACATGATTTGGAATCAGTTCTTCCCTTCCACAAAGAATTCTGAAATTTCATATTGTTCACTTCAGTAAAAAAAACTGAAGAAAAATAAACATCTCAGAAGAATTCAAATAATTAATAAAACCTTTCATTTCAGTATTGTCAAAGTATCTCAGATTTCAGCATTCTGTCTCAATTTGCTTAAACTCTTATATTAAAATGTTAAAAAGACTATATTATCTTTACGAAATAAGCCAAATCAAATTTATATAAATATTTTAACACTGTAAAAGAGAAAGATGAGATATTCCCATGCTTCCATCACAGAAAGTTCCATGAAACATTAGATTTCAAAAGAACTATTGCTCTGGAGAAAACTGGTCTTCATCAATCTTGTCTGATGCAGTTAGTTAACAGCTTATTAAATTCTTGCCAAACTAATACTTTCTAAATCTAACCATTGTTACAAAAGTAAGAGACATCAAGTCTAAGAAGAAATTACAACATCAACAGGGTAACGGAAAAACAATAGACTGATCAATGACTAAAGTGAATAGAGTAATTCTAGTCTCCCTTAGCAATTTTCCCTGTTTCTCAATTCTTTTATTTTTTACTACATTTGAATGTTTTCCTATAATCTGTAATTTTGTCATTTTTGCTATTTCTCTATTCTCCAATTATGCAATAAGTTCTAATATATCCTATATATTTCTCTTGCCTTCCTGTCTTCCCCAAACACTCTTCCCGTTCCTCCTTTTCCCAAATCTTGCTAGTCTCCTGCTTTCCCCCAACCTTCCCCATTGTCATTCCAGCATTTCACTTAAATTCCTTTCTTTCCTACTGTCATCACACGGGCTAATATGGCATTCCATAGGTTTTCCCTCCTCCCTCTGCGCCAGCTGGTGTCTGTTTTACTTCACATTTTCTAGAAGAACCAGTCTGACTCTCCTGCTGGGCAGCAGCACACCAGCAAAAGATGCACATAATACTGCTGGTCAGTGACTGGGATAAATCCAGTGCTCCTGCAGCACAACAGCTTGAGCTGACCTGGCACACATTTATAAGCTGAAAACCAGCACAAAGCAAAGAGACAAATGGCCTGTTTCAGGAGCACTAAACAGTTTCATCTGAGTGTTTTAGTTGGTTTGGATTATTCAATGTGTTGAATGTGTGTGCTGTCCTTGCTCTGTAATTGGCACCTATAGCCCCTCCTATAGCCCCTCCCACAAAATCTTGTGTGGGAGTGTGAGAAGGGCAGCATCAGCTGAGAACCAGACTGCTATGAGGAGGACAGTAAGGGAGACAGAAATTATTCTAGAAGACACATTGTATTGATATAAGCAGAAAGGAAGTCTCTGCCATCGCCTCAGAAGAACCTAAAGAATGAGAGGCTCAGCAAAGTTTGGGATTGGAAGGTGCAGAGAGCGCTTGGACAGTACAGGAAGGACTTGGCATTTGTCTTTTGGAAGCGGATGTTAAAATGCAGGTCAAACTGCACTACAGTGTTTTGGTGGAGGCCGACCTGTGACACAGGAGACACAAACAGATGGAGGGAGCTGCAGCCCAAGTTCTAGTATAGAGAATAAAACCTGAGCTGTGGGACATGAGCATTTCTGAGGTTGGCTGTAGCTCCTAAATGACCAGCAGGTTCTTAAGGTTTGTTGGTAGCTTGCCCTAGAGGCAGAATGTTTGAAACGGACTGACACTAGTCTTCAAAGAAGCACAACCACAGCCCAAATAGCTGTTTAGTGATGAGACATTACTGGCAGAGATTCATAAGCAGGTCTCACCAAAAAGAGCAAGGACTAGCAGGAGCTGAACGAGTGTACTGCTGCTCCTCCCTCAAAGGCAGGGAAGCAGGGCCAGAGGGCCCGTGTAGGAGCAATTGCAGTTGCATCACTGCTAAAGCATGCTAAGAATCAGGCAACCAGCCAAACCATAACATGTTATTTGATATATATATATATAAAATAACATTTATTTATGTCTACGGATTCTGGTTTTAATCTGAAGCTTGGATAAAGCTGCTTATCAATAAAGCAGAGGAATAAGGTAAAGCAAACTATAAATAATGGCTTGGACTTTCCTGTCCTCTAATTAATTTCCTGAGCTTGGTCCTATGAATTGGTACTCCATGGTCCCCAAAGACCTTAACAGAAGAAAAGAGAATAGACGATTATTAAAACCAGAAGGCAAGACAATGGTTTTATGACATGAGCTCAGTCTGTTTTCATGGGTTGACACTGTTCAGATACCAGGCACTCACCAAAGCTGCTCACTCACTCCCCTCTGCAACTGGAGAAAATTTAACCAAGGGTTCATGAGCTGAGATAAGAACCAGGAGAGGTCACTCATCAAATACCATCAAGGCAAAACAGGCTCAACTTAGAGACATAAGGTTTCAAGGACAGGCAGCTCCAGCCTGGGAGCAGGGCCCCTCTCCACGGGTCTCCCACAGGATCATACCTCCTCCCAGGCATCCACGTGCTCCGGCCTGGGGCTCCTGCACGGGCTGTGGTGGATCCCTGCATCCCCATGGCCTCCATGGGCTGCAGGGCCACAGCTGCTCCACGGCCTGAGGGGAATCTCGGCCCCAGGCCTGGAGCACCTCCTGCCCCTCCTGTGCTGCCCGTGGTGTCTGCAGGGCTGCCCCTCTCACCTTCTCACTGTGCTCTTCTCTGGCCGTAGTTACAGCTGTGCAACCACTTCTTGTTTATTGTCCTTCGTTAATCTGCTACCACAGAGGTGTTTCCACCATTTCTAATCGGCCTGGCCTTGCCCAGCAGCACATCCATCTCTGGAGGCACCAGGGACTGGCTCTGCCAGACATGGTGAAAGATTCTGCCAGCTTCCCATGGAAGCCACCTCTGTGGCCGCCCACTACCATAAACCAGGCCATGAAAAACCAATACAGCCACTAAATCCAGATCCCAAACAGGGTGTCCATGCCTTACCCTTTTAGCTAGCAAAGAAAAGCTGTTTTAGGAAATTTCTTCATTGATAGATTTCAATTGACACGTAAAGTTATTGAGTAGTTTCAGATTTCAGAAAAGCCTTAAAACACAACATATTTTTTAATGGAAGAGTTTCTTCCACCTTCCACTCAGCCCCCCTGGAAGGTAACTAATGTTACTTACAAAAAATTTCACTTCAAAGAGAATAATAGTAAAAAAATATGGTCATGAGCCAGCATATCATTAATAATATCCTTTAAGCTTTTTCAAATTTCTTTCTTTTGCTAGTAATACCATTTCTAATGCAATATATTCACATTTCAGACAGAAATAAACAGTGAGGACAGCTAATAAATTATGTTCTGGAAAAAAACCCCAATTTATAAAATTCTAGATATACTTTATAAGTGAAGGCAATAAATGCAAGTATGATACGATTTCTGTAGTTTTTAGCTGATATTTATTGCTTTCCCGCAGTTTAGGTAGCATATTTTATTCAATTTATTTTATTTTCTTTATATAGTTTAATTATATCTCACAGACCAGATGCAAAAAAGCTTTATTAATTTCACTCTTTGCTATTAAGTAGCTCTATTGCACTCCCTTTTTAAAAGATTATTAAAACAAAATGGATGATGAATTGGCCTGCTGGAAATAAATCTCAGCATAGAAACCCACAGATTAAGGCATCTTTAGAAGACAAGGTCAAGCAAATTGACATCTTCCTGTTTTGCGATCTTAATCCAGTTAATCTCTATCAATCAAGAAATGGAATTTAGCTATATAAAATCCATTGTTCATATTTCTGAAACAAACTACAAGCTGATGGATTTCAATAAACCAGAGTAGTGTTACCAGCTATACTTGTGGACCCAGGCAAGACCAAAGGAGAGCATCACTTTCTGTGTGTACAGGCTGTAGAATTTTTTTTTATAATCTGGATTAGAGTATATTCATTAGAAAGCAGTGGGAAAAAACCAAAGTTTTTAAAAGGCGTTAATTTTTAATAGTATGATATAATAACATATATTTCAAAATTTGATTACTGAAATTTAAATCTTCAGCTACTAAAATCAGTCATATCCTCCTGCAGACAGCTGAAAAGTCTCTTTTTCACATCAAATTTCTTTTCCATGTGCAGCAACTATATGTAAGCACAGTCCCCTGCAGCCAGCTTCCAGTACCTTTTTGTCAAACTGGTTAGGCTGGACTCTGTAACACAAGCCATCACAAGGCTGGCTTCCCTGCTCCTGAATTCTTTCTTTACTTCACTGTTTACTGAGTGTTCTCCAGTATTTCAGCATCTTTCTTAAGGGCTGATAAAAACACTTGGTCCTATTAAGGTTGGGTACAATAGGTATGAATCATTTCAGAATTAAATGCCATACTCCTTTGTGGAGGTTACAGAGCTGATAATGCAAGCCTATCTTTCTGCTTGAGTGCTATGTCTCATGATGCAATATTGTTTTCCCTTTTGATCCAAGAGCATGACACGGGCTAGTATTCACATTATTGTTCACCTCTATTACTTTAGAGAAAGGAAAAACATCCAGATACCCAGCTTCAAATGCCAGGAGGTCAAATTCAGGCATGGTGGTGTTCAATTGTGATGTTTAGCTGGATGAACAAGGCTGATAACCTTCAGCCAAACATAAAATTTATGTCCTGGGATCTTAAAATGCAGAATTTTAAAGGCAACATTGTAAGCACAATGTACCATTGCTTTTTAAAATTTTTTAATCAAATTCTAAAATGTTTGTGGTTTTATTTTTTCCCCCAGCTTATCAAAACAAGACAAATATTAGACATTTCCTTCTAAATGAAAAGGCTGGTTTCTGTTTATGGCTTGTTTCAACTAATTATAGTTTAAAGTGACAGGTACAGTAAATTACTTGCCATGCCCTTTACACATCTGGGATGAAGCACACTCCTGTGCACAACTGGTGCAGGACAGCCTCAGTACCACTGGGCATAGAGATTGAATTTTTGTTCTATCTCTGAAGAGTCTCACCTCCAAAGAGTCTCATTGGCCAGATCTGCCAGATGTAAAATTAGGATAGCTGGGTAGGTTGGTCCAACGCAGAATGCAGTTATAGAGCCAGTACCATGAAACATGGATATGCCAGTATGTTCTTACGACAAGGCAACTGGTCTTAATTCATCTTTGTTTCTTATTCCTGTGGGTTTGGGCTTTTTATACAACAAAAGTATGTGATGCTTTCCGTTGAAAATTTGATGCTTTCCATTGAAAATATGATGAAAAGGTTTGGAAATGCTGGTACTCAGAAGACTATGGGGTTCCATTGTTCCAGCCAGCTTTCTCTCCTCTCCCACACTGCCTCAAGGATTTTAGCCTGAGTATTTGTGATCCAGGATGAGGGATGTGTTAAAAATAAGGCCAAGCAAAACACAACTGGGCAAAGCTTGCAATTTGAGAACAAAAGGGTGTGAGAAAATAATAAACCTATGAAAATCATGCAAACATTGAAAGTTTAAATAAAAGCTAACAAAAATTTTTAGCAAACATAGTTAACTTCAAATACTGTGTCCTATGAAGAAAAATTTTATTCACACTGGGTATTTTATTTAATTTGTACAACCAAAATTGTATCCACATATTAGAAATACAATTTTGTCAATATTTACTAACCAGAAACCTTTTAATGTTTCAGTGATTTTAAGAGGAAATGCCTATACAAATCCATGCATAAATCATAGTATTGAATTCTACAGTATTTCATACCCTACCGAGTTTTTCCACCACTCACTGGGAAAAGAAGGGGAAAGGAAGATAAAACAGGTAAAATGAGTTTTAAAAGTATATTGACCAGAGAGCTTACACTACACAGTTCAAGTGCTCAGGTACCTATATCATGTTTTCCCTTAGTAAAGAGAGCATCTGGGGTGACTTTGCTGCTGCACTGTCCAGGTGTGGGGCGGGAGGCTGGGGCACATCCCTGGGATCAGGTCTCTGGTTCATGTCAGGCAGACCCAGAGAAGGCAATAAGGATGTTCTAAGTGGGCCCCAATGGGGGTCTCAAACAAACAAAAAAAAAAGCTGAATTTCAGCCTCTGGACCATCATTTCATGCTGCTTGGAAGAAGATACCAATTCATTTTGGAGACCCCATGGACACAGATCTGCCTCATGCAACACAGGAGTGCAGGTCTGCTGGGGGGAAGGCTGGGCTTGGCATGGATCCATGGGTCCTCAGCACTGGAAATAGGCCCACATTATCAGTGAAGGTTTTCTCTGATGAGAAAAATAAAATATGGAGAACTCTCCACAGCATATTTTAAAAAATAGCAAGTAAATCAGCACTTCAATTTAGGATAGGATATATCTGGCTTTTTAATAATCTACTTTAGCCCACTGAGACACATAGAACCTTTTGCTTTGTAAATAACAGCATTAAAAAATGAGATATTAACTCAAACTTTCATTCCAAAGAGAACTAAAAACTTTATTTTATATGCAGACAATGCATCTAAAGGAAAGCTTTAGCTATTTATGGTTCCTGACCTTTAAGCTGAATTACCATTTTGTTTTTTAAAAAAATCTTATAATAATGATGATAAAATAGCTAGAAATTTCAAAGAAATTATCGAGACATTGGCAATGCAAAGAAGGTTTTTCATACAGAATTTTCAGAACACCATTGTTTCTCAATAAACTTTATCTTATATGTTATTATGATATTCTTCATGGTTGGTTTTTATTAGTTACCTTAGTCATTTCTACTTATGAGCTAGCCTTGGATTGCTTGCAGTTTTATCTGTGGCATTTTTACTGAAAGAGAAAATAAGAGTTACTCTGATTACTTATATTCATGTAAGCAGACTCTTAGAAATAGGGTAATATAATGATGATTATAAACTTTTTAATGACTGCTGAGGTGTGTCTTTCATGTTGTGATTGATGAAAAATTGATAACCATTGATAGTCAACAGTGACTTGTTTATAAACTAAAGAAAATAATATCTTCAGAAATCCACTACTGTTTCCTTATATTGCACAGATGATGAATATAAACATTACAGTGTCCTACCTCATTGCAAAGAATGATGAAAAATAAAATCTCAATACACATGCTCTCATTATTCCACCAAACACTCAGCTGCAAAACAAATGCCTCTCTGGTTTACTGCAAGATTAAGGGCCCACTAGGGCAAGTTCTCCATGCTCAGAACACCCATCAATTTCAATGGCAGCTCCATACACAAAGCATTTCCAGGATTAGCCCTAAATTATTTATCAAAACCATGCCCTGGAGCTCTGAGTGCATTGCAAAGACAAATGGAAGGATTCATGCAGTAGATAATAGGGTGCATTTTTCTGCTCTCACAAAATATGTGAATGCTTTTATAAGAGCAACTCACCTGCAGCCTGGTGAGAAAGGAGTTTATTGCTGAATAAAACTGCCTGGGCAGGTAGAAGAGTGGGCTGGCAAGAACAGCACGAAGTTTTAAAAAACCCAAATGCTACATCCTGAACTTGGGACAAAATAACCAAAGACCTCAGTACAGGTTAGCATCTGTGTGGTTCAGCCTTGCTGAAAGAGACCTGTGGGCGCTGGTGGACAACAAGGTGATTGTGAGCAAGTAGTGCATCATTGCAGCCACAAAGGCAAACTGGCTCCTGGGCTGCACCTGCAGAGGGCTACCAGCAAGGGTAGAAATGTGAAACCTCTACTCAACTCAATGTTTGTTAGGTGTGCCTGGAGTACTGTGTCCACTTCTGGTCTCCAGAATTCAAGAAAGGTGCAGACTGGCTAGAGAAGATCCAAATGAAGGTCCCAAAGGTGATCCAAGGGATGGGAGATCAAAGGAATGGGGAATCTGAGGAAACACTGAAGGCATTCAGTCTTTTCTCCCTGAGGAAGTGAAGTTTGGGGAGGACTTGATCAGTTTTCTAGTGAAAACTGATCAGTTTTCTGTCGTCTAGGTGACAGCTCCAGAGAAGACAGATGCTTTATGAGGAGCCACATGGAGAAGACAAGGAGTAAGTACAAGTTGTGGCAGAAGAGGTTTCATTTCAATGTATGAATATTTTTTGCCATGAGAACATTTAATCCCTGGTGCAACGTCCCCAGGGGTGGGGTAGAGTTCCCACTCCTATGGGTTTTCAAGATGCAGTTACACAGGATACCAGAAAACCTCATGTAGTCTCCCTTTCCCAAGAAAGACTGGACCAGATGATCTTTTGAGGTCCCCTCCAACTTGGGCAGTTCTTCAGTTCTGTGAAGCTTACTGCACTGAATATGCAAACTGCAGTAATGTGCCAGGCATTTGAGGATGCCAGTCAAGGTTCATACCTCCCTCCAATGTGTTTACAGTGATAAGGTAGGGTTTTCAATTTTTTTAATTTCACAACTGTTTTTTTACTTCTCATTAAGTGCTCTGCTGGAACACAGCTTAAAATAACAGGACAACCAGGATCATTTAAAGTAGGGTTTGAATGATATCATGTGGACAGAGAAAGATTTTCTTTAGTCAGGTAAAAACACTTCATTAGGTACCTCAGAGTAGCACCTTTCTTGAAAAACAGCTGCAATTTTAACAGACAAATTTTTCTTTCGAGAGTATTTAAAGAAGATATACAATATTATTACGTGGTTTACATTCAGGATTTGCATGAGGATGTACTATTGATGTCTGTAATACATAAAGCTAAAAACTTCTTACAATTAACAAGTGGTTTAAGTTTATTTTAAAATAATGCTTTTCCCTTAATGAATATAAGGAAATATAAATTGCATAGGCTTTAATCCCCTTGCTTCTCTTTAATTTCCATGGAAATTTAGAGTATTTAGAAGAGCACATAATTCATCAATAACCGGCAGGACGGGGTCACCAGCACCCAGTCATCAAAGACTATTATTGTCACTTGGTCTTTGGTGCAATGGTTAAAGTGTCTGCATCTTTTGGCAGTTAAAGATGTCAGAGACGTCAAAGGTGATTTAAAATCTTTTTGAACCAGATTACAGATCCTGCATTTTTTCAGATTCATTTGAAGGACTTATACACAGTCAGAGACGTACATAAAGGACTGGGTTGGTGAGTTGCAAGAGACAAAAGAGAATCCTCAGCAATCCTCTCTGTAAAACAGCAAGTAATAGCAGTACACAGAACTGTGTACCCAAGATATAGAAAACAAACCATCATTTCCAGCTGTCCATCATGCCAGACATGGGCTGTTTAATTATGAGAAGTACTGCATGCTCAGTTCATTTGTCTCGTGGGAACAATTATTTGTCAATACACAGCAGCCAGATCAGCTGTCTCCCACTTTGCTGAATTACACATTTTAAACAGAGAACAAGGACTTCCATTTGCACCTTATCCTTACTTTAATGGACTAGTATACAGCATGGGTGAAACTAACCATGGATGCTGACATACTAGTACACTAGCATAGTAATACTCCCTTATTTAGTCATTAAGAAGAAATCAACCCTCACAATGCACTGATTTATGGGTCTGGATCTTGAGAATTGTAAAGATCTTCCTTTCTAGACAGGAGAAATTAAAGTTAAATTTGCTAACTCAGACCAGCCTCTCTTCTGCTTCTTTTGTTGACTCACAGTGCGCATCCACAGAGGACATACTGATTCCTCCTCTATGTGATCTTACTCAAAGGTGTTCCCCTCTCTGATATTAGCTGTAATAGATTTTTTTAAAGTCATGTTCTTTTGGAGACAGTCTCATCTCTCTAGGCTGTCATGTACTTCATAAAGTCAGGCTGACATGAACTCTTGCACTCCCATTTACATCTCTTGATGTCTTGATGTGATCTCAGTAAAAATGTAGGTGAAGTAAAAGGAAAGCTCTAATTTGCCCTCAGTGGCTATTGGATCAGATCCCACCTACAGTACTTCAATTTTCCAGAAAAGCTCATCGAGCTAAAAGAGACTACATGAGCTACAAAATGCCAGGTCAGATTACTTGTGCAGAACTACCTAGAATCCTGCTGCTGCTACTACTATTTATTTATTTATTTATTTACATATTTATTTATTTACTTATCTTTTTATTAAAGTCAGCATCTATAGATTTATTAGCCAAGGGGAGAAAAGAACTTATGGTCTCCATTCCCTAGGTAAGCCTTGAAAATTCCATTTTATTCATCATCATCAGCAGCAAGGGCAGTTAATAATTAATAGACAGATGTAGGAAATCAGTGGCATAAGGAAGTTAGTCTTAGAAAGGTTCACTTCTGGAATTTGAAAAGGATTTGTTCTTCACTTGTCTTAATGGATCAGTTGTGAAGTGATCAGCTGTAGGACTAGAAAACTACCTTTATGGTCGTCAGAGGAGTTACCAGTCTGTTGGTTTAGTAATTAAACCAATTAATCCTAACATGGATTTTGTAAAACCAAAGTCAAGGCCTTATAAATTACTCATTCAGCTTTAATGTAACAGACAGCCATCCCCAGGGTTTGATTCTGTTTATCAATAGTTTCATGCAGAGAAGGACCACAGAAATGCACATATTTAGGCAAGAGTCTATGGATGTTTTGCACCTATTCCTAAATTATTCTAATGCCAGCATAAACCAAACATTTAATTGAGAGCAATAACCTATGCCCTTTCTACTGTTAATGAAATATTTCTGCAAGACACAAAATCATGTGGAAAAAATTTCCAGGTTCTCATGATACAACACATTTGTTATCCCATGGCTAAATCCTGCATGTTAACCAAACAAGCCCTTTGATACAAATTTTACTCACTGAAGTGGGATTTTTTTCTCCCAGAAATCAGCCTGTTCTCAGGAAAAATCCCAGCTTTGGCTTGTTTTGGAAGGAACAGCTCTCTCTGAGAATATTTTTCCCTTCTTGCATTGAAGATTTGCAACCAAAGATCTGCAGCTGAGCCCATTTTCTTTTTTTCATTCCTCAATGGCAATATGCCTGAAGACAATTTACTTTGCTAGAACCACTAGAACCTCTAGAACCACTTCCTTGGGAACAACTAAAGAGCTTGAAACCTGAGAAATTTCCTGTCTGCAGAGCTCTTCGTAGGTTTCAATGCAGAGGCAGAGATCCTCAGACAATTTCTGGCATTGGCCATTTAATATCCTTAAACTTTGCAAAAATACATAATTTTTGTATCTTTAGGGGAGGAGGGAAGGAGAAGATTATGTAAGTATGTTTTGTTGCAAAGCACATGAAAGGGAAAATAGGTAAAAAATGATAAGAGAGTGATGGCAGATTAATAAATAGTTATGCTAGCATCAGGTTGGCAAGTCAAAAACACTGTGTACCGAATATTAATTTTTTGATTGATTGGATATAGACTTCATCTTTGTCTCTGCCATCCATTCTAAATGAGGCAGATATTTTTATACTGAACAGTCTCTAATAGGAGACACCGTTGAAGAGATTCTGTTAAACCTTGTGGCATTATAACACACACAAAACTGAAATTCTGAAGGAAAAAAGAAAAGGAAAGAAAATTAAAGAAATATTATGTCTTTCTAGGTACCAGAAGATTTTGAATGAATTCTAGGGAGAATGAGGCATATTTTCTGAGCAGCATGCAATATGCAAAAACATTTTTTTTGTTACTGGTACATAAATCACTACTTACCCCAAGTAATAATGGTTCTGGTATGAATTAGGTGATTTTAATAACAAACACATATTACTGCTCTTGACATGCTGGTAACACAATGCAAATGAGACTAGGAAAAGCCTATGTAAATTTATATTAAAAAAAAGACCTCAAGGAAACCTACAGTGGAGGGTTGTAGGCATCCTTTTGCAAAGAGGCTGATATACTTTGAGATCCTCCCATCCTTAGACTCCTACCTCTCCTCTGCCAAAGTCCAAGTTCACTTATACTACCATTACTGGGGTAATGGGAAGTGATGAACTAAAAGGGCTACAAAGGACAATTGACTGGACTGCAGAAGCTTCAAGGAGAGAGACATTTTTTTCTTGCTAAGTCTGCAGGAGTAGCACTACCTTGGGTGGAGGGAGAGAGTGGGCAATTGCAGGGAATACAATATTAAAAAACTTCGTGCACATTCACCATATTCCCTTTGTCACTGCTCATCCATGCCTGCTTGCTCAGCTCCCTGATGAGCAGCTGTGCTTCTCATGAGTAACCATGACCAAATTTCAGCAGCAGTTCACTGATGGTTGATACCAGTAAAAATACAATAGCCAGTCTCCTGGTCACACAGTATTTTGTATTTGTTTTCCTAACTACATAAAACTGTATCCCTTTAAAACTATGCCAAGAGAATGGTCTGTTTCCAGTGCCCAAAAGGGGCAGAAGAGAACATAAGACTTACAGATATTCACCTGAAAAACAGATGCAGCCTTGGAGCACTCAAATGAAACAGATAACACTTGGGACTCTGAGGAGTGGAGAATGAAAGTGGGGGCAACATCAAACAGCCATCTCTCTTGTTGTCATGAAAGTAAAGATTAATAAATAGAAAAGCAGAAAAAACCTCTTTGAGAGCTAATGGGTCTTGATCAGAATAGTGACAATTCTGCCTCTCTTTTTCCAAATTGATTGAGAACTACCCAGAGAAAATTTAATTCACCATAGACATTTATTTGCAACTCTCAAAATATGAATTCTTGTTTAGACTACAAAAGCAGATAATGTTGAACATAACTGTTATTTACTAACACCAATCTGTGTGATGTCTACTTGACTCTTTGCTTGCCTAGGAAATCTTCATCCCCTATAGTTAGCAATTGAAAAAATTAATAACAGACGTAAATTAATAGAAATCACTTTAAATCAAGGTAAGTTAACTAATCATTCACATTTAGAGTCAAGAAGAGATTTTTCTCCCAGTGCAGACAGATGTCTTTTCAAAATTGTTCGTAACCAGCAGTACAAGTTGTGAAGAAACTGCTCAAATCCCATGGTTTCAAGGCTTTGTACCCTTGTGATACAGCCTCCATTGCATGCTTTTAGCCTTCTAGCACCACTTAATCTGACCTGGTGATAAACAAAATGGACAAATCCCACACTCACGGGATTTATACAGGGCCTGAATTGAGAGCTGTGTTATTCTGTGTTGTCTGTGGTATCTACAAGTGTCAGTTCAAAAAAGTGTGAGTGGATATGTGGCAATCAGCAAATGTTCCCATGAAGCTCTAAAACTTCATTTCAAAATCAAATTATTTTCAAATTAAATAGCAAACATTGGTTTATTGGGATTGGCCTTTGTTTCCTCTTCCACCATTTCCAAGCAGAAAGAATTTTGGTGGAAAGTGTGTGACCAATCAGTCTCTACACTGACACATCACTGAGAGCTCTTTTTTTCTCTCATTTTGCTTTGGTTTCTGATATGCACTATTGAGCATTGAAAAGTTGCTTAGGTCTTATTTCACACACATATAGCAATTTTCACCACAGCCTATGCAAATGGCTTGTGAAAGGCTTAAAGTTTTGAATTTTTGGCTAGGTCATGTGATTCAGACATAAATTTCCTGGTAGGATTGAGGTCATCATCATGTCCTGCTTCCTCAGGAGGCAGGAACTATTCAGAAAAGCTCCTCAGGACACTGGATGGTTGAAAAACACATTGATATCACTTAATGGGCACCTTTTACAGATCTTCTTTTTTTCCTTAAGTCTTTTTTGTGTTTTTCCCTGGGCAAATTGTGGAACAGATTTTCTCCTCCCAGAACAGATGATTATCTAGAAGCAAGAACGCTCATTTAGGACACAGAAGCCTCATGCTCACCTACAGCAGGTCAAGCAAAGGCTGAAACTTTCTTCATCTGCGTCTCAGCATCCTTAAACATGACAGTATTAACCATTCCTAGGAATGCTTATTATCCACAAGAAGGCTGCCACTTTCCACTCATTATATTATCTAGTAAACTTACATTATCTTCAAATTAAAGGAAAGTATGATTTTGCACCTCACTGGAACAGACACTGAAGATGAAAACTCTACATTTTGTGGAAAATGGTAGGTTGGGATGGTTCAGAACACTGCAGCTCTCACCAGCCCATCCAAACCCACAGCTGAATCCACCACTCAGCAGAGTTTATGCAGCCTTTCAAGCTAAACAAATGTGCAGATTTTTATAAAGGCCCTACCACAGGAAGCCAACATGGCATGTACAGACCCCTCTGAAACAGCTGTGGCTGCTCTGTACTTCTGTGCTTACAACCGACTTGAGCTGGCAACCAGGACTTTTCACTCTAGATATGTCCTTTCTTTTTATTCACACCCCTGACTTCTACTGACAGAATTTAAATTTCTTCCTTTTAACATTTCCTTATAAATCAGCATCACTGCTTAAGATTCAAATTTTCTGTCCACTTACTCTAGAATGCTGAATGCTTCAGAGGAAGCCAGATGATTTGCCAAGCACTTTCTGAGCATGTTCTTCAGGATTGCAATATTTTAATTATGACGCTGGAAAAAACATTCATAAGAGGGAGCTTTGTCAGCACTGTGAGGCAACAGAAGAGCCATTTTGTTAAATCTCTTTCTGAATTAAATTAGGAAAAAAAATTCCCAACATCAATTTGGAACGCAAAATGCCAACATAGATAAGCAAGGATACATGTGCACATGTGCACAAATGTTAACATATTGATTTACTTATATGTGTCCACATTCACACACATTATTACAATTATGTCTATAACTACACATTTTATATTTATGTGTATACACACACATATATTTGTGTGTGCCTATCGTGAGCTCATTAAGGATAGATCTATTACTGCCTGGCCAAGTACTTCAGAAAAAGCCATAGAGCTGTGGCCTTCACTCCCTGAGAAGTGCATATATCTCTCATCGTGCAACCGTCCCCCACATCCCACATGGCCTTTGTGGTGGGAATTCCATATCCAGTAACTGTCAAGAGCTGTTAGGAGTGTAAGAAATCCATGCTGCATCTGACAGCACAGCAGTTTTCAGATAGCTGGAATTGCAATCGATAGCTAATGAATGGCCATTCCACTTACAGCATAATGAGCCCTGTCTCAGCCTGCTTTTCCCACAGAGATGCAGGCACTAATTCTAAGACCATTATCTTCTTCAGCTGGTCATAATGACAGTTAAAACATGTAATAACATTTAAAACATAGACTGTAATTTCTTTTTCTCTGTTCAGAATTTGTACTTGGACAGCAAATGGCTTAATGAACCAGTTTTGGAGACTTTCTAATTACCAGCTGTCCCTGGAGGATTTTGTTGTTGTTGTTGTTGTTTAATTTTATTATGGAAAAAGTCACTAGACTAGCATCTATTTTCCCTGCTCTTCGAAATATTTTTCCTTCTGCAGCTGAAATAGATTGCATCCTACGCTAGGTACTAAGGCAGCACTCTAAACAGATTCAAAGTCACTCTTACTGGCTTTCCCGTAAACTCTGTCAGAGTGTAGGTGGGTCAGTTCACTAGGCTGGACTAAATTGTTTGTCTTTGGTAGTATTTAGTTCTGGGTCATAAAATATACTTGGAATTTCCAGTTTGTATGGTTTCAACAACAGTCCTTTAAATTCTCAGAGAGAGAAGAAATCAGTACATATGGTACATTAGGTCTGTTTTAAACTTGACTCCCTTCCAAGGGTCAGACTGAGCCCTGGGTTTTACTCTGAGTCTGCTTTATTTTTTTTAGTTAGTTGCTGATTTTCCATCACATATAAGAAGTAAAATTAAAAATCAAAACTCCTTGTGATTAGGATCAAATCACAATCCTTTCATGAGTGGCAGCAATTTTCTTTTTATCCCTTCCAGCTTAATGCAGACAGTCTGCTTGCTCTTGGGATACAGGCTTTGCTCCTTTCAAGCTGCAGAGGGCTGGAGCACAGTTTTGCACTCTTCTTCTGCACATTCCTGTCTGTAGCCTTCCACCAGGACTGGGGCTGGGGAAATGGGCTCCTTGCCTGCAGGAGGACTGTGCCAGGCAAGGGTCTGTGTAGGAGCTGCACAAAGGAGCTGCAAGAGCTCAGCAGGTTATGCAGCATCCGAGATGCCAGTAAGAAGGTCCGTTCTTCTTTGATGCCCTGCAGGTTCACCAGCTCAAGCCCCACATTGTACTAAAAGAGGGGCAGGCAAAGCCTGTGCATATCATGTTGAAAAATTGAGAATTCTCTGATGGTGAAGGCTAGGAACTTGTGGCTTTTGCCACCAAAGGATGCATGTACAACAAATAACAGGATTTCAGCATGGAGTTACAGGACAGTGATCTCGCTGGGATCACAGAGATGTGAGTTAACTCACATGACCAGAGTGCTGGCATGAGTGGATACAGCTCCTTTAGCAAGGACAGGACAGTATGGTGAACAGAGCAAGGTGCACTTTGTGTGACAGAGCAGAGAGGACACAGGGCATTCTGCCTTGGGACTGGTGATGAGCCAGATGAGCAGTGCCATTACTGCAGCACCTGTCACAGACCTTCCAGTCAGGAACAAGCAGGTAAGGACTTTTTCAGACAGCTGGAGGAAGTCTTTTGCTCTCAGGCCCTGATTCTTGTGGTAGCTTTAACCACTCCTTTGTCAGATGAAAGATCAGCACAGCAGGACACAGGCAGACCAGGAGGTCTCTGGATAGTGTTGATGGGAACTTCCTGACATAGGTGATTAAGAAGCTGGTCGTGGAGATGCTCTGCCAAACCTCACAAATAAGGAATAACTAGTTAGAGATGTGGAGGCTAGGGGTGGCCTTAACTGCAGTAGCCATGAAATTATGGAGTTCAGGATCTTCAAAGAAGAGAACAAAAGCAAAAAAGCATAATCACTCTGTACTTCAGGAAAACAGATTTCATGAATCTTCCTCGTGAACATATAGCCACAAAAAGATGAGTCGTTCAGTACAGCTGGTTGATTTTCAAAGATGCCTCTTCATGGCTCAGGAACTCTCTGTCCCGATGAGCAGGAAATCAAGCAGTGAAGTCAGGAGGCCTGAGTGGATGAACAAGGAGCTTCTGACTAAAGTGAAATATTAAAAGCAAGCATACAAGACACAGGTTCAGATCACCCAGAAGGAATATAAAGATATAGTCTGAGGGGGCAGGAACTGTGATTGCTGCCAGCCAGGACTTAGTAAGGAGTTTGTTTCTTCTGCCTGAACTGAAGAGTGCATCATAATTAATATTAACTATAGGTCTGTATCCTCACTATTTTTCTGCAGTCTATTGTATCCTTGAAACAGGATCCTAAAACTAGTGCCATGGCCACCACAGGTGGCTTAATCATGCTCAAATGCTGTGGTTTGAATAACCGGAGCATACCCACAGTGTATTATTTCAACTGTTCCTTTGCAAAGCCACAGTGGCTTTTTAATTTCAGTTTTTATGTAAACCTACAATCTTTTCATCTTAAGTTCAAATACCTCATCAACTATTACTCTAAACATTATCTAATTGAATTATTTCAGAGACAAGCAGTGAGCAAGTGCTGAGTACCATTAACATTAATTTCAAGGGGTGTAACAGACTGTTACATTGTGGTCTTGTTTTGGTTGTATTGTAATCCTACACTGGACCAGGTTTTGTAGAGTTTGTTAGACTAATAAATACAATTGGAAAAATTAGAAGCTTTGCAGCAGACAGAACTGTTGTCTTCTGCTCCAGTAAATTAAAAAAAAATTTGGAATATCTTACAAAGTAAGGAAAACCAAACAGTTCCTTCTTCCCTTTTTCAGTAAGGCAGCAAAATTCTCCTTGATTAAAATTAGGTAGTGTCAATATAACGAGATGTAAACATTCCCAGCAGGTACTCAGTTATGAAGGCTGCTGCATATATTTCAGACCTAGAAAAGTCTGCCCCAAATAGCTTGAATTTTGTTGGTTGTATGTATTGATCTAATAAAAGATTAAATTTCTTCCTAGAAACCTGAAGTCACTTACACATACTTAGGGAGTCATGTTTAGATAGTGGTCTTAGTTTTATCAAAGTATCTGCATTTTTCATTCTACACTGAACCCTCTTTACATCTCAAATCAAACTCTCCTTACCCTCTTGTATGAATTCTTTCACTAATGTACTCATTGGAGAGTGAAGCTGTAAAAACAGCTCTGCCTGAAAGCCTGGACTTGGAAATCAGGATCTCCATAAGGCAAGACACAACATCATAATCGTTTCCAAGAGCTCCTCATACATTCTGAAACTCCTTTTTTTTTGATTGCCAATATTTTATATAAAAATGGGAGTTTATCATTACATTTTAAATTACTCCTTTTTCTGCTAATTCTACATAACATAGCTATTGCTCAAGTACTGACTGCTGTTGAAAAGTACACTACAGTAGAGCTGAAAATTGAGAATTTAATATGCAAATACTCATTCTAACACCTTGGCCTAGGAAACCTGGTGTTATATGTTTTGATGTCCAACTCTCACAGCTTGTTATTTCACAGCTTGTTATTTCATTTATTTAAAAACTTCCTGTCCACACTTCTGTTTCTAAACTGAAGTCTGAAGGCAGCCTCAGATGCAGCTTTCTTTTAAATACATAGTGCCTTAATTTAATTGACAAGATAATCAGTTAGTTTAGGTACTGCACACTTCTGTGTCAACTATTACTGCCAAAAAATTTAGGAAATGTTCAGAAATACAACACTGAAATTTAGCTTGGAAATCAGGATCTCCATAAGGCAAGACACAACGTCATAATCTTTTCCAAGTTCTCCTCATATGTTCTGAAACTTCCAACAATTTCAAAATTAAAATAAGGTGGAGACTGCAAATGTCCTGAACTTTGCACATTTTGTGAAAGCTGGCAGGGGGACTGAAGACCTTTGTAAGCATCATACTGAGGGACAGGCAGTTGTGAATCACTTTCTAGATGCAGCCATCTGTCACAGGCTCCTTTTATCAGGATTAAACATGTAGAGCAAATGTGTCACACTTTACCCTCAGTTGTTCTGAGATATATATTTGCATCCCAGAAAATGTAGCTGAAGTGTCCACTTGAAGCCTATAGACAGGTCTCAAAAATTTCCTTTTTTTGTGTTCATCTAAGTTCCATCCATGTCAACACTATGAAAAGTTTTTTTCTGCAAAATAGATGAATTCATGCATTTCATAAATGTGTGAGCTCACTTAAATGAGCAAGTTACAATTGCAGGCTTTAAAGTTTCCCATCTTGCAGGAATATTGTATTTGTAATTAATTTTTTTTTCAGGAAGCAGACAGATTGCTGCTCCTTTTTTGAATCTTTTTGCTTATACTCCCTTTGGGCCATGTCTTGCCATTCAGCAACATTTGTTAAACACAAAAGTCCATTTTGACTGTGACTTTTCTTCATAAAAGGAAAAACCTTTAAAAGGAAAACCTTTAAAAGCTGTATTTAGTTCTAGAAAATCTTAAATACATCATCATAGACTGGGTACTTTAACTGGAAAGATGAAGTCAACATATTTAGAGAGAAATAAGCTATGTTTAAAAGCAGAAGGACACTCCTGTGTTCACAGCATTAAACAAAAGGGGAACAATGGTCTGGCTCATCAAATGTGTCCACTGCTTACAACACTTTTCTGAAGGTGTCAATCTGATTTAAGAGACTTGGAGTTACAGAGAGGGTGTTTGTCAGGTTCAGGAGGAATGTCAACAGACACATCTCTGGGTAGAAAAGGCAGTTTGTCCTCCTAGGTAAGACCCTATGTACAGCATCTGCTGCATACTTGCTTTGCTGTATTTCCTCCATTAGGTCATTCTTAGATGAAACCTGAGAACTATACAAAGAATTTATTTATCAAATATGAGCTTAGACTGTCACTACCTCATAAAATCCATAACTCCAAACCACTAGATTAATATAATACTTAAAACAGGATGCCTAAAAGCACACACATGAAGTATGAGACACATAAGTTAATTATTAAAAAGAAACCTGTGGCCAAGGTGACAGAACAGCAGGGAAACACGTTTGTAAAATCCAGATTCAAAGATCCAGGCAATTCATCTCACAAAGATCTGTCCTTGCTCCCCCTTGGTAAGCAACAGCTTCTCTCTAGCCCTTGCTTGAGTCTGAGGTATTTCAGAGTTTGCAAAACCACCTTTTCATGCAAGAAATGAAAACCCCAAGTGCTATGGTAGGAAGATTAAATGATGCAATTCAATGTTCATTGCCATTAATTATTCAAATGCATGTTATGTTTCAATTGTATTTTACAATATTTTATTCTGCAATTAGCTATCTGCTATTTTGCAATTGTTATCATTTTATAGTCAAGCTAGTGTCAAACAATCCTCTTGCTTAAGTCCTGCATCACAGGAAGCTTAGCATAAAATTTATGTTCTGTTTCCCATAAAGTCCTTGTGAACATAAATCTACCTCATAAAACAGGACTGTGCAAAAACTGGAAAATTTCCTGCATTTGTTGTTTCTAGGAACTTTCAGTATTTGTTAATATTTTAAGCAAGTTCTACATCAAAACAATTTTTGTCCTCCTTATTATGGCCTTATGTTCAACTAGAGAGTACTTGTGCTCCTTTCAAATTTTCTCATTTGAATAAGTCTTCCATTCATTTCTGAATCATGACTTTTAATTCTAACAGACTCTGAGGTTAATGATGTTAGAATTTTATTTATCATTTTGATTTTATATGGTTCTTTCAGAATCCTTTCTTTTGATAAGTAATACGTATTTACTCAACACTTCCACTGTGATATCTGAAATCTCCATGCCACCTAGAAGAATTTTATGCTTTCCATACTCTTATTCAGGCCCTTTTAATCAAACTATATACTTTTTTTTTCTCATCTAATAACGCTGAATTTTAGTGTATTTTTATACTAATGTTTAAGAAACTTTTCTTGTAATTATGCCTTGAATTTTGCTCTATCTTGTTCAGGACTTTATCTTAAACAATCTTGCCTTACTTAAAGGTAAGTAGCTTTTCTGTTGTAGCTTTTTGAAATAATTTATGGTGCCTAAAATTGTTCTCTGTTCACATTGCATTGTGATGAGTGTACTGCCTGTGCATAATATAAATGAAACTTCCTACTATTAGTTGGGTTTCTGCTCTTCAAGCACACAGATTTCCTTTAATGTAATAAAAGTAGTGCCTCTATTATGATTGGGTTATTCCGTCTAAAACTGTCAGCTAATACCACATTCATTCTCCTTATGTCTGAGAATTCAGTCCTGGCAGTTCAGTTGGTAAAGAATCTGTAGTTATGATGTTACTCAGATTTGTCTTCTCTAAGGTGTAATGTTCCTTTGACATCAATAATATTTATTTCATCACTTGATCAAAAGGTTTAAAGCAACCAGTCAGATATAATAAGGAATTATAATGTATCAAGCCTAGGATTTAAAGCTGATCTGAAATTTTGTGCTATGATTTCAATAGAAATTTCAATTCTTTTGTCATTTATTTCATTTATTAGAATGTTAAATGAACTGTTGATTGAAAGAAAGTTCTCAATTTCTAAACTGACTAGATTCTGGTGAAAGAAGGTAAAATGCTAACTCACAAGAATCAAGACAAGCATGCAAAACTGGCCATCCTAAGCATAGTTGCATCTAACAAATCTCACCATGCCTGCTTCAGACCAAGTCATACACACTGGTGTTCTGTAACTCACATATGGCTTTATTTCACCTTTCAGCTGTTCTACTGCACCTCACTATAAAACATGGAAAAAAACCTTAAATGTAAGATGGCCGTACTTGACAATTGGTTCTTACTTTGTCTTTCTAGGGTTGATTCCCAGATACTCCTCTGACTGCCTATGCCTTTTCCCCTTGCTTCTGGCTTTCAGGCCAGAATCAGACTCTGTATACATGAGGTAGAGAGACCATGAAGCTGCCTAGAAAGAATAATAAATAGCATGAGTCACAAGAACTGTCAACACTGCATTTGTGGAAAGGGTTTTGGAGGTTGGCCTAATAGGCTTAACTACTTATTACTGTAAGAGAAAGTAGTGGCAATATTTACTTGGGCAAAATTCTGTTCTATTTCTTGTATATGACTCATCTAGGTATTAATATTACCCATCCCCTCATTTCTGCAGGTGATTTATTTTACAAAATATTTAATACATCAATATGCATTAAGGAAAATGTTTATGTAATTTATTCCTACCAGGAAAAACACAGTCTGGCTTAGACATTGTCCTAGATTTTCTCCAGACATTCTGAAAAACTGTAAAGTGTAAAATGTTCCTAAGTCTGAATTAAATCTACCTTTTATTCATTTGGTACGAAGGAGATAATCAATTCTGTTTCTTGACTAGAAATTCAGAGAGGAAAATAGAATAGATGGTGGCAGAGCTAGAAGGAATTAATGAGTCAACATTGTTGAATGGTACAGGGACTTTATGAACAGAACAAGGAAAGGTCAGGATTACCTCAAAACAAAAAAGTCAGGTTTTTGAAAGGAGAATTGGTGGTCAACATGAACTATGTGCTCTGATCACTAAATCCACAGTGTGTAATGCTGACTGTTTGATGCTATTTAAAATGTAATATTTAACACTGGCACAGAGGACGATCAAGATTGCTTTTTACATATTTCCTTGGAATCGATTGTAATGTGGTTGTTCTTGTTAGCTCTGCCCAGAATCTTTTTCACTGTAATAAATCAAGATAAATTTATAAGGTATCATGATTATAATATTGCATTAACATGACACAATTTATTTTGCACATGAACTCTAAATCAGCAAATTTTGTAAGTGTGGTTCTGTGGTTCTATGCCCATTCAGGAAAATGCTTGAGCATATGCTTAGCCATAAATATGCAGTGCAATTCTTTATAGGAGTAGGAAGTGAATATGCCATACATGTCCCCAAAGGATTCAATTTCCAAATTTGAACCTGTAACATGTTTCTCAAGATAAATAAGTATCTGGTTCATAGATATCAGTGTCGACAAGTAATAAATGGAGAAGTAAAGTTCTCCTGTGAGTATAATACTTATTTCAAAAAATGTATTGTTAGGAAAAAGCCCCAAACTTTATTTGCCTTTTATGAAGTGCTCCAAATCCTGTGATAATTAATTTTCTCTTCAGGCACATTAATCCAAACTCAATAATTATACCAATTAATCTTACCTTTTGCTCATCTGAAACCAAGAAATTAAATATCTAATATTTCTCTAATGTAATTTTAGTCACCGGTCCTTTTCTGTAGAGGGATTTTTTGCTAGAGACACACAGGGACCAGGTGAGGCTATTTTTCAAGCCTTGGGGTGAGAGCAGCTCTCTGCTGTTTGCATGTCTGGGCAGACCCTCTTCTTGCCCAGACCCTAGTGGGTTACTGCATGGGAAGGCTTCAAAGGCTGCCTGCAACCTTGGTTGGCTCTCATTTGCAGGTAATCTGAGATCTGTGGAGTCTTTGGCACCTTTGGGTACTATTAGGAGCAACTAGGCTTGCCCTTTGTGCACTGTAAAGTCATCAGCACCAAGGAAAACACCCAGCTTGTGTTACCACCTTCTCAAGGACAACAAGCTGGCAAGATCCCAGCTAGTGACCAGCTACGTAGGTCAGAGATACCCCTACACTAATAGTGTAGCTTTTGAAAATGCTTACAAGATTTTGATTTTGATGAATCGTGTTTATGTGCTAAAGTACAGTAATGCACAAAGAGGAGATGTGTCCTTGGAGAGAGAAATCGGCTTTGACAGTAAGAAATGTATTCCACATTTAATATTTAGCTGTTATGATGGACAACACAAAAAACTGAGGAAAGGTGAATGACTACTTGAGAGGCTACAGTTTTCCAAGATTAAGTTTTTTGGTAGTAATACTGAATTTAAATGTTCCTGCCATCAGTATCTCCCTTTTAAATATACTGACACTATGAACTGGATTTGAGAAGTGACATGGCTAAAACTAAATAGAAAAGTAATCTTTTTGTCTGAAAATTTTCATGCCAGAAATTTTCTGTTCCTTAGTCCAGGTCAGAGGAAGAATCCAGTTTCTGCATACTAGGGGAGCACAAAATTGTGATCTGTAGTACACCAAGGGCAAAATGTAGAATGATTCACACTGAAAAAAACCACCCATACTATACCTTAGACTGCCAGTGTAGATGCACTCAGAACAGATGAGTTTTTTTCTCCATCAGATCATTCCAAATTCACACAAATCCAGCTGGCTTCCTGCGAGCAGAGACCCTTTACCCCAAATATTATTTTGATCAATAAAGAATTTCATTTATGAAACACCCCAGTGTGTTGCATTACTAAGTGGTTAATAGGTACACTGACTACAAGGCTCTCTGTTAGTCTATAGTTGCATGATATCCCATGAGACAAAAATATCATTAAAATAAGTTTGCATTACACATCAGAAATTGTTTACTGGCAATAAAGTAAACCTGTTAAAATTATATTCTCCTATATTTAATGTTTTATATATTCAATATGCATTTAATCTTAAATGCTTTATAACACATAAAACATGGAAAGAGGAAGTTATGGCAATGCCATCGCTGATAATTTTTCATTTCAGACTGAAACAATGCAATAATTTTAGGCAATTCACTACCAAACAATGTTATGTGAAGAACATCTGAATTCCAAGAATAGTGCTTGAAAAAATTCCATCCATGTCACTTCTGCCACATTTCTGACTTGAATTTGGGACATATCACAGTGTGAGTAAAGAGAGAACAGCTCCATCAGTGAACAACCAGAAGAGGAATTAAGGCTTAACACCTCCAAGTAAAACAAAAAAAAAATTTTAAAGACACCTTGAAAATGCAGCCCCAGTTGAGTGTCTAAGGTGCATTCTGCTGACTGGCAGGAGAGAGGAGGAGACCAAAACAGTGACCTAGAAGATGGCATTTGTCATCTGATACTCTGTTTTTCTTATAACATTAAATAAAGTTTAGGAGATTCAGCGGCACTGGGAAATATTAACCAGTTTTCTCAATTTTATATTGCAAGATGGTAAGCAATCTTATTGCAGAACAGTGCGGGAAAATGTCAGCCAGGACGAGAACACCACCTGACTCCCATCCTGGGTCCAAGGGAATGAAAATCTTCCACATCCAGAAATTGAATTCAATTGCATTGGTGGACTGAAAATCTTTTGTGACAGTGCTGGTCATATTATTGCTAAACCCCCACTAAAATCTTGGAAATGAAGCAATTTTTAATAACTTCAGAAGAGTAGCAAGGACAGCATCACCTGTTAGTAAGGTTACTCAGCCCTTTTCATTCTATCTCCCAAGGTGTTTGAGCAGCTAGTGCTGCAGTGCAATGGCAGGCTGTTTTTTGGTCTGAATCATGCTTTATTTTAACATCAAAATAATTCTACATAAATCAGTCTTAATCTTTATTCCTAAAAAACCATAAATTTGGAGAGTAAGATATCTAAAACCAAGCAACTAAATTCATATGGCTGAAAATAGACACGAAGGAACTATTTTGCATTTTATAACTTAAGTTCATACTTAGCACCAGAACACAGAGTTCTGGTGCTCTTATGAAATGGAAAATGGTATGCTTCTGCATAGCAGGAATCACCTGTAAACAATTTGGCTTTTTTTGCCACAATTTGACTTCTCATGAATACTTTTGATAGTAAATTTTGTGCTCCAAAGAGCAAAAAATTACTTTTTATGGAATAGGTTTTTTTATTAGCTAATTTTTTTTGTGTGATCTCTGATCCAAATCAATACATTTATAAGGTCTTTTATTGTTTGCAAGAATATAAACTGATTGATGAACAAGCCAGTCATGTGATGCCAAAAAACTGGAGTAAATGGAAGATAGGAAATATCATGATTTATAACTTGGAAATAATACTTTTCACTTACTATTTTCTCTCAGTGTGCAATACCCTTGAAATCAGAAATATTGATTACATTTTGCAAGTGAGACTGAAAAATTGGTTTCTTTCTAAGTTGTTCAGGGCTATTACAGGTCCAGACTAGATGAGTAATCCATAATGGACATCCTACGGATATAGTTTTCTGATCAGAGCAGCGTACCTGAGTGAGATGAGCAGAGTGCAGAGTGGGTCAGGTGGTTGTGACAGACTCCACCAACAATCCAGTAACCATCAGAGAAATTTGAGATGGCGGGTGAAGGATCATCAATCTCAGGCAACAAGCCAGATCCACCTGCCATTGCTATGAGGAGATCCCTGAGAGCACCCTCTAGAACTCAGTGTTCCTCAATCCTACCCCAACTCCTCAGTCCCATGCAGCCAGCAACCCATCCTGTGCAGCTAGGAGAAAACCACAGGGTCCAGCTGGCTTGGGGACAGTGCTGGATCTGCTTCCAAGCTGAAGAATGGATGCTACTCATAGTCTTATTATAATTGATGTAGGACAAAATGAAGCCTAAACTACACCCACAAGACAACACAGCTGCTCTTTATTGGCAGAGCTGAGACTTAGCTCACATGCAAGTATCCACTGGTGCTGCCAGTTGTTTAGTCTTCAATCATAAAGCTGCTATTGCCAAAACAGGGGGAGCAGTATAAGAGCTGTTATGAAATCTTGGGCTGGGAGGTGTCAGGAACTGACACTTTATCTCCCACTCAAAGCTAAAACAACTTTACCACTTTTGAAAAAAATACTGCACAACCTCCAGCCTTTCACAAGGCAAAGAACTATATGAAGATAAAAAGGTATTTTCTGTCCAAAACTGGAGCAGGTAGGAAAGAAGCTTTTGCGTATAGCAAAGCTTTGCATTAGTTAATCAGGTTAATGCCACTTTTTGCTGTCTGCTGTGCTGCCAGGGGTTTCATAGGCAACAGAGTAACACGTTGTGAGTCTTGGTTGAATATAAGTGTAACTGGTTACAGATATTCCATAAATCCAGTTGGATACTGCAGGATGACTGAAGAACATGGCCCATATATTTGCCTATTAGTAGTGCAGGCCATGAGGGAAGGGTAGTGGAGGAAGCATTTTTAAATGCTTCTGTGTTTTTCCTGCTCCTGAGCTGGCAGTATCTGAATTCATCTTTGGTGCAATCTCAAATCTCCTTGCAGATTCTTTCCCCTTTTTGAGGTTGCTCACAAGCCACAGGACAATAGCTCAAATCAAAACCTTGTTTCTATTTTTTTTCTATCTGCCTTTTCTAGATGAATCTTCCTCATAAAACTCAGGCTAGCCCTGAACTATGTGTGACTGGAGCCATAAGTACTGTCTGCATTGGTTTCCTTGGCAAATATTAAATAGTTCCAGAACAAACAAACAGAAAAAAAAAAGCAATTAAAAATAATAATAATAATAAAGCCCAATCAAAATTAAGGTAATGTGTTCTACCTAGAATGGAAAAAAGAAAGATTTGGAGATAGGTAGAAAAGAGTGAACAGAGCCAAAACTGTTGCTTTCCAGGCCTTGTAGGCAGTCCACAGTTAGAGATGCAAACAAGAGATATGATCCAGCTCTTCAGTCCCAGCTACTACTCATATAAGATTATAATGTTTGCAAACACAACATAAACTTAGAAACTATGTGGGAAATAAGGTTGGTACTTATACCCAAAAGAAATCACAAGCTTCTCACTGATAGCTGAAGAGCAGAAATAGAAGCAAAATTTCCTATGGATTTGTCATTCGGCTCCAGTTAACAGTATGACAGCATGTTAGTAATGGCTGCTTTGCTCATTTCTGCCAAGGGAATTCCACAATCTGTTCTACATGGGCCTCAGAGTCCTCCAGGTTAATCTAATGCATGATCTCCAGCCTGAAAAGCTTAAATACTCACAGCTCTTCTCCCCAAGAAACAAACACATAATCAAATCTTATGCTTCAGGGAATAAGCTGATGGCTGCAGGCTTGGCAAGGAATACTTCTATTTTATGGCTTTGCACAAATTGTGGGGTTTGCCTTTCCTCTGAAGCATGACGCATTAGCTACTGCTGGATGCAGAACACCAGGGTTAATAAAGCAATGTTCAGAGCTAGCTAGCAGAGTCTGTGCTTTTATGTTTCTGTCAGCAGCACTCTGGCTTTTTCCTCGGAATTTTGAGGCAAGGGAGAACTAATAATTGGCAGCACTGTTTGCAGTGTTATGTCTGAGAGCAGATGCAGCAAAAATGACACCCCCTGTAAAGCAAATGTGATTGATTATCTATGGATCATACCTATGCTTGGGATCTCCTTCAGGATCAGAGGGTTTGCTGCATGTAAATAGAAGCACAGCTTTCATGAAATGAGCAGATTTCAGATGAACAGATCTCTCAGAGCATTTTATAGCTCTCCCATTATTATTTTATGGGCCAGCAACCAGCTTGTCCTTATAGCACAGAAGTAATGCAGTTGCTGTTTGGCTTCCAGACATCTGACACAGTACAAGAATACAAAAGGCTTTTCCATGGGAATAGAAATGCAGTTGTAAAAATACCTGGTGCACAGGTGGGCTCTCCTGAGCGAGGCAGCCTGCCCTCTTTGTCTCACAACTGATGCTCAGAAGATAGAAATTCTGACTCATTTCCTCAAAATTAGGTTTCATTCCACCTTTACCTCTTCCCTATAAATTCTACACTGTGTCAGGACAAAATGTGGAGCCCAGAAAAGACGCTGCAGCTAAATTATCTCAAGCAAGGGAAAAGCCTTGAATATTTTACAGGACTGAGTGGCCCTGCAGATCGTGTTAGTCATAAACAAGCACAATGCAAACTCACATCTGGGTTCTCAGCTTCTAAATATACTGAAAGTGCCAAGGCAACAGATGAGATTTCCCCATCAATAGCCATTGAGCAGACACTTATTCTGTGATCAGTTTTAGACCAAGAAGTAATATGGCCTTGTCACATGTAAAGCTTGCGATTAGAAATAAACAGCCTCCATTTTATGCCAGTCTTTCTAAAGAAGCATGGCCACTTAAGCTGACAGCAATAACAAAAGAGCAGAGAAATGAGTTGAACTGCAGGTTCATGTAATACTTGAGTAAATACAGGGGCAGCTTTTTGGTAGAAAGCCAGGTTTGTTACAAGAGAACCGCAACTGAGCATGTTCAAACTATCTCTTCATCTGCTTTTAAACTGATTTTCCTTTTAAATTCTAAATGTTTGGTGTAGTTAATTAATCTTCTAGTTCCCTTTCAGCTGTCATCTTTGGAGGTAGAACTAGGAATTAAACATCTCCCTGAAACTCTAGTGAGCCCCTTAGGAGATTATGTAATGATCTTGACTCCCTATAGATGGTTACTGAGGAACCTCTGAATCTTGCATTTCAAAGGACTGATAGGGCCCCAAGCACATCTCTGCAACAGCCAGCACAGCCATCAGGAACCTCAGCTCAGGCAGCGCTCCATCAGGAAGGTGATTACCTTGCATTTCCCCTGTCTAGTTCATTTATGCATCTGACACCTCTCATTGCACACTTGATGCTGTAAGTTGTACAGGACAGGTGAGGTTCCCAAGGCAGATGTGAGCAGCAGCAGCCACAGAGCAGCTCCAGCACTGGAGTGGAGCTCTGCAGCACCCAGGAGAGAGGGGTCATAACAACGGCAAAGAGAAACATCAGAGTGAATTGTCAAAAGACACAGCCAAGAGCAAAACACAGTGGACAATCCAAAGCACCTCATAAGAGCAGCACAGGAGTAAGAAAATGTATAATAATTATAAATATAGCTTCTAATCTCCTGGTTTGCAGTGAGAAAAGTGGGGGAGGAATTAAGACAGCAACATGCAGAGGGCAGAATGCAATTCCAATAGCAGGACCCAGGACATGAAAAACAAAACCAAATGATTTATGGTTCTGATTCCCAAGTGATAAGAATGAACATAATAAAAATAGAACAGTAAAACTAGTTAGACAAGAGAACAAATCACCTTGATACCAATTTGTAAAATAAATAACTTTTTCAATAAAAATTGAAACTGGAAAAAAGTGCATTTTCACACATAGCTCAGAGATCACATAAATGCCAAGTGACATGACAGTTGCTGAAATAAATGCTCTTTTTATGAACAGCAGAGCAGTAAAGCAGGCAAAATAGATGCATAAAATGGGTAAATTTCCAGTGTATTAGTTATTGCTGCCTCTGAGCTGCAGTAAATTACAAACTCATTTTTAACTTTTTTTGTCTTCATGAATACATTTTTGGGACTGGTTTTCCACCCCCTTCTTTCACAATTCCATTTTTTCAGAGATTTATATTCTTCTTTAAAGTCTATAAATAAGAAGTATCCAGGTCTCTTCCATGGGAAGGGAACGGGCTGAAAACTCAGAAGAAACTATTTATTATACATTTCTGAACTTTCATTGCATAAATTCTGCTATCTGTGAACACGCTGCTCCCATAAAATTTGGTTTTGTCTGGATATTTTTTGCCTTACAAATGAAATCTAAAATAAGTTTTAAAAAAATCATGGACCTATCCACCCTGTGGTTTTCTCCTTCATTTTTTGTTTCTTGTTTATAGTACAAAATCACAGTATGTTGTCTTTATTTACTGCTCACTATACCTATAAATAAAGGATGTTAGATTATCCAGACAGAATAGACTGGAGTAAAAAAGATGAAATATTTATTTGAAATACAAGTTGGCTGTTCCCAGCTGAAAGGAGGAAACTAGTCAGTGACTCTGGAAGTGAATAAAGTACCACAGAGAAAATGTTAAACTCTGACTCTAATTACATCCTCTACTATCCCTCTCAAAAATAACATACCAAATCCACACCTTGAAAAAAGAAGATTAAAGTTAAGGACCATTAAGTTCAGATATGTCTTTGTTTTCATCACCTTGGTGCAAAGGTCTATCCTGCTTTGCATCCATGTGGTGCTCATTTTGCACTGAGATCAACAAGCATGCAGAGACGGTGGCAAACGGGCACCAGAGACAGAGTTTTTCATTACATTTATGAGTTCATAAATACAAGGGGGGATTAACTATTTACTGTGCTTATATATAAGATACTGCTTAAAACTGCAACACAGGGACATAAGGATTATAACTAATGTCTGAAATTAATGTCTCAGGTGTAATCCAAAAATGTTTGCCAATATCTACTCTTATTTTCAAGTCAAAGCAAGGGATTTAAATCCTATGACACTCCACTAATGCAGAAGAGCAACTGCCCATTTAACCACCCATATGTACCTGTTTTACAGAGCAGATTCCTTCAACTTCCTTGACTACTGCGGGCTCACAGTCATCAAGATGTATTACCTAAACGGGATAAATCTTTTTTTTAATTGATTTTCTGAATCACACCATTCAAAATTTATCCAGAACAGATTAATGTAGTCAAGCCCTATTTAATCTAGATGCCTGAATAATGTGTAGTTCTGTGACTTTTGCATGAAATTCAAAACAGGCATTCCAAATTATCCAGCAACAGAAAATAAGCTCAACAATATTGAAAACATCTTGCTAATTTTCATAAAAATCTCCTTCACATTGGCACAAAATTAATCAAGTAATATAAAAAGTATGTCAAACTTCATGGACTTGGGGGTTTTTTCCTCCCAAACCACTGTCCTCCAGTCTTTTTTTACCTTTAATGATCATTAAACATGAAAAATGTGCTGACAGTCATCTACCCATGGAGCTGATAGAGGTGAAAAAGAGAAGAGCAAGGTCTAAGAAGACTTTTAATTGAAGAGTCACTAGGCACTCTCTGATGGGCTCTGCATCAAACACACATCCAAAGGCATCCCTGTCCAGACAGATTTGCCCTTACTTTTCCTTGGCCATAAGAGTACAAGCATAGCTGAGACTGGACATTATAGCCAGGCTGGTATCAGTTTTCAGTCACTGTGGAGTCTGGCTATATCCTATTAAGGGCAAACAGTGGCCTCTGTTACCCACACAATTTTGCTGCTTAGCAGTTTAAGGTTTTTCTTACTTGCTCATTCCTCTAATTCTCACTCTAGTTTGCTATGAATTATAAATCTTACAGGAAAGGCCATCTAGGAAATTGAGAGCTTTGCTTGGGTGTTGTTTAGACTGCACTTTCAAATTTTACTAGTTTGTTTCTGTCTTTTTAAATGGGAAATAAACAGTTTTGCTGACTGAAATTTATGACAACAAGACAAAACTTTTTTTTCTTTGTTATGTGACTCAAAAATGCAAAATTTTATTTCCTCCTGACAACTATGAATCACACAAGTCACGAAATCTTTCCAACAATATGACTGTCAATCACAAGATAAGCTAGATGTAGGAATCAGCAGATCCAGTAAAGTTGATTCCCAGAAGATTTACATTCATCATAGCCTTAAAATAACACTGCAAACTAATTTTTTTTTTCCTGGACCAGATGACTGTTACCTCTTATATTATTTAAAGAAAATTTTAAAAAAATTAAAACTTCCTTCAACCTCATTGTTTTCAATTGTTTGGGTTTTTTTAAACATGTTTTAGTCTTTTAATTATCTGTCTTTAGCCATATCATTCAGTTCCTTCCTTCTTTCCCAAATCCTGAAACTACACAGCAAAGCAGCTACTTGATTGGTAGCATTGTAAAATTCATGATCTGGGATGTACTAATAATGTCTTTCAGGTCATCATTATCAAGATTTAGAAGCACTCTAAGGTCTTAAAGGTAACTCCTCTGGTAAAAAAAAATACAGTCATTTTAGTATATGTTTGTATGTAAAATGACATCTCCATTCACAGTGAAAGTCCTGGACATTGGACAATGGAAAATACAGGCAATATATGTGAAATTCACAAGATCTGTCTCTGTTATTTTTTCTCACCATATTTAAAATAATTAAATGTCTTAGACATTTAATCTACAGTGAAAGATAAGACACAGAGAAGAAACTTTAAAAGTTACAGATTCTCCTTCAAGGATGCATAATGAAAGTCCAGACTACCTAAGATATATGGATCTGTCATTTGAGGAAAATATTCAAAATATACTTCCTTAAAAGTTTCAAACTTTATTAATTCAGTATTGAGTGATAATAGATGGACAGAACATAAGAGCTTTTCATGAAAATTGCGAGATCAGTTGGGAATAGCATGTGTTGTTCAGTAATTGGATGTTCCTTAGGAGAGGAGGCATCTTTAGACATAATTCTATCTGGTACTACAAAGACTTTTTAACCCAAAGTTTGAAATTGAATGGAAATGGCAAGATAGAGCAATTTCAGTTCCTCTTGAATAATCTTTTCAAAACCATGTTCTATTTGGTGTGATGCTACCTATTTTCAAAAAAAAAAATTAAAAAAAGAAAGAGGAAAAGGAGTGAGAAAAGATTGTGGCTGAAGAGATGAGAAATAATTTTGTTCAATTTCTAAAATCTGATTCAATGAAAATAGCAAATTAGATCATCCCATCCCAGCATGAGTCCTTATTAGTTGGAGCTGCAGTGTCACTGTGAACAATATAAAGGGAAGCAGAGAAAGATTATCCATCATTACAGTGAAGAAAACTGATAGTCATTGAATGATTATTGCATAATACCTGATTCCTATGCATTGCACAAAATCAGACATCACTCCCTTTTTGTTTTCCTTCATTACTGGACAGAGATGTGCATAACTTCAATTAGATCTTATTTCACACTTTTAGGATAATGTTCTCCCATGACATCCAAAGGTAAACTAGATAAGGTTTCTAGTTCAAAGTTTCTACTTCAGAGTTGGCTTGCCACCTAAACCAGATCTAACCAGAACACTGGTTTGTTGCTGTGTACCCTGTGCTGGGATGAAGGTTGTCCTGAAAGCGTGTGAGGGAATGAAAATAATTTGGTTTCCTTCTCATTCCTTTCACATACTTGAAGTGTCAATCACAGCAGCAGATGTAAGGGATGAATGACTAAAGAATACATGAGATTTATTCAGTTTTATTCAGGCTTTTCTTTTTTTACTTATTTATAAAGTTACTAGGAATTTCTTAAGTAATTTCTCCCTGTTTTACTTTAGAAATTAAGATCTGCAATTTTAAAGGCTAAAGAACTGAGAAAATGAGATCATGAGAATGAGAGAATGAGAAATTAGCCCTTCTTCAGAATGATTACACTTGTGTTTTGACATGACTTTGCTAGCAACAAATGATTTTTAATGACAGGCTTTTGAAAAAATATTAGAGTGAACATTCTCTAGTAGGAGACCCTGGAAATCATACAACACATTCTGTAGGGCCTCAGACAGGCATGAAAATAAAGCCACGTAATGTAATAACTGACATACCACTATTTGCAGAAAAAAACCTGAACATGGTATTTTTCTTCTTCTTCTGCTTTATGTGTTAAAGGAATACAAAATGTGACAGTAAATACTATACCAATCTTAAATAAATGAGATTACCTGAAAAGAAGGAGCCAGGTTTTCACATCTAAAACAGATGCTAAGACAAGGAGAAATCTTAACCAGAATGGTTTTGCTGGGGTCAGCTCTGATGAGAGTTTTTTGCAGCAGTCGTGACTTCTCATTGATGGTGGAAGAAAAAAGAACAATTGTTACATGTGCCCTTCAAGGAAGACATGACAGGCTAATTTAGGAACAGTTTCAAGAGAAAAGAAAAACAGCTGACAGCCATTGATCACTACTACAAGAGAAACTAAATTAGACATTCTGAGAAGCAGAGAATACATGCAGGGAACGAGAGGACCAGGAGAATGACAGGCTGATTTGCTTTAGGCCAATTTTCAGATGGGGTTAGCAAGTGTAATGAGGTAAGCAAACAGTCTTGCAAAAGCTTGACCATTGAAAGATCTACAGTTCAGCTTGTCCCAGGGATATTGGCATGAAGGTATGAGAGATTCCTTAATTATTCATAAACAAGTGGCCATGATCACGCAGGGCACGAAATAAAGACAAGGATCACTTCCTAGTTACTGTCATGGGCAAAACCCATTCAGCTTGGCAATTCAGCTTATTTTACTGCTGAGTTATGTAAGTGTTGAAGTACTTATTCAGATATCAGATAGGGGGGAAACATATGAAATATTTTTTAAAAATTAGAACACTTAAGGAAAACACACCCCTCCTCCTTTCCCAGGCTCAAAGTGACTCCTTTCCTTCCACTTGTTATGGTTGCAGGTAACACTCAGTCACCTCAATAAAGCAACAAGGGGTGCTGGGGACTGTGCTCAGGTTGCAGCAGTTTACCTCCATTGCTGATCCTCCATGGGCTACAGTGCCTTCAACAATATCTAGAGGAAGCTGGTTGAGTCTCTGTAGACCATATGAACAAATAGATATTTTCCCAAGGTTTGTTTTTGTGGAGTTTTTGGTGGGATTTTTTTGTTTGGTTGTTTTTGGGGTTTTTTGGTTTTGGGTTTTTTTTGTTTTGGTTTGGTTTGGTTTGTTGTTTGGTTTTTTTTTTTTTTGCAAGGGGGGATTGTTTTGGTTTTAGTTTTGGTTTTTGTTGGGGTTTTTTTTTGCAAAGGGGGAAGGGAGTTGGGTGGGTATGGAGCTTTTTTTTGGTGGTGGGGTGGAGTTTTGGGGGAAGTTTTGTTTGGGTTTTTTGTTTGCTTGCTTTGGATAGATGTGCTTTTTTGAGACAAGTTTTTCTTTAAGAACAAAAAAGTCTCAGCCGAGCTAGGTTTCATGGAGTAAGTCATGCTATGGTTCACTTTAAAGCTGCATAATATGTATGGCATACTATTAACTCCCTTCCTATCACCCTTATCATCACCCTTGAAATTATAAAAACGCATTTCAAGACAGGTCATTTTTAAAAATGTCAAGAATAGTCCAACCATTATAGTGGGTCGTCAGGTCTTTTAATTCCTAAATAGCAAGTGATGAAAATTACAGAACAAACTGCCTGTATCTTCAATTAAAAGACTTTGAATCAGAATTACAGTCTGGAAGTAGAATTTTACTAATGCATGTGGGTGAAAACAAATGACAAGAAGTTCTGATTTTCCTGACAATTTTAAGGTCTTGAGAACAAAGCTCAAGGTTCTGACTGCAAATAATTTATGTTAAAATACTTTAAACACTTAGAAACCATCAGTGTTGAATCTGCATTCTACTCACAGTGGAAAAATATGCAAAAAAAAGGCTTGTAGAAATGAAGACATTACATAAATTTGATACCAAATGCAAAGGTTTTTTTAGAGGATTTCAGATCTACTCTTGAATTTTTGGGTAATTATTTGTACATGGATTTCTGTGTGAAATCTGCACAGATGGCCAGGTATCCCATTTGCACAAATAGCACCAAGTAATAAGTGTGAAAATATGCTCCCATGGAGAAATATAAACTAAATGGCACAAAGTCATTTAACATTTAAAGCTTAACTTTTACAGTATTTGTAATAACTACCAGGTACAAAAGTTCTCAGATGTTTTTCTGGCTTCATCATTGAATGTTTCTATCAGACCCATTCAATACTTGCATTTCTCTGAGAACAAAATAATAAATCATCATTCAGTAGAGATTTGAAGACATTCTTAAGACTACAGTTTAATTTGTGCTATTCAAGTAATGTCTTATTTCAAGAATTTGTTAGGAAAGTTTGCCTAGTCCACTGGACATTTTGGACATTACTACTTTTCAACACCTGGTTGATATTGGAGTACATGGAGTAATCAAAATGAGGGAACACTTTGTGGGCCTCTTACGCATATTTTGTTCAGTGCATCAGAAGAAATACAGGCTTTGTGAGTAATTCTGGCACTTTTCACTGCAGCATTTACTGAATGTTCTCAGTTCCAGTGAAAAACTAAGGAATGAATTCAGGTGGATCTGTACTCGGGAGGGACACAAGAGAAATGGAAACGTTTTATATCCAGGTCTAAAGGTTTTGGAAGAACATCCTCCTAATCCACCCGTCTTCTCCTAATCCACCCATCTCAAAAAGTCTCTAATATCTCCGCCTTCCTGACTCTGTTTTTCTCTCTGCATTAAATAAGTGCAGAAATCCTTCTCGAAGAGGTAAAGATTGAGAGTGAAATCATAAATCCTTTCAAATTCACAGCAGAATTCCCACAGATATAGCACAACAACAGGATATGTTACTAAGGCTGCATACGTAACATAGAACATCAAGTAAGTAAAGTTGTGAGAGTCATCAATTTGCCCTATCTGCGCCTTATCAATTCTCCCAATCTCTTCTCCTTTATGAATAAAAAAGTTTCTATTTTGCATCATCCTCAAAGAATGTATATTTTGTAGTCTTGTTTTATTTAATAGAAAAAAAATTCATAGAAGATAAAGGCATTTTCAATTTGAAATTGTTTCAAAATGAAAAGTTAATCTTTTTAATTTAAAAAACAGCAAGGAAAACATTTTTCACTTTTTTTTTAATCTTATCTACTTTATCCATTTTAAGTTTTTCTATTTACAACTTTGCTCTAATGCATAAGAATGTTCCTTCACTAAGGTTCATTACTTTATTTCATAGAAAAAAAATTCATAGAAGATAAAGGCATTTTCAATTTGAAACTGTTTCAAAATGAAAAGTTAGTCTTTTTAATTTAAAAAACAGCAAGGAAAATATTTTTCACTTTTTTTTAATCTGATCTACTTTATTCATTTTAAGTTTTTCTATTTACAGCTTTGCTCTAATGCATAAGTACGTTCCTTCACTAAGGTTCATTATTAATAAATTTACTATCTGCAATTCATCAACTCATTATTTTTTCTCTTTTCTCAGACTATTGTCTCAGAAATAAAAATATTGTCTTCTACATCTTCAAATGTATAAATATGTCTATTATGCCACAATTGATCCATTTTTGTATATTCTAAATAAAAACTGAAAAAGCTCTGGTGCAGATCTCAATGGCAACTAACATTTCATGCTTTAAGTAACAATCCCTCCCCTGTCATAGCTTTCACCTTAGCTCTTGATAATGATTTTCTATTCTTATGATCAAGTTCATAGAAACATATACATCCAACTGCCATATCAACAGCTCTTCTAAAAATATGCTTACTGAATATGTTAGCAGATGACAAATATAGAAGTTCCATTGTTTTGAGAAATATCCAGCCAGAAACAGTTTTCCTCAAAGTACGCAAACTACTAATAACTGAGAAAGTTCAAATTTCCCAAACCAGGTGATTTTTGAATGGTATGAAATCAACGATTTGCTGTAATGACTCCTGAAGGTTTACGAAAAATTACACTGTATGTTATAAATATCCAATCAGCCACAAAAATTTCTCATTAAAATTCTACATTTCTTTCTGTGATACATTCTAGCACAAAGTGATGCATTTGTCCATTGATAAAACACAATATTTATGTAAATAGAGCTAATGGTTGCATAGTACCATAATTCTACTACACACATTGATTACACAGCTCTATAAACAAGCACATTTATCTAGATTAAACATCAAGGTTTCAGGAGCTGGCAAGCTTTAGGTTGTTAAGTCATTAGCATCCTTCTGTGACAGGATGATTTTTTAAAACAGCACCCAAGTGTCAAGATGCAATATAACAACTTAGTAAATTTTTTTTAACAATCTTTATTATTGATCAGCAAAACACTGTATAAGTATTCTGTAATTAATTAAAGTACCTTCACTCTCTGAAATGTATGGTAGTTGTTCAAACAATGGGATCTGTATAGGGAGAAACTTATTTTTTACAAGCACATATTTTTTTTAATCATTTTCCTCACTTTTCTTTCTCTTGCAATAAAATCAGATTATATTATCCTTCCTCCCTTCCTTCCCTTCTATTTTCCTCAAAATAAACTAATATTTATTTATTACAGAACAGTAAATCAGAAGGAATCACCAAGCCATTTTTATTTATGCAAATAAATAAAATAAATATTTATTTTTACATTATTTGGCTATCTGCCAGATGAGACTGATTAAAGACCCATTGGGGCTAGAGCACTTTTATTCATTTCATGGGGCATTGGCCTTATGCAGTTTTATAATCAGGGCCAAGTAATTTTTCATGTACAGGGTAGTTTATATTAAGAAAATGAAAGGAAGACAGGTTAGTTGTGTCCAGCTTAGAGACTACTCATAATTAATACAAATACTGTAGCATTAACTTCTGAAGAACGACCTTTTGGTAAGGCACAGAAATGGCCAGCAAGGAACCTGAAATATGCAAAATGAGCCAGAGTGCAATTTTAGAAGGTGCTTGTGCTCATCTCCTAGTCCAGCTCATCTAAGTGGTGCATCAGTCCAACTAGAGTTTGAAAAGGTGCTATAAACCAATGGACCAAAAGAGACATTGCTCACAGTAGCCGGTCTCCTGACACAAAAATGTTCATCAGAACATTTTTAATCAGTCACCTAAGGATGCTCAAAAATAGTTTGGTTGGGTCACTATGTGAACCAACCAAACCCTTTTTCCTGCTGAGATAAATGCCATCTGGATTCACTCGTGGACTGTGCGGGCCTGCAGCAGCGTGACCTATCACAATCCAGTCTTCAGCATGATACTTCAGTCTGGAGATTAGTGTAATGCATGCACTCTGACTCCACTCCCAAGCCCTCTGATTCTACAGCAGAGGCACAGTAGCTTCCTGTGCTTAGCGTGCAACCTATTTATTATTTGGTCAGCACACTCTTGTGCCTGTGTAAGGTGTAACATACCTGCCTATCTCTTGCCATTCCTTGAAACAACAACAAAAACAACAACACCCTCCCACACCAAAAAAAAGAGAGAGAGGAAAAAAACCCACCAAAACAAAACAATCCAGACTTATTCTACTGAAAAGGCTGGGAATGAGGTGGGGTGACATGAGCATGTAGCTGTCGTGTAGAATATAACAAAAAGCAGTGATGACCATGTGTGGGTGTGCAAAGAGGAAACAGCATGGACTGGGAAGACAGCAGTGGATTGTATTGAGAAATGGGCAAAAAGGTCCGCATCCAATCTTTCTGACACAGAATGATTTTAATTACAGTTTTACAAACGATGACCCATTTTAACAAGTCAGGAATTGCCATCAACCGTCTCAAAAATGATAGCTGGTAATTAAAACTTTATTTTCAACTTTACCCTATATTTTATAAGCTGACATGGGTCTCAGAAAATGTTTAGGGAATCAGAACCTGCTGTTGCATTCACGTAGCTCCTGTGGAAACCTGCAAGCTTATACACCAAAAACCTGACTCCTAATGTCACACTCACACAAAATGTTTGCGTCTCTCTTGCCTCTGGTTGGAACTGAATACCTCTAAACTATTATAAAAGTAAGTTAAGATTTGTGTAACTTTATATTTGTGAATAGTATGATGACAGGCACTAACAGATAATAAACTGCTTCATCAAAAGGATGCACCTTTTACTGTCCTCCTGAGACAACACTGCTTAGCTGTGGAAGGTGTTTTTAGTACCAAATTATGGACAAATTTTACATAATAGATACATATAATATGGGTGTAGCTCTTCAAATTCATTTCACTGTAACAGGAATCTATTCAATGCTCAAAGACATTGCATTGCACAGCTTGCTTGAATTTAGAATCCTGTTAAAAATAACTTTAGATCATACCTGTAGGAGTCCTTTTTATCTTTCTGATTAGCACATGTTTTTTGGTTCTGTTGTGGAATGAGTTGGCCACCAGAGATGACAATCCCCAAAGAAGTCTTCATGGGACATAATTTCAAAACCAGGAACAGTCATAATTCTTATACCAGATAGCATTCTTCCAAATAGAAAATTCACACCTCATGGATTAGGAGGAAAATACCACAATAGAGTATAGGACTCCTGAGTTTGTGTGCCCCAGGACATGTCTTTTTCCACACAGAAACCTTTTTGGAAAAACCCGAGGACTCTGGCTTTGCCCACACCCATGGTGTAGAGATGCACAGGGCAGCTGGGACACTCGGGCATGTGCAGTGCAGACTGTCACAGCAGAGCACACACACTGACCCATGCCCCCAAGGCCATGGCAACAAACATGGCATCCCTTGGGACAATGGCAACAAACATGGCATCCCTTGGGACAATGGCAACAAACATGGCATAACCTGGGGCAATGGCAACACGGCACCCATGGGGGCAGGGCTCTGTGGCAGGGCTAAAGCTGTTTGGGCATGGCCATGTCATTGTTCCTTGTCATTATGCCATGGGGGCATAGCTTCAGGAGCAATAATACACTCTGGTAGTGGTGCCATTTTGCCCTTTCTTCCTCAGGGAAGTTGCAGGGAGCAACCTGTGGACTCTGTTCTCCCATCACTGCCTGTCTATTCCTATGCCCTCTCAAGTCCTTTGGGAGAGAGCACAGCTGAGTTGCAGATGCTGCTCTGAAGCAGCAAACCAAGTTGAAAGGAGCCAAGCCCAAGCCAAGCCAAGAGGAGCAGAGCTGAGGGCAAGCCAAGAGGCAGGGCTGAGTCGAGCCAAATAGTGCCAACCACAGCCGAGCCCAGCCCTCCAGGAGCAGGTGGCACAGTGTGGACAGTCTGGATTGTGGGGGGTTGTCAGTCACTATTTTCTGTGTCTTGGGCTCAGCAAGAGGGAGAGCCAGCCACAGAAGGTATTCACCATCATGACTGCCTGCCCTGGCAGTCATGCAGAACTAATTCAAGGGGTGAACACCTTTTGTGTGTAAAACACCTTGGCTTTTGCATGTTTCTGTTATTAATATTGTCGTTACTGTGCATTTCTCATTCCACTGCTGTTTGCTTCCACTAAATTTCTATCTCAATCCATTATCTATGCCTTTGTCCCTTTTGCACTGGAGTGGGGCAGATGAAGGCGAGAGGCTTATTTAGGGTTTAATTCCCTTTGGTGTTAAACCAGCATCTACGGTATCTAAAAAATGCCAGGGAGTAGAATTGTGTCCAAGAAAGAGCAATATAACTAAGGAAGAAGCACAAGAGAAGCTTTCACAGGGACCATTTTGAGTGAAATAAGTAACATTCAACTCAGCTGAGATACAGGTAATCTTAAACAGGGTGCAGCCAAACACTATAAGGATATTCCTTGATTCCATCAGTACTGTCTAGCCTTTTAAATTGATTTCTTGTCAGTAGACTGATTTTTATACCAATTTCAGGTGCTTTTTTATAAGCAATATTCCTATTATTATAACACTTTGGTTGTACAGATGGATTGTATCTGCTGTCTACAATTTAGAATTTCATGTACAAAATTGAGCTGGAAGAATTTTTCTGAAAGGGTTTAATGGCTATCAGCAAGTGAGTCATTGATCTTGAATGAGCACAGGTTTTCTTCAGCATAACAGGTGCTTGTATACAATCCCCACACATTCCTTGATACAGCAATAAGTGAAGGCAGTGGGAAGTCTCAAATCAGCAAATTCCATCCAAGTCTAAGCCACGCCAACTGAAATAAGCTGAAATTATATTTTATGTTTTGGAATTTGGTTCTGCCCATGTGAAAGATGACAACATACCAGTTCCTGAGCTCTTCCTTCTCTCAGTGTGAAGTGATCCAACAGTCCTTTGATTTGATATCAACTACCCTCACTTGAAAGTATCTACCAGCACTGGGATGAAGAGGTTTCCTGGTTATAGTCTGTGCTGCTGTTCTTGGCAGAAAAAAAAAAGCAATTGCGAGTGAAAGAATGGTCATGAGGCTGCCCCTGACAAGGCAAGGATGCATGCAGCCATACAGGGAATATGGGAACAGGGCAATCAGTACAGCATCACAGGATGGAACACCCCCGCTACAGCAGTCTGGAAAATGCTTAGCTCCCTGAAAACTGCAACCCAGCAAGGGGTAGAGCAGAACACACAAAATAGAACTTGTGCAAGAGTGAACAGCTTCCATTGCTTTCAGAAATCCATGTGCAGTCTTTTAAACAGGAACAGATTGTAGCAGAGAATTACCTGATTCAGATCAGCAGCTTCCCTTTCAGCAGAAATAATTCATCGTGGTCCTGTGTATTGGTCAAAAGATAAAAATTTAGTGACACTTAAAAGGAAAAAACAAAGACAAAACCAACTCCCACCCAAAAAAAACCCAAAAAACAAAACAAAAACAAAAAAAAACCCAAAACAAAACAGCAAAAGAGAAAGGAAAAATAAATCCCACTAACCACACACACACACAAAAACAAAAACAAAACAAAAAAAAAAAAACCAAAACAAAAAAAAAGCAGAAACCAAAAACAACTCCAAAAAAAGAGACCAAACCTGCTGGATGTGTTTATAAGAACCAGAAAAAAATAATCTGTATTGTTCTGTTAATTAAGAAAGCAAGCACAAAATCCAGGGAAGGGTTGTACTGCTGACATTGTATTAAACCAGAAGTAAAAAAACAAAGCTACAAATGTACATTTCATAACCACCTAAATACAGGGAGAACACATAAAACCCTGGATAAAGGGTATAACATGTTTTTTAAAGATGCTATACTGCTGCTGGCAAATACTGGTCTAGCAGGGTTTAGTTCAGCACTGAAGACACTGGAGATGTGAGCGGTATTTGCGTCCCTCACACCTGAACAGATGTGTGTGGGAACTGCCTCTTAGGAAATATCTAGCCTGTCAGACTCTAAATTTGCATGGGAAATTGAAACACTTCTCAGGCATGAGATTATTTTTGTGGGAAATGAGAGGAAGAAGGAAACTTGTCAGGTTAACCTACTGGTTTGGACATGTAGCTGAGACAAACTGAGGACCAAATCCCTCAACTAGGCACCACAACAGCTAGTTCTGATCCTCTACTTGCTTAGTATTCAAGTCATCCACATCCAGGGCAAATGCTGCAGATTATGAAGCAGGAACAGTCCTGGGACAGGATAAAAAGAACATTAGAGACTTTGATGGATAAACCCACCTCATCCTGGACAGCCTTATCCATCACTGTATACAGACACAGATTTATTGAAGGTCAAGGAGAAATTTGTATTGAAAACTTCTAATAAGAACAACGTGGCATTGAAGTGACCTAGTTCAGTTTTCCTCAAACAGGATTCTATTTTATGTACAACAAAACCTCTCTGTAAACAAGCCAAGAAACAAGAGGAGATCTGAAGCAGAACACTTATGTAGATTCAATCAGTGCTGTTTCCATTAGATTTTATGCTTCCTGTGATTCCTGATATATACCTGTTGTCTCTCAGAACATTTGCACGTGAGGTGTCCAAAGCTGCTGCTTCTCACCTTGGCATAGATGGAGTTAAGGTCAAAACAAGCCTGGCACAAACAAAATAGTGATGGGGGAAAAAAAACCACCATTTTTTTAAATAGTGGGTACAGGCTGTCAATCAGGAGTTATCAAAAGTGGTTTAGATGGTTTCACAGTTAAGTGACCAGCAGACAAACATTGTGTGAGCTGGACTTGCATCCAGGAAGCCCCTGAGCCACAGGGAACATGACATACTGAATGCTGTAGTTGCTTTTCAAGACAGTCAGAAAGTGTTGGCTGAAAATGGCTCTTCAGCTGTGAGATACCTAGACAAAACTACACATGGAGAAAGCACCACTTATGTGAGCTCCAGAAAAAAATAACTCTGTGCTCAAATTCAGCAAATGCCCTTGCACATTTCTTTAAAATTTGTTTTGTGTTCTTGCTTTAGCACTTTGCATGCAGAATCTCTCAGCTTCCATCAGCTACTTCTTTTATCTAAGAAGGAAAATGTCATTCTAAACCATTTGGACTCAAAGTAGCTGCCAATGTTGCTGCTTTCAAAAAGTATAAGAATTTTCATTATGTTTAAGCAGAACTACTTCCTGAGAAAGAAATGAGGCATCTTACAGTGGGCACCTGGCACATCTGAGTTCTAGCACCTGCACTACAGGCTTATAACTCACAGGGAAAGGGAAGTTTGTTTTTCAGGAGTGGAGAGAACATGTTTTCAATACCATTGCTGCTAGGGCTCTACCAAGCCCAGTGAGATTGTCAAGCTCCTTACTGTGTTTCCTTGCTCAGCCAGGGTTTCCCAGAGGAGGGATTCACAATGCTCTATTGGAGGTACCACTCTATCCTGTTTAAATGCTGAAGAAGAACCAGAAGCTTCAAACATCACTATCATTTAAAAAAAAAAGTTCCAAAGCTCAAATATGTTCTTTCACCTTAAACGTGGTCATTTGATCTTCTACCTCAAACAACTTCTGCAGATACAAAGTCATTATTCAATGGCTTTTTTATCAGCAGTCTTATTTTTGGAACCTAATTTTCTGGAATAGTCACCCTTCAAGAAGTCTTCAGTGAATCCTAGTGACTGAGCATCTGCAGGTTTTCTTTATGATACCAATCCTTCATCATGTCAATCTTACCTAGAAATTGCAACTGTTCTAAGGATCACATATTCTTTTTTTGGGGTTGGTTTGGTTTTTTATAAGAAGAAGTCTTTTGCCTTTCCCACTCTGCCATGTTTTCCTGGACTCATCCCAGCAATAAAGTGGCAGTGCATCACATGGATTCCTCTTGCCAGATCATCTCAACCCCAGCTGCTGTGGTTGTGACTTTGACAGCAAACTGCTCCATTTTCTGGGGCTGGTCTGATGACAGGTTTGTCAGGTTTTCTTAACAAAGAGTCCCCAGTCACACAGATCTTCCTCTTTCTGATGGTGTGTATCTACAGTCCTTTCCCTTCTGCTCTGCCTTCTGTCCACAGATCTTTTTCCCTTCTGTTCCCATCATGTCACACACCCTTCTGCACACTGGCCTCATTTTCCCTCAGACTCCCCTCTCTCTCTATTCTTTCTTGTATTTTGGGCTTGGGCTTGTCTTTGGTGGGAGATTTGCTTATTTATTTATTTATTAGCATAAGTGTTCTTCCTTTCTTCCTTTCTTCCTTTCCACTGTAATATTTTCTCTGATTCTTCAACAAATCTTTTTTGTCAGCTGTTGCTTTCTCTTTTTTCTTTATCACAGCATTTCCCTCACTTCCCACCAAGGAACCTGGCTCCCACAGGGAAGTTCCAACTTGTGGTAGCACCCCCAGAATTATTATTTAGATAGCCCAGGCACTGATATTTATTTTAAAGTGGATTTCAATGAATTGTCTTTAATAGCTGTTAAGCTAGGATAAATCATTAGTCACCTGTATACATCTGTTAAATAATGTATATTGCTGTTAAATTTACAGCAATATACATTATTTAGATTTCTGGTGTCCCAGGGCAATACTAGCTTACAGATTGAAGCGTTCTTGAACACTGCTACAAGATTAAATCATCAAGCTTTTTTTGGAGGTGAGCATTTTCATGTCTCAGTATTGAGGAACATTTCATAATGGGCCAAATCTTATTAGCTTTATTCTCTTGGCACGTGCATGTCAGTTTTTGCAGGAAGAACACTTTTCATTCCAATACAAATCCAAATGCAATTCAACACTTTGCATTCCAGAAAAGCAGTTTAACATTTGATACCATGATATGTATCAATAAACTCTAGAAGTAACATGGACTTTCTCCACTTTCTCTTTATGTCTTGCATTGGTGCAATTGTGTTCTGTTTCTAAGAAAAAATCTCAACAGAAAATTTGTTCAAATGTCCATAGATTTTATGCTGAATTTCACCTAAAATTAGTGAAAATATTATGATGCCAATTCAAAACCATGAAATTTTAAATGTTTCTTTCTTTTGTTTTGAAAATAACTATTTAATTTCATGCAAAAAATCACTGAATTGCTGCTGTCTTTTAGAGAAAACATTTTTTTTTTTCATAATAAGAAAATAGATCAATAGTCCATCATAAGCCAGTCTAATTTTGAACAAGATCCTCAAGACAATTCTAGAGTGCATCAGTAGGAAAAGGGAAAAATCCTTCTCAGCAAGAAAAGAGACATCCTTGACTGCTGTTTCTATCCAGAAACTTTGGTACAGCTGAGCACGCATTTTTTTCTTTTCCTGCAGGCCTCTTTATGAAATCAGAGACACCAGCCTTCACATCTGTGAGCAAACAACTCCTTCTCCAGCCTCTCAGCCAGACAGTGCATCTTCATCTTCCTGCACTGGTTCATTTCTGCCGACTTCATCAACCACTAGCTGACACCTCCAGGCATCTGAGACCCCTGTGCTGCCTGAGTGACTGTCCCAGACATAGGTGACATAGCTGCCACTGGTAACAGAGGCATCTAGTGTGTGAAAACTCATGGTGCAGTTTCCTCATTTTCCAGAGTTTTGATTTGGCTTCATCAGCCATCACAGGAGCCTTTCTCTTGGGTGAATACACTCCTGGCAACTTGGAAACCAAGCTCCTTAAGAATCAGCTTTAACCATTGAAAGTGCCTGTGCTGTCCACTTATTTTATCCTTTGGTTCAAAGAAAGAGAAATAGAACAACATAGGGAAAGGATTTCAGGAGAGGAACAGCTTTTAAGATAGATTAAGTAGGGCTAAGGAACAGACAGAGGCTTAATAGGGTCAGTCCTGCGAGCTGTTGGATGGGGATAGCATGGGAAGAGATTGGTTTGTGCCTAGATGAAGGATAAAGGAAAGATGGAGATAGACCTGATTATAAATGGAACCAATTTAAAAATGGAAATCAAATACAGAACTCAGTTAAAATTATGTCTCAACTTCATTTCTCAGAACTTAACCTATTAAACAACGTGACAGATTCTTATCAGCTTCATAAATCTGTCTTATGGAGTTCACACTAGTACTTATAATGCAATTGCTATTGCAGAATCATCTTGCATTCTCCTCACTAACCAAAGCAATCCCTGTCCATAATAAAATATCAGGTCTCTATTTTCTTTTCTAAATAACAAAACAGGTTATTGTTCCTATTCTACATAATTGGTCAGCTTCTTTATAGCAACATGACATTATCTAGGGCTTCTTTTGCAAAACTGAAATATCTAGCAGAGTCAACAGAGTGTGTAGAGTATACTGGCACAGTTCTTTCCCAGAGAAGAGAGGAATGGTGCTCATGCCACATACTTCATATGCCCCAAAACAAACTACATGGATTTCAGTGTTAGATTCAGTAACCTCTTCAATATCATCCATAACATATGATCATCCCATATCACAATTATAATGTTCTAATGGCATGGGAACTTCCAAAAAAGGTTGACTTTGGAACAGATTCTCTCTACACAGAGGTGAGACATGAATCACTGTAAGTCTGATTAGTCCTGTAGATAGTCTGCTCCAACCTTCATTAATTATGCACTTTAAAAAAATGACATTGCAGCAATTCAATTTCAGCCAGAATGGGGTAGGTATTCTCAAGATGATGAAAAATCAGAGTTGACTTTACATCTACTTGACTTTACCCTTCTGCAATTCTGATACAGACCTGTGGCTAAAAAGGTAACCAGACTTTGTCTTACTTTCCACATAGAAAAAAAACTATGTCAGAATTTTAAGCTCACTGACTGAACACTGACAGTTTCATCACATTGTGTGTTCTCTAGAAAATAATAGTTTCTCAGGAATGAGGAATCTGTTGTTGGATGGAATAAAAAATATTTACTTTTCCTGAACCAAAGCAATGATAAAAGATTTAGAAGGAAAGTCCTGATGTTCTCAGCAATGACATGTGGTAAGAAAATAACCCAGCTCATTTCATTTTTCTGTGGTTATCTGATGGTGGAGGGGATGAACTCTTTGAAGAGGGCCTCACAGAGAAAATAATCTGAGTTCAGCCACAAAAGAAAGAGGGAAATTCTCTTCATATAAGACACTTCCACAAGAATGCCACTAACAAATGTAAATTCATTTGATATCAGGTATGTATCATGACAGCAATTTGGAGGACAGAATGATGCCTTTTACTGAGGTTTTTTAGTTACCCTTGAAGATTCAAGTAGCAGTATATAGCTTTTACTTCTTTCCATGTCTAATGACAGTAAATTCAAGATTTATTTTAACAACAAAAATGTGTTAAAAAGCAACAAGAAAATAGAGAATTACTTTTGGAATACATGTTAGCCTTCAGGTTGTATTAAAGGAGAATAGAAAGATTTTTTTTTAAATGCAGAATTATGGTAATTGTGTCTTATTACCTGGTGTGTGTTGTTCATGGTGACTTATCAATACTTAAAAATGTGGATTGCCTGGAGCAGCCCTCATTACAAAAGTAAAACTAGCCATGAATGTACTGGTATAAATTAAAGGAGAGACATACATATCATCTCAAGAGTCTGAAAAATTGTGAGATATCCTTCTTTATCATTCTTTCAAAAAACAGACATTTTCTACAATGACAGCTTTCTAAAGAGAACACTGTGATGTTCATTTCTAGCGGAGTAGTAACCTCAGTGAGATCAGCCCAGCTTTGCAAGCAGCTCTCTTGGATTTTAAATGAAGAACTGGTGAGCCCAGTTCTGTTCCACTGCACCCCCATAAACCCTCCCCTGAACACACAGACAAGTGCATACTGCAGGCAACGCTAAATCTCCAGCTGTGCTCTCACCTGGGGAGTCATGACCCCATGTCAAACTGAAAACCACATGACTGAGTTATCAGATCATCAGGACAGAACTAATATATTTTGTCTCTCAGCAGAATTTATTATCTCAGCTCAAGTACAGAGTTCTGAAAATTTTGCTTTTCCAGGAGAGCAGCGGTGCAAGCTTGTGTTTGTATCTCTGGCCACATGCAAATACGTAAGACACTGCTGCATTTCACACTGGTCACCTAAGGACAGAGCACCTCTGCCCACAAAGGTATGAGTCCATGTTTGCTAAAAGTTTACAATTCCTTTTTCTCTGTGCTACATGCTACATCCTTTGGTTTTTTTCCAATTGCACTCTTGCAGTTGCCCTACAACTTGCTGTTTGATTAAATCTTTCATCTTTTTCCTTCAGAAAGAAAAACTACCACAGAAATCTTCCTCTTTGCTTCAACAGACTGCCCTCTAGTTTTTGCACAAGTTTTTTCTAATGTTTAAAATTACATCACACGTTCAACACAGATGAAGGAGGAGTTTCCCTGCCTTTGGCCATTTTGGAAATTTTTTCTTCCAAACCAGGAAAATATTCCTCATTCTCTTATATTAGGTTCTTCAGACCTATCAAAGCATTCTGTTGTGATGTTTACCACTGTCATAGAGAGTACTGAATATCAGAGAGAAGTCTTCTAGCATCACGTGTTCTGTAGATATTGTGATCTTACTAGAAGCTGGTTTTAATTTTCTGTAAAATATACTGCTGTACTGATTTGTTTCAGGAATTTCTCTCAGGATTTTCTAAGTAGCATGTCTTTACAAAGGAAAAAATATTTTTCATTTCTTTTTATTGATTTATGTGCATTTACAATCTGCTTCTAGCAGTAACTGGATAAACAGCATGTTTTTGAATTCTCTGTGCTCTTTTAGTTGCTTGTATCAACATTGGCTAAATGCTTTGTGGGACTTCTGAACTTGATTCACCTCATCTGCAGGGGGGGAATATGGCAAAGGAACTTGTTACAGCTCTACAGACTCTAAGGTCTTCAGCTCTGAAACTGCTCTTGGCCAACTGGCCATCTGCCAGCAGAGAACACAGAATACTTTTAGAAGTAAGGCACGTCTGTCAACTTATTGTACCCTGAAGTGAAGAAGCATCCAGTATGTGTTCATACAAAGCACTATACAAGAACATAACAGAAAATGCACCTTTTATTTTCAATTGACTGATGCAAATTATGCAAATAATGCATAAAAGTATTTTAAGGTATGTATTCATTTTGCACATTAATTCATGTCAGAAAAAAAAAAATGTGTTGACATGCTTGCATGTACTCTGAAAGTAAGGTAAAGAAAAGGGAGTATTAAGACTATCTGCAAATCCTCTAAATTATTCTCTTCTCTCCTTTTCTCTTTTCTCTACTCTCTTATCCTCTTCTCCTTTCCCATCTACTACACTGTTCTGAAAGATCTTAAGCCACCAACAGTCCATTAAGAGAAACTCTGAAAAATGCATTCTGAAGTTTTAAAAACAGTACTGTTGTGAAAATTCATTTCCATGAGGGCTTTCTCTCCAGTGTCTCCACTTCCTAGGGAGTAGGTCCTCAGGGATTTCTCTTCTATAATTCCTGCACAAGTTCTCTCTCTAGTTTGCTATTGTGTTTGCTATTGTGTGAAACAGCTTTTTGGACAATAGGAAACTTGTTCTCAGAAATCTTTTTAAACAGCTGCTCTCTTACTGATCCATAGTTTTGCCCCTTAATCTTGTGTTTTGTTTCCCTGTGGATTTGCTTCTGAAATGCTGTAAATAATATCAGATATACAAGTAATTTCCATGCTGCTACATAAGCAGAAAACCATAAATATGATTCTGCTGTTTTTCATAATCCAAAATTCTACAGGAGACTAATGAAATAATAAATAAGTACTTAAAAATGTGTAAGATCATAAGTCAAATTAATACTCATATTTCAACACACAAAGGGAAAATAAATCTGCAGTCTCCTACAGCATATGGAAATAGATATAATCAGAAAAAAACAAGGAAAATTTTTAATTTTTCATTTTTTAGAAGCATATTAACGATATACAGTCTATTGATCTAATAGATATAAATGTGAAGGTTCTTTGCAAAGAGAAAACCTGTCATGATGTTTTTTCTCTCTTCTGCTCTTATCATGAATGCCCTAAATGCAGTCCACCTTTATAGAAAGACACAAGCAAGCAGGCCTTCAAATGGAATGCTAATTTCCACAAGAAAATGGCATTTGTAATTTAAATATAAGCTTTTCACATGAGGCTTATTAAGCCTCATGTATTATGACTGTTTTAATCTGCATTAGTCTGCTTAAAAATATCCAATTTCCTTTTTTCCTCCTGTGAGTCTACGGGTTTTTCTTTTGCCATTAGCAGCAGTAATAACAATTAGCAGCATCACTTCCAGCACATAGTCATTTCAGGCTTAAGTGTGTAGGCTTCATGTTTAATGAATCCAAACATAACTAGGAAGGCATGAAATAGAAAATACAATAATCACAGAGGAATTGCAGCCTTCACATAAGAGAGGTCCACAGTAAATCTTACACCTCCAGTTCCTGGACTATTCAAACTCTACTAGACCCATAACTGTGAGGAAAACTAGCATATAGTATTCTGCACTTTTGTTTAACCCTGGGAAAAGGTGGAAATTTCTCAGGGGCCTTCACCTTGATTTACCATCTTCCACTGCTTCCTGTCGATCCTTAACGACACTCTCAAACAGGATACCATGACAAGTGCTTGCTGTTTTAAGCAAATTCATTCTCCTGTATACACATATTTATTGTGTGAAAGTTACAGAAGTAAAAGCTCAGTAAGTTGTCACATACTGATCACAGTAATGCAGGCTCTAGTTGCGTGCATGGCTTGCTGCTTGTGTGAATCTTTGACCTCTGATCAGAGATGCTCTGGTGCTGTGACTGGCAGAAGTTATTAAACAGGGTCTCTGTGACTTGAACCCTCAACTACATATTCACTTCACAGTGAAACTTCTCCAACAGGACAAATGTCACTAAACTACATTTTATTAAATGGTAAGAGCCTGTTTCATTAGCCTATTGGTCATAAATAGTAGAGTGTATTACAGGAATTACAGCATGCACGAACAGTGTTCTGAATATTGTTCACAGGATGACAATAAAGCAAACCTTTCTTAATACTGTCAGAAGTGTCAGTCACATCTATGGTGCACATAAAAACACAAAGAAAATAAATCTTTTTATAATAAATCTGACTTCAAATTCCAAATAGATTCCTGACTACTTCTTTTTGGTGGAGCTTTTCTGTGTGCTGTTCTCAAAGACCTACTCTGTAATTTTGTTAAAATTATCTTTACAAACACCATCAAAGTCCACAGTAATATTAATATACTTTCCTTTGGAAATATTATTACCAAATATAAAGACTGCTTTAATTTATTTGGTCCAGTTTCTCACAGTATTTTAATCTATAAGTAAACCAGTACCCACAAGTGATCCTTGCTTGGCTATATGATGATATTTTACAAATCTGTTGCACCCACTGCCATACCAATGGGGACCAACCATGATGTCATACATGCAACCAAAGCTTTTTGCTACAATAGTTACCACATGTCCATAAATTTCAATTTTATATTTTAAGAAAAGGTTATTTCATTTTATAGGCCAAATCAGTTATTTACAGGACATGGTTTTCTTCTCTGTATTCCTAGAACTTCATAGTGTAAGCTCAGTCACTATGGCAGTGTTTGAAGCAGTACAACTAGGCTGAGATCTATAGATTTGGAATGTCTAAGTCTGTGATTCTAAATTCATAATTGGTATAAAATATGAGACCTTGCCCCCTACAACCATCATATTGTGCTCTTCGCACTACCCAGGTTTAATGAAAGTTCACATCACTTTTCTATATCAGATTTTTAAGCCAAGTCTCTATGTACAGATAAGAGTGGATTCAAACTAGATGATCTCTCTAATGTCCCTTCCAGCCTAATTCGTTCAATGATTCTATGATTTCCTGTGTTTCTGTAAATAAGAATTTCTCTAGCACTGCTGGCACTGTGCCTTTAAAAATGTTTCCATTAAATTAGACTCTTTTTATAATTTGAAGTTTATGAAATTCTCTTCCTAGTAGTTGTGTTCTCACATAGGATTTCAGTAAGTGTACTGGAGAAATCAACAGGAAAATCAAACTGACTTAAGAGTCTTCCCACAAGGTTTGGCATTAACTCCTATGCTCAGAACTGTAATTCCTTTGAAAGCAAAAGGGAACAGCTCCAGGGTTCATTCCACAAATTAGTATGGGTTCAAAACCACCACCAGAAGGACTTTTTGAATCCCATTAAAATTAGAAGAATGACTTAAGTTTGCAGAAAATGACCGTGCTGCTTTTTAAAGTATACAATGGGGAACTAGAGCTAACAAGAGTGGAAATGGCATTCTCTTAACAAGCTGATTATTTAATACAAAGCTTCCACTGGGAAAATAGCAAGGCCAAGCCAACTTTCTGCAAACTTTGCCAGAGTTTAATGTAATCTCATTTGGGGAAGGGGCTTTTTTGAGTTGTTATTTGGGGCTTTTTTAATCTGTAAGACAGCCATATCAAAAATCAGACTCCAAATGCTGATGGAAATTTACTATATTTGACCCCCTGACATTTCTGAGTTCCCATCAATGCCTATAAACTCTCACATTCTCATCTCACAGATACACTTTTCACATAAAATCTCTGCTGATAAATGAGAAAGGGGACATGAGGTCCTTGAGAAGGATCTATGAGAACAAGTTATTTCAGTGTTTGTCACACAGTTATTATGCTGTCTTTGCAGGCCTCTGTCTTCCAAACAAGAAGCAAAGCCAGTGTAAGTTAAAGCTATGCAATCCTACAATGCATAAACTGAGCATCCTTTAAAAGGATGCTCATCCTTATTTATGAAATAGTTTTAAATCTTTCCAAAGCACTTAAAAAAATCACAGACCTAGAGATGCTTTAGCCTGACAATTTGGGCATAAGTAATAATGAGTTCTAATTATGGTAAATTTCTAATTGCTATAAGTACTGAGCAGGTGGCCACAGATATCACACACTGTCTCCCAGTTTGAAAATATTTAAGATGTTTTCTAATCAAAATCCTAAGCTTTCTCCTCAGTTACTACTTGAAAGACAAATCCCATTAAAGGAAGTATTATAAAATTTGGCACAAATAGTGTAAAAACAATAGGAGATTTTTTTTCCAAATTTGAGACTTATGCAAATGCTGGTTCATGCTATCAAATATAAACATTTTTTCTGTCCAGAAAGCTTAGGAAACAATAAATGCAATACATGAGGATAGATTATCCTAATGTCAGTGGCAGGGAAATAAACTAACATTTTATTTCCAGTAATGCACGTATGTGTGTGCAGACATGCACAAATACACGCAGAGTAAGCAGAGCTTTTGCCTTGCCAGCTCTACTTTGTGTCAGTCTGGCACAACAAAGTAGACTGATACATAACCAAACAAAGAACACCAGCAGATGAACAGAATTCCCAGGGAAAATTGGACTGAAATAATCATCAGCAGAGAGGTCTGGCTGAGGAAAAGAGGACATTTAGGCTTTGAGTGGCTGCTGTCTTATAAAGTATCCAAGAGAGCACTTCCTTCTGTTCAAACATAATTTAGATAAACACTGCTTTCATCCTCCTGCCACAGTCTGGCCTGCTCTGTGGATCACCGAGGATGGAGCCATAGTGACCCAGCTCTTTGGGGGGCAGCTGCTGTGTGCCAATGTTTGAAATGGTAGCCAATTAGAAGAACAATTTGATAGTGAGTTCTCTAAACATCGGGCAGACACAGGATGTTTATGATCTTCCTAGATCTCTTTCTGAAACAAGTGTGAGCATCAGCCACCCCAGAGTATTAAAGCACAAACATTATAGATTACTTATTTCTCATAAGTCAGATGAAATTCTTTTTTCATAAAAGCTACAATTTTTTTTTTCTAAATCTGAAGACAATTATTTCCTTGGGTTGAGACTCTGATTCATAAACATAAAAGCTACAATTTTTTTTTTCTAAATCTGAAGACATTTAATTATTTCCTAGGGTTGAGACTCTGATTCACAAACGGTTGATCATCCTGGTAACCTGGCTGCACGTTCACTACTTTGTGCAACATGGAGATCAATATAATTTGTAACCACTAAAAATGGAGCTTTTATTCCCCTTTCTCAATACTGTGATGGAACTGCTGACTATTAATTGAAAAACTACTGAAAATGTTATTTCTAAAAAAAGGGCTGATGTCACTTGCCAAGCAAATCACAAGTTCTCTTCTGTTTCATAGAGCAAAGAGTAAATCACTCTGAGAACATCAAGCAAGTCATCTGTGCTGACCATTGGCATAGGCTGTGTTACTCTGAGCAAAATTAATCAAAGGGAAAACACAGAAAGCCACTTACATGGCAGCAGCAATTGACCTGACTTTGCAAGTGAAGTAGAAGAACAGAACTCAATTTAGGACCAATAGTTATAATTGTGATAGTGCTGGATATCAGGACTGCCCTGTGTGACAAGGCACTCAACTGGCTGGGGACAACAGGCTGCTCTGAGACTGTGACAGATCCAGCTCATCATTGCCTTCACCACAAAGGATCTAACTCTTGCAGGAGGTCTTTAGGTGCGCATATCAGGCAGTTCTGAATATCCTCCCCAGACTGGTCCTGCAGTCACAAAGCCAATTTTGTGTTTGAAATAACATAGATGCAGAATCTGGCCCTTCCAGTTGGTTCCTGTTGAAGAATTGACATTAACAGGATACTTGTAAATAGTTAGTAGAAATGGTTTCTGCAAATGCAGGAACAGTTTTGTAAATGGGAGCTGGAGATAATTCCATTCTGTGATTGTGTGGCAGTCTCTAACAATGGATGATACGTGTGCTGGAGTGGTCAGTAGGACCACAGTCCAGCTGGGTTCTGCTTTAGACTTTAGATCAGAACACCACTTAGGGGAGTCTCATCTACGACTCTTACAAGAGATCCTAATTGCTACCCAGACAGCAGTGACCTTTGATTTCCCATGCAATTGGTATTTCATGAGAAGATCCCAATAAAATATAGCTTTTAACAAACCCTCTGCTGGTGTGTGTCTGTACAACACTGGTTTTGGTGTAAACTAGACAGGGTGTGGTAAATGAAAATATTCCCAAGGAGACAAATGGGAGGAAGGAACAGATTGGCTCAAGTGGGATAGGAAGCAGGGGAGGTAGAAACCCTACTTCTGACAAGTGCCATTTGAGCAATAAATGCAAAACCATGCGCTCTTCTTTTTTTCCCCACTCACTTGATTTTTTCATAGCATTTATGGATCCTATAGGACAGAAAAATTTGCCCTTTTAGAGATGACATTTAAAAATCTTGGACAAACCTTAAATCTTCAGATTAACACCTCCCCCAGCTCTATTGCCATCTACTAGTCTATTTTGCTAATTTCCAATTATTTAGAAATTAGCTTCAGAAAAAAAAAAAAAAAGGCACAAAATGCATTAAGACTTCTTTTGGGTCTTTTGGGGATGGAAAAAACAACTGACTGATATGGCCAGCTATTGAAAATGTTACAAAAAGCATCAGGGTAAGGATCAAGCAAGTTTTGCCCTTTCAGCTTTAAATTATTCTCTATTATTTTTGGTGGATGATGTCGTTATTCTTCAAACAACTAGTAAATAAAGTATTTTATGCTATTGTGCAAGGGATGCAATTCCTGATCTCCTCATCTACATGCTTCCACAGATGAGGTTTCCCACCCTGCAGGAATGTTGTCATTTTGTACTGTGGTAAAGGACAAAAATTTTCAACTTTTTTTTTTTTGTCCTAAGTTGGCTAGCACGTAGTAATGCTCTTGTAACCACAATAAGGTAGCTAATATGTCCCTAAATTTTTGTCATATAAATCTGCAGCTGCTAATCTCCAAACAAATATATTTCTTTCAATTCTCACACTAGTGAGTAGACTCTGGACCACAAAAGCAAGCTCACACTAGTTTTACAAATGTTGTTTATCTGTTTACTCATGTGAAATCTTAAGCATCAACATATGGAAGCTTCTTAAGGAGAAAAGCTGCAACAAGATTTTGCAGGAAGGTGCCACGGGCCTTTTAGCTTCTTTGAAATATTCAGGTTTAATTGTTGTTGAATCATAACCAATTTCCCTTCCACACAGAGAAGATGCAGAACTTCTGACATTCTTTACTACCTTTTCTGTTCTCACATATCCCTGTAACCACTATGAACCTAAATGATTTAATGTCATAAGTAATCCTTCAACCAACAGAAAGAATTCTTTTTTACTACAAATGAAAAAAATGACTAAACATATTAGCAAATGAAGAGGGAACCAAGGAAGGTTTGTTGCAAATATTTCATACTGGCAACTATATAGTATATAGTATGTGCACACACAGTAGATTTATACCCTTTTTGAACTTTGGCAACATATTTGTTCATCCCTAATTGTAGGTTCTCTTCTTAGGGACTAAACAGATTTACTATTGGGACTATTTCTATGTTTTGAAGTTTTACCTCAGGCCAAAAGCAAAATTATTGTAAGAAACTGATACACTTTAAGAAGCACGTATACTTTAACGTGATTGGATATGATTTAACATTACATGGGATATCATTAAATAAAGAGTCCTAAAGAGAACATACCAACAGGTGCCGCAACATTCAATGGGAATAAAATAAATACTTCATTAAAACAGCCTTAGAAGGCCAATTCATTCAGCCCACAGCAATACTGTACTATAATAGTAGCCCGAATGAAGCAGGAAAGAAAGCTCTGAGATAAATTTGAGAAAGAAAAAGTGCATTTTGGCAAAACTAGGATATAGAGAGAACATTGCTATTCTTTAAAGAGCTAAAAATTTCTAATCCCGTAAACAATACAAAATTTTACAATACCATCCATCTGTTGCAGGAACCTATAATATCATAACTATCAAAAGTTTCAGGAGCTCCTTTCAATATACAGTTGCTTTCCCTCAGAGTTATTACTGACAAGAGCAATTGCCAAATCTGGGAGAAAAAAATTTAATTTGGTCTCTTGGTAGCATTTTATCAGAGTGGGGACCTCTTCCATAGTTCTGCCAAAAGGACAGAAAAATAAAGAAAAGTTTTCTGGTACCAATCACAGGCCATACTATCTCTTTCATACCATTTTTGTGCAGTGGCTGGACTGTAATAGCTTTTGGACACCTGTACATTGTAGTGCAAGATGTAGTACATTATTGTTTGTGACACCTTCAAACACCAATTTACTAGGCTACAGATTGCACTGAGCCCCATAAATCTTTACAAACCCATCTAGAGTGGCTGAGGAACATTTTCCTCCCTTCTCTTTCTCCCTTCCCTTTGTAGAGCTCATGTTTTTTGTGCAACCTTCTCCCTCAGATTCTCTCAGCCTGGGGTGAGAGAATTGCATTTTTCTGTTGTGTAATGGAGAAAGGCTTAGAAAGCTGTTTCAGTTTTGCAACACAACAATTCGCATTGAGAAGAGTCAGTTATTTACATAGTTAAAATTAAGGAAGAGAAAGTGGTTGTCTCATCAGCTAGATATATTATTACTATCTTATTTTAAATGCTGTGAAAGCTATGAAATAAAACCAGTTCCTAAGGAGAGTTTGTTTCTATTCCCACTCCTCTTTTTTTCACATGCAAAAGACTGTTGCAAGCAGCTGGATTTCTCTACTCTGTGTTATCTTTAAAGTCAGGTAAGATCAAGAGAGATGGTCTGGCTGTGTCTACACAAATACTTCCATCACACAGTTCTCCAACTAAATTTCAGTTTTCAGAAATCTTAAATTTGCATTTGCACTGCTGAGTTTATTACATGTTAAGCTCATCCATGCAGAAGGCAATTTTTTGGGGCTAAAAACAGTTTTCTGCTGTGGATAGACACAATGTTATACTAGCCAAAGCCATGAACCCTGGATTATGGGGAAGGCAGGGAGCAGCAGGGAAGAGAGAGAAAAGAAAAAAAATCTCAATTGCTATGAGAGTCTCTGCACTTCCTAATCACTTCAAGGAATTACTTTTGAGCATTTTTAACTCACAAGTGCAGAAAATGTACCATTCCCTCCTCTGCCTTGCTCAGTATGTTTGATTATTTTTATGCTGCTTTCCCAGAAGTTATTGACAACGTGCTGACAGTGGGGAATGCACAACACCTCACTCAGACACTCTGGGAGTGCATGTACAAGAACACATTTTCCACGTCACTCTCAGTGAATTTACAGCCCAATGTACTGAGAACAAACAGCAATCTGCTGCTCAGCCTCAGAGAGCTCAAGACCCATCCTTGAGAGAAATGTCTTCAAAGCAATTTTAGGTTCTGCTTCAAGCAAGCAAATGATGAGAACAAGCTGGCAAAAGGTGTGCAGAGACAGAAAGAACCAGTTGAACTACAGAAACCCTCTGGAGGCAAAGTTGGTAGTCTGGCTCATTTACAAGGCTAGGGAAGAAGACAAGAGTGATTTCTTTAGCTTGTTTGCCCTTTTTTCCCTTTTAGTTTGTTTAGGTAAGTATGGCTTTCATACATAAAGCCTGATGTACTTGATGACTTTTACATCATCGTAATAAAAACAATATCCCAAAATAAAATAAATTTTAAAAAACCCAAACAACAAAGAAACCCCACCAGAACTGAAGGCAGGCTCAGTTCAAACTCTCTCTGTGAATGCTAGAAAGCTATTTCCTCACCAAACTTTGGGCTGGTGGTACTAGAAAAAGAAGTTACAAATAGTTTCAAAATCATGAATCCCAGCCTCTCCAGCTCTAATCTCACAAAATTAACATGTATCACTGGCTAAAATTAATCCTTCTTCTTTCCATGTGCACATTAGTTGTGTTCACACAAATTAGTTAGATGTAATTAGCCTGCAGTCACTTTTAGCCGCATACTGAGACTTTATTTCTCTTTAGATGACAGAACAAAGCCAAATCCAAAAAGCTGTATTTAAAGGTAAGTTCAAGAAATTACCTCTGTTGAGATAGAAAGCATTAAAGTAAACTTCTTGTCATTATTTGGTCAAGTTCCACCCAAATGTGAGCAGCCAGTTCCAGGCCCAACTATACCTAAAAGTTCCTCCTCAGGGAAACTTCCTTCCAAGTGCACTGCTGAAGAATTGGTGGACACTAGTCCAAATCCTGTTTACAATGAGTACTTTTCCCACACTGTGCAAGGAAGAATACATATACAGTGAGAAGTAGAGAAACGTTTCTTGTTTCTGGATCCCAAAGAGAGGCAAAATGCTAAATGGCCTCCTCCTTAACATTTGATTCTCTTCTTACCTTATGAGCAATGAGACAGCAAAATTAAAATTAAAATTAAAATTAAAAATTCAAAGGTTTAAGAGTCCTGGCATAACCAAGAATATTTATCTGAAGTGCAATGCAAGCCTTAAAAGTCCATATTTACAGGAAAGCTTGCTTTGCATGCACAGGAGTCCTAAAACCACCCTAATTTGGGAGCTGACTGAATTCCAGCAGCATGAACCTGTCCTTAAGTCCTCTTTAAGATCACACATAAGACCTCAGTCTTTTGGTCAACACAGCTGAAGGGTTTTGTAACACCTAAAGATCAGTTGTAACACTGTCAAACAGCAGCTGTTGGGGGAGAGTGATATCTCATCTGTCTTCTCTTACAAGCACAAGAGGAAATAAAGAATAAAAGTTATGAAATTTAAAAGACTTAAAAAAAAAAAAAGAGGGGAACATCAATGTCCTTTTATTTTCTTTTTTCTGCTCTGATTTTCCAACTCTCTCCCATTGCTGAACTCGGGTATCAATTTGTAACTCAAGCCCTGTGGGCTGAGTGATGGGTTCTCTGAACCCCTTTAGGCTGGGGCCAGTAGCAGATTTCTGTTCAGACTGTTCAAATTGATTTTTTGAACACAAAAGCAGTCTAGGGAAGGAAGGCACATGCTGAGCGGTGTAATCTAAGCAGACTGTATTGGGGGAAGAAAAAGATTTCCTACCATGTATAAAATTCTGACATTTCGGTATTTGTTTTTGTCCCAGATCTGAATGCAAAAGTTTAAATTTAGATATTTGTGGGAGATGCAAATTTCTTCCGTCCCCTCAAAGAATCGTTTCAAAAAAGAATCAGAGCATTTTCTTTCAAAACTGTCAGAACATTCTAAAGTTATATATATATATATATATATATATATATATTTTCCTAGATTTATGGTTAAAAAGAGAAATATAAAACAGATTTAAAGATTATCCAAACAAAACACTTGAAGGATTTTTCACTGAGCACTGTTAAAATGAAATCTCCATATTTCAAAAAATCTGCCCTTTTGGATAAAAACTTCTTCCATTGAAAAAGTTTTGTCTAGTTTTACCTAGATTTGCTTTCTACCAAGTTACCCAACTTGCAGTTAGGCAGAGGTGAATTAGCGTTCCTTGGGCAGCCTTGGTTTTATAATACATTCCATGCAGACATCACTTCTTACCTGGGGCCTCAAAACATATTGCAGAGATGTCAAAGCCTCCATTGGCACTCAGCTGCATGGTGAACACGATGGATCACATCCAGGCTCCTCTCCAGACTCAGCTGAAGAGTTCCCTCATCAGGAAACCCAGCCTAGAACATTCCCTCATCAGGAAAGCCAGCCTAGTTCATGCTGTGGTTCTGCCCACACAGACAGCACTGACACCACTGGCGATCTGCTCTGCAATTCGAGTCAGTCTGAGTCTGAGGGGAGATGCCAGATGTGGGAAAATTAGATAGAGACAGTTTGCACCCAACCTACTTCCAATTACCTGTATCCTATTTCTTATTCACACAAGGCAATGACAGAGATAGAGTTTTACAGAACTTCTGCACTAATTTGAATGACAAAGTGAGAAATGGTGGAAACATCAAGTTTCAGAACTCTTGAGGAGTTAGGTAGAAAAGAATTCAAATGTCTTCTGTTACCTTCAAGATTTTCCACATCTGTCTTCCCAGGAGCTCAAGAATTCAGAAAACATCTTCTCCCATTCTCCTCCTTTCCATGGCATAGAATTAGAAAGAAAAGGAATCAAGGAGCTATTGCTCCACCCTTTCCTCAGAGAAGGTTTTGCCCTGCTGCCCTGTGGACTCTTTTCTCTCACAGCGCAATTGTTACTCTTTAATAAGCTTTTGACATTAAAATAACATTAAGGATCATTACTCTTTCTTGCTCCCATCTAGAGCTGAAAGCACTCATCACAAGGGCACACTCATTGTAGTGACAGCTGGAAGTCATTCTCATCCCAGTGTGGGATGAGATCTTATAAGTTCCATAAAAGTAGTTAATTATAGTTTAATATCTGTCCCAACAAATATGATGCTGACTCTGCCCATAATCCCCTGGCCAAAAAATTCCCTGTCTTTGCCCTCTGATATGTGTAGCAGAAGATCTTGTGCAGTATCCACTTGAAAGTTCATCACATTTCATCCAGATCTACCAAATCCTAATCTACTATAACTGATATCAAAAAAGATCACTCTTGATTTCATGTCAGACATCTATTTAAGCAAATATGCAAGAATGGGATGATATTAGGAACTTAGAGAAGAGAAATTCCTTGTTGCAAATTAGTATTCCCTCTTTAGGTAGAGCAGAGAAGCCACAGGAAAAATGCAGATTGCTTTTGCACTAGAAAATTTCATCGAGACTAGTCGAAACTTAGTCATGAAAACAAAACCCATCACTTTCATCTTTTCTAATCCCCCCCATTGAGACATTCATGTGATTTTCCAAAATGACAAGTTTTTAAAAGGCTGATAGAAAATTCATTGCAATTAAAGGTGCTTGGACCAGCTGCAGTTGATGCAGCTTATCTAGTAAAAAGCCCTTGCCAGTCCCAACTGCCAAGATTTTTGCAAGTCTTTTGTACACATGGTGGTACCTCCACTCCACAGCCATCATAAAGGGTGTGCTACATCCACACAGTTAGGTGAATCTTTGTGTGGGCAGAAATCTTGGCCCTGTTAAAGCTAATGGCACTGACTTTGAGGATTTCAGTCCAGTGTTTCACCCCGGATTTCTGCCATTCCTGTTACCTTCTCATCACTGCTGCTGCAAGCAAATGATGTGTGCTTACGTAGCTGGGCTTTATATTGTCATTCACCATGAAGCTATATTCAATGTTCATTGTTAGGTTTTGATGTCTTCTTCCAAAAAATAAAAGTAGTTTCTGTGTGGAATAATTGGTGATAAAAAATCTTCAGTCAGAGTATTTAATTGCCTGGAGGCTGCAAACCAATCTCTCTCACAAAAAGCTGCTTGAAACCAAATCAGCCTGAAAAGATCTTTTCCTTTAAATTACAGTGGTGCTCAGTCTTTCTCAGATATTGTAGCTCAAGTGAATTACTGGAAAGAATGGATACTGAGAACAAAAGAAAAATGATTGGCGAGAATAGAGGCTGATAGGATTGAAATAAAAACCTTCCAGTGCAGGGGCCTGAGCATAACTGCATGTCTTTGCATATTTCCCCAAGGAAGAAGGTAACAAATAGTTTTGGCAGGAGGGAGACATTTTAAGGCAGCAAAATAAAAGGGTCATGTATCAAACCAAATTGTGTTAGCTTTGAGATGTATTAAATCTTTATATGATCTTGTTTTTCTTTGCTAACCTTTTTTCTCTTTCAAAAACCTGAAGATTTGATGCTTGAGTTTTTTTGTTGGTAATTACAAACTGCATATTTTCTGCCTATATGCATTGTGTGTAAGATTATAACATCCTCCCAAAAAACAAACTTCGATTTAAGGAAACATTAAGGTTGCAAAGACTGTAAAATAAAGCAAAAATATGAGGTGTCAAAGTTCTGATTGTTTGTGCTTCCTTAATTGAACCTCCCCAAATAAAACATAGAAAATGGCTTTAAATTACATACTCACACATACCCAAAACTCTACAGCTTCTTTGTCTTCTACAGTGAACAAAATGTTTTCCACCACTGTGGTGCTTTAGCGTCTGGCTAAAATAATACAGAACAGGAATTACTTTGAAGAAGTGTCTAGTATCTGGCCCACTATGGGAATAAAACAAACTGACTTAAAAAACAAACTTCATGCAAAGAGGCAAAAAGAACAATCATGCTGAGAATGCAGCAAAAAAGTGAAGTAAAGCCATGAAAAATAGAGACAAAGCACAGAAAGAAGAAGAAAAAAAGCCTGTGGTAGGATGTGATACAGAGAAAACAATTTATTGACTCATGGGAATTAAGTGGGATTCAGAATGCTCAAAAAAGAGTAAACTGTTAAAGGATTGAAAAGAAATCTGGATTTGGCAAAAAAAAGAAAGAGTCTCTGAAAGTTGTGTTTTCACATCTGCAATTTTGATTTGCCTTGTTTTCTTGAAGCAGCAGGAGTTGTCTACCCAGTATAAAACCCTAAACCATTTCCCTCATGCTGAAAGTCTCCAGTTTACACAAACAACCCAGTGATCACATAGCTCCCTATCTTTCTCCTTCTAAAATCTGCTGACAGGGTATATTAAGGCAGCAACACTTCACTGCTCTTAAATAAATCTGTGACAATTTTTCATTCGTTGTTCAAACTCCAGTATCCTACAGTCATGCAGAGAAATGTAAATCTCTTGCCAGCTCATTTCAGACAAACTCTAGAAGGAAAAAAGTAATCCTTCACAAAAATAGTATTCCATAAGGATTCCAAACAGAAGGAAAAACAAAACAAAAGAAGACAAAAATTATCCCCAAAAAATTTTGTATCCTGAGGCCCAGTTTTTCTAGAACATATATATAAAGACATTTTTGCATATTTTGACTGATTCAGGAGCCCAATATTCCAGCCTTATTTAAATAAAGGAGCAATATACCAATCAAGGGTCTAAAATGCCACCCAGACCTTGACACATGTGAGCAACATACAATCTGCTTTCTGTATTTAAAGCATTTTCTCCTACCAGAGTTCATTATTCTCAACAATCCAACAGTCAGTGATAGGAAAACCACAGGGAATTAAATACTTTTAAGCTTGTATAGAGCAACTGTGTCTAATATCCTCATCAGACTTTTGCACTGGAAGAGAACAACAGCTACCATATGGACAAATAAGGACCAATCTTCCAGCCACCCTCTGCTCAATGGAAAATAATTTCCAGTAGGAAAGGCCCCCTCAGGATATCAGAAGACTAAGCTGGCACTGAGTACATATGTCCAATTCAGCCATGCACAGAGAAATTATTCTGACAACTGGCATGACAAAGCCAGGAAAACAAAACAATTAAGCTCTGCAGTTGGGGCGTCTCTCCGCGATGAGCAGAGCTGCAGCAGTGGTGCCAGCTCAGCTGCCTGCTTCTGGCCCCTCCAGCCCAGTGCCTCCTGCTTCCCCTTTTTACACGCTTCCAGAAATTGTTCCTGTCCTCTCTGTCTCCTCTGGGGCATAGAAGGCTCTTCATGGGAAGCTCGTGTCAGGACTTGCCAGAAGATTGAAATGGTTCACATCTCTGTGCTAGTTGTCCTGGGGAAAGCAGATAAGTACTGGAATGATACACGAGTAAAGGCACATAAAACATGACTGGGGTACTGCTAAAGAGAAGGATTAATTGAAACAATCTCCTGATATTGTTTTCAGTCTTCCCTTATATTTGAAAAAAAAATAAAAGAGAACACAAAGCAATTTTCTTTTCATTTTAAACAAAGACTGATTTGAATCGGCTGTTCCTGACCAAGATCTTTTATTACCGGTTATTTCCCTAACTGGGGATGATCTGGGTTTAAATCTCTCCTTTAGCCAAAGGAAAAAAAAATCCCTTGCCGCCCAGATGTGTGTTTTCATTCTGTAAGGAGGCACACACACTCCTTTCTCTGGATGGTGCTTCATTTGACACAGAATAATTACCACACTTTTCATAAGCAACAGAGAGTCCTAGTTGTTAGTCCACTCATCCAGGAAGGAGGAGATAGGTTATATTTAATATTCTCAAAATGCAGAGTACTTTTTTTTTTTTTTAATAGAGAGCAAATCATTGCTCAGTCTGTCATTTCCATTTATCTTGATACAGGATTATCCATTATATTCAACCACCAAGTGATGAAGAAAGAATACTTTTCAAGGGGATACCCTAAAGATACTTCTCAGCCCTTTTTTATTTAACTATACTTTACTTTAACAGCACAGCATAACTTATACCACATACTCATTTAACCTTTTTTTTTTTTTAATCAGGGAGTAACATATTACTATTTTTGAATCATTTTGTACAGCTTGGATTAATGTATTCAATAAATACCATTCAACCCTTAAATAGATACACAAATCCTTCTTCCATTTCCTGCAAAATAAACCAGAATACGTTTATCTGGATGTAGTCTATTCATTATCCACAGGTAACAGCCTTACCCCTCCCACCTTCCCACTTCAAAGGATGGATTCAGTGATCCTGTTTCTCTCCACATCTTAATTTCCTCCCATTCAGCATCTGTCTCTACACTAACAACTGTTGTGCCAGTTCCTACAAGTAGAGATGATGACAGGAACACCCAGGCTTTTCAAAACATATCAGCCCCTACCCTTCAGGCCTTTAGACATGCAGTCACTGAGCCATCTCCAAACTCCTAAATAGATCTCTTTCTGTCCAAAAAATCCAAGAGCAATCCTCAGAAGCCAGGGAAACAGAATTAACCTCCCAAAATAACAAATCAAATCAGCTCAACTAACATTGTTAACAGACAAGCATCAGTGATGGTAACAGCAGAAGTGGAAAGTAACTACAGCACAAAGTCAAACTGGTTTTACTATCCACAGTACATTATTAGTAGTACCTGTAATGGGTGGCTCTTGAAAAAAGGGATAAGGGGCCTTGATATTTGGGCAGGAGCAAAACAGTGTCCAGCAGTACACAAACTCTGTACAGTGATGATCTGGGATTGATTGTGGTGTTTGGACAGGATGGGAGCAAACTGCTCAGAGGCAGGAAAGGGACAGTGACACCAGCTATTATGTTAATAAGAAACAGTACCTCAGAATTCTATCAATAGGTCCCAAATAGAGTGTGAGAGTATCTGTATCTGTAGGCATGTATGTGTATTGAGATACAGAGAGAGAGATGTGTATGTATATATATATATTTGTGTGTGTCTGTGTGTCTGTGTGTCTGTGTGTACGGTATTGATTTTTTTTTTCAGTTTAGGAAATGAAGCTAGAAATATTAACAAGGATTAAGTAGGATTAAGCAGTCTGAGTCAATGTCAGCCTGGTCTGACAGTGAGCAGTGTGCTCACAGGCCACCTGAAGAGCCTATTCCAGTGTCCACGGTAGCTGTAGCACTCTTTTGCATTTGGTTCTATGTGCTGACTATGCAGCCATTGCCAGAAAACCCTATGGCACAGCTGACTCAACATCAAACCCATGCTCTAGGCAAACAGCCCCTCCACTAAGAAGCTTTACAAAAAGTGGAAATCCTAAATCCTGTCTGGCTCCTGTGCATTCCCTTGTGACCTGGCACAGTAGCAGCCTTCTCACAGCACTGCAGCAGCACAAGTGTGACAACCTCAGAGGACGTACCTGCAGCCTCATACTGACATTGGAATGGAAGCAGCAAGATAACGACATCTTTTTGATGGTGATGGCAGGACTTCGCCAGTCCTTTTTCTGTTGGTATTCTTATACCACAGGCCTATGTGGAACTACACAGATTTCCTTAAAAATAGGCTGAAATTATACAGCTATTTTCCCCTTCTGACAATCAGTTCATTTTTTCACCACTAACTGGATAGGTGTCATGCTAAGATGTGGCCTAGAAAATGAAGTCTGGGCTAAGAATGCATAGGAAATTGTGAAATGACAGGCTCATATTCAAGACCTTTTCCAAGATCATTTCAGAAGCCAGGGCTGAGCTCTGACTTGGCCATGGTACTGGGTCTGAATATATTCTGATCCTCCTCTTCATGTCATATAAAAGATTAGCATCATTTAGTTCTTGCATGCTTCCTGAGATTGAAAACAAGAGTAAAAAATTGAGCCCTAATGCCAGCAGATGTAACTCCATTTGTGCCAGTGAACTTTTAGTCATTCCTCCTGCAGCTATGCTTGCCACAATGAAGCTGTGGGAGCTGTGGGAGCTAACTGCAAAACATCGTTTTACTCAAATAATGCTTTTTATGGAAGTCTGAGAACAATTCTTATTGCTCTGGTGGAGGCATTAGAGAGGTTTCGGAGTTTGGGTTATTTACATAACTTTAGAACATTGGATTTAGATAGAATCACAAGAAGTTTTATGATCCATATCAGTTTATGTTGAAACAGCCCTTTAAATACTGCAGTTGGGAATATTCCTATGACCTTACTCCATCATGTAGTTCTTAGTTGTGTGCTTGTGCTGGACTCCATTCAATCCTATTAAACAGGTCTTACTGCAACAAGTTTTTGTTTCACAACTCCAATTAATGTGATGAAGAAGCTGATTTTTCACTGTTTTCCTTATCTTTGTACCCATCAAGGAATATGCTTAAGGGAAAAAAACCTGAAACAAAACCCACCACTAACACATTGAAGAATTTATCTGAAAGAGAAGGAAGCCCTAGGGAACCAATTTAATACTTCCATTTTATATTCTCATCCAGATATCTTCTGGAAAGCATTATACTGTCACTACAGTTTGACTAAACAGAGTGCATAAGAGCATACACTGGCCAGAAGAACAATCCTCTTGCACAGATTTGGCTGTCATGGAAGCTAATCACAGTCAGCAGCCTTGTTAAAATATCGTTGTGATATTGCCATTTCATTTGAAAGCCTGCTTGTGACTGAAAGCAGACAAAACATCAGCAAAGTTATAGAATAACATTTTTCCCTATTACCCAGGTACTTTGGTTGCAATGTTCACTTGTTACCTGACCAAAATACTACCTTGCTACACTTGGGCTGTATTGAGCAACTACTATGGCTACACTGAGCAAATACTTTTACTAACACACAAACCAAAGATATTAACAATTTTTCAGGAGTAAGAGGATGTTTCTAAACTTTCAATGAAGCTGTTCTCTCATTTACAGGCACTCAATGTATTTTACAGACTTAAGAAACTTCTGTCATTAATTATGAAATTGTCCTCTTGCTACTTGAGTGCTTACTTTGTATTTTTTCTGCATTATAGTTCTAGTTACACTTTTTGTAATCGTTTGGGGGGGAAAAATCTACCTAATTTCTTACCATTGCAGGATACACTATAAAAGTGACACATTTGTTTTCATCTGTTTTCTTCCAGGTTCTTGTTATGGTTTTAGCTTTTGGTCTTCTACTATCATATGAAAAAGTTACTGAGTGTATATGGTTATATGAATGGTGGAGGTTGGAGTGGATGTCCTGCATACCTTGAACAGTTTCTTCTATATATTGCTTGTAGTAACAAGGAAACTGACTTAACAGTCCATGTTGCTACCTGGTCTTCCCCTTCCCAGCACTATGCATCTATGATGTAAAAAACAAGGGCTTGGTTATAACTTAAAAGTATACAATCTAAAAAAAATCTAAAAGAAAACCTTCTTGAGAGATAATGTTGCAGGACAGCAGTTTGAACACAGTATTGCTATAAAGTGGTTAAATGGCTCCCAGTACAGAGATGGCTTATGCCAGCCAGTTTACAGCATATTTTACAGCATGGAAAAAACCCAAGATCCAATATTCACACTAAAACAAAATATGTCTTCTTTAGCTGGGTGAAAATATAATCATGTCTTATAAATGTACTTGTTGAGATAATAGGAGAACAACATAAGACATATCTAAAAGAAAAAGGACGAGAATAGAAAAAGAAAAAATTACCAGTAAGGAGGTGGTTTTTTTTCTGACCATAAGAGCAGTCATTTTTTGAAGCAATAACTATACACTGTGGACAAATATCCAAACTAATTTTAAGATACAGCCAATCAGTTTACAAGAGATGTTATATGACCTACTTGTCTCTAATAGCAAGAAACAAGGTTTGATGAATGATGCAGTTCCCTTTCTATCCTGGGTCCTGTTCATTTCATCAAGCCTTCATATTTTAGTTGATTGTTATTTTCAAAACAATTCTGAGTCAGCCTTCCTGAAAATTTTGATTTATCCAGTCATCAGGACAGAAAGACTGGAAATGACTGCTGACCTGCAACTTATCCCTAGAAGGAAAGAACTTCAGTTCCTGCTGGGAAACTCCTTGATCTCAATATTCTCTCTTTGAATGTATTGCTTTCTTTTCATCCCCTTTCATCTTTCCATCTTAAACAACTACATTTTATTGATCCATATTTCAAGCCCATCATCACTCATTCTCTCTGCTGCACTAACAAGATAATAAGTCCTAATTTTCAAGTTGCCAACATAGCATATGCAGTACTCGCCTTTCAAAAAAATTACAAATTAGAGTGTAAGGATGATTAAAACATGAACGAAATGCAGTGCATCTGTCAGAGCATCCTCTCTTACAGGTAACAACCTGTCTAACATCTCTTTAAGGAATGTAGCTAGTTTCCAGAGGTCTAAAGTCAAATACATTGACTTAAAAAGTACCTTTAGAGCAAACCGCAGAGCTCTGTACTTGGCAATTTAAATGACTGACCATTCAATTTATGAGCATTCTCAGCAATAAAATTCAGCCTGAACTTAATAATAGCACATTTTATGTGACAACGATGACAATTATAATCTATAGTTACCGCAGTCATCCTTTGGTCTGGGGGAAGATGACACTATTAATTACACACACTTGCCATTTGTCAGACTTAACTTGGCAGGCGATTGAGCTCTGAACCATCTTCAGCTTGACTTCTACATTTTCCATTTTCTAATCCACTGGAACGAAGATAATTAGAACAGAGAAAAATGAGAGACTTTCTTTTTACTGACTTGTTTAAAGATGTACCAAACCTCTACCACATTAATGGCATATTCAGTAACATCACAGTCACCTTAAGGCTGTGCCACTTCACTTAAGAAGCTGTTGGCATTTACTTCACAAAAACTATGCTCCAGAGGCACAGTATTTCTTATTCATTTTAATTTGCATTGGGTGAAATGCAACATGGAAAGGCTCTCAGCCCATATGTAACTTTCACATAATTCTAACATTTCTTACTATTTGTGTCTGGAATTTTATGTTCCATGCTTGTTGACATTTCTAACCCTCCAGGGGAATTAAAATATATTGACTATCTTCAAAATCTTGTAAAAAAGCATCTCTCTAAATTCTTTGTCAACTGAAAAGCAAATAGTTGATTCCAAATTAGGAAATAAATCTCTATTTAGGATAATATCTAAGTATTTTCTTGTTCTATACCTAAGGATAAAATTTCACATAAGGATTCAGGGTCAAATTCTACAACAGAAACAAATTAAAGTATATGTATTATATATATGCATATACTTTACATATACATATGCATATAAAGTATAATTTTCTTGAGCTGGTAGACTCATCTAAATAATTCTCCCAGTCAGTTTCCCTAGTACACACTTACCTGTGGAAAAGAAGAAAAAAAAAAAATAACCCCAAAACCTCCACCCCTCAAAAAGCAAAGAAACAAAACAAAATAAAGAAAGCCCCAAACCAACTAAGCAACCAACAAACACCTAACAGACAGATATTGATTTTTTTCCCCAACCAATCCAACTCTTCTTAGCAGGCACTTAAAAGGAAGCATTTCAAAGCATTAGACTCAACAAATTTAGTGGTTTTGGGCTCACAACAATTGGTTAAAAGAGAAAAGAAGAGGAAGTAAAGCATTTTAAAGTTGAAAGACCTTCTTAAAAATGGTTGTCCTTCGTCTTTCTGTTACAAAGCTCATCCAATGCTCATAGCTACAGTAATAGGCAGGCAGAAAATCTGTTTCTGGGGCCACAATGCCTCAGCTGTTTGAGCTCCCCTGAGGTGTTCACCACACTTCCTTCTCCCTGTCTGCAGCAGTAGCACTGATGTTCACCTGGCCTCACAGAAGGCAGGTTCACAGGGAGTAATCCTAGCAGAACGCCTTGTTCTCTGACAGATTTGTTGCATGAGGAATAACAAGGAATAAATAAATCCTAACAAGGTCACAAGAGAAGAAATGCATCAAAAGAGAGTAAAAGATGACCCAAGACCTCTCTAGGCTCCCGTGGAAACAAAGGATGTTTGGAGTTTGTCATAGGTAAAAAACACTTAAACTCTTCCCAGTACTCTTCCCAGTACTATTCATCCACATGAAATTCAGCCACATGGTAAAGTTTTGCAAAAACTTGCAAATGTTTACTCTTCAGCTCTGTTGACTGTTATGTCTACAGACAATTCAAACATCAGTACTAGAGAGCTTGCTTGGCCATAATCTCAGCTGCTAATATTGGTGTCTCGCAGTTTCATATGTGCATACTTTAAAAAAATCCAATTTTAGAGATGATAAAGTTTTCAAAGTTATTCTCTGTACTTAAAGATGAAAATATGGCTTGAACTAGTGACATTTAAAGAAATATTGTTTATGCTGAATAGGCTGTTTTAAGTTCATACATCAGTTTCAAGCATTCAGTCATGAGCACTATTTATTGCAGAATGCATCTTATTTCTGGATTTGAAGATATAGGACTGCAATACTGGATGCTATTTAGAAATAATTCAAGGTCTTCATATTTGATTTATGCTGTATGTCTTAAAATAATATTAAGTAAGTGTGTCAGGGGAATTGTTGTGGGGAAATAAACCAAAAAGTAATCATTAAAACTGAATAAATTCAATACTTGAGGCAGAACACTTTCAGAGTAGTCAAATCCATAATCTCAAATACTACTAAATATCAATTCTCAAATATCTACACTTAATAATCATGCTGCTTGGCAGAGCATTTTTAGAGTACTAAATAACATTTGTGGCTGTAAATCAAGTACACCAAAAATATTTCCTCTGATTTAATTTAAATCCCCAATTACAGATCCTGCAGTTTTCTATTTGAGACTGTTCCTGTCAGCTTTGGCTGTGAACTGCCATTGTTCCACAGAGACACACAAAAAAGGCACACCCACACAAACCTGTGCATATAATACCACACAAAATGTCCTAGTAGGACAGACTGGGCAAGAAAAATTGCTGAAATGTGACTTTTGCTGCCCAGCCAAGGAAAATTGTAAAGCCCCAAAGTTATTGGCTCAGTTGCTATCCACATCCTAGTTAACAATCCCTCAGCATCCTCTGCAAGCAGTACTTCCATGGAGATTTTGTAAAGTTATTAAGAGTTCTGGAAAAGACCTTGTTAAAGTTATGTAACAAAGCAAAATGGATCTATGGGGAGATTTTCTTTCTCAGAGTGTATTTACACTTTTATTAGTGTGCTTTTGAGGGGATAAAAAAAGTAAGATGCATTAATATAGATAAACATATACAGGCAAACAGGCACAGACACAAACACATCTTCTTGTTTGTTTGTACTGTGGCACTAATTGTAACAGCAGAAATAAAAATTACAAAGGATTTAGAGTGGAGCTTTACTGCAGTTTGTACAAGTTCCAGTGTTTCTTTGTTATCAGCAGAAGCTTCCTTTCAAGCTAGCAAAAGTTATGCCTTATTAAGGAAGCAATATTTTGAAGTTCTGTGTTTTGCATTTCTCAGGAAAGTGATCGTATTCAGCTGCCAGCTGATGGAGGTTTTCAGGCACCAGCAGCTGTCCAGGCTCAGTGGCTGCCCTGTGCTGCAGCTGCCTGTGGACAGCCCCAGTCCCTTGGGCCAAGGCTGCTCAGACCACATCTGGCTGCTGAGATCTCGGTGTGACACTCCCAGGCTTCCCTTCCCCTGGCACAGGAGGCTGCATAATGAAGGAGTTTACATTCCTGTGTAATCTTTAGAAATAAAAACTTTGCCTACATTACATGGATGGAGAGGGGCTTTCAGGAGCTTTAGGTGTTTAGATTGCCATGCAGAGAAATATCCCAATGTCTATCTACTCGCAGTTTCAGTCCTGTCTATTGGTGGCTTAGCAAAATCCTTTCTTTCCAGTTTACTTTCAGATGCTTTGGCTCTCTCTTGCTCCTTCATGTTTCTGTTTTCATGGGAATAAATCACAGCTGTTCCCTCTTGTCCTAAAGCCAATTGCACAAAAGATGGGAGCTCACATAAGAACAAGGAGCAATCTTCCTGCCAGCTGCAGCCTTGTACACCCAAGCAATGCCCTAGTGTGTACAAACTGCATCTACAGACCCCTGCAGCCACAGCATGACTGAGCTGTATCTTCTATCTGTGGGATATCCTGATCTCTTCTATTTTATCCTCCTAAGCTGAGTATTTGCTGTTGCTCTTAGGGATGGAATGAAAAGATTTTTCTTATCTTTCTGCTCAGCATGTGTTCAGTCAGTACCAGTTCACTTTTCAAAAAAATCTATCAAGTCCAGCATTGCTGGATTTGTTTCAGAAATCTTAACCTGCATTTAGCAGACTTTGTAATGATACTGGCATTCTCTACCAGACATTCTGCTGAGTAGACTTGGAACTTGAGACATGCTGAAATCTAGAATCTAATACAAACATTTTGGGCAACATGAAATAAAGTCTGTGGGTTTCTAGGTTCAGAAAATAATCTCAGAAAAACCTAGATACTCTGTTTTAAACAGAATGTGTAATCTCAGAAAAACCTAAGTCAACATTTAAATGTACCCCTTGCAAGCATGTATATTTGTCTCCCTGCCTCCTCTGACATCCTGACTTATTCAACATTTCCTTTACACTTCTTTAAGCCCAGCTCATCTTTAGGTACTCTCTTTAGCAAACCAAGGATTTTCCATTTGCTAAACTCATTATTGGGTCATTGTTCACAATAGATAAACAGACCCACTTTTTCTTACAGGTTTCTGTACAAGTTCATGTAGGTCATCTCCAGGAACCCTCAGTTGTAGTGGTTCTTGTTTTATGTAGTTATTTTTCTTATCCCAATAATCTACAGTATTTTGTAGATTAGCTCTCCATTAGCATTAGCACGCTTCCTCCAAGCATTAACTCCCCATTAATATTTCACAGCAGTTGCACCAGTCTCCACTGAAGTAGTACATGTTCCTCTATAAACTTCTGTATTTTGCCTCTATATAGAATTGTTCTTCACTCCTTTTTGTGTTTCTTTTCTGGAAAACACTCATCAGATGCTGCCAATGTGCTTGCTGTTTGTATTAATTTTGCTGGCTCTGATTGCATACTCCTGCAAAACACTCATCTATCTTGCAGCTGGTTTCATATTTTCCAGTTGTGGATATATGTTTGTGTCCATGTTCCTTTCATGTTTCATGATGTTGTCATAGCTTTACAACTTCACGGACACTTGCTCATTAGTGTTTCTGTGATATATTTAGCTGATAATAACCCTAACACTAACTCATGCTTCCTTAGTCAATGTCCACTATATTTACCTTTTACTTTCTGGCATTTTAAAATATTTTTAATATTTTCATTAGTCCAGGTTTGATATATTGTTTTGGATCTTTGATTTCAATCAAAATCAAATCTCAATAATGAAATCTGTCAAAGTAGCATGATCTTATGCCTGATTTTCTAAGTTAATGTCAGTCAAGGACCTTCAAAAGAACTTTCCTTACTTTTGCTATTTTATTTGGAACCTATTTTTCAATTACTTTACTTGAGAATACAGTATTCCCTCTAATTCATCCCGGCTTACATGCAGACAGTTTAAGGTCTGTCCAATCCCATGTCCAGAAATAGCAGGGAAATGCTAACTTTTCTAAAGTAGATGCAGGCAGATATATTCTTCTAAGAATACATCTGCCCGCATCTAGATAGCACATCTTTACTTTAGTGTTTTCCAGGACTCTGCTACAGAATTTCAGCTGAAGGTGATTTTATTTGGATCTCTTTTAGTTTGCTTTCTCTCACTTCTGGACTTTGCTTTGGATATTTACTCTTTTCCAAATGTCACCTCTGGTACTATGCAGCATTTAGGATTTTTGAGGATCCTTTAGCTTGACACACAGTGTAAAAAGCTATATACAACTGTCTGCCACGTGCCACTGATTTCAGCAGGCTGCTTGAGCAGCCCTGACACACGCCACCACAGCCTGTTCAGTTCTTAAAAGGCAGTGACACATTCCCTTACACTGGCAGCCTGAAGTTATCCTCTTCAGTACGTGATAGTTACTCAGAAAACTTGCTGAAGTCAACAGGGCACAATTGAAGTATACACTGAAGCTGTGGGAAACTGTCTAAGCATGAACACTCTCCAAAATGGGTTTTGGAGAGAGTGGTTGATCAAGCTAGGAAGCCAAGAGAATTCAGACTTTGTTGTTAGCAATATTAAAAACAAATCCCCGATTTACTTTCTTCCCTACTTCCACTCCTCAGCTTTGAAATGAGATGCTAAGAAAAATTAACATCTACCTTCTCAAGTTGTTGCATTCTTGGGACCACTATTGAGAAGAAGTAACAAACAAAAGAGGTAAAATTTGCCATATAAGACTTTTAATTTATAGTTTACTTTTGCAACTCTAGCAGTTTATATTGTTACTTGAAAAGGCATAGATATAAAGTTGCTTAATTAGACAATTATAACAGGTCTGTGATCATTTTCTTCATGAAAGAAAGTGACAATGGAAAAATTACAAAGTGGCAAAATGGAACAACATATACTTTCACTAAAACAATTGTCTTTCCAAGCTCTCTAGCAGATATATTAAAAAAAAAACTACACAAAAAAAAAATAAAAAAAAAAACAAACACATAAATAATATTTCACCCCAGGGAAAGCCTTGAGGTAAAAGCTTGGTCAATAATCAAATCAATTTTTCATTAATATTTTTTTTAATTTGTAGAGAAGGAGTAGGGATGTGAAGGGAGTTCATATATATATCACTGATGGTAGACTTCAGAAAAGTTGGATCTAAATCAAATAAGGCATAATTTGATTGTGAAGTGCACTTTGTCAGACAAAGCAGAAGATATTCAGACTTTAGGATTTCTCTGCAGTGAAAAGAAGAAACGGTTAAGTGGATGAAGACAATGTCCCAGAGGTGAAGGTCTGAATGTCTTAAGATTCACAACTGTTCCTTTTTCATATAGTCCCTACATACATAGAGTTGACTTCAAATTCTGTGGGTATTTGCTGCAGCTTGTCTTGGATATCTCTGAACCAACTCCACAATTTCATAAGCGTTGAGGCCAAACCTGGAGTTCTACAGTTAATACATCTTGTTCCACAACTGTGCTGGCCTCAGCCATTTTCATGCCTTTTACCATCTTCATTTAAAGAAGCATTGTCCAAAAGAGGTTCCCAAAGTTCATAGCTTTTTTTTAATTCGTGGTTAAAGAACATTTTAAGGTAATTAGATGCCTAAATATTCTTTCAGAATATAGTAGTCTCCTACTAAACATAATTTTAGATCTCTGTCATTTTCATGCCTTTTACCATCTTCATTTAAAGAAGCATTGTCCAAAAAAGGTTCCCAAAGTTCATAGCTTTTTTTAAATTCATGGTTAAAGAACATTTTAAGGGAATTAGATGCCTAAATATTCTTTCAGACTCTAGTAGTCTCCTACCAAACATAATTTTAGATCTCTGGATGTTAATATTTATTTATTTGCTATTTTCTATTGCCCAGCAATTTGTCATATGTTTACTTACAAATATAAACCAGCATATTATTTCTTTTAAAATGTCAATCAGCACTTCATTCAAAAACAAGCAAATTCTAAGATTTTCCCCCATCATTACATTCATTTACAACAGCAAAAATATTGATAGTGAGTACAACAAGGGGAAGATTCAACAGCTCACTGTTGCCAGAAGGGATTGTCCTGTCTGTCATCTTTAGCCAGGGCCCATGAGAGCACAAGCCTCAGACAATAGAAGGAGCCTTGGTGATACAGGCATAGGACAGTTCTGGATGGCCTGGAGCAGTAAACACAAAGTAAAATTGTTGTTGGATGGTCAGTATGGGAATGCCACCTTGGAAGTGGAGCAAATCAGGCGCAGTCTGCAGCCACATCCAACACATGTGAAACCTCCAGTACAGAGGAACAGAGAAGGCAGAACAGGAAGGTGCCATCACAGCCCTGACAAGCCTAGGGATGATGGAGGGAGAGAGAGAAGGTTCACTCCCATTCTTGGTTTCTCCATTGTGGATGCAAAGCCTGATCTGCACTCCTGCCCTCCCCCAACAATCCTCCTTCCTTATTTTGTAGCTTCCACAATTTTTTCTGCTGCAGCAACTGAACATAGAGTGCTTTCTTTTCCTGTACAGCTGGATCAAATGGAATTGTAAAGAAAAACTTGTGCCTGTCTATCTTTTCTGCCCCAGCCTTCCCATGTAGAAGGGTGACTGACACCTCAGCAAAGAGCCAGGCTAAACTCAGATACAGCAAATTCCTGCTTCCCACCCACTTCCCTCCCTGCCCTCTCCCATCCTCACTTCTCCCCAGCACTTTACTGTGTCAGCCCTGGCCTTAGTTTGTTTCTCTTGGGAGTGGGTTTCAGCTCACCATCTCAGCAAAACAAGGGCCAGCCTAACAAACTGGATCAGCTCATCAAGGGCCAGGGCTATGCCTGCAGCAGCACAAGGAACAGGAATACCTTCCTAAGCAAGCAAGGGGCTGAAGGGAGGAAGTGACAAGGTGAGGAAGAGCAGGATCACAACTCTCTGTTGCAAAGAGCTGTTAGGTCAGCTCAGCCCTTTCCAGTCATTTCACATTTCTCAGCACTGAATCCTCCTGACAGCTTTCCAGCACTAAACATATCATTCCTTATCACCTTGCTGCAGCAGTAAGTACTTAGGAAATTTGATATAGAATAAAAAACCTATATTTGTTACAGTAAACTTTCAGATATACAGAAAGGAAGAATATTTTTCACCAAGCTTTTACACTAATTACAATTAAAATTTTAGTTAGAAAGATATCAAAAACTATTGAAGAGATGACACCAAAAAAAGCATTTCAGTACGCCAAAGTTGTACTCAAAAGGGTTTGGTATTTTTTTCAAAACAATTTATAACTGTTAGAATTCCTCCTATTGCACCTCAAAACTACAAGCTATCTCAGCTGTATCTGTAATAAGTATCACATTTTGGCTCCCGTAACACTCAAAGGTGTTTTTTAAAGGTTTTTGTGACAACTACCCAATTTACTGCTTAAATTTTGATATCTATATGGCCACAAGCCTTGATGATTTGCCTTGACCAAGGCAAATCCTAAAGTTTATCCCCACCTTCCCTTTGCACTTGCAGTCAGTGGGGCTAAATTGCCATTGACTCCTAAGGGAACTGTTTTCAAATACATACATAAGCACAGGCAAAATTACTCCCATTATAAAATACTAGGCAAAGTACTCTTGGCCTCATGAGATGCTTCTTAGGCAGATATTAACTACAACTACAATGCTGTTTCTCTAGAGAAACTCTACATTTACTTGAGAACTGTAATCAGGTTTTCTATTCCACAGGTTTCACTCTGAGGTGCTTTTGCAGAGCAACATTAATTTTTTTTTGTTGTTGTTGTTTTTTTGTTTTTTTTTTTTAGTTGCAGGGGTTTGCTTCAATGTCTGTGAACTGCACTAGATATTTTTTGCTCCTTATAGAATGGTGGTGATAAACACATCTACTGTTGTAATACATAAAAATAATTATTTTGCTCTATTGCACATGGCAACAGCTACTGCATTTAATGACCCAGCATTTCCCTTTTCATTCACTGATTACAGCAGTCGTCTGTACCACACTCATGGTCTTGTACAGATGGATATTACTTAAAGGAATAAAAAACTTTTTTAAGAGACATTTCAATTAATCAGATTACATAGAAATGTTTTAATAGGTTGTCTCTGTAAAAAATAGGTCTAGAAATCCAGTTTTAAACATATGAGTTCTCTAAGGCTACAGATCTATCTGCCTTTACACATTAGTCACTACCATTAAGAAATGCCCATTCTGTTACATGGAGGAGAATATATTCTATTGGATAAAAACTATTGCAGCTTAATCCAGTTAATCTTAATTGGTGATTTAGGTCCTAGTAGGGTCTTAAGCATGTGTCTTTTCTGAGGCAGACATGTTAATATAGGACTTAGAGACATTATACTAGAGTTGTGCTATTTATTCGGGAAAACTAAAAGGTCTCTTGTCCTGAACAGACAGGCAGATGTGAGCTCTTTTCAGGCTGGTATTTGCTAGGATTTTGAAAAACCATAGGGAATAAAATGAATTATTGCATTGGAATAGTAAATGCTTAGTTGAAAGCAGCTGGAACCTCAAGGAGCACAGACCTGCCAAAAGTGAGAGCAACATTCCACTACTAAAGGGCCAGAGACATATGGATGACACTCTTGGTTTTAGTTAGCCTTGTAAGGAGCAGAGATTGGGCTAGATGATCCCTCTGGGTCCCTTGCAACATGAGCTGTTCTATGAGTCTGTACATCACAAATGTTCTATGGCAGAATAAATTAGGGAGCTAATTATTCTTTCTTGGACAAACTGCTGCCTTGTCAGCTGGCTCGTGGCCATCATGCCAGGACATTTCTTCCCACAAACATGAAAGCAGAGTTATGCTGAGTCAGGAGATGAGACGCTGGAGGAAATAGGTGCTTCTTCAATAGGAAAGGGTTCATCTGCTACTTAGAACCCTTCTGAAGGTAACATGTATCTGGATTTTAATTTTTACAGCCTTCAACATGATAACAATGAGGATATAGATGCTCATTGTCTAAGCTTATTACATTATCATGTGTTTGGAAGAATCTTAACTTTGCGTTTTGGAAACCCAAGTAATTGATTTATACTGCATGGCCATTAGCTAGCAGAAACAAGGAGTCTCACAAATTACTTATCTTCTGTATTGAGAAGTCACCTCAACAGACTGTCCCAGTTGTAACTCCCTGAGCCAATTGCAAAAGAATTTAAAGGTTTGATGTGTGCTGGGATACCTTAAGTGAAGAAGTTCCTTTCTGACACCACTTGGAAGTGATTTCTTTTTGAAGTCAGCAAAAAAGTGACAAAGCTGTTGGCTCTGGGAATTGAATTGCCTTCATGGAGTATTGAACATACTGCATGAAGCTGATTATAATATAAAAAGGCAGGAGGGGAAGCTGTTTTGTGTCTAAAAAAACATGAAGTTTTGGAAGTCTTTATTTATTTTCCTCTTAATCTTAGCTAGAATGTGTGTAATGGATCAAATGTTGAAGTCTGATAATAGCCAGATCAATTCAGTTTTGCTCTCTAGCTAATAGTTCTATGGGGTATTCACTCTTCATATACATAAAACTTGTTTTTCTTGAATGTTTATATTGTGAATGAAAACCTGAAAGCTGCAGCTTTTTAACTTTTGATTGATTGATATATATTTTATCCACATTGTTGGCAGAAGACAAAATTATGACAGATTTGTCTGCAACTTGCAAAGAAGATGTAGTCTGCAAAAAGGTCCTTCAACATTCATATTTAAAGATATTTGAAGTTGCCTGCAAATTTAGGGTGCTGGTAGGAGGGCATGTGGGAGGAATGTCATTCTAGATATGAAAAGCTTAATCAAAGTCTTTGGACTCTTACTTCTGCAAGTAAGAAATGTTTAGAAGTTCAGTCTGTTCTTTAGGCACTCATTAATGAGACATTTGGTTAAATGTTTTCCTTTCACTTGAAATAGAAATTCAGAGCTACAAAATGCTCACTATCCCCCTCCTCCTCTCTTCCTCTCCCTCCTCAAGAAGTTATTTAGTTTAGTAAATGGATGTTAAACTGGAATGTTCAGTAATTTCCATTCTCTTCCGATTAAGAATTCTTCTGTCTGGGCTGAGATATATTCACAGATGCTTTAGCACAGATTAGAAATGAAACAAAAATAGCTGGGAGAGCAGAAAACTCTCTTTGTGAATGGGGAATCACATTCTGCTGCATACCCCAATGTAACAACTGGTTATACAGGAAGAGTCCCTTAACATATTTTAAAATAAACAGTGGATCCATAATACATTCAGAAGAGGGAATAATTTGTTTTTATCTATTTCAATACAGCACAAACAACTTCAAATACAACCTTTGAGACTGTGAACTCAAAGAGAATTTCTAGAATATAGCCCTTCAATATTCCTCATTGTGTTTCAGCAAGAAGACTGCTGTAGATAAAGACGCTGTTTTCTCCTTTTCAAAGAATCAGACAAAGAAAATCAGAGTTTGGACTATTCCCCACTACCACTTTTTTTTTTTTTTTTTTTTTTTTTTTCTATTTTAGGGAAGGATGCAATTTGGGTTGGCTGAACCCCTGTGAACATCACAACCAGCCTGGCTGGTGGGGCAACTATCTTAGATTAGGATAAGTTGAACCCTTACCCCCTATACAAACCCAAGAGTTTCTGCTCCTACTGAACTCATCGGAAAGACAAAACAGTGCTGAGCACATCTGTTCCTGGGAGGTGCTGGGGTCCTGCTTTCCCTGTGAGCAGAATGGCACTAAAAGGCTACCAAAAGAAGTTGCAGACCTGAGGACAAGGAAAGGAGCTACAGCACAGCCAGGGGGTTCTGAGAACTGGGACAGGTTTTGCTGGGGCCTCATTTCCAGTGCCTTCAACCCTGCAGGCTCTGCATGCCATGAGAAGGGAGGATGTCGAGCAATTAAAGGCATCAATGTGCCCTGTGGATCTTGCCAGATGTTCTGCTATGTCCTGTCCATCCAAAAGAGTTGTGCCAGATGGCGAGTGATCCTTTCACAGCCTTGCTGAATATGTTATGTCTTGTACAGTAACCCTACACAGGTTGTTGTGGAAGTGTTGCTTATGGTGGATAACCTTTTCCAAAGCCCACTGGATTTTGGCTCCTGACATCCTTGCACTCTGTGGTTTCTGTAACACCAGAACAAAACATGACTTGGAACACAGTCTTCAGCAGGATTCAATCTACTGTATTGAGCACTGAACAGTGCTCACAGCAGTTTGCCATAAAGGGCTAATGCACAAGTTATTCAATTATTTTCACTTTAAAAAAGATTGTATCTCCAGTGGTCAGAAGACTAACAGGACTCAGCTTCCCTGTTAAGACCAGGGACCTTTCATTCATATAAAAGATATTAATAGGGTTCAAATGCCCAGTTTCCTCAAAATGAAACAATGTATCTATAAAAATCATACTTTTAAGAGAGGATTTTGCTCCTTCAAAGGGCAACGAACACCATTTCAAAAATATAATGATTCTGGGAGTTATCTTGACACTATAAATAACTAGACAGTTACTTTCTTACTTTGGGGAGAAGGAGCTTTAAAAAATCAAGAACTAAGCACTCACAGTAATACAGAAGTACTAAATAATCCCTTATTTTTAGCCACAGTCAGCAACATTTAAAAATCAGCATTTTTCAGTATATTAAAAATTACTCCTCTAACAAGCATGTGTGTGGGAGTAAGGGGAAATGTTTCACATTTATCTGCTAAGTGCTGACTTTTGAGTATCAACCAATGGAACCACCTCTAGCATGGTCTGAGCTTCACTCCTCCAACCTTGTAAGTGCAGCAAACCATATGTTACTGCTTGGGAAGTGCTGATGTGTATGCACATATGTATGTGTGTCTATGTGACAGAGAGTAGGTGCAGGTATGTGTGTATATGCATGTGTGTATTTATACATCACTAACTTTTTTACTCTATAACTTTGCCTTTCTCCAGATGACCAGTCCTAGCCCAATTAAGGCAAAAAAAAGTTCTATTGGTGAAATGTATGCATTTCTAAGCTTTCAGTGTCAAATTGCTTGACTGGCTACTCTGCCTAGGGCATGCAGCATGATGAGTACCTTGGTTGATAAATATTAAAGTGGCTTTTCTGAGACCCTCTACAATGCCCCCATATGGGGTGGCTGTTCTTCAATGCACCATTCTCCACATCTGGCAATGTACTATGCCCACCCCCACATGGTGTGACCCTTGACAACACTCCCATGTTCCAAGGTTCTCCTCCCTATTCAAAATGTTCACAGAATAGATGTGAAGAATTAAAGAGCACTATTAAACAGCCCAAGGGCACAGAAGGAACTTGCCACAAGTTACCACAGCAGGAACTTGAGGTAAGCAGGGAAGGGAGGAATTTGCAACAGGACACGCTGATTCCAGCCTGGCAGAGGCAAGCTCTGGTTAACACATCCTTAATTACACATCTGAACAAAAACTCCCAAAAACCATGATGAACTGTGTAAAAGGAACAACTGCTCAAACGGGTATCACTGGTCAAACAAAGACCATCCCAAGTAATCTTCAGTCACATCTGGGACTGCCAACAACCCCCAAAGCGCCTCCAGACTGATTTCTGGGGCTTTCCACCAAAGAACTGCACATGATTCACAATGTAAAATTACCCCCCTGGGGGGGTATCTGAGCATTCTCCCCTGAGCCTGAACCCACTGAACTCTTTGTTTTGTGGGCTTCCCCCACCCCAAAGGGATCAAGACTGTCGCCATCTTTGACCAATAGACATCAAAATTGCAACAATCTAGTCTCATTATTACATCCATGGGTGGTGCTTCTCCACCATCTTGCTTCTCCACTATCTACTCTTATCCTTTCTCACTTTTTCTTCCCTTTCCTTATATATTTTCTTAAGTGATCTTTATATTTTCAGGTTGCTAAATTACTGTAGATAATAACAATCAAATTAGTTACATACTTCCTTTCCATAGCAACAAAATTGTTTTAAAATAAACCTGCGATTTACATATATATTTATAAACACTGGTCATTCCATGTCATTTCACTCTAATCCACCCCAAGAAATTTATTAACAAGAACCTCAGTTACCTTGCCTTCAGAGGCAGGTTGTAACAATGGGGAGACATACATTTCCAGTACTATCTTTCATGCCAAAAATACAAGAACATTCTGGGATAGCTTGTCCTAGGAGAAAACTATCAGGTTGTAACAATGGGGAGACATACATTTCCAGTACTATCTTTCATGCCAAAAACACAAGAACATTCTGGGATAACTTGTCCTAGGAGAAAACTATCTCTCTCTACAGGCAGAGCATAGAGTGGCCAGTGAATACACCAGAATGTCTCAATTCATCAGCTGGGTGAGAAGAGATCTTGCTTGGTCTAGAAGGTTATATGCAGCTGTGCTACTAGTGCCAGACAGATGTCAAAGACCAAAGAAATCTGAAATCAGTGAGGCTGAGGAGAAATGGCTGGAGGGAGAAAGAGGAGAAAGCACTTGGTCCCACAGTTAATGCAACAATGGGCTTTCAACAGTGAGAAAATATATATTGTATTGAGGCAGCCTATTGAGCTATGCAAACCAGTATTACCTCTCACACTTTTAGAGTTTCCCCAAAGGCTGGCCACCCTGTGCTGTCCAATCCTCTTCCCAGTATGCATAATTGCTGGACTAGGGATGTTAAAGTGTCAGTGATGTTAGACACATCACCACAACAATGAGAAAATAAATATTGTATTGAGGCAGCCTATTGAGCTATGCAAACCAGTATTACCTCTCACACTTTTAGAGTTTCCCCAAAGGTTGGCCACCCTCTGCTGTCCAATCCTCTTCCCAATATGCATAATTGCTGGACTAGGGATGTTAGTGTCAGTGATGTTAGACACATCACCGGTGTCTACTGTTAGCATCAGCTTAAGGATCTGTTGTCCATGAATTTGTCTAATTCTTTTTTTGTGGGAGCTTTAGGGATCAGCTGATACTTGTCTACCTCCACAGTCTCCAGCAAATAGCACAATGTCTCGTTAGATGCCAGACACCAGCTATGTACACCAGGGATCAATGCCAGTGCCAATATTGTTTAATATATTTATTAGTGATCTGGATAATGCACTCCCAGCAGTTTTGCAGATTATAAAGCTGGGAGGAGTGGTCAATACACCTGCTGTGTATGGTTGTGCTGCCATTTAGAAGTACCTTGACAGGCAAAAAATGCTAACTTCTGTGCCTGGATAAAAATGCACCAGTATATATGGGGGCGACTCAGCTGGAAAACACCTTGTCAGAAAAAGACCTGGGTGTGGCATTCACATTTTCTGAAAAATCCCTTCACCCAAGATTTTTCTCCTGGGAAGCTGAGAAGCCTCAGAGAAAAAGAAAAACAATGTTATCTCATTTGTTTCTCCTGTGTTTTGCTGCTTTGGAATGTGGTTGGAGATTGTTTATCCAACAGGTGATTTTTTCATTGGTTTCTGCTGTGAATTGTTTTGTCTCAATGGCCAACTGAGGCCAAGCTGTGTCGAGACTCTGGAAAGAGTCACGAGTTTCATTATTAAATTTTTAGCATTTGTAAGTATCCTTTCTGTATTCTTTAGTGTATAGTATCATAAAATAATAAATTAGCCTTCTGAGAACATGGAGTCAGATTCATCATTCCTTCCTTCATTGGGGCACCCTGCAAATACAATATTGTCCCACCATCTTAATTTTATTTCCCCTTCTCAGTAGCTTTTCTAACTGTACCATGTCCTTCTTGAGATGCAGAAACTAGAACTGCACAGAGCACTGAAGATGGGAGTGCACTAAGGTTTTATATTGTGGCAAAATGCTGATGTCTGTCTTGTTCTCAATACCATTTCTGCTGATGTCCGATATTTTGTTGGCTTTTTCAGCTGCTGCTGCAAATTGAGACAATGATTTCAGAGATCTGTCAATGATGATTCCTAGGTCTCTTTCCTGAACTGTAGCTGCAAAAAACCAGCTGTATTTCTTTATCTGCCCATTCTACTGGGGATACAACAAAGACAAAGAAGCTGAGGGAAGGAAAAAGTAGGTCTGGTTGAATGTGTAGCAGTTTTCTTGCACTGGTTGCCTACTAACACACATCTGTCTGTGCTAGGACCTAGCTGCCAGAACACACTGATGGAGGAACACCTCTGTGAGCAAGTCATAATCTACAGCACCATCTCCCAACTCCTCTGCCTTCTTTGCCTGAAGTTCACTTGCAGCTGCCCCTGTGAAACAGCTCTACCAAGGAAGGGAACCTGATCTGTTTTTCCCTCACCTCAATTCACCTGGTGGTAACAGAGCCTGCCCCTCCATTTTATTATTCTTGGAGTCGCAGTTCTTTTGGGGTGTTTTTAATGATAATTATGAAGACAAATCTTCACCAAGGCTTGCATAAGGTAATTACATTATTAGCTTTCCATTACTGCCAAGGAAAGTATCCTAATTTAGCAGCTGTCTGTTATTGAGACTACTGCTTGACAGCAGGGCTGACATAAATATTTATTGAACTTGCAAGGGGGAAGCATCTACCAAGTAGGATGGAGTATTCAAATTGGTGGAAAATTAACATCTGTTTCACTCACCTGCTTCTCCCATTGACTGCATTACAGAGGATACATGTTCAGAAATTAATTCAGAAATGCTATGCTTATGCCACAAGTGCCATAAGTTGAAACCACAGCTAACAAAAAACAATATTGTATTCAATACCCAGCCAAGCTTTACAGGGATTCCTATCTAACTACCTTGAAAATGGCTAAATTACATGGTGCAGGCAACTTCAACTTTTGCACTTTATGTAATCACTGTATTTGCTACTCCTGCTACCCAATCTTTTCTAAATTTTAAACTTGTGCTGTCGAGAGGCAAAATAAACACTAGACAGACCATTTTTAAAGTGAGAGAAGTGCTGGATGGGCTAGCATCCAAAGAACTAAGATTATAGGAATCTGTACAGCAGGAAAAAATATATGAACAAAGTTGGACTTTCCCCAGTGAAAGGAAAGCATCCATTAAATCCTCCACTGTGCTTCAGGGTTATATCCACAAGAAGTCCTATCTCCCCTTTCCCTAGGCATTCATTTAATATAGCAGCATTCTAAAAGTGCATCTTCATTAGTTGTTTCTGCCTGTACCAATGCAGTCTTCATAGCTAAATATCTGTATACCTGATTGAAGGGACTAAATCCTTCCTTACATACTGCAACACTTGTGCCATCTGATAAACTGATACCAGTAAGGCCCCCTCCCTACTAAACTGAATTCTTTTCAGCCTAGATAATACCCCTTGGGGTTCACAGACATTAACCTTCTGGATATCTATTATATCTAATCTGAAAAATCACATACACTATAGCAATCCACCAAAAGTAAGGACATGCTCATTTAGCCCTTGAGTACACACTTAAGGCTAAAACTTTAATCCTCAAAAACCCTGAAGAGTTCCTCATACAGCTGACATATTTTTCTGGTGAAATTTAAAATTTTCTGTTTCTACATGAAGATAGAGCCATCATCACCTTAATAAAACCCTGCCCATTTCACAGACAGTGTCTGAGAAGCCTGCCCTTGGTGACCTTGTTTGAGCAGGGGCATCAGACAAAAGGTTCCCTCCAACCCCAACCCTTTTGGGATTCTGTGTTATCAGAGCCCAAGAAGGATCCTCAAAGCTACTGCCTGTATAAGGTAGATTTCTAAATGCTATTCAGAAAGTTTTCTCTGAGCAGAGGTAAGAGCTGCTGGTGACCTCTTAATGCTGGATGCAAAAGAGATCTGCATAGGAAATGCAGGGAAGGACATTGGCTCAGCTTTACCAAGCAGTTCAGTGCTTTATGGGACTTTCTTAGAACATGACAGATTTGATCTTCATTCAGCTAAAGGTTCATACCTCCAATTTTAACATAGCAAAATCAGTAAGGCAGCAGAAATGCAGGTCCTACCCTTTGCTGCAGCATGGAGCCATGCTGTGGAAAGAAACAATTGTCATTGCATGAAAGAAAGGAAATGCAGAAAATCACTGAGCATCAGTGACTGGACTCCTGGTTTATGAGAAAGACATTAGGAAAGAGATATCTTGTTTTGATTTCTGTTCTGATCCTTTCCTGTGCATTGTGCCTAAACAATCATAAGGGATGGATAAGTAGTCCTGGCACTGGAGCATAGAAATAAAGGCTTTCCCTCAAAAACAAAACTTCTCCAGCTGCCAATTTTCCAAACAAAAGCAAGGCATCCTCTTCTCCTTTTTGAAAATGAAGACTAACAAAATACTTTCAGGCATGAACCTTCATTTTTAACCCCATACAACCATTTCATACTCATGGGATTGAGTGCCCAAGACAATTTCAGACTTACTCCTGTAGGTACTCAGTTACACCCTCTGTTTTATATTCCAAGTCTGGGACTGTCACACTTCTCCCAGTGCCTTGCAGGCACCAGAGGTACCTCATTTGCAGCTACATGCTCCAAAATGACAGCACCCAACTGAGCATCACAACACTATGTGCTGCTGCATACCAACACAAAAATTCCAAGGTCAAGGAATCTTCACAATTCCAGCTGCATCACTATCAGACTTAACTATTCCTTTATGTACTTGCAAAAAATATGATACAAATAAAACAATTAAGGATTACAGTACTTAAATTGTTTATCAAATGCAGAAACTTCAAAACCCTCAGAATTTCATTGGGGCATTTCTGTATTTTACAAGTTTTTATTGATGTGGGGATTTAAGAATGGTAGTGTGTCCTCCCCAAACTACAGCAGCAGTAGTTTCTGTAGCCACATAAGCTCAATTTATTCTATCTGTAAAATGTATATTATTTACTCTGTAATCCACAGCCATTATAAAGCACTTAAGGAATTCTTATCCAGTTATCCCTTCTGATCACTGATTTGAATAAACATGCCTAACACTATAATTTTGAAGACAGCTAATCTTGCCGAGTATGTATCTGACTGCCCTTAGACTATTCATTTTAATGCTTTTTAAAGACTACATAATATTATAGTCAAAGCCCACAAAGACCTGTAATGCTGTCCACATTATCTCTCTGATCTGGCACTATAATCTCCGTGTGAGCTCATTTGTGTACAACTGTGTACAACACTAAAGACTTTTTAAAGTCTTACTATAAAAGGAATCAAATCCTATTTTATCTGCAAAACTTGAGGCTTCTCAATAGACATCCTGGTAACAAAGATGGCTCTGGCTGAGTTGTAAAAGATAAGCAATGAGACTGCAGCTGCTCTCTAGTTCCCGGGGTAATTTGGAGGAAGGAACTATGGCCTCCTGTGTTCTCTCCATGCAGTATTATACCTGTGTAATGACAGGTCAGATACTGAAGTGTTTGAGAAATACAGATCTATTTGTTATATTATCAAATGTTCTTTAAATAATAGGAAAAATTCAATACAAAGAAGTAACACCTTCCTACTGAAACTGGGGAGAATAGAAACCACTGCTGCTTCTACAGCATGACACACCTCTAACCTCACTGAACTCTTGAACACATATATATAAACCTCGGCTATAAAAGTAGGCAGCAGTAAAATCCTTATCCTAAATCAAACTCTCTGAGATTGCTGAGTGAAGTATGAGTCTTTCACAGACAAGGACCAGGCAGGCTTCTAGGTAAGGCAGGCAAAAGAGAAGTTAATGGCATTAGAAAAAAATATATAGGACTTATTTGACTTACATTCATCACTTTCATTTAAAGATGGATTTGATTGCCTCTGAACCCCCAAGATACTTGAAAATAGGATGAAGTTTTTGCTCAGAACCCATTCATAAATGAAATATAGGCTAAATTAGGAGTCTGTGTTAAAGGCAAGAGAAAAAAGAAGCTCACACACAGGCTTTGTGAAAGAAAAGTGGGGAGAAAAGGTGCCATTATTTTTCCAGTTATTACAGGACACAATGCTTTACCATAGAAAGATACATCTTGCAAAGCTTGTCTCTACACACATTTTTGTTCCTCCTTTTGTTTTTTTGGTTTTTTGGTTGGTTTTTTTTTTTGTTGTTGTTTGTTAAATAAAAGGTTAATTCAGAGCTGCTTGTCTCAGGATCACAGGCCTAATGTAAAAAATAATAAAGATTATAAGAAAATTTGCTAAAATGTCCATAATTTGAGATCACTTTGCATGCTTAATTTTTGCTCCCCAAACTTTTGTTGAGGATGTGCTACTGAGTTTACCACCCTCTTGATGTGCTTGTCTCAGGATCACAGGCCTAATGTAAAAAAGAATAAAGATTATAAGAAAAATTGCTAAAATGTCCATAATTTGAGAGCACTCTGCATGTTTAATTCTTGCTCCCCAAACTTTTGAATGTTAAGGATGAAACTATTGATTTTACCATCCTCCTGACTTGGAAGGCATTTTCTGTATCTCTGCACATTGCACTACAAACAGAGTATTCGAGTTAAGTAGAACTTTGGGTTTTCCTGCCACTTTCTCAGTATGCAATCTTAAGTCCAGGTACAGAGATTTGATTTCCTCAAAAATGGGATAATTTCAAGAACTTCCTAACACAGATAAAACACAATTGCTTCATAAATCCTTCTAATTTAATTCCTACTTAAAGCCAGTGGGATTCTCTTCATTGACTCAAATGGGAACTGAAGCAAATCTAGTGAAACTGGTAGATCTATTGTCTGGCTCTATTAGGAATAAAATTGCCTTTTAAAATATTGTGGAGTTTTTTTGAGACTTTTCATTCAACTCATCTCACAAATATGAAACTATATTTTCATTAAGTTTTCTAAACACATTGAGCAGCAGCTTTTGGGTTTGGAAGTCAAGGAGGGTGCAGGAGAATGTGTCATTCCTGTCAGCTGCTTTGCTATGAATTCTGGTCATCTGCTTTTTAGCAGAAATCTTCATAATAAAACTCATTGAGACTGTTCTGGGTGGGGAGAAAAAATGTTCATAATCCAAGGTCTGAATTTACATAGATACGTGTACAAATCCAGCCTACGTACTGCAGCCAGTTGTGCTGATGAGACCTGAAATATGGCACATAACCCCCACCAGGAAGGATTGTACCATTTTAATTGATGTAATCATGAAGTGTATTTCTATTTCACCAATAATTCTAAGTGGTTTTGAATAGTTTTCCTACTTATTGTTCAAAAATTTTTGTAAACAGAAAAGCAAAATTTCAGCAACTACTTTATATTCATATTCCCTTTGGTTTGAATGATGTATGGAACACTGACAGGATTTGTCCACTGATTGTATAAAGTAAGATACTGTGGGGTGAGTATCTGCTCTCTGAAATGTTTTTCTGTAATTCCTGTAGCAAAAAAAAAACGAGTTTATTTTTAATTGGATGAGGAAATTTTATCTTTTTTTATTTAGTTGTGCAAAACATAGTTTCAGTTATTTCGGTAGCCAAATAAATTTGTGCATAGTTTTTATTTTAGTCATTTTTTTAACATTTCCCAACTGTTGCACCTAAATTACAAAGGTGCTATTGTATATCAGAACTTGGTGCCACCAGAACTTGTTATAAAGTATTTGACAACATTGGCATCCAGTATGTTACACAGTTATTGACCACAAGATTTAGAGCTATCATAGAAAAATTATTGAAAACTTAATGTTTCAGTCAAAATAAGACTTTTAAAGTCTATATTATTATACTGTTCATATCTTCACATCAAACTTTTCCTAAGAATATAGACTGCAACTCAGGCAATGAAACAAGAGTGGAGCTGGAATTATGGTATACATAAAACTGCCCTAGATGGTTACCCTTAGAAGGATATCTGAATTTAGACTTTGCATTGGGGCCTTCTCTGATTTTGAAAGATTTATTATTTTATGTGTCAAGTTGTCCTGGGAATATGGCTGCCTAATAATTTTCTGAAGTATCATGTTTCTATCTGCATTTTGATGCCCAGAAATTACAGGAACAAACTGAAAAGGAAGAAAACAAATCTACTGGGAAGAAAAAGATAGTGCTTCTGAAACCCCAAAGAAAACTGAGTTCTAGTTTCTTTCAATAATGGCATAGAAAAACAACTAATTCAAAATATTATTGCCACTGAGAGAGGCATTTTTAACATAAATGCAGAATTATGTTTTCAACAGACTTCAAGTTATGTTAGTTATGAACTCTCTATACCAACAGTCCTCTGAAGCAGAAGTCAGTACACCATCCAAAATGACTCTGTGCAAGTCTGCAAATGTAGCCAGTGAAAGCTGAGGTCCAAAGAATACCCAAAACAGCAGCTCACCTTAGAGCTTTAGGTGGCAATAGTTGTTGTCAGTGAGTGCCTGCAGAAATGAGAGCCAGGAAAGAGCCTATTTCCACAGTCGCTCTTGATATCCACAGGACCACAGTCCTGTTTTGTAGGAAATAAAAATTTGGGAAGCCCAGTCACATTTACCCAGTATTTGAGCTTTGCCAGTCACAGAGCCAGTCCCAAACTTTAGGACTTCAGGGAGAAAACCCTGGGAACTACAAGATAACTATGTTAGGATAAGGTTTCTAAAAATATTGTTGGAACTTGTCAAAATGCAAGTCTTATTCCAGCATTTTTTTTAATCATCTAAGGCTTGAGACAAGGGCAATAAGAAGTTCTCACTGAATCCACTTCATATGTGGTCTTGAACTATGATGGGATCAGAAAGATCTCATCTGTCACAGTGTTACAATGACTAAAAAGGAGTTATTCTTACTAAAGCTGCTGGTGATGTCAAGACAAGAAAGGTGATGTGTATTCCAAACCCATGCTGCTTTCAGATTATAGGATATGCATTCAGAAATCACCTTCATAGAAATGCGAGTCAGCTGATGAAAGCAGCCTTTGCTGCAGCCTTTTTTCTGACTTTCAGGATTAGCAATCTCATTCTTCAGGCTGCAGAGCAGCAGCTCCAGGTGTGCATTGGAATGTCTGAATGGACAATTTATGCAATAAGCATTGTCACTAAAATTAATGTGCTCACAAAACAACCAGCAGAGAAAGAGAGTCAGGGTCACACTAAATGAATATAAACACAAACACGTGTCCTCTCAAAGCTGATAATGCCTTTTTTAGGTAAGCAATCTTCAATGCTGGGATCAAACATAAGCTTGGAATCAGTTTGACAAGTGCGTGGTCACATTAGCCATGTGAGATACCTGTATTTTGATTCTTTTAGGACTGTTTCAGAGCACCTGAGATGTCTGAACCCTAGAAGGTTTGAGTTTGAATTCTTCAGTGCTGAGTCAGATTCCACTAGGAAATAAACTTGCCAAGCACATCCCTTGGCATTGCTGCAAATACAAAGAGTAAAATTCATTTCTGAATATGCAGGCACTCCAAATCTGCAGCTGGCCCAGATGATTTACACTTGAGTGGAAGACCCAAGAAATCTGTCTGTGAGTCAGTAGAGAGCACACCATGGATTAACTGCTTCTGAAACCACCAAGGAATGGCCCTCTGTAAGTAATTGTGCTTTGGATTTAAAAACATGGGAAGAGTTGCAAAATTATGCATAGTGGAATGAATTATTAGGCTGTGCAGAATAAATTTGTGATATAGGGAAACAGATTGCCAAAAGGTATAAATACACTTTTTCACTTGCTTGCAATTATGGTATACCTATCTCTATTCACTTGCTTCCTATTCTTAGTGCTCCTATTCTCACCAGTGGGAATGACTGCACCACAGAATGTGAGGTGGGCTAGTTCAGTTTCAATTCTTCACCAAAACCCACACTGGGGGTTCTCCACAATGTCTGGAGAAGATTAAGTCTTGAACAAATGAAATTCTGGCCTTCATCCTCAGACATTCTTTTAAACCTTAGCAGTAGAATGCACTTCCACATTATCTGGTGATCTACAAGTTATTTCTGTCATCTTATATTTTTCATCTCTTTTCCCTCTCCCTATGATATCAGCACAAGGAGATAATGAAATTTCCATGTTCAGAAAGGCAAGACAAATTTGTCTAGGATTACTCTATCTTTCCTCAAGGGTAAATGAGATAGTCTTAGCTGATGGACCACAGCTAGAGTCATTCAGTCGAGTTTCAGATATTTAATTGAAATGCCTAGCAGAGGCTGCTGGTTTCTCCAAACTCCCAAAGAGACAGTAGAGAACAGGAACATCCTTAAGGGTGTTTATATTCCAGCATCGATTTCTTACCTTTTCCACCAACTTGAGAAAGAGTGAGATTACTACAGTTATGCTGGTTGAATCCAGACTACCTACCAGCAGAGAAATGTGAGAGTTTAGGAGAATCCTCTCTCCATAACCTCTATCCCATCTCTAAAGGCTATGTCCTTGTACAGGCTGAAGAGGAGTTCTGCCACAAATCACTGATTCACAGCTGGACACTTGTAACCATGCACTGACATCTCACCACCACCACTCTAAGTGTGATTTAGACATTTGTTGCCCAGCTGCTTTGTTACAGTCATAAAGCTAAAGTCCTTCACTTAAATCCATTTCTGAGTCTGTCATTTATTCTCCTCCGTGTTTTGATCAATAGCTCAGAGCACTTCAATACCATCTCACTGTATATAAGAGCTTGAAATTATATCCACGTTTTGGCTGTCAAAGTGTAAAATACAAACTCATATCCAGGAAACATAATACTTTCCAGAAAATTATTAATATCTCCAGTACATAAAATCCCTGGACACTCCAAGGTGCATAGCAGCTTTTTCTGCTTTCCCAGTATCCTACACTGCTAAATGCACTGACATTATCAGAAACTGAGGGTGCTAAAAAGTTACATAAGTAAACAGTTTTCAAATTTTGAAAAATTATGGGGATTTCATAGACAGATTAAAGACTTAAAAGAGGATTCATTTAGTCATTCTTGCACAAAATGGATGCAATTTCGGTAATAGAAGTAGGTTTTCTGCTGCTGGTTGCTCTCTCTGTTTCTGCAGCTCTTTAAGCCTGAGACCTTCATGTAATTCATTATCCATTTGTGTTATGGCTATTCTTTGCTAAATGACCTTTTATTTTTTACTTCTTTTTCATGTTTTATTTTAAGATTCTCTGGAAATTCATTGAGAATATTCTTAATCTACATGAGTTGTAGTTCTCCAAAATATTTTTCCTTAAGTCTAAAAAGGTCATATCTTTCTGCAAACTTAGAAAGTGCCTTTGATCCAAGCATAGCTGTATGGGTATCTATGCAAAACACAGATATGATCTCTCTGTTGTATCATTTGGTGCATGTAGAGGAGCACCAAAAGCGACAGAAATTGGAATGAGCAGCTTTTCTCCCTCACTCCTTCTCTTTGATTTATGATAGTCTAGGACATACCTCCACACTAATTTCTTTTAAGGGAACCCTAAGACTGAAGAGACACACATGCTTGTTAGATTTCATTGTAGCACAATTTAGAGAACTAAATCTAGCAAAAACAAAGGGTCTATTAAAATTTCATTTTAAGATTAATGCTTAAAAGCTCTAAAATAAAACAGAAATAATGAGGAACCACTTAAAATTATTTTGAAATTATTAATTTTAAAATGTTTACCTAGAACATGTGGAATATTAAATCATTCTCTGTGTCTCTCCTCCCTTCCCTGCCATTCAGTCATTTTCCTGCCTATTGCTTAACTAAAACTAGATTTGACAAAGGGGCAAAGGTCTCTGAAGTATTTTCTTTCCAATAGCCTCATGAAAGCAGTCTATCAAAAAGGAGCTTGAGGCAAAGCCTGAGGTATGCACTCACATGTTTTAGACACCAGAGAATTGACCCAGAGCCCAGAGCAAGCATTTCTTCTTTAGTGCTTACAAAACTATTTGTTCATCCCTTGTATCCTTGTTTGAATAATTGGTCCATTTTGCTTTGTAAATATCAAGGCTCCATAGAGCAGCTAAGTTAAAACCCCCAGGGTAAGATCCAGGCTCTGGTGGAGTCTATCAGCATTTTACTATTGACTCTCCTGGGGTCAGGATACAACCAAAGATTTTTCTGCCTAAATGGACCAGGCAGATAAAAAAGTTGAGAGGGCAGATCAATATATCAAATAAATTATTCTCTTCAAATTATTCTTTCGGCTTTAATATATATACACAATGTCACCATAGCTATGCCACTCCTCAGCAAAGAGAAACTCTGTGCTATCAATGACATCAATGCATTAAAACTACCCAAAATTTTATTTGGCAAAGAAGTGTTTATCGGGATTTCACTTTGTCTTCTTTTCACCACATCTTTTCAGTGGTTGCTAAAAACAAAACTTGTGATGATGCATTTTCAAAGGGTGCCCTCCTTGTACACTGAAGCACAGGGACCAGCTCACACAGAGGTGCTCAGCCAAGGTTAGAGCTACGCCATGGACATCATTTCTACCACCCACAAGTCTGAGACCCTGGTGAGGTGGAACCCCCTTTACCAACAATGCACATCAAATTACCCAGAACCTCTGCTATCTGAGCCCACAAGACAGCAACGTGGCCTCCTGAGGAGAGGTTGCTGCAGTCCTCAATATTAAAAAATTATATTTGAATATTGACCTGTGGAAATCCTAAAAGTGGCAGCTTCTGCTTCTGAAAAAGTACAGTTCCTCTTACTTACTACCTATAGCAAACCTGCTTCACTTCATGCAATACATACATCATGAACTCCAGCTGGAATATTTTTATAGAATTTTTTATTTTTATATGAATATTTTATAGAGAAACATTATGCAAGGAGAGTGTGGTATCCAAAGCTCCTCAATAAATACTTGCATCAATTGCCTAGTGCTCCTAGGCAACAATAAGAAAAGTGAGGGAAAGCACAAAGTTTCAGTCTACTTTTTATTGATTTTAGCTTTCTCATTCACTGTGTGTTAAATATCACAAAACAAAATCCATTTTGCCAGATGCAAGTGACAATTACGCTTTTACTTTTCTAGGCTGTAATGGAAAATTGTCTCATTTAGCCATTGTCAGATTTTTAAAATGATTTCTGACTGCAAAACTGACGCAATGTAAGTGTTTACTGAGTTTGCCTGAAACAAGCTGCATCAATTTAACTTTTGATGTTAACTCCTGCTTTCTTGACAATGTGCACTCCTGTGCCAGCTTGCCCACTTAAGTATTGAGACGTTCTGTGCACAGAAAATACAGAACAGCATGTAAAAAACCTTCCCTGCCCCTCTCCAGTCCTAAAAAGAAAGCAGCAATGGGACATTACTATGAATTCAGTCATAGTAATTGGATTTAAAAGCAAAATCTAACTTAACAGATCTTGATTCTTACACCAATGTAAACAGGACAAATGTTGAGTCGAAACCATCAGGGAAAACACTGGAACAACTCTTTAAATGTAAGGTGACTTACAGAATCTGCATCTTCAATGTTTTGCAGTCTGTGTATTGTGGAATTTTGACGGCACGTACCTGAAAACGTATATAAGAAATCTGATTATTTACATTTGTATTCAAATTATTCTGTTACTATAGAAAATAAAGTGGAGAACTGCCAAGTGCTTTTATAAAATAGACTGAGAAATTTTAAAAAAAACTCAATTTTTCCAGGACATTTGAATGGAGAAAGTGTTAGGCTTACAGTTGAACTTAATGATCTTATAGGTGTTTTCCAACCCAAGTGATTCTATATTTGGGGAGATGGTTTAATGGAAGAATTGGCAGTGTTAGGTTTATTGTTGGATGATGATCTTAAAGATCTTTTTCAGCCTGAATGATTCTATGAGTTTGTACTAATTACTCTAAGCGATAAACAAAGTTAATGGTCCATGAACATGGCCTTTCATGTAACAGAATTTGATTTATGATTTCTAAAGAGGTGAGTCAGTGCATGTGAATTTAGTACTGAAAAAGTCTGAGCAGCCTATTCTTACACCCTCAGTATTTTTCTACTGCTACCATAATTGACAGTATGCCAACAGGTGCCTACAGAGTGCAGGCATATTTATGACTGTAAAACAGGAAATCTTGAAGGAAAAATTAGAGATTATAGAGTGGTTATAGAGTATAACAAATGAGGCTAGGTGTTCAGTGGGTACTATCATATCACTGCTGAAAACACATGATCAGATCATGGCATAAGGCACAGGGTAAAACATATGTGATCTGCTTCTCTACTTGCCCAAATTATCACCAAGATTTGCAACACTGGGTGGGTGCACTGAGGAGAGACTGAGACAACAGGACTAAAGCAGGTCTGAACTGACGTGCCTGGGCAGGTAAGGATGTTCACATGAGCTGCTAGAGATAACTCCTATTCCTGCTTTTGGGCAAGAACATCCATCAGCATTTCCTTTATTTAGGAAGAAAGAAAGGTAATCATAATGTCTTGGGAAAGGAGACATGAGATCCCACCCTGAAATACATCCCAGAGCCATCTGAGGTGACTGTGGGAGGCCATGGGAAGCTAGAAGGCTGCTAGACTTCCCTGCCTGCCACCACAGCCAGATATATGGAAACAAAAAATGAAATGGATGTTGCCCCTATACCTCTCAAAATCAGTTAACCGTGAGCACTCTTCAAGGGACAGTAAATGAGGAACAGGTGGTAAATAGGATTGGGAAACCAGCACAATATGCAATACTGGTAACCACAAGTCAGTAGGACTGACACCACATGCTAAAATTAAGTGAGAATATCTTTAAGAGCTTTGCTTGTTGTGCTTCTCATTTTGTCTTGAAACACATTTAAAGGATTTTGAAGCATAGTAACTAGTCACTGGCAAGTGACACTTATCTTTCTGTTGTTGTAAGGGATATCATTAGAATTTCAGTTTTGTGAGATTAACTTACTTCTTCTGGAGTCCTGTGCTTCTGAAAAATGCTTGACTTCCAGTTTCTGTTTTCTGCCATAAGGGCCTGAGAACACTTGCTGTAGTCTGGTAACCCCCTATAGAAAGCCTCCATATCAAGAACATAGAGATATCTCTACTCAGTTTTCCTCCTTGGTTCAGAGAGATATTTAAATGCTGGCAATTTTTATTAATATAATGTCCCATTTATTTACTTGCATTCCTCCTTAGTTCAGAAAAAAAAAAAAAAAAGGATTAAAAATGACTTCTCTTCTCATTTTACAGCAGCCAGGGATCCAGGGATCAGAGCTTGCTTTGAGTTGAAATTGCGTTAAGAGCTTTCTTTCCATCAATGAGAGCAGTGCTTGTAACTACTGGTGATATTTCAGGACTTAAAAGGCACAAGACTGTGGCATGCCCTAACAGATGAGATAATTTATGCTGATTCAAAGCATTATAAAATATTAATATTCCTGCCAAAGTTCAGCTCACTGACCTCCTCTGTACACTGGTGAGCTCACCTGCTGAAAGGGCAAGAGCTCAAAGCCTTGACATTTTCTTTCTTTTGACAAAATAAATAACATTTCTGTGTTCTACAAAATAAGCAAATGAACACAGGAAGAAAAATACTGACACATGCTTCTTGCCAAGCAATTTCTGAAAGATATTCCAGGTCTCTTCTAGCCAACAGCTGAGCTCTGCTATGAAAACTCCAGGCCTCTTTTTATTTAGCAGGATTTTTCCTCAAGCAAAGAAAATCACTTTAATCCTACTTGACATAGATTTTTGCATGGAGCTGCTTGTGCAAACTTGAAGAAATAGATTCCCATTCCCACCCTGGAGTCCTGTGCCCTCCCAGTACTGCAAGGGGCTCGATAGCTGCCTGGTCTGTAGCATGTTCATGGCTGGAAATATCTCAGAGCAGAGCCTGATCATGCAGACCCCACACTATGCATAGCAATTCTGGCACTCACCAAATCTTCCAGCCAAATCTTCCACCACTCTCTAGGAAACTGAAAAGGCCTAAGATACTCAATAGTACTTAAAATTCTTTTTAATGTAATACATTGAGCTTTCTGGGCTGTAGCAATTTCTACTTTTAGCTTTCTGATTTAAACTCTCCCCTGAAACAACAGTCTATGAACTTAGTTTTAAATTAATTTCTGTTGGGAAAGAATGGTAATTTTTGAAGAGTTTGGCCTAAGTCATTCTCCATTTCCTGAAAATTCTTAGTTATGATTTTCTTCCTATATTAAATAAATTTTTAATGAGACCCTCTACATAATTTAGCCAAAAGTTTTCTTAGTTCTTCTCCTGACTCCCTTTAATAACTCATCTATCATATAAAGTAGTAGATCACTTCTGGTAGTTTTAAAAGTTTGCAATATATGTGATCTTTATATTAAACAGTTCATTTGGATATCAGTGTCAATATAACTGAGTCTCATTTCAATATCAAGGGTGACTTAAGTAATTTTCTTATTGACAATGATAAAAAATGTTCATCCATTCTGAGACTCAAATTGAAGAAAGCAGGTGTTACTTCAGATGATAAATTCATACATTGATAAAATAAATTGATACAATATGGAATAAGGTGAAGTGAACTCAGGGAATGTAATGCTTCATAATAATATTTTCATTGTAATATAATGCACAAATTTCAAGATAGAATTAATATCTTCTTTTTCACAGCATCCTCATTTGTGATACATCAGTCTTAAGTAAAAATGCCCAAAGGCATAAGGAAAAGCAGAAATGGAAGGGTTACTTTCCAGAGACTGTGACAGAAGAAAGCTGTTTCAATGTGAAATGAACTTTGCAGCACTAGAAACTTGTTTTTATTCCAGCCCAGAGTCATGTAAGAGGTAGATTTCTACCCCTTAAAGCACAAAGAGAGGTCACTAATCTCTGGTGAGTGGAAAGATAGGCAGAAAGGATGTGCCAACTCCCTCAGCTTTAGTGCGTGCATCCCATCAGGGCCCGTGAATTTGTGGGTGTCAAATTTGTCTAAATTATCTCTAACTTGATTCTCCTCAACCAAGGAAAATCCTTCCTTTCTTCAGACTTTCTCTCTTGGCTCCAGGATCTGGGGTTCCTGAGGGCTGGCCTTAGAATAAAGGCTGAAGCAAAGAAGGTGTTAAGTAACTCCACCTTCTCTGGATCCTCCACCACCAGGGCACCCATCCCATTCACCAGTGGTCCCACATTTTCCCTAGACTTCCTTTTGCTAATCCATCTATTTGAGAGAGCCCTTCTTGATGTCCTTGATGACTCTTGACATATTTAGTTCCAAATAGAACTTAGCCTTCCTCTTTGCATCCTTGCATACTCTGATAAAGCTCCTGCATTCTTCCCAAGTGGCCTGTCCCTTCTTCCACATTCTGTATGTGCTCTTCTGCCAGAAGCTCTTTGTTCTCCTATGCAGGTCTCCTGCCTCTTTCTTGGGTTTTTACCCATAGGAGTGCAGCAATCTTAAGCTTAGAGGAAGTGAACCATTATTATTATCCAGCTTTCTTGAGCCCCTCTTGCCTGCAGGTCTCTATCCCATGGTACTCTATCAGACAAATGCATGAAGAGACCAAAGTCTGCCTTCCTGAAGTACAGTGTTAAAAGAATGAATTGATTTTTCTAGGAAGAAAGTAATATTTTTAATAGGATGCCTTAATGCTATTTTTACAGATTGTCATTAAAAGTATTTCATATTCCAGTCATACTATTCTTCCAGTGTTGATGGATTATGTAATTATACATAAAGCCATTAGATTAGAAAAAAAAAATCTCCAAAATCAGTTTTTAGTCAAAAGACTATTTTAAACTACATTTTGATCAATTTTGCTTTCCTTATAGCATGTAATAAAACTGTAAATTTCAATATTTTTCACAGAGCAGAAATCCCTTGCTTTCAGTATTCCTATGTATAATAGCAAAATCTTCATCTTTAAACTCCAGAAGGCAGACTGTTTTGCTTCAGTTGACCTTTAACAAGTTATTTTCTTTCTGGTCTTCATTCTGCATTACACTGGCCTCAGTGAAATATGCAAATTTACTATCTTCTGATGAGCCATGATTCTATTTTCAGTGCTGCAGTTATCATTCAAGTCTGTCAAAACCAAATTGCAACACTTTGCAAAACAAGTACAGGAATATAAGCACAATCCTCAGCTGCATATGTCATGTTGGCACCACTTTCAATCCAGAAGGTATAGACTGGCTGTAAATTTCAAAGTGGTGCACTATGTCCTGAATCACATTTGCTGCAGTATGCTCTTCACCAAAACCTTTAACGTGTAGTTCTGTGCATTTCCTAATGTCTCCTTGGCTGATTTGCAGATTTGACTTGAAACACTGCCTGATGGCCTGGCTGGTGCACTGTGGAGCTGAATATTGGGTTGACTTGCCTTTGGACATATGAAAAATCTCTCTAAGCATCCTGCTTTGGGTTATGCATTACTCCCTTGCCAACTTACTCATAAGACTGTGAAATAGCTTTTTACCAAAGACAAACCTGCAAGGAGGAGCAGAGTAATGGAGGTCAGATTCTGGCCAGCATTTGATGAATGCTTCCCTAGTAACTATGATTCCATGGCAAAAATCAATCCAGAAATTTTCTCTGCTGCAGTTTTATTCCTGTACTCTGCAGCTGAAAGATTCATTACAGATTGGCTTTTTATAACCAGTCATTTTAGGCAACTTTGCTTTCCTTGGAAAACCAAAAGTTTACGTGACAAAAACTGATTACAGTTTAGGCATCCTATGATCTTTTACATTCTTAGAAGTGTGCTTTAATAACCATAGAAAGTGTAGTTGAAAAGATGAGCTGCTCCATCTGAAATGCATTTGCTTTAATGTCTTCCCCATGAAGCTCTCTGTTTTCTATGCCTTTTGACACAGGTTCTGGTATTTCTCCCTTAAAATGGTATTCCAGACTGATAGTACCAGCTGTCCACCTTTTGTCCCCCTTGCTGACTCTGGTGTGACAGATGGTGCAAACAGCCTGGCACATAGCTGTTGGATCAATATAAGGGACAAAATACCTGCCAGATTGCTGATGACTAAGATGTTACATACTCTGGCACCATTGGACAGCTTAGCAAAAATGGCACTAGCCTGAAGGGAAAATAACCAAGATTCATTTTCTTTTTTCAGGTTTGGTTTTTTCTTTCTTTTTTTTTTTTTTTTCCAGGAAAACTGTTATTTTGAATTATGGGGAAGAAACACTTCTAAAACCTTCTAGAATTTTCACCTCATTACCACAGAATCACTGTAAGACTAAGCCTCCAGTCCTTCTGGTTTTTTATAGCTGGATAACTTGTTATTGCCTCTTGTCAGATCCACTTCCAGATCTCGGCTACATTTTCAGACCATCCAAGAGCTCAATGAATATTTTGTGGAGTAACTGTCTTCTCTTGAGTGTGGCCTTCAATAGTTTTATTTTTACTCTGAGTATTCGAGCAGAAGCCTTGGTTCCTTTCCCATCCAAGCACTGGAGGACTCCAAAGAGGAAATGAATGCTTGGAGGATGTTTGCCTTGTTTGGCTTGTGTAGGGTTTTTGGATGTTTAGCAGTGCAGCTGGCAATGCCCAAGTTGGCAGAGATGACCTATTCTGTTCTTGACAGCTCTCCAGGTGCTTGGTCACAGATTTGTAGCTGCATGTCCAAAGTTTGCACAACTGACATAAAGAGATAACAGGAGAAAATCTCTCTGAAGGTTTTGTGTATGACTGAAAAGCATATGAAAAATAGAAACATATTTAATGATGCATTTTCAGTTAAAAAGAGCAAAGGAAATGGCACAGACTTGCCAGAGGCATAGGAATGGGGGAGGGGAAGGAGCAGGAGTCATTAGTAACTGAAACCAAACTGTGAAAGTGAATGTGGCACATTCTCATCCAGCCTGCCTGCATTTCCCTATCACTGCTTATAAAGTTCACCCTCTGACACAGTTCAAAGATTCCTTTGGAATCCTGAAATCCTGGAATGAGCACTTTTTTCACGTGTTGTAACAACAGATGAAAGTAAGAATCACAGTTTATTACTAGAAGGCTATTTTCCTTGACTGCCTCCCAAACATCCTCAGTGAAGTGTTTAGGAATGTCCAAGCTTTTTAAGAACATCCTGGAGAAGCTCAGAAGCAGTGCTAGTGCTCCCCCTAGTTCCAGGGCTGCATTCACTCCATCCCTTCTGGTGTCTGAGGTGATCCTAGGGACCACCTCTGGTGTTTAGGATCAGCTAATGCTTCAGCTGATAAGACTCTCCCGGTCTGTGTCTCCCTGTACAGTAATGACAATAATGTGATATTTAGGCTGAAAGGATATTACAGGTCTGAGCCTGTTCTTTTTCTCTCTAGGGAGGAAGCCAAGTACAAGGCCTGAATTGCTGGTATCACTCTCAAGTGCTGATTTCATAGCAAACATTGGAATGCAACCCCCGGGGTGACACTGCCTGCTGCTCCGGGGGACTCAAACCCTGCATTTCTGCTTGCCTGGACTGCGGAGGTGCAGTGAGGAGCTGCTGCTGGGGGCTGCAAGGGAGAGCAACCAAGGAGCTGCAGCAGAGGCTGGTTTGGGGATTTTAGGGGCCAGAGAGAAAATATAAAGGAAGGAGATACAGTAACAGTGAGGAGCTGCTGCTGGGGGCTGCAAGGGAGAGCAACAGCAGAGGCTGGTTTGGGGGTTTTAGGGGCCAGAGAGGAAATGTAAAGGAAGGAGATACAGTAACACCTGGGGGAAAAATATAGGGGAGGGGAGGGGAAGGAAGGACACAGATGTAAAACCAGCATGAGAGGAAAACAAGGCAAAAACAGAAGGCAAAAAATAAAAGAATATTGGAAAGAAATAGGATAAAATCTGGATAAAAGTAACAAGTGAGATGCAGTACCCAAAATGAGGACTTCTATTGATGGTAATTACCAGTCCTACTTCCCCTTGAAAATTCCTAAACCAGAAACCCTTTAGAGTGATCTAGTCACTCTGATTCTGGTTTCTGATCCAAATGCAATCCCATTTGTAACTAGTCTGAGACATCAATATTTTATTTTCAAACAAAATAACAAAATTATTTCTTTTACCTCTTTTGTTTCATTTATTACATGACTATGCCAAAAATGTTACAGGTTAACTCATCATTTCCATCAGCTTTCTTTATCATTCAGAAATAAATTATGTTAATACTGAGAATAATATGTATAAGGCATAAAGAGTAGATCTTAAAGGAGAAGATTAATTTTTTCTTGCATTACTCTCAATGTTGTCTCCATTACAGTTGTGTTCTGAGTTATTCCTTAGCTTGAACTAGACAGTCAAAAAAATGCATTATCCCAAATAAAGAAGTCTTAGTTTCCTGAATCATCACGACACAAGACTGTCAGGATGTTCAGTGAGTTCCTTTCTGAAGCAGGTACTGTGTGTTGGAGGAGCTCAGCTGCCTTACTTCCACCTCATCCACAAAATACCCCTGTGCAGAGGCGTCTCAGAGGAGTAGCAAAGTGCACCTTCACGTTAGCCGGGTTTGCAGGGTCCCCACCCTGCTGCATCCCACTCTTTGGAGATGCAATTTGGCCCAAACCTCATGGGTTATGCAGGCTGGGAAAGGGCAGCCATAGTTTTCCAGCTGTTTCATTGCCCAGCATCTCATCCTGGAATCACAGAATGGTTTGGGTTGGAAGGCACCTTAAAGATCATCTACTTCCAACACCCTGAGCAGGACCCATGAGCAGGGACACCTTTCACTGGACAGGTTGCTCAGTGCCCATCCAAGCTGGCCTTGAACATGTTCAGGGATGGAGCATCCAGAATTTCCCCAGGCAAGCTGTTCCTGCACCTTACCACTCTCTCTCTTACCACAATGAGTCTGTCTTGGCACCAGCTGGCACTGGCTCTGTCAGACACAGGGGAAGCTTCTGGCAACTTCTCACTGCAGGCATTCCTGTAGTATCCCCACTACCAAAAATTTGCCCCACAATCCCAATACACCCCAATCTTTATACGTGCAAGAAAGAAATTTTGCACACAAAGCTTTCTTGTACCTAAACTTTTATCTTGGCTAAAAGAAAAAGTTTGTATTTTCGCTCTTTCTTGCAGTAGGATTTAAAAATACTTTTTCTTTCCTGGAATTATTTTTATGTCAAAATATTGCAGCAGAAACATCACTTTGTTCTGTGACTACATGCTGACTTTTATGATAAAAAAAAAGAATTTAAAAGTCCACTGAGAGAAGGTATGTACTTCACATATTTACACTTGAGCATTTTCACTTTTACCTCATTGGCTTCAAAAAATGTACACATTATAATATTAAAAAAAAAAACTACATAAGCTATTAAGAAAAAAAAATTACCTAAACCTGACTTCCTGGTATTTCATTATGAAGAAAATTTTGGAAGTGGTTTTTCTTCTCTTTACATATTTTAAATTATGAAACTTCCCTGAAAGTTAGTTTCCACTTTCTCAAAGATTTTTTGTTTAAATACATACATTTTAAAAAGTATTGCATTCAGAAAAATGAATGGCTCTTAAAACCAACTGTTATTATTTTTCCTTTCATTGTTTATCATTATGCTTTTTTTTTCTGTTAACTTAATCCTTTAGCTGGGATTTCTGATTTGAAGAACATCTTATCATTAAGTCAGAATGAAATGGTAAATTGCCTAATCTCATGTTTACATCAAAAAATTGAAAGTCTGAGCCTGAATATTATTTTAAAGAATAACTATATTTCTTTCCTTAAATTCCATTTTTTTAATTTATTGCCATGAATGAAGTTGGCTTGCCTATTTTTTAAGATTTTATATTCACTACATCAGCAACTAGAATCTATGAACAGATCTCATATAACAATTTCAAGGTTTCAGGAAATTATAATACTTCAAAAATGTTATATAACGACCAATTCAAAATGAAATTTACTTTCAATGAAACTTCATTTTAATTTTAAAATTCTGCAGATAAGAAAATCTATAAAATATTTTTTGCATGGAGAACATCCATTCTTTCCTTTCAAAATGGAATTTCCTCAGATCTGTTGGATGCCCACACAGAAACAAGGAGAGAAAAGACTGCTAAAACATGGATTTCTGCTGGAACTGCATGGAACTTTCTTGCTGTAGGACAGACAAGCTCTGTCATCCCTTATGAGACAGCTGGCATGTTGCTGTGTGGCTGTGGATGCCCTGGCCTCAGAAATTACAGACCACAACGTTTCTGTCCTTGTTTCTAGGGAAGTCTTTGAAAACCAAGCTGTTTCCAAGGAACAACCTGACTAAAAAGTGGGATACTCCCAGTAAGAAAGAAATGCTTTTATATGAAAGATGTGCCTGACAGCTTTAACTGTAAGTCTGTCTATGCTATTCTTGAGGAAAGAGTTTCCTATAGGAATAAGCTAGAAGACTGAGGGCAGGAAAAGAAGCTACAACCTCACCCATCTTCTACTTGTTCCCTTGTTGAAAGACCATGAAAATCATAGATCAGCAGCATGGGCAGAGCCTGTTGTTGAACACAAGCATGAAATCAGCTTTTTCATGCAGGGCACATAGACTTCTTCTAGCCCAATTCCAACACTTCTCGGAGCCGTCATTTGTCACATGCAAGGAAATAATTTGGATACATTTATGGCTTCTTGGGGTCACATGCAAGCTCATGGAGCTCCAAACCATAGATAGCATTGCATAGCAACACCATAGACAAAAAAATTCCATCTTTTCAGGGTAGTGTATATGTACATATTCACTGTCATCTAAAATAGTTACACACATTTTCCATCTTGTGGCAAGGATAAGGTGAATTCATCCACCTGGAGTACTGCAAGAGCAGAATGGTGTCCTCTCACAACATCTAGTGTAAATACACTGCAGTCATCATAAATATGTAAGAGGTGCTTTAAGCATGAGAGCACTCTGCTTAAAACCAAATATGTTATTTGAAGAGGAAAATTAAAAACTTACTTTCGCAGAAGGATACATGCAGGACATCTAGCTGTTTCTTCATTTGAAATGAATAAAAATGCACTCAAATCTCCCTATAAAATATATACAGTGCAGTGGCAGAACTGCACATTTTAACTGCTTGAATAAATACCAAGTTTGTTGCTCCTACTTCAGATTTGAAATTGACTGTTTTGTCCCAGGTGGATCAGCTGGCTTAATTAAAGATACTGCTTTGTTCATTTGCTTGACAATCACAATTACTGTTATTATAAAGATCGTTCTGCCTGCTGGTTTCCAGACAACTTTCAGATATCAACAAATTTCTAATCAAGTCATGCGTATAGGTGTGAGAAGACAGCTCTTGAAAGCCAAATAATTCTGCAGTTAAAGACACGCTTCTTCCCGCTCCTCTCAAGGTAATGCACTGTGTACATTCTTAATCTTTCTGCCTCTCTTGCTAGTTAACAGTGACCTGCTGTCTCTGTGCATAAAGATTAAAACTTGAATTAAAACATTACTTGGGGACTTGAATTACTCACTATGGATTTTCTGCCCCTGGACTTGACCCACTCCCCCAGCAAAAAATACTTACAGTGAAAAAAAAAAATCAAGCTGGGACAGGGCTTCCCATTTGGGCCCTAATACCGTCTGGAAACATAATGACTCAATTCATTTTGCCCTCTGATTAATGGAGCAAGCTCAAGTATTATAAGAAGCACTTTAATTCCCTCTGATGTTTTCATTATGAATTCCTTTGTGGCAGAACTCATTTGCAATAATGCATATGTAATTTCAGAAACCAAAAGGAAATCCTGTAGCCTTCAGGACATTATTAACCTGCAGAAATGCTGAGGCACATGTAAAACTCAAATATGCTAGCACCAGCAACCTCTCGAAACATTTTAAGAATAAAATTGATAAGTAAAGCTGCATCTCACTACTGGGAAGTTAAAAAGGCTGAATTAATAATGGTTAAAACCCTAATGGTATTAGTGACACTTAAGCTGTCTACTGAGATAATTTCTAAGGATTCAAAGATGTACACTGGCATGTTTAAAAATGTTCGGTAAGTTTACTCTCGAAAGACATTTGGAATTGAGTCATCTGTGCCAGTAATAAACTTCCTCTTTCTTTTTTTTTTTTTTTTGGCACAGTCCATTATGTTTCTTTTTAAACAGTGTTTTTCATCCATAGATAAAAGACATGATATTTTTCCAGAGCAAAAAATTCAGTTTTATTTGACTTATGCTTCTTGTAATAACTACATACTGCTGTATTTTGAAGCCAGTGTTGTCTTATTTCATGCAATGAGTCAAAGACTATTATCTCTGGTAGTTTATGGAGTTATATAAAATAATCAGTGTCAGATTTCACTTTGAGGCAGTGGCATAACTCTGGCTTTTATATCTCTAACTGTATACCATTCACAATAAATGTTATCAGGGGCTGGTTAGGAAATTAAGGAAACTTCCCTGTCTGACCATTTGGGAGGCACTCTGGCCATCACAATCGCACCCCTGAAGATTTCTAACTGCTGGGCCCAGGGCTCCTTCACAACAGGCAGCCCCAGAGAGCTGGAGCTTGGCCCCAGCTCACCCCACTCTCACAGCCAGACAAGCTTTCCTGACTGCCCTGGGTTTCCCATAGCAGGATCTCAGACCTCTGTCTCCTTTAAGTGATTTTATCATGGTGCAGCAGCAGAACAGTCTGTGCTGGCTGTCTCCAGGGAGGGACCTTGGACTTTCACGCCCTCACAGTCTAAGCAGGTGACAGTCTGGGATTTCCAGCCAGGCCATTGGCTCCTGCCGTGTCACCTGGCTGGTGACACAGGTCCCTGTGTCCTTTGTTGTACAGAGTTGGCACCAGGTCACTCTCACCTTGAGCCCCCACCAGCCAGAGCCCTACCTGCAGCTCACACTGAGCTACCTGCACTTAAGGTATTCCCCTTAAGGGACAACAAGCATTGCTAAGAAGTATTTTATTCTGTTTATGTCAACCTTTTTTTACTGTAGTAAGAATCAATGCATGTCCACTTGTTGCTTTGAATCCACAGGTTTGTATAAAGATATCAGCTATCCTTTGTGACTGAACCCAGAAAAAGAACAGAAGAATTTTCTGGTTCAAGTAAGAATCTACCTAGCTGAAGGACATAACTAGGAAGATGTAAAAACAAGGAAAATGTTTAACTTCCTTTCCTAATTTTCTCATAGACTCAAACTCTTTTTGTTCAGTATTTCCTAAAGTTGACATAGACTCATTGGCAAACTGCAATGGATATCTTTCATAAGTACTTTTGCAATCATGCCTTACACTCATTCAAGGCTCTTGTGTTCACAAGGTCTTTTGCAAGTACTGACACAAGGCTGCTGTCTGTTGGCTGGAGAATCAGCTGCTTTTGCTTGCTTTGAACCCAGCTTCAAGTGTTGCCTGAAGGTTTACTTAATCCCAGTTCAGGAAGGAGACACTCCAAGGGAGGAGTGTCCCTTGCTGATTACACAAAATGGAAAAAAATCTTGCTTAAATTCCCGCTGAAGGAAAAAAATCCAGGACTACTCAACATTGCTTGGAGAACTTTTGTGGTAATGAAGAACCTGGCCTGGAAAACAGGCTTTTCCCATGGGGCAAGAAATTGCAGCCCAAAGATCAATGCTATGCCTATATCTGACAGGGGGAATTCCCAGCTAATAACACAGCAGAGGAGGGGAACAAGGGGACTGCCCCTGTCTGTCACTGCCTTTCCTCCCAATGGATAAGGCCTGCAGAACATGGTGGGAAATGCCTGGGAATGGATGTCTGGCTGGTGGGCTGTGCATCATTTCCCAGATGAAGTTCACAACCCTAAAGGGCTGTCCTCAAGCACAGACAGAGTGAAAAAGGGTAGGAAAATTATTAGGAGCTACATAACTATGCAAGGGTATTCTACAGAGCTATGCATATATGAAAAATACATAAACAGCAAAAATCTTTAGGCATCACTAGTAGTTGTGGTTTTTGCTGCATTTTTATTGGGCAAATTAATCTTTCTCTTCCCACTTTATTCCATTATAATTTTGCTGTTGCCTTTTGCATCCCAAGTAATCTCTTCCATTTTGAGATGACCCAGCCAGCTCAATTATTCCTTACAAGAGAGACCACACATTTCATTGTGCTTGTCACCCTTCTCTGAGCCTGCAACAGTTCTAGCACATCCTTTCCAAGATAAGGGGAGTAGAGTGCACATGATATCCAGAATGAAAGTAAATGTGAATGTGTACAGGATGAAATTAACCTTTGGTGTCCTATCTCCAAGTGTACTAGAAGTTTGAACTGAATGTGCATTATTTTCCTGAGACACAAATGTGAAATAGCCCGTTCTTCACCTGTTATAATTTATTCCTGACAAAGCTTAGCTGACAGACATGAGATTTAAACAGGTTTACAATTTGTTTTGTATAAATGTAAATACTACTTGGTATTACGAATAGTAAACATCTAATAGTATTGTGTATATTTTTGATTTCTCGATAATAAGACTGTCCTGTAGGATGCTCAGATTGACTTCTGAACTCTGCAGATATGATAAAAAATAATTACCATAGTGACATTCCTGGTTTCTGGACAGCTGGTCCAACTCCTTGGGTTCTTTGAATAAACTGGTGCTAAATTTCTAAATTCACCTATAATGTCAGTCACTACTAAATTAATTTTATTTGATGCTGTGTTATTTTTTTTTAAAAGTCCAAAATCCTTTATAGAATGTCAGTATTGGGTATGAAACCACACTGAAATTAAAATATTAGAATGGTAGGGCAGGAGATACAAAGATCAAGGAGCAGAGCCTAATTAAAATAATTGTATAATTTTTCTTTCTGAAGTACTAGCTGTTTCAAGGACTGGCTGATGAAAAACAAACAAGACTTAACCTCCAGTCTGATGCTATGATTACCCATTATCTCTACAAAGATGTGATATAGTTCTGTCCAAAAAGCTGGAGTTCTAATTCATATATATGTGAAATGAAACATGCAGGTGGCCAGAGCAACCCCAAAACCACAGCTGAAACGAAAAGTGTAAATTTGTTTCCTTGCCTCGCCAACTGGAGGATCCCAAAGCAGCCCACAGGCAGCAGAGACTCTCCAGTGGGAATGCCAGCACCGTCAGGCTCAATCCAGGGCTGCTGTTTGCTACCGTTTATCAAGAGCCCACAGACGTGGAGTTTACCAGCATGCTGTGATCTCCCCTGTACCTTTTATGACCTCTGAGCTTTGGGCTCTCTGCCAGGATAGAGAGCTCAAGCATGTCCATGAGAGAGCCTTCAAGTCTCTGTAAACACCTCTGTTATCACCACACAGAGATTTTACTTCTCAAAACAGACAAAGGATAAATACCTGTAGGCATTTCCTCTTCCAAGTAGGTTTTCATCACTGATCTTCTCCAAGCCTTGGTATTCCCAACTGCAAGGTCAATTGAGCAATTCTGCCACCCTATTCCATTATTCTGCAGCTTTTAACCTTTTCCTGCCAACAACATAAAACTTCTCTTTTCTCAAAAGTCAGTTTAATTCTGACATCCACATGAAAAAGAAACCTTCCCAACCTTCCTGTGAACTGAAAGACCTCCTGGATCTCAGCTGCTGAGTCACACTCAAAAATAACAGGAGCTAGAGTGGCAGTCAAGGCATCCCACTTCAGGCGCTGGTAGGTTGCCCACTCTGTGTTTGCAGGCAGTGTTGGAGTCCTGTCAGGGCCAGCTCGTTTGGGTGACCCGTGCTCTAAGAGCTCAGCTGTCTGTAAGGGAGTCCAGGCCAAGTGAGTCAGAAATAAGCTTCTATTCTGCACATGTGGTCAGCTCATGACCTGGGCAGATCCTCGAGCCTCTGGCCTTCTGAACCTATCACAGGAGCCTAACTTGAAGCTGCTTTGCTCAAAAATCCACCTGTGTGCTGAAGCCATGATGCCTCTTGTAGGTACAGATTGTGTCCATAACAGTAAATGAAGCAGTGTCAGCCAGTGCTGCAGGAACACAAATGTTTGTACTGATAAACTGTTGGAGACATTAATGGCATGCTTTTGACTCCAACTGGCACCTCCCCAAAGATTTTCCTCAGGAAAATGCAACAGCCAGTACAAGGTAAGTACAGTTCCTGAAAGGTTTGATTAAGGCAACAATTACACTCTCTTCAGGATGAGGTATAATTTAATATGAATTTGCCTTAATGTCGTAACAGGCTCCTGGATCTGCTTAATTTAGAAGACGATCATAGCAAGTTGGATCCCCAGACCTTGTCCTGGATTTGTTGAGGGTTCACTGAATCCATGATGCTTCAAAAGAAATATTTCAAGCCATTGACACTAATGCTTTCTGCTGAAAGCTGGGTTTGTCAGATATCCTGGTCATTGCTAGTATCAGATCAGTCACTCTGATAGAGAAAAAATTATTCTCATTTTTAAATGGGAAAACTGAAATTTATCTCCCTTCTAAACCTGGAATTTATTTTAATTTTGACTGAAGGAATCACTGATAATGATATAGTTCAGTCTCTAGAGTTCACTCAAACCTTGGTCTTGTCTAAGATAGTCAGTAAAAGTGTCAGTCAACAGACAAATGTTCATCAGGAATGGAAACAAATTACTGAATCATTTAGAACTGCTTATTAAACCATAATTTTCTATCACAATTGAACCCCTAAACTGAAACTAGTACCCAAGACTAATCTACTTCATTTTCATTTACTCCAATCGTTTCAAGCATCAGCTTAAAACTGTTTTATCTTAACTCTCTTTTCCACACACTGAAATTTTCATCTAGCCTTGACCATATCAGTAAATCATCTCAATGTCTACTTATTCTGATCTTTATTCAGGTTGAGGTCTATATCAATTAGTTCAGTCTTCAGGGATGTTGGTCTGAGACTAAATTCAGCTTTTTAAAGGTCAATGAACATCCACTCTACAAGTTATTTATACAGAATATTCACAGGAAATTAATTGCATAAATGCATGCACTTTTAGTAAATAATCCATTTTATACTGCTTTAAGAAATGCATGATTGACATGAATAAGTCTCTTGGCATATTAATCTGTTTTATAAATAGTGGAAATCATAATTACTGGAGGTAAAATGGCCATAATACAGATGGAGAAAATATGCTAAATAGGAAATCACTCTCTGTGAGTGAAATTTAATTATTCTCCAGCAGTCTCAATCCTGATATTGTAGAAATCATGCAATCCCTTCTGGATACAACTAAAAATTGTAAATTCAGTACTTTACCCTTCTAATGACAAAATTATTTTTATCCAACATTTCAGCTTACCTCTATCTTTGTGTATTAACTTCCTTAATATTTGGTTTGTCACTGAATATTAGGGAGAAAGGGAAAGCCTTTTAATTTGAAGCAGCACTGTGTGATTATCTGTCACTAACCTGCTTTCACACAGAATTAAGGTTCAGGAGGGAAAGGGTTAAGAAGACTTTGAAAGCACTTGACAGCACGCAGAAGGAGGGGTGAGAAAGCTGATGTTATACAGCAACTGTGAGAGCATTAGAGGAAGAGATGATAATGGATGAGGACAGAAGGAGACTGTCAGGCCAGAGGCAAAAGAGGAAGAAAAATACCTTGTCTGGGTAGTAAAAATACCTTCACCTGGGCATTTTACCTGTTCTCTCTTCAAGTACTAGGAAAATACTTTAACTGAAAATTTTCAATACTACAGAAAATGCACTTACCCTGTGCTGATTGTACTAGACCAGATTTAGGCAGAGACTGTGATCACGAAAAGCATTCCTCAGCTACTCTCCTCCCCTGCTACACACAATTATCTTCCCCTAAACTCTTCTCTCCACTCACAGTGAAAGCAAAGATTGGTCACATCTGGTCAGCAGAAGGACCAGGTTTCTGGGACATGGAGGTGAAGAACTCTTCCATGTGCAATCCTGCTTTGCGAGGCAGTCACATGGTGCATGGCAGAACAGCCCCTCTCTGCAGAGCAGAGCGATGGCAAAGCTCAGCACCATGCCCTACATGGAGCATAAGCCATGCTCTTGCTCTTCCAGAACCAAACTCGGATATCCTAATGGGAATTGGAGATGCTTTAAGAGGTCACCTCTAGGCAGTTTTCAGATGCTGAGGGATGCATTAATAATGAAGAGCAAGGAACAACGATAAATTATTGGTATTTGTGACTTCAAAGGTTCACACCACTCTGCTTTCTTGCAGTAGATGTTAGAGCTCACTGTGTCATTGTGGCATTTTTATGCTGCTCATGGGTGGAAATAGAAGCATACCTGATTCTAATAAGTGACATTTGTTGCTAGGGTAGGAGGTTTTCACAGGATTATATGCAAAAATAAAATATAAAATAGGAGCCTTAGCGCCTTGACATAATCCTTTCATGACGGGGTTGAGATTTCTTTTTTGTTATTTTGTGGGCTCAGCAGATTCAGCCTAAGCACAGCTCATCAGCTTTCTATTTCTGCTGTCACTGGGTAAGCATATGTCACAATTCACTGAACACCTCAAAATCATTTACCAGCCCCTTCTCAAATCACTTCTGTAAAAGGATTTTCACAGGTGATGCAAACTACATGCTGGCAACTTCACATTACTAAGCTGCCTAAAGGTCCTGCCCAGGGCCAGGACAAAGGGTATCCGTGTTTTACTCCTTATCTAAATATTCACACATGATAGTCCCAGAGCCATAATATTGAAAGAAAAAGGAGCTCTGTTGCTTCTGTAGAAGGAAAGCATTTCACTCCAGAAGGCATCATGTATGGGAATTGCAGGATTGCCTTAGGGATCACTCTGAAATCTACAGAGCACACTCACAGACTGACACACGTGTGCCACCCTGGGCTGTCAGACACTGTCCTCTCTCTGCCTGCACTCCCTATGGATGCTACCAGGACATTGGGCCTGGACCAAAATGCTTGGCCCTGAGCAGCCTGTTTTTTGTAAAGAGCATCACCAAATGAGACACAGTTAACTGGGGCTGCCTCTTTTGTGGCCAGGCAGGAAATACTGGGCTGAGTTTGCGACGAAAAAGGTAAAACCCAGTGAAAGGGGTCAATGCAGCATGGAAAGAAACTTCCTCAGGCTGATCAAGGAGCTCAGGCCTGATGCTTGCTGCGGGGCTCAGCTTTACAGCTGCTGAAACACAAAGCTCAGGAGTGGGTTTTAGGCAGCAGTTCTCCGAAAGGAGTCATGAGTTTGTGGGCTTGCAAGGTGAACCCTTCCTTCAGTTGAAATCACAGAAACAGGAACTTTCTCCAAAGGCAAGAAAGATGATAATCATCCATGTTCATCTCAATTTCTTTGAGAATTTAAACAGTTAAGCAGATTTAGTAAAATATATAAACCCCAGTTCCTAAAATGCCATATAAACCATAGATGAGAGAATAGTCTGGCAGAGCCTCACAACCCATGAAATGGAATCTTCTGGGCAAGATGGCAACAGTTTCTGGCACAAAGTGTGGTCATGGCATAGCCTGAGAGTAAGGGCAGACTACACGGAGTAAACTCAGTCTCAAAGTGCTAAAGAAGGAGAGGTATGGACTAGGAAAGAGAGGATAGAAGTTGACTTGACAGTTGGCCTTGATATAAACCTTCACCTGACTGGTCCTTTGGTAACCAGGATTAATTCAGGAATTTAGGAAGAGTTGTCACTTCATTCTCTAAGACACATGTGCAGACTAGGACAGAACAGAACAGTTAAATAATTGAGAGCAAAGGATACTTCTCCAAACATCATTTTTGATTAGTTTGTTTAACTGTTAAAAAAAAATTCTCTGTTTAACATTCCAGAGGGATCCCATAGGGGTCTTTGGTAATGAAGGAATCCTGGGAAGTAATTACTTAATTCTGTTTCTTTCCCAAAAGATGGTCCTGGGTAAGACACTAGCTTAAGTCTCTAATGAAATACCATCTCTATTTCCTAAAGTACCTGTAATTGAACTCAGCCCAGTTACTGCTACTGAACCTGTACAAACTTTTGACACATGTTATGCTTATTAAGTTTTCTTTGATTTCAAAATGCCTAGGTCATCTTTGCACACAAATAGGATAAAAATATGGTAAATACATAGAAGAAACTACTCAATTCAATTTTTTAAAGGAGTAATGCATGTGATATTACTATTACATAGGCTTGATTTTGTTGTGTGGATGGGTGAAGTGCAAAACCATAGGTATTCTCTGTTTTTATAATATAGCTTTTTCTTTGATGCTTCTACGAAGTCCCAATGTTGCTGGCTTCAGTACTATAGCAATTATTCATATAGTCATACCAATAAACACTGAGCAAGCTTGGTCCTAAAATGCACTCCTCAAAGACATGAAACACATAATTCAATCAGTTGAACATAATCAAGCAGGTGTTTAGTATGGATTTCAATGGCAGCTTGCATCTCTAGATGCAAAAAGTCTTTCATCTGTGTGTCAAAGCACAATGGTAATGAGTGTGCTCACTGAACTATACCTTGGTACTTCAGGTACATTTCACTCCTCTGAGTGTTAAAGCGATTAAATAGAACTTCAGCAGCACCACTAATTAGCAAATTGCTGTCTCAGAGCCTCAGCACTTAACTCCATTGTATATTAGTTTGAGAGCATCACCAGCTCTGCTCTTGTACCCTGTAAGTTCCACTCACAGTCCATCCTGGCACACTAAGGGTTGATGTACTGCTTTGACACAGTTTGAAAATGAAACAATCCCTTATTGCACCATAGCTAACATGAGCAAGGACCTCTAATAAGTCTATGGGTGCTTAACAGTGCTGACAAAGCTGGTCAGAAGTGTCTTTTCATGGCTCTCAGTTCCATCCCTTAACCACATCTGTATGGTTTACCAGTGCTGCATGCCTCCCAGAAATGTTGCAAAAGACTCTAGAGAGCAAACAAATTAGGGACAAAACATGAGATAGAACTGTCACTGGTTTTGAAAATAAAATCTCTATTCTTGCTTCATTGTAATTCTGCCTCTCATTCCAGTGGAAAGTTAATTTTACACCTTTCAAACAAGCTTACTTATGCAAAAGATGATTTGGCAAAGTACTGCTGAATTCTGCAGAGACATTAATAATTTGCCTGAAAAGAAACACCATTGTTTTCTCATTGTTTCAATGAGGATTGTTTAGAGGGGTATAGATATAAAAGTATTATTGCTAAGATTTACTTGTGTCAGCACTAAGAATTGGTTTGACTTGCAAGAACAATCAAACTGGTGTAGCATTCTTGACTTTAAGCTAAGACTCATCTTGTATCCTTCATGAGTGTGTTCTTCACTTACCCAACATGATGCTAGACTAATCTACCATTCTGCAATTCCATTCCAAAAAGAAAGAGGATTCCTTTGGTATAAGTATTTTTTGTTTCCTCAATATTCGTCTTTGCTTCTTCAATATTAGTATAGTCCCATTATTTTTTAAGATCAGAATAATTACTCTGATGCAAAGTTTTCTGTTAATTTTTCCAGCTTAATGTCATAAGCATCTAGAAGCTGCACATTCATCAGAAAGTGTTAGTGTACTTCTTTCTGCATATCTGAAGTGTTACTCTGGAGTTCCCTAGCTTTGCTGCCTGAAGCTGAACTGATACAATTCCCTATCACTGAAAAGTCCCATAGTGTTTAATAATTTTAAAGGCAGCAGTATGTCAAATATGAGCCTCAGGATCTTTAACATGAAAAAAGTGTATGAGACATTTCCTGCATACTGCTCCATGAACCTAACTTGCTCTCTTTGTGCTGATGAAGGTTATTTCTGTAAGAAGGACACTCTGTAACTAGTGAAGATTTGTAGCTACAGTGCTGTTCTCTAGATTTCAAAAGGTTTTAAATAAGGGAGTTTCTGCCTCCCCGCATTTGAGATCTATACTCAGTGAGACTGGTTGAAGTGTAGAAATCAGCAAAAATATGATTTCTTACTAAATAGATAACAAGTGTCAGCTGTTTCCAACAGAGAGAAAAAGAATTGCAGAGAACCTGTAATGTAAAGCCTTAGTCCTGAAACAGAGCAAGAATGAAAGGGTTTTGGACTGTTTCCTGCCATTTCCAAATGCAGAACCCTGTGCACTGCATGCATTCCGTATGGAGATCGTCTGCTGGAAGTCAGCAAGAGACAATAACTTCACTAGACAAAGAGCTGTCTCCATCCAAAAATAATGGCTGCAGTGCTTCTAGAAGTAGAAGCATTCTGCATGTCCCAGAATGGCTTCCTAATGTGGTTCGTATGTGTTCCTATTTCCAATACTGAAAATTAACCAGGGTATTTGGAAATAGTGCTACTAAGCATGAACTTTTAAAGGTGACTTCGTAGAACCTAACTGTTGAATTTAGATTTCAGAAAAGCAAGTGGGCAATTAACCTTCATGACAGAATTGTAGTTGAGCAAGACTAATAGTGACAGAAAAAAAAAAAACAAAAACCACAAAGATGCAAACACAAAGCTCTTATTCTCTGGATAAAAGTTTTCTTTTGAAATTTTAAAATGAGGAATCAAATGTTCCTTTGGGGTTTTTTAGCAACTAGTTTCTTAACAGAGGAATTTAATCACCATGGACAAACAAGATTAAGTGCTTTAAGAGAGATTTGCCAGGGAAAAAAAGAATATAACTTCTTGTGAGACACTTTCCACATATTCCAGATAAATTATTTCCTTCTGGAAAGAAATAGTCAAAAAATTAGAAGTAGGTAACATCTTTCTCAGGAACAGTTCAGGCACCTGCACTATAAATACAGAAAAGTATACAAGTATTAAGTTCCTCAAAGACAAATTCTTCCATGGAGTTTCATCATTCTGACTGACTACAGGGTTAGGGCAGAAGTAGCACGTTACAAACACATTTTTCAGGTAAAATCTTGACCCAGTTCAAAAATCTTTCACTGTCTCCATTCAGACTACTATTTCACATTGGAGTGGTTATATTCCTTACAGTAATTTTTATTTTTAAGGATATGCTACTCATAATCAGCTCAAGGACCACACAAAATTTCTATTTATATAGAAATTGTAATGATATTGTGCTGAAACTTGTGGGATAATATAATCCCAGCTGTCAGATGAAGAAAAATTACAAAATATATATATAATTTATTCTTTAATAATATAAATGTATTAAAATTAATTACATAATTAATTAGGATGCATTTCCGACAATGAATAGTTAAACCAAGAATATGATAAGAAAACTTTTCATTAAGGAGGATTTTTGTGTAGTCTGCCTCTCATTTCTTTGCTTTCTCGTCAGACTTCCAATGAACTATGGGATGCCCAAAAATTATATAAATAATAAATGTGCAAAATATTATAAAAGATATATTTTATTGTTTGAGATGGCTACTCCAAAGAAATCTCAGCTGCAAAAAAAACTCACTTTGAAATTGATTTACTGATTTAAGTTACATTAAAAATATCTGCTTGCCATCTGGATAGTGCAGCTCTAATAACAGCATATTTAAGTGTGGAAGATGCAATATTCAAGTCCAATGAAATCACAGAATCACAGAATTAACTAGGTTAGAAAAGACCTTGGAGATTATTGAGTCCAACCTATGATCTAACACCACCTCATCAACTAAACCATGACATTAAATTATTAGAAATGAAGAGATTGTGGAAAAAATACAGAGGAAATCTCTACTAATTAGCTGAACACTTTAGCTCACAGTTTACACTCCATATCTTGCAATGAAACCACCAACCCCCTAAAGTATTTGAAGGAAAAGACTCCACAAGCTTCATGCAGCTTGCCTGTAGACGGGCTGTGAACAAACAGCACAACTGTTATAATTAGAGCTGAAATGCCAGGTTTAAAAAGTAAAAACACCTTCTCCTGCAGCTGGTGAACTGACAGAAGAACAGAAAAGCAATGTGAACAATATCTCAAACTGTCATTTCTGATTTAGCACTAAATGTAATTACAAGATGGAATATTAAAAGAATATATCCATGCCCAAAGACCTTGAGCATTCATATACTAAATAAAACTGCTTGATGAAATGTAAAGTCTGCCCCTTTGCACCACATTTAAGTTTTCTATGAATCCATCCTTTTATATTACAAAAACTGCACAAATTTGATCAATTTATTAGATAGACTTGAGAGATATACTGAATGCAGAATACAACAGAACAGAATATTCCCTATTACAAGCATACCATGGGAAAATTTCTTCAATCTTCAAATTCACTGAAATTCATCATAATTTTCTTCATATCAATGCAGCTATTGGAATTAATGAGAGGACCAGGTTTCTCTAAATTATAAATTAACCCAAGAAAAGAATCTTAAATCTGAAATTCTGACTGGCAAAACAAGATGAACAGGTCCTGATTTGTCTGTCTGGTAGTTAACCAAGAAGTTAAAACCTTTTGCCATACCAGATTATCAAGGGTTCAGGTTTTACATATGAAAAAAACCTGATACAACTGATTATGATTAAACAAACTGAAGGAACTAATGATTCTGTCTTCAATGGTGTGTATTGGAAGATACAAGTTTACTTAATAACCATTTTGTTTGTTTTTTTAATCCAAAAATCATGCAGGTGGGACCAGAAATGCATTGCCACACTGTTCTTTTCCATCCGATTCAATAAGGAGCTGCCAACTGGTTTGTTTTCTGGAAAGATCAAAAGCCAGAGGGGAAATTAGGATGGGTAACAGTGCACACCTGAATACTTAGTCATTAAGATGAAAGGTGATGTCAGCATTTTCACCACAGCTAAATGGAAAAACACGTTTTTTAGTCTAATACAAAAAAGAAAAACCAAAAAAACCCTGTTCATTCTGTTGATATTGCAACACAATCCCTTTCCAGTGCTCATCTGAACTAGACAGCTGCATTGTCCACTTGAGGGCATTGTGCTTCACCCTGTGCTGAGTTTCTGTTATCTTGGCATGATAGAGAAAGCAGCTTTTCCTGCAGGTAGAACTATACCAGGACATTGGGAGAAGTGATTTTTGTAAGCCTCCCTCACAGAAAAACAAGACTAGTACTGGCCAAAAGCATTGGCAAATACTGGGTCATAAAATAAATGTAGCATGATGTCAGTCCGGATGGAAGGGGCTGGAAATTGCCTTCATTCCACATTTGGAAAGTAGCTTCAGTGGAAGACTGTTGAGAAAAGGAGATATTTTAGAAATGTTGAGTCACTCTGTTTTGACATTTCATTTAATGTCAACTTTTATTTTTGTTTTGAAATGGTATTTTTCATTCCCAAATTGCCTTCTAAAGGGAAGGTTAACAAACATTTCAACTGACATCTCCAAAGATGTGGTTGTTTGAGGTTCTTTCCCCAAACAGACTTCAATTTACTTTTTTTTTCCAACTAAAGCAAGAAGTCTACTACATGATCAGGTTTAATTTAAAGGCTTACAAAGCCAAAGCCTGTGGAGACCTTTGAATTATCACATCAGAAGATAACTACAAGAGCACAACATCTTGTTATTAAAAAGAAAAAAAAAAATCATAAAAACGCTCCTCTCCCGTCCCTCATATTTTCCTTCTCCCAAATCCCAGTAATTTTCCTCCTTTATCTGGGATCCATTTTCTCAGTTCTCTTTGTAAGCAGCAAGATCTGTCTCCAAGCAGCATTTTTGCTGAAAGCTTTCTCTTTTCACATGTATGTTTTCTGTGTTCTAAGGTCTTCCCTACCCTTACTGTCATTTCAGCCTGGTGGATGTCTGGACTCCAACTCTGCTGGACCCACAATTCCACAGCCTCTTTCTGAGTGACATTATGTCCCAGTTCAGCAAGATGTTAATGGTGAAAAGTGAAAATAATTAAGCAATCCAAGCATTCACACACGTAACTAATTAGTCTAGGAGAAGCAGGAAGCAGACAGTATGTTCTGAATAAGTTCTGTTAATGAGGAATGGTCTGACAGAGACAATTCTAATTGCACCATAGTATGTCTAATCTAATTATGTTAATAGTTTATTTGCACTCTAAATCATCTCTGTCAGCTCAGATATGGAAATCTGGTAGATATCACACCGTGCTAGTGAAGTCTAATGAGAACATCTCTCTTCCCTGAATGCTTGTTCTATCTGAGCATGAGTCTTGCATTGCTCTGAATACTAGGCCAGTTGGGAATTCCTTGATGAAAAATGCTCTTTGAGTATTTTCCTTGGGAATGATCAGTTCATCACAGAAAAGTGTTTGCAGGAACATTGTTTGAGACATTCCTCAGATAGGTTGTTCCTCCTTTGGGACTTGTAATCCATAGTACTTTGGAGTACTTCTAAGGCCAGGACCAAAAAATTACCATTTGCATGAGGAATATTCAACCCACACTGACTATTTTTCTTATATTCTTAACACCAACTCTTTAAATAAGCCCTCACCAGCCAGGGCTATTCTTCATTGTACTAGATAGAGCAACCTCATTCAGAGACTGAAAGAACCCACTCTACACCACATAGGGTTAGTGGAGAGAAGGTGGATGCAGTACTTGAAAGATTCTGGAAGTCAAGAGATGCTGACAATAAGGAAAATTAACCCAAGAGCCTGAAAATCTATAACCTATACCAGTGTTTGCGTGATATTTCAAACTTCTAGGCATAAAATTATTCAGAAAATTTGAGAGAATTCTGAGCAATAAAAATGGTCAAGGAAAAAGGGAGGACAGTTTCTTGACAGAAAACCAGAGAGCTGGATCAGACAGAGGAAGATGACCAGGTGCCATGTAAAAATGGTCATGCTAATCTCAGCCATTACAGGTGGACTATTACCAATTATTTCAAAAGCATTTCATAAAATTCATTAAAGAAATATAATTTTTAAATCAGTCTAGGCAAGCAAAAAAAAAAAAAAGGCAAATTCCTTCAGTACATCATAAGGGGCAGGAAGATATTGGGAGTCTCAAAGTCAAAATAAAGGACAGCAATCACAGTACTGGTGCGTTCTGTTCAAGTCATGAGTATTCAAAGCTGCATAACTAAAAGGTGTCATGTCATACAACCTACACTAAAACATCCCAGAAACTCCTTAGGTAAATTGTCTAGTCACCTAACAAACTTCAGGCGAGAGAGATCCCAAAAGTATGTCCAGTCCTGGGAGGTGTGTGAGGAGTGTTCAAGTCATGAGTATTCAAAGCTGCATAACTAAAAGGTGTCATGTCATACTGCAACAGCCTCACTGAAACATCCCAGAAACTCCTTAGGTAGATTGTCTAGTCAGCTAAGAAACTTCAGGTGACAGAGATTCCAAAAGTATGTCCAGTCCTGGGACGTGTGTGAGGATTTCAGAGCTTTATTTATCCACACACACACACACACACTTCAGAGACTTTGGGAGTCTTTAACACACACACACACACACACACACTTCAGAGGCTTTGGGAGTCTTTAGTGTATTCCAGCTGGTCTCCATGGTTGTGGAACAGATGTCAATCCCTTATGGAGGTGGTAGCCCTGCTATGCTATGCTATACTAGGTACCTATGTGAAAAACCAATATAGAGCCTCACAGCAAGCTGCAGGTCCCAGAAAAGCCAAACATCTTTGGGATCACCAGGAAGAAGACCCTTTAAAGACCTGCCTTGCCATCAGTCATTAACGGAAGAAGGAAGCATGTAGAGAAACTATTTCTGCATTGGAGATGAGTGGAAGGACTCTGAGAATGGAGAAATCAATTGAGTTACCATCCTGAGATGCCTGCAGAGAAGTTGCATGTTCACAGAAAATTAGACTGATGACTATTCCTGTATGATAGTAGAGCTGTAGGTGGCAGCTCTGCACTCATTCAGAAAAATCAAACTAATGAATATTTCATCATAGATTCTGCTTTTGAGGTATGCATGGAGAATGTTACCAGTGTCTTAATAAATGTAAGAAGAATCTTATGTTGGCATTGAAAAGAAGAGCTCTGAATGACATTCTTGTTGAGATACAATCTAATTTATCGTTCCTTTTGCACCATTAACCCAGACTTCTCCCATTGACTCCCCTATCTGTAGCAGAAACATCTGTCTACCAAGCAGCTGTCCATTCCCATCTGTCTCCCTCATACCCTCTATAGTTGGTAGTGCCAGTTACCAGCAACCTGGTTGATCCTTCTGGAAAATTTCTGCCTGAGGGAAAATATCCAAGAAATGTTGCACAACCACCTCAAAGTTTTTGCCCCCAGAAGGCTCACTCACCCCCAGCTGAATAGGAAGGGCTCCCTAGTTCCTCTCTTTGGGCTGTGGGAGAAAATGACACTGGAAAAGTACCTGCAGCACAAATGCTTAAAATATTCAAACTTCCATTATTGTCAGTTTACTGACCAATGTTTTGAAAATTTCCAGTAATTGATTTTTTTTATCTGTTTCTATGAAAAGAGCTGGATAATCACTACTGTTTTGAAAATTTCCAGTAATTGATTTTTTTTATCTTTATCTTTTATCTTTTCTATGAAAAGAGCTGGATAATCACTAGTCGTTGTGTCAAAGAGCAGGCTGTTTGAGTGGTACAGTGGAACATTTTGAACACCATCCTCTAAATCTAACTATATGGACACAGACAGCAAGTCACCCTTCAAGGTGAAATTTTTAATGAGCGGTTTAATTTCTACCAGAGAGACAAGAAAATTCAAAAGCCAAAATTTGCTGAAAGACAGGCATTCAGTGACACAATAGGAAGAATTCAGAAATATAATCCCTCAGCTAGTGCCTGGCAGACATATTCCATGAAAAATTTTAAAAAATATATTTTCTTCTCACTGCAGATTTTGTTTACAATAGTTTTTCTTTCTCTGATCCTCAAAAATTTCGACAAACTTTTCCAAATAACTGCTGTAATTTAAGAAAATGAGAAGCTTTATATACTCTACTTCCTAGCTTATGTATGTGCTAATATGTGCAGGCTTATGCAAATGCATATATATGTACTTATATTTTTCACAATATTATATTGCGAAAAAGTATTGTTCAGTATTGTTACATTCACCAGGCTACTCAAGTTTTCAAGGTGAGGTTAGTGGCTCTCTGGAGCTGTATGTGGAGAATATATATGTACTTATATTTTTCACAATATTATATTGCGAAAAAGTATTGTTCAGTTTTGTTATATTCACCAGGCTACTCAAGTTTCCAAGGTGAGGTCAGGAAGTATTTTGCTTAGGAGAATGGGCCATTCAAAGGTTTGACAGTACCACTGTGAATCAAGACTGTGTATATATATATATATATATATGTCTTCAAAATAATTTATCCTCAGATCTCATCGTCTTCCAAAATAAATTTTAGACTTGAGGGAAAAAATGGCAACAGCACCACTGTGAATCAAGACTGTGTATATATACATGTCTTCAAAATAATTTCTCCTCAGATCTCATAGTCTTCCAAAATAAATTTTAGACTTAAGGGAAAAAATGACAACAGCAGGAGCATAAGAAAACCTTTTTGAGTTTAGAGCCTATGTTTGTCTACCTTATTTTTTTATCTCTGCACAGATACCTAAAACTAGTAACTTGAGTAGACAGGATTTTTTTTAATGGGAATGCACATGAAGGGAAAACTCTTTGGACCCTCATTACTCTGATAAGGTAACCAACAGTTATGAGTTCATGTGGAACTTGGATGCACAAAAACAAATTAGATTTTGCAGACATTGGCCTTGATTGTGAAAAAAAAGTGAAGCTTTTTTCAGAATGGAACTGCGCATGAGTTCAAAGGTAAGTGCACCCACATATTTGCGGAACTGAATTTTCACTTTCATCCTTAATAGTAATAGCCTAAACCTTTCTTTCACACGTTTCATTTGGATTTTGCCCCTCTAAAAGCTGGACAAAATACCAGAAGCTCTCTAGATGGAGTTTTCTCTCTAAATAACTCGGACTGCTATAGCTATTTTGAAAAAGAAAATCTATTCATGTCTAATAAGCACATGGTCTTATTTGAAAAATTTTTATGTCAACTGCTTTAACATTCTTCCCATTCATACTATAGATTTCAGTGATAATACTGCCTCCATTTAAAGTTGATTGACAATGGATAAGACCCGCATTTTGGTTACTTACAATTTCACTAAGACTAACCATTCATTTCAACATTCCTCAGTCCTTCTGTTGTTTTTATTTCAGTTTAAAATTACTCAACTTTTTCACAGAACACAAAACACTTCATGCTTGTAACATTTTGTAGCTTTTGTACTGAAAACCATCAGAGCCTTCCTTCTGGGGCGAAGGCATTTGCACAAGTAGCAAAAGTCCTTTATATCAAGGACAGGCATTTTTCTTCCCATGCAAAAACTCATCCAAATGTTCATATTTTGGTCCCTCCATACCAGGAGATTACAGGAATTTTACCTCACAAGGGCTCCAAGAGGTACAGCCAAGGAAATCTAATAAAAACAGTCCATTAGGAACTTCTAGAGTCAAGACTCTTATTTGCTCCCAGTAGTAACAGTAAGTGTTCCTATACTATTTCTCCAAAGGATTCCCCACAGACCACAAGACTAACTCCTGTTGTACAATAGTCTTTTGTTTCTAGGAAACCTGTCATGTATTGTAGGAGGTGGAAGATGCATTGAATGAAAAGGAAAAACAGGTTAAGGGAGTAAAAAGATGTCCTAGATAACTGCCTTCTACTCAGATGCCTACTACAGATGCCAAGTAAATAATTTATCATAAAAATGTTTGGTTGATCATTGTCTTCCTTAGATTTTAAAGCTAATTTTTTAGACACTTGAGATCTGGCTGTGGAAGTACTGCAAGTACTACATGCTCAGTCTTGCAGCTGAAATTAATCATAACTAAGTTCTTGATAACTAAGTTCTTGGAATATAAGATTGTATTTTAATGATAAATGCCCCGGAGAAGGTTAAAAAAAAAAAAGCATCAGGCTACAAAACCCCAGTCATTTCTGAAGAACGACATGAAATATTAATTTCATTGTTTCAATAACAACAAGAAAATATAAGCATGTATTTTTTAAATGTCAAGGGGAACAATTAAAGAGACACTCAGAATATGAAAATTCTATTTTAAATCATTACTCTTTAGATGTCAGAAAATTAGTTCAGGTCTCATAAATACTTATTAGGGACTGATAGAAATGGGTTTAGGGGAAGGAATAAGTTTCTGAAAATATGAGTTGATAATCTGAGGCCCATGAAAATCTCTGGGTTACAAACTATGGCTCAATAGTGAAAAAACTTCACTCACCCAATATTTGTTGAGGCACTGGAGCCCAGTGGTTTTGAGGTAAATTGCTGACCTCTACTACTTCACTTCAAGAGAACTCAGTTATCTGAAGCAATAGTAAGTTATTTTTTCCCTCTGTGGAACAGTCATCAGAAAGCAATATATTGCACTGCTTCATAAAACAAAGGAGCCAAAACACCAAAGCACCCTAAAAGTATCACTGCAAACTGAAAAGTTCAGTTGGTCAAGAATATAAAACTGCCATTTCTTTTATAGAAAAAATAGTTGTTTTTTATCTACAGGATTTTTTTTATTCTTTTTTTTTCTCCTCTGTGTCAGTCAGAAGGAAAAAAAAAGGAAACATATTTCTTTTAGGCTTACCTGAATCTAAATATTTCAGTTGTCAAATGGAAATACGCTACTACTTGTCTTCTTTGATATACCACCCATTTATCTATGTAGTAATGTCCCCAAGTCTGGCAGAGTTGTTCTCCTTCTGATGCAGTGGGTGGGGGGAAGAGGGGAAGAATCAGAATACTTATAGATACTTGAATACTTAAATATGGGCATTTTTGAGGAAAATACACACTTGTTTGTGAGAAAGATTTATTTGTTATAGAGTTGGGTCATTCAGTCTGTTGAAACTTTATAATTGGGTTTTGTACTCAAAGGACAAATATTTCTTTGCTGGTGCATTATTTAATCAAGTATTAATAGAAAAGACCACTAGGTTATTAGTTTAGTATTTTTATTTAATGTGACAAAGAGCAGACTATAATTTATCTCTTCCTGAAGTTATAGGAAATATTACTTTCTCCTGCAGGCATACTGCCAACATAAAAAATGCTTGTCATACAACAAAAATTGCGTATTTGGAAAGCAGAGGACAGATCTGATTTTGCTGGTATTTTAATTACCTATTTTAGAAAAAGTCCACCTTCATCAGCTTGGACTTTTCAAGTCCATCTTATAAATAACTCCCTTGATGGAAATTACTGAGACCTACCTGACAGCATGAACAGCCCACACCTCAGCTGTTACACACCAGAATGGCTCACAGCTGAGGATCAGGACTAGCAAGAAACCTGGGGAGTGTGACAGAATGTTTCCCTAACACTTTCTATCCTCAGACCCTCTTGATTCAACTCTGTTTTATTATTGCAACAAAAGAGCAGCATAAATGTGATACTTTTTCCTCTTTAACAGGAGTATTTTGATTTTCTGGAGGACAACCGGTGAAATACAAAGAAACATGCCATAAGAAAATTTTACATTCATTTCAATTAGTTGCACAGCAGAACTCTCTGCAGATGGCTATGTCTGTCTAGAAGATGAGATTCTATTCCAGATCATGTTTTACTCTTTTCTTTAAATGCAATTTTTAAAATAAGAAAAGGAGGGAGAAGGAAGGCCTGTGTTTCCACAGGTACTGACACTGAAGGAGCCCAGTTCCTATGGATTTAGATCTTGCATGATTTTATATGTCCAAGGCTGTGTATGCTGGAAGAAAAGTAAGTTCCAAGTTTTACTCTGCAAACTTGGTCCCTTAGGGCATACATTGACCACATTTTAGCTTTATGACAGGATGTGACATGAGCTCACAGTATGGCTTGGACACAGCAGGGATTGCAGGTACAGTTATGCATCACTGCTCTTGGCACCCAAAGCAGTGTGCATTCATCCTCTATGCCCCTTGCCAGATCTTTGCACCCAGAATTTCCTGGAATTCTGTGACCTGAGTACTCACAGGATAACAAATTCCTCAATTGAGCCACTTCTACAGACTTCTTCCTCCACTGGCTACACATTTTCACAAAGCTTTGAGAATTCAAATACCTTTCAGGCTTCTACCTGTTGGCAAAATTTGGCAGAAATATTTGAAGACAGCCGTTAGAGAGTGGGAAAGCTGGAAGAAAGGGAAAGGTGCTGATTACACTCCCAGACATGAAAAGTACACTCAAAAGAAAAAAGGCAAAGCAAACAAAGAAGTCCAACTAAGTTCCTCACATAATACATTTCATAAAAGCTGCAATGTGTAAACAAAAGCAGTAAAACACACTTTGCCATAAATTATCAGATAACATGAAGAAAGAAACAAATGGATTATTCATTACAAATTCCAATGATTAATGTGTTTTCAAATTCATATTGCTTTTTCTTATAGCTGTGAAGAGATTACTTTGTTTAAATGCATGAATTGTAGCTTCACAAAGACTGCTAAATAGTTTTAACCACATCTTCAACATCAGAACAGTCAAAATTTCCCCTCGGACTGGCCCCATGCTGAACCCAAGTTGACCTAAACCAATAAAGAACACGGTTTGCAATGTTCCTAAGAGACATAGTGGGTGATAAAATTCCTACACTTATTTGCAGAAAAACTTTACTGGTCATTATGGTTTTGTTTTGCCTATAGCACATAATTGTATTACGACATATATTCTTATTATAGGGTACTGCAGACAAAAGCAATGATGTACAGAAGGATCAGGGCATAGACACTGAGTCTTTCAGATACTCTCAGAGCACTATGATAATAAATACCTCTGTGTAAAAGCATAGATCTTCTAGTGTCCTTTAGATCTTATTAAAGGTCCTTCCCCAAATCAGTGTCACAAAAAATAAATATTTTCTCTGAAACATCTCTGTGTGTCCCCAAAAGATACACCAGGACTTTTGCAAGTGGTCTTTGTCAGCTGCTGGTTTACAGGTTATAAGAAGTTCCTCTGTCAGAGCAAGTACCTTTTTTTTTTTTTTTAATGTAATCCCAATTTAAGTTTTTCAATATGAGAAATATTTTCTTATTTTTCCTCGATCCTGTATACCAAAAATGCACCCTCTGCCTAAGAAGAGCTTCTGCCTTTTCTTTTTTAAAGATTTCTGTGCACTGTGGCAGACACATCTCCTGAAACTTGCATGTTTTTGCCCAGTTGCCTTTCCCTACAAGCCCTTAACTCTTCAGCTTTTTTCTCTCTCAAAAATAACTAAAGGAAAAAAAAATTCTTTTTTCCCTATCTCCACCCCTCTCAGCAGCAATGCAACTAATACAAGGCAAAAAAAAACCTTTTCCAGTTCCCAAAGACAGATAAAACCAGACTCAAGTGATAATTACCTCCTCTTTAAGCTTTCACTGATCAAAGCTAAACTTTTGCTCAAAGAAACTTTCCTTCAGAAAATACTGAGTCCTGGCTGGTTCCAATCATGCTGTTAAATAAATAAAAGATTTTTAAATCAGACTGCTATCTAAACTGTACTTCATGCAGATTCTTCTGCATGAAGAATCTCATAAGAATGAAGTTGGGCCTGCACTCCAGTCTCAAAAAGGCTTCTCAATTAGAAGTTAATTGAAATTGTTCCATGTTTGATGATCTCCTACTGTTTTCATGAACTTTGCTAAAATTGCAGACTGCTTGAGAGCTGTCTGGTGAAACTTTCCCAAGAAGTATATATAAGATTACTGCCATAAATGGTTTATCAGGCTGCATCTTAACTCCATACAAAAACTAAAACCACAAGAAGAGCTCTTGAAATAGATTTATTGTTAAAATGTACCTTCATCAGACTTCTCAAGTTAACTGAAATCCAAATACTTCCTGGCACTTTGCTCAGTTTTATAGAAATCTGTCAAAAGCTTAGAAAATTGGGTGACTTTCCACTGACAGATTGCTTAGTGTCATGTCACATACTGAAATCTGAAAATTATTATAGATAGCCAAGATTCCCAGCCTCATTCTCTTCAGACAAGGATTCCACATTTCTGCCTTTCTTTTAAAACTGAAGACGAGTCAGTGTTTCAAATCTCAGTCTCCACAAAGTGGACTTAAATGGTGACCTTCCTTTGATACATCAATGCCCTAAGCAGGGTTTCAGCCTTGTATTGACATTTCCAGCCTCCCCCCAGTTCCCACAGCAGACTGACACTTGAAAAGTACTGTTTTCCAGAAAGCTCTTTCAGGCAATGCCCCTTTAGCACTCACTTTTAAAAACAGATATGAAAAACAGACTTACTAATCCCACATAGTTTCTCCCAATTTGACTGTGCCTTTCCCTCTTCCTTCTTCCCTATGTTCATCTGTGGTGGTGACACTGCATTTCAGTCTCTTTTACAGCCTCAAAGTACAGGGGTTTTTCATCTTCACAAAGGCAATTTTAACAGACAACAGCTGCAAAACACGATTTCTCACCTGAAGTGAGTACTCACCATCTGAGATCCCTTTGGTGCAGTTGTTGGCTTTGTGGTTGAATTCTGCCACAGCTCCTCACTGAGCTAAATGAATCTTACTCAAAGGTTTTGCAAAGCACTGGAAGTTTATATGTAGGACTAGGAACATAAATGCCTTTCCAAGCTTACAACCACCTGCAAAGCAGTCCCTTACTTTTTGTCACTCAGGAACATGAGGCTAATTCCCAGGACCTTAATATGCATCATAAAATCATAGAACCATACCGTTGTTTTCAGTTGGAAAAGACCTTTAAGACCTTTAAGACTTTTCACCCACCACTGCCATGTCCACCAAGAAATTGTGTCCCCAAGCACCACATGTGCCTTCAGCAATGGTGATTTCACCCCTTCCCTGAGCAGCCCATTCCAGTGCTCGACAACCCTTTCAGTGAATACTTTTGTCCATATATCCAACCCAAACTTCTCCTGGGGCAACTTGCAGCAATGTCCTCTCATCCTACCACTTGTTACTTTGGAGAAGAGACCAACTCCCCCTGGCTACAACACCACTTGAGTAGTTGTAGAGACTAATAAAATCCCCCTGAGCCTCCTTTTCTCCTGTCTAAACCACCCCAGCGCCCAGATCCCCACCCCCAAGCCTGTAGCATTGCATGGGGCTCTGAAATATTTTGACACAATCCTGACAATTATCTGAGGACAGTGGAACAGGATTTTCTTTTGTTTCTTTTCATTGGTTTAGAAGTTGATTTCTTGTGGCTCTGCAAAAAAAAACCCCTTGGCATGAAATTTTGCAAAATAATCATTTATGTACCTAGAGCTGGTTTCATCCCAAAATTTAAAGTATAAAAACTGGATTAATGTAACTGTAACATCTCTGCCAGGAACATAATGGAAGGAATGGGTTCAAATTTGAAAGGGTTCCTAATGAGACATTGATTAAAAACTTCATCTATAATGCTGGAAAAACTCAACATTATGACGCTCAAGAAGCTCATCTAACATGAGTCAGCTGGCTTAACAAACCACTTTACTTTGAAAAGAGAAAAGAAAAACACCAAAATGGTAGGTAACCGGGGAATTCATCCACTGTGCATAGAAAAACACATTATGTCATACCAAAATGGTAAAAATTTTACAGTCCTTTCTTGGGGATGCAATTCCTAAGGGCAGTTCACTGCTTTCCTTTCATGCAAAAATGGCTTCTGCACTCTGGAGTAGCAAAGCAGAGCTGTCCTGCCTGCCTGGTTCACCATGCTCCTCTCAGCTGAGCTAGGAACTCCTATTAGCCATCACCTGCCACCGAATGCTCTGGTTAATCTCCTCAGCTTTGCTCATGTTAGCTTTTAGCAGAAGTACATGAAACATTGACCACTACCAGAGCAGCCTCACTTAACCTGCATGCCATTAACATGTCTTTCTGCTTCTTGGCTGACAATAAGCCTTTAAGTAGCTTTTCTTGCATCAAACAGTTTAATTAAACATACTTATGCAAACCCTCCAAACAGTTCTTCGTTTTTCAGACTGCTCTTTCTGTATTGCAGAGTTGGATGGTGAACAGGTTAGGACAACCTCTTCTTCCAATCAGGAACAGTTTCAGGACTGTGCCCAGCTTTATTTTTTTTCTAATTACTGCCTGGCAGAAAAGGCATTTCTCATTTGGTAACTCTGTTCTTCCCTGGACTACAGAAGAACTGGCTTTGCTTTAACTGAAAGCTTTAGTTACCATTCTTTCACACCAAATATGTGTACAGACATAAAAGTATTCAGCAAGTGTCTGAATATCACTTTGAAGAGCATTTTAGTCTGGTGCAATTTCCCCACCTGAGGATGTAATTATTCAGTAGCTGGTAGGTCAGCAAGTCCTTTAATCAGTACATGTCATTTCAGGAGATGTACCAGCTGGTGCAATTTTCACAACACATGAAATATAAAAATGAGTAAATGAAATTATGGCAAAGAAAAAGAGAGCAGACATTAAACAATAAAAAAAAAAGAACCCCCAAAACAAAAGCCACACAATAAGAGAAACCGAAGGGTCATAGGCCTTTCTTCCTGTACTCTGCACTTAAAAAAAGGACAAGAAAATGACTGCCAGAGTAGAGTTTTGACACTAGGGAATTGCTTTTGTGGTAGGATCAGCTCTGAATACAAGTAAAACACAGGAATGACAACTCTGAAGAAGGGATTATTTTTAAGTGAAACGTCTGGGATTAATAAACTGTTGAGATACTGAAGGTTTTGTTCTTAATGAGGGCCAGACTGCTACAGGTACAGAAAATAATAAATTAACTTAATGCAACAAGAAAAAAATCTCTAATTTCACAAAAATTATATAAGAACTTCCAGAGTCACAAGAAGACAGGGAGACAGGAAAATAGAGGTTTTGTGTAGAGAAGCATTGTGTAAGCCTCATTTCATGGGGTTAGGACACCACAGACGGCAAATGCCAAGATCTGCATGTACCCCTGGAGGAAAGGCACAAGAACAGCCTTGCTTTCCTTCCCTTCCAATTGTAGCAGTCAGTAAATTCTCTTGAGGAAAAAAAAAAAAAAAAAGAAAGAAAAAAAAAAAGAAAAAAAAAAATAAAAAAAAAAAAGCTGTACTGATTTCAGATGGCAATAACTGAGGCAAATAACTCAGACAAAGCTGCACCTAAGCCCTGCCCAGCTGTCTGACCTGCTCATGGCACAAAAAAAAAAAAAGAAAAAAAGAAAGAATAAAAAAATTTAAAAAAAAAAAGCTGTACTGATTTCAGATGGCAATAACTGAGGCAAATAACTCAGACAAAGCTGCACCTAAGCTGTCTGACCTGCTCATGGCCCAGCTGTCTGACCTGCTCATGCAGGCAGCAGGAGAGGCTGCAGCATCCTTCAGCATCCTTCAGCATCCTTCAGCATCCTTCAGCATCCTTCTGCTGGGTGCTGGCTGCATGTTCAGCTGCCTGTCCTGCCAGCAGAAGGAGGTTACATCCACATGCAGATGAAGGCACAGCTCCAGGCTCATGCACCCATGGACAGCCCAGCTCCAGAGGGATGCCAGAGTTTTGGCAGCCTCCTCTTCCTCTGGGGAAGGGCAGCAGCTGTCAGACAAAATGTGCTGATTTGGAAATTAATTATTCACCTGCCAAGGCAATAACTCAGCTGTGCTCTCCTCTGTCAATGCTCTCCAGAGGAACACAGAAAGGCCAGTGGCTTTGTCAGCATTATGGCAAGGGACATTTCTTACATGACTAAAGAATTTCTTTCACCTCTTTGAAAATGCAGGTAAATGCATTTCTCAGTTAAGGTGATGAGTTAGGGGCTGATGCAGGAAGAACAGAGTTCCTGTACAGGTGTATTCATAGTCTTAGATGAAGCTTTGCACTTTCAAGGTGCTTTCACTTTTTTTGAACACTTGCTTTGTTGTTTCCTCAGATCTCACTACTGCAGAAAGCAATTTGCTTTTCTTTTTCAAAAGCTAATGTTGAATCAATAACTTCTGCTAGCAGTGTCTCTTGCTAGATATTGCGCTGAATAGGCTGTGAGCAACAGGTACCACTGATTTCACATTAAAGCAACTAAAGTAACAAGAATATTCAAAATCAGGCTATTTCTCTATTTATCATTAACCTCCAGTTTCATCTGGAAAATATAATTTTTTTTTAAAGGAGCTCAGAGAATTAGAAGGGAATTTTTTTCCTTGATTTAAGATGAAGTGTTTAGCTCAAACACATTTAAGGTATGCATGGAGGCAATATGGAGGCAGAAAAATGCATGGTGTATGGATAAATCAATAATATAGAATAAAATCTAAGAAAGGAAAGAAGGGGCATCCTATGGAAGAGATGGAATGACAGAAGAGAGGGTGCCTGGACCACACCACAGCCACAGTATCACTGGGAGAATGGAACTAGGACAAAGTATGTTCATGGGACTTCAGGCTTCAGCCATCTAGATAGAGGAAGACATTTTGCACTAAATGTATTTCAATTACAAAGAGTAGTACTCCTTGAAATCACAAGGCAGGGGCTTTTAAAAAAAGGTGAAAAATCTGGTGTCAAAACTGAGTTGCCACATGAAGAAGCAAAATCTTCTTCAGAATATTAGTCATTGCCCATATAAAATAGAAACTTAAAAGATAGCATCCTACCCAGTGTCACTTCCTTCCCTAGAGCCATCAGGCTGGTACTCTCCTTGAGCAACACATTGACTTTCAAAATAAGTCATGGCCCTTCTCTACACTGCCTGACAATGTGAAGTGTTGTACCATGTGGCAGAATAGGAAATGTTGTATGCCTCATAGAAAAGTGTCTTTCAATCCATGTATGCCTTAAAGTGGGATTTCTCCTCTTTTAAATGAGAAAACCTAGCAGGAGAGTTTAAAAAACATTTAGTACCCAGCCTCATCACCATCTGGTCAGATTTGATTATTATACAGCTGAGCAATCTCCTGCTAGCTGCACCACAGGGGAATTTCTTAAAAGGCTGCCATTTACCATTTATAACTGTAGCAGGGAATAAGTGGGATATATGACTAGCATTTTGTGCCAAAAGAAGGGGCTTGCTTTGGTTTAGAGACACTGATTATTTCACATGCAAACCAACAGATTTGTGTAGATAAAATAATTTACATGAAGAAAAACAGCAGGCTTGCAAAGTGCCATTAAGGCTCCTAAACCAAGCAGAACATTTATACCTGCACTATTAATTGATCACAAGAGCTCCCAATGCCAACATGTGTGAAAAATTGTTCCCTTTAAGAGAACAGATGCTTCATTGTTAATAGGAGTTTCACACATAAAAAATAAAAATTGTGGAAGACTGCCTGTTCAGCCCCATATATTCACAATGAATATTAGAAAGTCTTAATTAAGCTCCATCCTATCACCATCAAAACTGAATTCTTATAGGAGGCAGAAGTTGCAAGAACACAAAAATAGCACAATGTTTGATCACGAAAGTAAGAATATTGAGAGTAACCATTCAGGGAGAAAACATCCATAGACTTTTTTTTTCACACATGGATAAATAAGAAAAAGAACAACTGTGAATGTCATGCATCTGGAATGAAACAGCCATTGGCTGCATTACAGACCAAAAACGAGAAGCAAAACACAATGTGCTTGTCACAAACAGAAAATCTGAATGAACTGTGATGCCACTAGCACAGCATAATAGTAAAAAGATATTTTCTGCCCTAAAGAACTGTTTCTACCATTATCTTAAATGAAACATGGTTCATTTGGGATTGGTTGTCTTGTTGTCATAATTTTAAGATATTCTGAACTCTGTATTTTCAAGTTTAAAATGTTTTCAAATACACTTTGTTGTCACTTGGAATCACACCTATCAGTAATGATTATTCTTTTCCTGCTCTAAGAGAAGAATCTGGGCTGAAGACAGCATCTAAGTAACATCTTGCTCCCTCTCACTTTTACAATCTTCTTAGCTAGAAATGTTTTTGTGATTTTTGGTTATGGTTGTGCAAAGACCTTGCTTTTACCTGCAAAGTTGATAATTTAACTAAAATGGCCAAAGCCATGCTAATCAAATAAAATCCTAATAGTTTATAACAAATCAAATCACATATATCACTGGTTCATACACAATATTATGTTGAAGTATTCTCTTCACAGTTTCACAGAATTATTATAAGTACCAGGACCAGATGTAACTGCAAACAATATAGTAGAAACTGAATTACTTATTTTCTCTACAATTCCCTTACCAAAATGCCAAAAGCATCTAAACACAGACACCTAAAAGTGTTGCCACCTGTTTCAGTATTTTTTAAATTTTGTTGCCATTTCTAGCAGTCATATATTTGATTGAAATGAAATTACTCAAATCTTCACATGGTCAGGCACACATCCAGGCCAGTTGTCATATATGAATGACATTAGTAAATTTTGGGGGCACCAACTTCTGTCATGGGAGTAAATTCTGGGACACTAACAGCTGCAGAGCAGCTGGACAGAACAGTCTTCCCTAAACTCCATTTGCAAAGGTAGGAGAAATTGTGCAATTAGGAATGGTCACAATGGCATTCACATTTTTCAGGATTAATATTAATTCACGGGTAACATGGTGGGGTCTTTTGGCTATTTTCTCAACTCATGCCAGTGTTCTACATGCCAGTCTTGAAAAGAACAAATTCTGTAATTACTATTACCATAATTATCAGATTCTGGAACAGTTTCAGTAAGCAATAGTAACAGTTTCGGTAAGCAACATTAAGTACTGTCTGCTTTCTTCCCGTCTTTTGTAACGGGAAGGAAAAAAATCTCAAATTCCAAAATACTTGGAATACTTAACATTGCATCAATTCCTAAACCCATCCAAGTCTTACTTGTTTTTTCTTTTTCCTCTGGAGACAGCAGCAATGACATTTCCTGTAAGAACAAGAGTATCCTGTAGCACAAGAGTCTGGGAATACCTTTTTCATTACCCTATCTCCCGTAATGTCCAGTATCAGAGGTCAAGAATATGAGACACATAATGACACCACGGAGGTGTCCCCACAGCTCTCAAGCTCTGAGACTGAGGGAATCACAACAGCCATCTCTTTGTGTGTCACTGCAGCTGGAAAATTACGGTTTGTGTCTTGGTCTCTGCCTCTTAACCTGCCTGAATTTTCCTCATCCACATCTATCAAAAAGGAATTAAGGAAACAGTTCTTTGAAAAAGCCTTTCTTTTGTTCTTACACAGCTGCTTACTGAGTTCATTTGATGCCTCTTTGGCAACTGTATTATGAAGTCAGAGTGAATAGCTTTTCCTTACTCAGATTTTGATGTAATGTAGTTATAGCACAGAGCAAACAGGTTGTTCTGTTGTACTGCCAAGGCTGAGAAGCCCTAAGGCCCTCTCAGAGTGTCAAAATGAATGGGAAGCTGAATTCCTTGGCAAAAATAAAGGAAGTAAAACCTGGATAGGAAAGGTAAAGAAAAATTATGCATATTAGGAAAACTGGACCCTCAGTGGGCATGAAAAGCTGCTCAGCTCTCCAGCTTATATGTGTACAACCTTTTAAAAAGATATATCAAAAAACAGACTTAAAAGTGTTATCCCTATTTGAAGAAAAATCCCTGCAAATAGTGATAGCTGATATCAAAATTCTCAGGATACCAGCAAAATAAAAAAAAATTTAAAATCACAGCAAACAATATATCTTGTCCTACAACAACTGTGAAAGACAAGCAAACAGCAAAGTTTCTCTTGCCTTTTATCATGTGAATTTTCTCAGATAACATTCTCATCTGAAAACAATTTGAAACAGTATTTACAGCAGCTTCTCAATCTTCACAAGATTTAGGATTTGACAAATTATATAGTAGTGGCATATTCTGACTAAAGTATTTCTGCACACACTAAATTATTTCTCTGTGCATATATTCAGAAAATTATGGAATGCCTGAGCTATAGACTAATCTTTCACTATTTTCTCTTCATTTAAAACAGATCTTCATATTAAAGATCCTGCAAAAATCTTAACCAATGAGACATTTTCCAGGTAATGTAAAACCTTGTGAAAATACCTTCAAAAATTTATGTGGTGCTTGTTAGTGATAAGCATGTAATTATTATTTTTTGATCTTCATATTAAAGATCCTGCATAAATCTTAACCAATGAGACATTTTCCAGGTAATGTAAAACCTTGTGAAAATACCTTCAAAAATTTATATGGTGCTTGTTAGTGATTAGAATGTAATTATTATTTTTTATTTAAATATTCCAAGCTACTGTCCAGTTGCATAAACTGGGAAAATAATAGAAAAATCATTATAAAAATTTCTCTTCACTGTGTTTTGTAATTTTTAGTGCATGAATTTTCAAGGCTTTTTGTCTTCTTGGATGCAACCAAACATTCACAAGAAACCAGAAACACTACTTTTGAAAAAAAGTTAAGCCATGTGGCATACATGTTAAATATAAACACTAATCTACATTTTGACTTATATTTTCTTCACTGAGCTGACACGTGTCCTTTTCATAGTCCTTGAGAAGAACATTCAGGCATGCTTCAAAGACATCCAAACCCAGCAATGTCTTGAGGTTCAGGAAGATTACTACTCAAAATCATTTTAATGAGGTCAGAAACTTGAAATCTAACATTTGAAGTGGAATGTACAAGGTGAGAAGGCACAAAGTTGCCTTGTCATGGCAGAGCTAGAAATTCCTGCAACTTGTGTGTATATTCTAGGTTGCAAAGGCATCCACTATACAGCACTTCCAGACACTGGAGTGCTCTGTAACTGCAGAGTGGGGCAGGGACCTCACTGGAGTATACCATGCTTCCATTCCCTTCCATCCCTTTTAAAGCAGACCTTTTCTGCCATTCCTTTTGGCCTTACAGGAGAAAGCTGTATGCTGAGCATTAAGTGATGAAATCTTGAGCTATTGTATTAAAAACTGTATGTGTTGGCAAGGCAAGAGTGAGAAGGGTGGTGCAGACAAAAGCAGAATTGAAATTTGTCAGTCTTGCTCAACCTGGATCCATCACCTTGAGGAGTGAGTCAGGACTCTGCTAAATGAGGGGGAAAAGAGGGGAAACATCAGGCAGCATGGTCAAGCTCTTCACAATGAGAGCAGCACTATAAGGGGGACATCCACAGCCAGTGGCTGGCAACTGCAGTATTTTTAGGGAGCACACACCTGTTTTCCAAGCAGGTTTGGTACATCAACCCCTTTGACTACTCCACACAGGGAAATTGTCAACTGGAGAGACAACCTAATGGCAGATGGGCAGGAAAGATCAAAGTACTCAGTGCTTTCCAGTCTCTACATGTGCCAGCATGGTTTCAGGACAGAGACAGCCAGCACTGAGAGAGCAACAGGTGACAGAATATTTATATAAGCAGGATGAGATCAAAACCAGAGTGACATATGAAACACACTCAACAGCACTTATGTGATTACAAACTGAGAGTTTATTGTTTGTGAAAAATCATGACAATCACAGAAAGTTAATAGAGAGCTATCCCAGTCCTATTTTTATTCCATAAAAACAGCATAGGTATTTGCTGAAAAGACAGTATTGAACTGATCATATTTTGAATATATGTTTCTATTTCATAAAATAGAAAATGCTGGCATTTTTAAAGTATGTAATTCCCACATTATCCTTAATCAATGAATTAGCTCTCAACAAGAGAAAAACATTCTAACAGCTCCAAGATGTAAAGACTTTATAATTGACTTGACTTTTTTTTATTGAATACTCAACATTGCTAAAATAAATATGTATGTTAGAAATATTTCTTTTTTAGTTTTTGATCAGTTTACTAGCACACAAATTCTTTGCTATTGTTGGTTTTACTTTGCTTGACTTTTGAACTACTTTAAAGAAATGTCTCCCTGTGGATTTTCAACTCATAGCAGTTCTAATCACATTAAATTAAAGAGGATCAGAGTTTTTGCAATCGTCTTGGTTTACTGAATTTCAATGATTTGCAGTTTGTACTGTTAGTCTAACTCAGTTTCTATTACAAAATAATGGTGCCCACTTTTTTTTCTCCATGAATAGTTCTCTTCCTAATATCATCTATTCTTTTCACAAGTTCCAACATTCGTATCCAGATTCAACATAAGACTTTATCAACTTGCAGAGTGATCTGTCTTTGTGTTTGTGCTTGTCACATCTATTTGTACATGTAGATACTGACAGAATGACTAGAAAACACTTTCCCAGACCATTAAAAAGTTTTAAAGTTTTTCAGCACTGAACACCAAAAGAAATGCAAACACCCTTCAAGACTCTTCGTGAGAAATAAATGGAAGTTTTTCCCTAGGGGAAAAGCACTTAAAATGCATGCAGGGGAAGAGATCTATCTTGAGGTCTGTGCAATTCTTATCAAGAATTTTTACTTTATTTTGATCCTACCCAGAGAGTATGGTTTGGTGAGTGTCTGGACCAGCACACTTGTGAAAAGCACTTGTGAGCTTTTCATTCTTACTCTGCCTGATTTTAACTAGAAATTACATGGTAGGATTAACATTTGTTGTAGAAATATATGTTTTCCTATTGCTCAAGCAAATAATATCAGAAATAGATCTGTGTGAATTTAAAAGAATTTAGGATTTCATTCCTTCCCATTCTAGTAGTTAAATAAGCTTAATATCTCTGGAAATGCAAGAATGGTTAGTAAAATAACTCATTAGACAAACATTTCTTTGGGTTGAATATAAAAATTCAAACTGATTCAAACATTCCTCTGTTACTTTAGATCATTTTCAAGAACATAACATAGATCATATTAACTTTAATATATCTATTAAATATGAAGTAGCTCCAAAATGTCCCATTTATATAAAACTGGAAACTGATTTCTTTGAGAACTTTTTCATATCAAGCCCCACTGAGACACTTAATTTGGAAGTCTAAGACAGTGAAGTTCCATTCCTGAGGGTTTTTTTGTAAACTACTCCTGGAATAACCACTTAGAAAAAAGACTTTTCTTGTTATACCTCATTCCACTAACACTTTATTAGCAAGTGCATGTTTCTAAAGCCCATTTTGTAAAGTTTTCACTGATTAATTGAAAGACATGGGGATTCATGAAAGACATGCAGGTGTTTCTGTGAATAAACACACACAAGTGATTGCATTTAATTCCCTGTTTGTAAGTAATTTGAAAAATTACATTTAAGGTCACAGGCATTCAATTGCATTCAAAAAATGGTAGAATATCCAGAATTAAATTATTAATTCTCTCTGGGTCAGATTCTACTCTGTAACCCAAGGAAACTATAAAAGCTGGTAACTTAAGACAGCTTCGTGACTTCTAAGAAGTTCAGCAAGTGCTCAAGTATAGATTTAATACTGATATTGTGTAGTAACAATGTCAAATGAAAAACTTATACCAAATCTCTGAGCTTTGTAGTTTTGCAGCTCTCAGGTAAAGAGTGGATTAGGTGGAATGTTTGATGAACATTACTAGTGGGCTTGTCTTATCAGATGAGCAAATAATCACCATAATATTGAAAAACATACTGCACTGAAAGAATCACTCTGATCCATTCTGGATTTTTACCTGCGAGTGAGCAGTATAAAATACACCAACTAAGATGTAGGGATTGTATTGTTTCAGCAATGTTCATCCTGTACAGATGATTAATCTTAAGAGATTAAACCTCCCCACCAGAGGTTACTCCAAAACCAAATTAATAGAAAGCTGAAGAAGGCTTAATTTCTTCTGTATTTAATTGATGACAGACAAAGAAGGAAAGAGAGAAATATATTAAATGGACATGAACATTTTCAGGCCCTCTCAACTCACCTTCCTTATCATATTTTTATTGAAATTTAGCACTAATTAATTTGCTAGAAAGAAGTGATTTCTAATTACAGGCTAAGTACAGTGTTGTAAGTACAGAGACTGAAGTCTGTGGTGTCTCTGTCCCACTGTACTTTCTTTTAAGAGGTATCCACACCTCTTTACAGTCACTGCTTAAGATAGCAATTTTAAAATATCATTTTTAAGGCCAAACAAGCAGTTATTCATTTCTAAATATTGAAGTAGAGACAAAAGAGCACCAAAAAAAATCATTATTGCAGACAGAGGCAGAAATAATTCTGGAATTACTCAGGATGTGGTATTGGTTACCTTATATACAGGAACAGAACTGAGAATAAATGCAGTCCCAGCACTGTATCATAGCAAAGAGAAAGAGAGAGTGGCTGTGGTTTTGGTTTCTGAGATAGCTTGAGGAATTGCAAAGCATTTCTTAAAAGAAATCTCTAATATTGACCACCAGAACAGCTAGACTGAGGTCAACAGTTGGTATTTTGCATATTTCATCTTTGCACAGTCCATCTGAAATTATCACAAAATTATGTATCTCAGCCCAGGTCAAACACAAGATTCAATTTTTCCACTACTAAAACCAAAGTGCTTGTCTACCATCAAAGGGTAAAACAGGAGCAGTGCAAGATCAGTTTTAGACTGTGGCTTATGTTTATATTTCAAACTTAATATATTTTAGTTCTGGCCTTGCAAAGGGCAATAGCTCAATAAACATCATCCACAAAAAAAATTCATGTAATCATGCCTGACCCCTACTATCCTTCAGAAGTCAGCCCTACCTAGGAGAGGCTATAGAAATTCTGTAAATAGACAATGCATGACTCTAATATATTTTTGCTGGTTCCTAATGACCTATATAGATCAAGGATTTCCTAAGCCAGAAATTATTCTTCATATAAAATAATATTCCTGAACTGACATTTCTCATTAGTTTGTTTGCTTTTTACAGACCTGAAAACTTCTGACATCTACTTTTAATGCAGAAAGCCACCCCCTAGCTGACCTATGCACTGTTTTGAGAAGTTACCACATTATGTCTGTTCTAAAACTGAGACCTGATCAATATTTTCAATAACTTATAAGTCTTTTACAAGGAGAAAGGACTGTGAATCCTCCTAGCTAATTTATCAACTCTGGTCTACCTGTTTTGTCACCAGCCCACCTGGGGCAGCTCTAGTCAGTCATTTTCTAATTTGAATGCAATTTCATACCATTGATCAGCTTTCTTGCCTCCTCAAGGACCTTTTCTGACTCTCCTTCTGGTATTAGATGAACTTCTCCTACACATGGGATTTGCAGTTTAGAATACAGATTTGGCCACTACCAGCATTATATCTTCTTTTTCTTTCCTCCAAGTTCTCTTTCCAAAGTGGTGGTGGCTTCTTCAGAGTTCATCACCGTGTCTGTGAAATGACAATTTTTTGTCTCCCATTTACATCACCCTCTGTCTCTACACACTGACTTTCCAGTGTCAAATAAGTCTAGTGAAAGGCATGCCTGCCCACAGCAGGGGCATTGAAACTAAATGGTCTTTAAGGTCCCTTCAAATCCAGCCCATTCTATGATTATATGATAAAATAATCAACAATGTTTGGCTAAAGCATTTTGTAATTCCCATCTTAGGACAATTTGATACAAAACATTATTTCATTCAGTTGTTGCTTTTGCTTATTATTTTAGGGGGGTATTTTGGAAGGTGATAGAAAATGGAAAGGTATATTTGAATCTATGTATTCATATGAAAATATTGATCTGGAATTATTATCTGCAGTCAAAAAAATATTTTTAGTATAAGTTTTAGAATGTTTTCAGTCTAGTATTTCCACAGAATTTTCAGTTAGTTCAAGTGTTTTCATACACATCTAGTAAGTACACTTTGTTTTACTTTTAAAACCCCTTTTTCTCTGATATGAGTAAACCCAAATATTCATTAACTTTATAACTGCATTCATGCATTCAGATATTTTAATCATTTGCTTTAGAAGGAGGCAGCTTGGAAATTTATGCTTAGAGGTAATAAGAGCTATTTCTATGGTGTTAGAAGGTCAAAGACAGAAAGAAGACAAATGTAATGCTTATCTTTCAAAGGGAATATGGAGTGCCCAGAAACACAAGACCCATGGATCTTCAGGTCTGACAAAAATAATAAGGGGCTTGGAATAAAGGAGGGGTTGTAGAATGAGGCCTTTTTTTTAACAAAACAGAAGCATATCAAACCTCCGGAAGAATAATGGGAACAACCAAACAAAACTGGTTTGAAAACTACAGTTCTCTCACTAGAATTCAGTGGCCATCTGATGTCTTTAATTAAATGCTAGTAAAAATACATTTAATCATTAATTGGACTCTCACATGTATTTTTTAGTTCCCAATAAACCTAAGATCTTCTCAATGCCACACAATTACCAATTTTGAATATTTTCTTTAACCCAGTTCAGACACCATTCACTAAGCTTCTCAGTCTTTCTTAATGATGCATTTTTTTCTGTGTTTGATCTTTCTCCTACTTTCTTCTCACATTGTAACTGTAACAACTGATGACTCAGCAACTTTATTTTTAGATTGAAGGAAGAACAAGCAGCTACTTTCAAGATAACTTTGAATTGTTAAAAGAAATATGGCCAAATGTATGTGGCCACCCCTGAAGCCCATCGCAACAGAGAATAAGGAAATATAAATAGATTTTTAGGCATGTTTCAGATTCTTGAACTTCCTAGAAATTAAGTCAGCATTAAATTAACAAGTTAACATTAAATCTTTAACATAAGTTTACATTAAATCTTTATGCTAATATGGGGGATTTATAGCATTGCATGTATCTGCTCCATGCTAAAATGTTTTTGAACTTTGAAGAAAGGATTATTATTAAAACATTTATGAGGTGTTCTACCCTTCATTTTTCCAAAAGTTGTATTTAATCTTTATTTTTAAAATTGGAATTGTGAGTAGTCTGTGCTCTAAGGTGACACATGAAGTAAGGAACTGTGCCCTACTTTTGCACTGGTTTTGCTGAATAAGCTTGAGAAACTTACTTTCAAAAAATCCCCAAAAAATATATTTTTAACTTCAAAATTACCAGAATATCATATGTCTGGAAATCAGCATTGTTCCCTGGCATTGTGTCTGGGAATCAGCTTTTTTCAGACTCAACTGAATAACACTTCTGGAGAACTAAAAGCAGCCTAACCCCTTTTGCAGCAAGATCTGGCAGCAGAGTACTAATCAGCTAACAGAGCAGAGGCAAGCTTCTAACGCAGACAGCTTGTCTCCTCAGAGGTTCAGGCACTGGAATGAGATAACTAAGAAATAAATTTATAACTTATTACACTATTCTGCATAAAATTCTGTCCCACTTCAGTTCTCCAGTTGCTGTTTCTTTTCAGTTACCAGAAACCTAGAAATTAGAGGGAAACAAAGCATTCACTCCAATCGGTGAACAGTTCAGCAGCTTAGTCAGTAGATCAACAGATAACAGATGATGGAAGGGTCTGATGAAACAAGCAAGCATAATTGAAGGATCTAGCATTCCCCGCACCTCAAAAGGCTAACAAAAGTGCTGCATTTTTTATGAACTCATGAACTGAGAACTACAGAAAACTTCAGTAAACACAAATTCAGATTTTTCAGAAACAGATGTAGCAGAACTGACAGTAAAATTGGCTGCAAGTAGCTAGCCTGGATAAAATGGTAAGGCTGTTCTGGTGCACTGCTGAGGAACAGCATTGTATCTATATACATTTGTGCTCTCCTAAGTCAGTAAAGAAATTTCCAGTGATCGAAAAGTTAGCTTCAGGCTTTATATTCATGCACAATTACAATGGCAAAAGAAGTAACATGTACAGAAAAAAATTAACCTATTAGTTTTCTTGGAGGGTTGTTAAATAAATATCTTCTCTTTAATAAGATACCATACCATGAAGAGCTGTATTAAATTTCAGTCTGTTATTATATTTCTATGGAATTCTGCACTGCAATTCTATGGCTTTCAGAGCACTGTAGCTAGCATCAGAGAAGTTTTTGTTAATGTGAAGGTTGCTGTCAAACTAAGTATATCAGCAACTAATCTGAGCTGAGCAAAAAGACTACCAACAGCTATTTTAAAAATTGTTTACCTAAACAGTAAGAATATATCTATTCCTACAAGCTCCAGGTTTGTGCATTGCTGCTGATAGGAAAGATATACAAGCTGTAAGACTTATCTCCACTAAGTTTCCATATACTCTTCAGAAATTCTTATTCTCCTACCTTTATTCATGTTACATTTCTTTTATGATCTGCTAAAGCAAAAATGAAAACAACCAACCTATGAATAAAATCAGTGAAATTGCACATTTCTTCTTTTTTAGTATAAGAACTTGCACTTTTCGTTATTTACTAGTCAGTAAACCTAAGCACATTACCTGCAACAGAAATAAACATTGCCAAAACTTTCTGTAGGAAAACCATAAGGAAAAAGCCTGTGACTTTATAGTTTGCTATTGCTGTTTAGCAATTGGGCTTAATCTGTGTAAAACCTGTACTCAAAGCACAAATAATTAAATCTGAAAGTATTTAGGCAGTCTGTCTACTGAGATAATTGTTTATCAAGGTGACCTGAATTGTCTCATAGGTTCCTGGTTTTCTCTTGGCTGTCTTCTATCCATCTGTTTTCTTACACTTGGGCCATGTCAGGTTTGAGCAATCCTGAATCTGCCAGGTCAGATGCTTCAGGCCAGAAACCTGTGTGACAGCTGTCCCTGGGGCTGAGCCTGAGCTCGTATCCCTCTGCATCAGGCTGTTTAACACCCTACGAGCTCCCCAGGAGCAATGCCACCTCTTCTGGGCTTGCACAGGGGTTATTGGGATCTCTGGGACAAGGGCTCTCAGCTGTTATAAATGTGAAAAGAGCAGCCAAAACAGGGGCACTTCATGAAGTGCCATCACCATTTAATTTCCCAGAGGTTTTGCTGTTTTAGAAACTCCATCTCACAGTGCACTTTTCATAATTGCCTTTCTCAGGAGCTGCTTCCTCTGCCGCTGGTCCCATCCCCGGCTAACTTGTTAATTAACTTTTTTTTTCTGCTGACAACCACGACAGACTTAGCAAATTCCTTGGTGTCTACAGACAGTAATTTGAAAACTACTGATCATTATAATCACTGCTAGCAGAGGAAAAAACTGTATGCAGCCTTTTAATTCAGGCCTGCTGTAGACACCAAGATTTTTTTCATAATTTTCATCTTCTTTTTCCAACAGTTACCTCAAATCTTTCTTAGCAATCCCACTTACAGATTACTGACGTGTGTATCAAGCTATGTTTTGCTTCAGTTTAAGAAATCTTCAGCAAATAGTGAATTCTCGGTAGACTATAAAGGAAATTAACTATTTCTAAGTTAGACCAAACTTTACATGGGTATTAAGATGCAGAGTATTCCCATTCCTATGTGAGGATTAAGAAGACAAGTAGTAAAAGTTTGTAAAAGTTGTAGTAAGGGATTTCTGACACTGCTAAATTACATTTAAAATGTATTTGATCTTTATAATTCAAATTATTATTCCTTAAACATTTTGAATTTAATGCAGTTACTTCTCTGCCTTTCATGCATCACTTAATCGCTTTTTGGAGAAAAATAATCAATGTAAAAAAATGCATTTCATGACTAATAAAAATGTAATTCCATAAAGATTGATTAAACTTTTGGGAAATATTCCAGTCTATCAGAAACCTTGAATACCCACAGCTCCAGCTAAAGTCATGCTACATGTCTGTTCAGTACCTCCAAAAATCCAGGCCCATAACCAGCTCCTCGCCTCTCCAGTTCTGCGGGATCACTCGGAAAAGTTTTGCCAATCTTACTGAGAGACACGGTCAAGGACTCAGTCACACTTCTTGGGAAGAGATGCTGCAGCTGGCATGAAGTACAAGTAAACTGACTTTGCTCCTCCCAAACTGAATAATAAATTTCACAGACAGTTTTCAGAGGATTTTAACCCACACTGTGTTTTCAGTCAGTGCTGTAATGCTGTTAAGAATGTTTATACTGGCCCAGACCAGGCATACAGACCCCTGCACCATCTGCAGATGGTGACTGGCAGTACCAACTCCTCAGCAACAAAGGAGAGACTTTCCAAGCCCAGGTTGTTAAAAAGTATCTCAAAACCAGTGTCACAATGGTCTCCTTTCCTTCTAGCACTTTATTTTAGCATTTACTCTCATCATCTTGACTATTTTTCCTATCTTTATCTATGAAACTATTTAATCCAAGAGGAAAATCAGGATACAGGAGCACAGGGGGTGCACCCACCATGACAGATCCACAGCACTGCAACAGAGAGGAAAATACCTTCCAGAGGAGGTACTTGGGCATTCTCACCTAAACATGTTAAAAAACATAAATAAAGATAATAAATATGCTAATAAAGATATTAATCCATTGCACTCTGTCTTTTGTGGGCTTCCCCCACCCCTGACAGATCAAGACTGTGACTATGTCTTTGAACAATGGACACAGAAATTGCAACAATCAAATCTCCTGGCTAAATCCACAGGTGGTGATATTTTCTCTTCTTATCCTTTCTATCGCTTTCTTCTCCTTATAAATTTTCTTAAGTGATCTCTTTCTATCCTGGCTAAATCCACAGGTGGTGATATTTTCTCTTCTTATCCTTTCTATTTTTCTTCTCCTTATACATTTTCTTAAGTGATCTCTTTCTTCTTTTATATTGTTGCATTTCTATACATAATAATAACCAAAACAACTACATACCTCCTTTCCATTGCACAAAAATTGGTCTTAAACAAACCTTATGTATCTTATGGGATACATAAGTCTTCATACATCTCATAGCTTAATTCCACCAAGTTTGAAAAAATAATTTCCTTTGCAAGTTTTAAATTTGTGATATTTCAGAAAAATATTTCTTTGTTCCCTTTTTTATGAGGTAAGGACAGCAGAATTTCATTATCTGTCATCTCTAAATTGCTAGTCTTTTTAATTTTCTCTCCTTAACCCTGCACAGGACTTACTAAAATAGACATTCCACATAATTTAAGCATCATAATTAGAGGGACTTTCAAACGCCTAATCACACTATGACCGTTTTTTTGATTGCTCTTTAATTTGAAAATATCCTTCCTTAGGATAACAGGCAACTTATGACCAGTTTTTTGATTGCTCTTTAATTTGAAAATATCCTTCCTTAGATAGGATAACAGGCAACCGAGCATTAGTTCATGTGAGAACAATAGTATATATTAGCTTCTACTTTCTTCTTTATGCACATTACTTTCTTGTTTACTTTTATCAGCAGAGGAACTGGGAGCACCTTTTCTCTTTGTGCAGAGTTATGCAGATCCCTCTCTGTGTGCAGATTATGCAGATCCCTCCCACAAGAGCAGTGGCTCTGTACAGTGAGGTTGAGTTTCAGGTGTCTCACTAAGATTTGAGAAATGCTGCTCTGCAGATGTGCCAAGAGCAGCACAGACCTGTCCACCAAAATTAAGGGGTCAGTGTGGCTGGACTGGTCAGAGCCAGCAGGTCTCTGTTCCCCTCCTGCAGGCCACCATGCTGGTGTCCTATTCCCTACAGTGTGCATTATTCAGCATTCCTTGACCTTGCACACACTTCATTACATGTTTTATAACCCTGAATTTGACTGTTCTGAATAACTGCCTGTCATCTGCAGATTTGACTAATGAGCAAATCTTTCTCTTCCTATATATTCTTTATATATAGAACCTAAACAAATAAGAACACTTGGGCATTCAGCTGCTAACCTTGTGTCAGGATTGGAGTGGAGAAAAGGTGAGAGGCTAAATTAAAAAACTGTCAGATCACTCTGAGGTAACCATGCACAGTTTTACTTATTCTGATGGTAACACATCGATGACTATGAGGTCCTTCAACTTTGAAAGATTATCTTTAAAAGGAGAAGGCACAAAATGAGATAAAAAGTCAGTGGCTGACCAGCATGACATAATTTACCTGGGGATTTTCCACTGGGCATTAATGGGACATGCAGCCTTCATTAGTATAATATTTCAAAAAGCACCCATCTAAACCCTTGATATCACAATCCATAACCAGTCTTGAAAACTAGATGTACTTGGTAAAAAAAAAAATATTCAAATCTTGAATAAGGTTATCAGAAGGAGAGTTTTAGTATAGGGTTTGTAGGATTAGCCCCAAATAATATCCTTGACTGAGACTGATAATATTCCTTTTGGACTGAGGAGAGAGAATGCCAGACTGTCTTCACTGAAGAAAAGGATGAGTCTGAGACTGATGCAGGATGAAAGCTCCACATAAATCATTTAGCAGGGACACAACTGAAAAGAGCCCAGGTAAAGGCTCTGTAAGGATGGAGGGGGGGAAGGCAAGGAAAGCAGCCACCACCAAGGGAGAGAGAGAATGCCATCTTCTTATCAGAAGGGGAAAAAAAGTGGCCAAATAGGTAACGGGGTTTAAATAGATCAGCTGGTGCAAGACAGCACAAAAAAAATGACTGAACAATGTTTGGGCTATAGTTTATTACTGCCAAGGGAAAAGTGAATGCCCTCTGCTGTTTCCTGTCTCCCAGAGAGGCATGCAAGGAAAAAACCATGTGAAAAGGTTAGTCAAAGACATGATGATCTCTTTCTGCTGTTATATTTAGCTTATTTGAAGGATCTCAGATACAGACACTAGTTAGTACAGTAAAATGAGTCATGATGGACTGCAATGAGGAGATTGACACCCTTGCAGAGCACAGAGGAGGGAAAATCAGAGTCCTGTGATATGTTAGCCTGTGGGATACTCTCCTAAGAGAAATCATACTTACCTGAAGGTGCGTGGACAACCAGTACAATTTATGGAAGAGTGTGCAGGAAGTCAGTACTGATACTGTATTGACCCAAAAAAGAACAAAGTGGCCTGACACCTTCCTCCTGCTCCAAACTTCAAGCTTGGGTTCCAAGCACTCCTCTGTGAAACAAGGCATAAACAAATATCTTTCTTGTCTGCTCCAAACCTCAGACAATAGATACAGATTACTAAAAACAGAGGTTCTCTACACCTTCTTTACACATTCTTTTTCATGTTCTGCAGTTTAGATGCCATTTCTTACACATATTTAATACCACTGTATTCTAACTTATTCTCAGGAGTAACTAAAATCTAGTTCTCCCTCAATCTGGGCTTCTTGAAAGTACAGGAATCTACGGCCATGGATGAAGTGTTGAGTATTGATTTTTAGTCTCTTAAGCTCCAACTGTATTTTTCCAGCTAAAGTGTACTATATGGAGGTATTATTTAAGGATTAGAAGAGAAAAAGAGGTTATTAAAACAAATATAAACAGGAACCAAACTTCTATTTTCATCCTGTTATAAAACACAAACTAATTTTGAAAAAAAATCCAATTTGATTAATTTTTAAAAATCCAATTTGAGAATTAAAGAGCTCATTGGAACAATATATGGCATTTTGTTTTCCTTGCCTGTGTAGATTGCTTTCAGTTAGAGTTTAATTTGTTAAGAAAAGTGTCCTGATAGAGCCTTACTAAAGGAAAATCCACTATTGCACTCAATCATTGCATTATTACAGACTGAAGTGAACACAAAATATCCGAAGAATGCTTAAGGGGGACACAAGCTTCATTAGGAAAATAATCCACTTCAATATGATAAAACATAAGGTAGATATTCATTCTACCATGGCACAGATGAGGACTTTATTTTAAACCCATAGCAGATTGAATTTTTGCATTATGCTTTTTTTATATTGCCTTCCTTAATCTAGAAATGCATTAAAATACTCATCTGCCAGCTGTGCTGTTTTCAGCTGTAGCAAACTGGTGATTAGTATCCTCCTGACATGATTTTCTCCACATGAAATAAAACATGACTGTCACAGTATTACAGAAAAGGAAAAAAGTCTGAAGTTCTTTATGTCATGTCCTAGGGGTTTTATCTTATCCTTGAATTATTTCCATAATTAACAGGTCTGCTACAATTAAACATATTTGCAAATATGTTTGGTGCAGAAATGTAAAAACCTGAGTCTGCCAAGATTAGAAAAAAAGCCACTGACATTTCAGTCTTATGTAACTGTAGAAATACTTTCCACAGCCACCAAAATCACTATAGTCCGTGTACATTCTGTGTACATTCTGTGTCACAATGCCTGTGATACACTGATGGTCAAATCCAGCCCACTGGTATCAGAAGGCAAAAAGCATTTTGACTATGTCTGCTCTTCATTCTCAGTCTCCAAGGTCATTTCAAGAACTCCCTATATCAGCTTAAGGATGAGACTGGCTATACTTTTGTGCTTAAAGATGCATTTTATTCTGACATACTGTCTGCAATTGCTAAGTAATAAATCCACTAGGAGCTTTTCTTTTACTTTGATAAAGATGACAGAGTAATCAAAACCACTGAACTAAGTGCAACAAAAATTTTACTTTACCATCTCATTTTTAAGCACATACTGCATACAGTTTTTGATCCTAAGTGCAAAATATAACTCACATGTCTATAGGATGCCAAAATCCCTTAGCCCATCTAAGCTACATCTATATTACAAGCAACAGAGACCAACAGAAGTGGCTATGTGAAGGGAAATAGCTGGTGAGGACCTGGCATCCTCCCTGCTCATATTGCATGGGTTTTTTCTGCAGCAAACTAGCTGTGTTCAGCTCTCACAGACTGACTGCCAGCTCACCACTGGTGAACTCCTGGAGTGCATCTTCCAGATAAGTTCCACACAAAGGGAATCATGCTCTGAGGCTGCTCCCCAGTGCAAACTGAAGCATAGTACAGGAGTACATTTGAGAGGTTAACTGAATTCAGTGGGTGATCCATGGATATCCTGTTAGCTTTATTCCTCCCTCAAAGCTAAAATCCCCTGGAGTGCTGCTCTATATGTATTTCTGAGGATGAATCCTCAGACTTAGCAGACTGCACTGAATCCCTCTTTTCTTCTTAACACATTGGGTGGCACTACAAGAAAACAAGTTTTTTGTGGCACAGCCCACCAGGAGAAGACTTCTACCAGAACAGATTTCAGAACTGCTTTAACCTGTCAAACACTTTTACAGTTTTTTGTGGCACAGCCCGCCAGGAGAAGACTTCTACCAGAACAGATTTCACCTGCTTTAACCTGTCGAACACTTTTAGCTTTCACTTCAAAATGGGTGGGAGGACTTCAGATATCTGATAAAAATTACTAATCCTCGGTGAGACCTCGAGCACACATGGCTTCCTGCTATGGATTCTTTTATCTTATAGAATTTACAGGTCAAAGTTCACTGCCCAGCTCTGCTCCCCACAAAAGCTCAGTGCAGTGATAGGACAGGTACATGTCCATCATCACTGGCTTCAGCAGCTGCCAGCAGAATTTGCAGTAAGTAGATTCTCCATGACTCTTTTGTCCTTGGCCATTTTGCTGAGGCACCAGTGGCTCTGACAGTAGTTTTGTAGCGTGGGCACTCCTCTGATTGTAATCCACTGGCTTTCTTCACATGTATCATCAAAAAGCCATCAGGTAAGGGTTTTGGGGGTTTTTTTTTGCTCTTTCACCTAGGGGCAGATCTGAGCCACTGACCTTGTAATGAAGGAATCTATATTTCAGTATCATGCTTCCCAAGAGAAGCTGTAATTCAGGCTGCTGAAATACCTAACAATTTGATTTCTGTAGACAGCCACTGAACAAACTTCTTTTTAATAGCAAAATGACACTACTCTGGTTTACTCACACAGACTATCTCTTCTTTTAAAGACAGAAATGTGATCTTCACCCAGGCCATTGCAAATACTTCTATTGATGTTATCCTTTTCCTTCATACCAGAAAAAAGTCCACCTCAAAGCCACTCCAAATCTCTCTAAATGCAGACATGTGGAGAAAACTGTTTTTTCTTTGATTTTAGATAAGAAATAAAATCATGACTTATAATAGGCTGTCATTTTTTTCTTTTAGATGTGGTGACTTCAGCTCTAGTACTAGGGTTAGGGCAACTCTTCTTACTCTACTCCAAAGGAGGAATACCAGATTTAATAGCTAGATGTTTTGTACTTCATCAGATTAAAAGCTGGCAAATACACTTTAATCCATTGTTCCTACTTTTCTACCACTACTCCCAGGGCAATGTCACTGTCACCTGGAGCAGTCACTGATGACCTACAAAAGGTAGTTAGTCTGTTTGTGACATGAAGGACAGAAGGGGGAATGGAAATGCAATCTACAGTGAGAATAAGACAGCATCTCAGTGATAATACATGCTTGGTTCCAAAATTTTAGGAACAAAAGAGAAGGGCTGTCTTTAGTTATTTTTCCTTCTTAGAGGAAACCAGCCTTCATCTAGCAAGATGAAGAAAAGAGAAACTACGAGGCAAGTAAAAGAATAATATCACAAGATATGGAATATCTGAAATGCCTTCTAGGTACATGGCCAGGACATGAGGAACAAACAGGAATAACCCAAAGGCTTAACTAATTTGTATAATTGGTGTCACAAATTCCTAGTGTAATATAGTAAGTATGCAAAGAACCTCCTAGGGAGAGTTGAGAAGCACCTGAGATGCAGTGGTAGAGGGGTTATTTATCAAGAGCACTTTCTGAACCTCGAGAAAATCACATACAGTGAATGACCATTTCAATGGTTTCTGGAATGAAAAAAGAGACTTTAAGGCAATATCTCCACTTCTGAAACAATGAGAGTCTGTTGGATGTGGTTGTTTACACAACCCAAGGGAGGCAGCCTATTGGTGACTAGGGAAATGAGTTTCCTTTAAGTATTTTGGAACAATTATATTGTGGGGCTCAAAATATTTGCTGCATGTACTGGAGACAGTCTTTTCTTTGGAAGGAAAATTATTAGGACAGTAGCTATTTTAAAGTTATTCTGCCAGAGGCAGAATATCATTTGGGTTAAGGAGACACTGTTGGAAACAAAATTTTAAAAAGGGGCTACAAAATATTGACAGCACTTTGAGAAAGTAGATATCAGCAGAAATTATTTATTGTCAGGTCTTTTGCATGGATAATTTAGGGTTTTTTTTAAAAAGTGAAAGACTTGGTGGTTACTGGAAACATTATACCAATGATACAACTGAAACTATCTCAGAGATAATAATTCTAGTAGAAGATATTTTGACTTTATTAGTAGCAGTTTAGAGACCTGAAAATAGAAAAAGGATCTGCACACAGAATGAAAACAAGGGCATACATCTTAAGGATATAAAAGCATTGCTCAGATACCTTAAATTCAGCAAGGCTAAGGCTGAGTTGCAATTAACAGGGGACATAGCAAGCAACAATAAAAGATTCTAGCAATACATGACACGTTAAAGAAGTAAAAGGAAGTATTAAGGAGATGAAATAATGAATGACCTGAGGAAGGCCATTGCATCCAATGCATTCTTTCAATTTTCAAATAGATGTTAACTATGATCCAATACTTAATTAAATTAAATGCTTAAAGGAGATAGATAGGCATGTCTTCCTGAATATGGGTGAGGACATTGAAAAAGATAGAGATTTTCAATTTAGCTTAGTTCAATGACTTTAAATTAAGTATCCTTAACAAAGCGACCCCTGTAATCTCTGAATCATAGCACTTACCTTGGAGACTTTATGAAGAAGAGTAGAATTCCCTGAAGAGAAATAGAGGGCAATCACAATGTCATACTTCAAAAAGGGGAAAATATCTCTCTTTGGGAGGGTACAAACCAGTCCTTGAACTGTTCTTCTTTGAAAGACTCTTGGGCAATTTGCTAAAAATTCTTTTCTAAGGCACAAAACAGTAAAATGGTAATAAAAAAGAGAAAACATGGACTTCAGGAACAAATCATGTCAAGTTGACATAATTACTTTCCTTGATTGCTGGCATAAGTGGATAAGGGAAATTTCACAGCTGTGATATATTTGGACTTTAATAATACTTTCCTAATATCTAGAATAAATTTAAATGTTCTAGTATACAAGCTATAGAACTAACTTCTAGATGAAATTGTGTTAAGCTAGATTGAAGAGAACTGTAGAGAACATGATCTACTAGGGGACATTAAGAAAAACCACAACAGTTCTGTCTAACAAAGGGCTGAAAAAATAATATTTTCTAGAATATAAAAAATTTTTATATGCAATCATCTACATTTATATATATATATATGAGGTAATGTATATTAAAGTTGGGATAGAAAAGCTTGAATTGTAACATGGGCGATTGGGGCTTGATATTGGAACAAACATTTGTCCTTTTAAGAATAGCTGAAACATCATAATGGACTGCCTGCTTTCTGTGAGCATGCAATACTTTTGGTCAGAGAAGTCTTCTTTCACTTGCTTTGCATAAGTGATGACAGCAATATTTCAAAGTCCTCTTGCCTTCAAGCAATGTTTGCTTCTTGGATCAACCAAAAACCTGATAAAACTTGAGAATTATGCAACTACACAGGACTTATAGAGACAACTAATCTTTAACCCCAAAATTTAGGAGAAAATAGTTCCTTGTTCAGCAGCAGCATACCCTTGAGTTCACTCGGAGTTCCCTGTTTGATTTGGCACATATATACAGAGAGTTCTGCTTTCCTGATCACTCATAACTGGCTATCCTGAACTGCAAGGTACATAAATCCCTTTTAAGCCCCTGTGGGATTCAAAACAATGCCCAGATATGCAGGAGGTGCAGACTTCACCCAACACTAAAAGTACAAGGAAGAAATTTCACGGAACCAAAAGGCAACCAGCTATGTTTTGTACCATGATCCACTGCTTTTGATACTTATAAAACACATCCTTGAGGAAGTGCCTGCTATACTCTTCGAGAAGCTGCTGTAACCCTCAAGGTTGAGACTGACTCTAAGTCAGGTTTGGTGCTCACCTCTAGCAGTATCACTTCCAGAACAAAGCTGGGGCCTGACTTTTTGTGTAGCAAGTGTGCATTGTCCCATACCTTTCCTAGGATGCAGAGGCTCCCAGCAAGGCTGTGCTATCTTTCACTCTGATCTTTTCGTACACAACAGAGAGCAAAGATTGGGATGGAGAGTCGCTCCTGAGTTGCCAGCAGACTGAATTTTCCCCTTACTCCATCACACAGTCCCCAGAGTGCATGGTGTCCTAAGTGTTTTGTTAGACTTTACAAGCATTCCTCAAGCTGATAGCATTCTACATGGCCAAAAGCAAGGTCTAGTGAGTGGAACTAGCAGCATGTCAATACAGTGATTTAGCATATTCACTGAAACACTCTGCATGCACAGTGTGCCTGGGTTCTTGTTGCAGAAAGAGAAATATCCTATGAGGGGGAATCCAGAAAGCAGTCAGCCAAATGGAAAAGCAGGTGATGTCCTATTTCAACATCAGCTGTTCAGAGTATACAATATAGCCAGTGGTAAATAATCTTAGTTTTTTAATATTTCTGAGAATTACTTTACAACGTTAGGAAATAAATTATTAAAAAAATATTTAATGCATTGGTTATCTAATTCCTGAAATAATAGTGGCAATGTACCATTCAAGCACCCTTCTTTGCTTTATAAACCTCCCTATTTACATGTGTAAATATCCATTGCTCTTTCATTTCAAATAGCAGCCACTTGAACCTTTCTTTCTGGTTTTTAGTATTTAGGATGGGGGAATTTTTGTACTTTTTTAGTTATATTTTCCTTAAAAAAGAGCATTTGCAATTAATATTCTAACATCTTTGTTTCTTCTGTTTATGAATACTCACCAGATTTTCTAAAATGCTTTCATTATTCAGATTTTTTTGTTGATTCATTTCTTAATATAGGTCTTTCCTGTATTTTTCCACTAGAACCTGACATTCCTGTAAAAAATGGAGTTGTTTGAACTGAAGTTATGAATTACATATCTGTTTTTTCTTCATACCATCCAGACTTTTATATAATTTTTCATTTTTGTAGAAATCTTACAAGAGCTGCAGATAAACAATAGAAGCATTACATCTGATCACAACTCACTATATACTTTTTCTTTCTGATGACAGCTATTTGTGACTCACTTGAATGGTTTGCAAGAGCTTTCTGATTACTGCTTCATTTTCTGAAAGATACCAGACTTTTTGACCACACTGTCTAGGAACTTTTAAAAAGGGCAGAGGGAAAGGAATGAAAATGAAGACAGAAAATAAATCCTTTTAACCAGACTTAGTGTCTTTGCAAAACATTATTATCCAAAAGGACAAATACATATGTGAAAGCCTGAAACTACCACAAATAGGAATTACATTCCTCTAAGAGCTGTATTAAAACTTTTAGTGTCTTTGCAAAACATTATTATCCAAAAGGACAAATACATATGTGAAAGCCTGAATCTATCACAATAAGAATTGCATTCCTCTAGGAGCTGTATTAAGGACTTGGTGATAAACTTCACTCCTCTGCTCACTCCCTGAGACTTGATCTCCTCTGGGGTTTTTTTCTCATTGTCTAGGAGCTGTATTAAGGACTTGGTGATAAACTTCACTCCTCTGCTCACTCCCTGGTAAGGAACTGAGACTTGATCTCCTCTGGTTTGTTTTTTATTTTTCTCACTGCTTCCCATATTTTCCACTCGTCATGTCCTTCCCTCACTGTCTTTCTCTAACACCAGGCTGCAGCAGCAGTGGAAGATTGCAGAATTGACCATGCAGAGTCAGCCACAGAAGGGCTTAATCAGCAAAATCTCATGTCAGGCTGCAGCAGCAGTGGAAGATTGCAGAATTGACCATGAAGAGTCACCCACAGAAGGGCTTAAGTCAGCAAAATCTCATGCTCCAGCTTTGAGGAGACATGCATCAGTCTTCCAAAGGCTAAATAAACAGAAGGCATCTGTGACAAAACCAAGTGCTTCTTCTCTTAGTGTTGGTTCCTGTTCCTTTATATCCTCCTTTAAAACACAAAGCAAAATATTAGCCTGAAGACTTTGAAGGACTTTCCTTAGCCACACCATTTTCTTTCTGAATAACTAGCCCAGCTTACTTTAGTGAAGTCATAACTGTAATAACATCAACAGTGGGGAAAAAAAAAAAAAGAAAAAAGCCACCCAACTTACTGGTATTGAAATGTTCTCATACATCCTCCTAGTTATATTTACCAGTTTTTCCAGTCCTTACTGCCTCAGGGCAGCATGCCTTATATTTATAGATGAAAAAATTCACTAATATTTTCTCCACTCTAGGAGTTTCCATTGTACTCATATTCCATTGTCTCTAGATAATAATAGTATTGTCAACACCAGTGACCAGCTTGTGATGGGTCATTCCTTTGAAGAGCTTCTATTCAGACTAGCACACTGAATCTTTACCATTTGTCAATGACATAAAACACAAGGAATAGCAGGTGCCATAGCCAGGACACTAGCATAATACTTGTCTTTCTATTCTTCTGTACTTGTGGTAAATAGGTCAAAACACAATAAAAAATAATTTAAAGCATTTTTTCACTTACTTAAAAGATAATTAAGGTAATTCTATGGAAGTAAATGAAAGAACTTATTTAATAAAATATACTTCACTGTAAAAAAATATATATAAAAGCAATATTTCACTGATACAGGCAATAAAACCTTAAAAATAACTTTGTTTGAATATGTATTTATATTTTCATTGCTGACGTTCTTTTTATTTTATTAGCATCTTATTCAAAATTCTAGCTATTCTCTTGTATTCAAGAAAATGTGCTTTTATCCAGCCAGGTTCAGACTGGAACCTAGGAGGTCTTTGTCTAAGTTAATTTTACATTCATTATAATGTGCCTTCCCCCTTTGTACTCTGACAATTGTACTGAAGGTGATATAACTGCAGCACTGATGACTTATTCAAACTAAGCAAGTACTCAGACCTGTCCAACATGCAAGGAATGTTCATGGACCACTGGACAACAGCAAAGTATCAGGCTTCAGTTCCAACTTAGTGTGGGATCTTATCCAAGCAGTAAATTAATAGTGACCTAATTTTTTACCTGACAGTGTCCCTCTTTTATAACACACCCTACATCTAAAATGGCAAGGGCCAGACAACATGTTCCTAAATTTATAAAATTAAGAACACTGTCCCATAATAAACACTGAAATATTGTCATCACCACCTACCAACTTTAAATATAAAAAGTCTGGAAAAGGAGAAAAAAAACCCATGAGCTTTGAGGCAATTCTGGCTGTTAATAACATCTACCTTATTTTACATCACTTAATGTTTCTATAAGGATCCATTTTAGGTTTTTAACCCTTCATACCATCTCCCTCATTATAGTAATCTCTAGCACTAGATAAAAGAATGTTTTTGCTTAGCAGAACATTCAAATATTAAATAATACTAAATTCAAATAACTTATTTATCACAAATATACATTTTATTTATTAGCAAAAAAATTGAGGATTAATTTAAACCAAAGTGTCACTTAAAAGTGGGAAATCATATTTGAGGTGATTGTGCCCCTGCTGTGCTTCATTCAGTGGTACAAAATGATTTTGTTTCTTTTCTATTTGTTTCCAATACCTTACAAAATAGACCTTCTAAGTACAAAAATGAATGAAGATAACAGATGTTACTGGACAAAATAGTAGAAGTAATTTCTTACCCTGTGAACATCAAGGAGTTAATAAAAGTTTCATTTTATGGACAGTCAAATTTTTTGGTTCAGAGAACTATTTTAAACAGCTGAAATTCTGTGTCTCTTTCAAGAGCTGAAAATGTAATATTTTCTCCAAAAGCACCTATGTTCAAGCACAAGTCTGAAGTCAGATACTAGGACCTATTAAACGGAAAGTGCATTTGAAGAGGTGAAACAGCTGAATGGTAAAAAACCCAAATATTTTTCTTGAGATTTTGTACATGTACAAGGGATGTAGATTGTTTATCATGCTTTATCTGAAGACGAGGAGCCACGATATAACAATCATAGTTACATTTTGAAACAAAACATGGGAATATTGAGAAACAAGTGCTTACACAAAAAGATTGGCACTTCAAGCCAGTTAATTAAAATTTTATGAAACTAAAGCCATAGAATGTTGGGGAATATTTCTGTTCATTTTGACAGAATTTGGTTCTGCCCAGCCTGAAGCAAATGCTGGGGGAAAAAAGTAAAAGTTCAATTAAAAAAAAATCCAAATGTGACTGCTCACATAGTAACAAGCAGAGAGAACAGATGGCCACCACTACCTATATAGAATTCAGTCATTTCTTGTAAAATATATGTTCTTCTACTTTCCTGAGTAGCTAAATTTCATTATCTCATCATACTTTGGGCTGAAAAGCCCACCAGGTTATAAATGGTCATGATATAAAGATGACAACTAAATCAGTCATGTGATTATTTATTGTTATCTTTGTAGCTTACTTCCTGTTTTGTGGATTTTTTGTGGGGTTTTTTTTGTTTTTTTTGCAGGCATTCTAGAACCACTAAAATCTTTTTAGAAATCAAAAGAAACCACAACATTCTCTTTTCTTACAAAACTCTTTAATGTTTTGTTAAGAATTGAATTCTAGTTTGAGGGATTTTTTAGGAACTGTTAAAACAAGTTATGTTGTGGCTTACACTAAGACCTGATGCAGCCAACTATTTTTGCATGTGTTCCTTTCTTAGCACACAAATAATCATCCTGAAAGAACTTTTCAAACTGAGCATTTTGCAAATTACTTTGCTAATGTTAATCTTCTGCAGCATAGAAGAAAAGCCATAATGGATCTATGCTGTATTTAAGCCCTGAGGTTACATACTGCCTGTGATTTTCAGAATTTCTTCCAACCCTACACTTAAACACATATTTATACGTGACCTTATAGAAATTAAATAAGAGATAAGATTTTGTGTCTTACACTGTCCCTCAGATACTGTCCAACAGTCAGGAGTGAAGACCTAGGACTGTTGGGAAAGCCTTAATATTAACATTTTCTCAGAGGAGAGGAGGTTCTTTATTGAACACACTGGAAAATGACATGACTGCATTGTAACAAGAATCATGGAGCAGAAAGCCTAATTCTTGCTGTAGTCATGAGTCAGCATGAGACCCTGTTCTAACTGATGTACAAAATGAAAACACGCATTGCTCCAAAAAGCTAATAAAAAAACCCCAAGAAGCATATTTTTAGTAATCTGTGATGGAAAAAATCTGATACATTATGACCTTGTACTATACAAGTGAGATATATATAGATATATATATATATATATATATATATGTAGATAGATAGATAGATAGATAGATAGATAGATAGATAGATAGATAGATAGATGGATGTCTGGTAGGTTCCATTAAGAATCAGTCTTTGAATAACAAACAAAAAAAAAATTAAAACAAAGCTCTGTGCAGTAAAATAGAAAGAGAGGTAATTTTACAATGTTAATTTCCCAGTGCACACTTGCAGACTCCTTTTCAAGCTGAATATATTTTAGTGTTGATAATATTTACCCATCCAATCCTACTAGGGAACACTGATAAAAAAACCCCAACTCATTACAGTGTGAAACCTTCCAAGAGTGGCCTGGACTTTGGCCAGCTGTCTCCCACTATCTTTCCAGTGCTTTTCAGATTTCATGTTATAAACTTAATTTTGAAGCAGTATTATTCACATTTATTTGATTTCCTGCACTTACCTCTTGGCAAAGAAAAAGAAAAATGAACCAGTGTTGACAAAGATGGCTTGTATAGATAGGTGATTAGAAGACAGGACATCAATCATATTCCATCTTGAAGTAATATACATGGTGGCACAATTGCAACTAATGAATAAAATATTTAATTTTCACACCAAGGAAAATGAGACAAAAGTGAAGAATGCACCAATTTTGCATAAATAAATAAGTGACCTTACATAAAAAATCTGAAGGGATTTTATTATATAGTGTAAAAAAAACTGCAACAGGATTTGTTAATAAAATGATCAAATGGGTTTTTATATGAAAAAGTGAAGGAACAGAGCAAGAAAAAAAGAACATAGAAGCTATTCAGACTCCCATTAGGAATCAAAATATTAAATCAATATCTTGTGTGAGAGGTTCAGTAGCTCTAAATCAAAATAATTTCCAATGGCATAATAGAAAGACATTGTCTTACTCTACCTGAAGATTTGGCCCCTAACATTTTGCTGTAAGTAAGATCTTTAAAGTTAAGAAATATTAAGAAAAATATTCATCTTGTAACATAGCTAAAATCTACAGATGTCAATTAAATACTGGATAATCAGCCTTGAGAAGATTCTTTACTGTAACAGTGACTTACTCTAGGCAAGGTAGTTCAAAAAACAAAAGTGAGGATTATTTGACTGGAGAGATCAAGTGCTACCTAAAAGCATGTGTCCAAAATTAGACAAAAGACTTAATTCAGCCAGCACAAAGATGCAAACCCACATTTCATTTCTCCAATGTGATCAATGCCCTCCTTTAACAGAAGCCAAGAAAGCTCAGACACTGATATGAGAAAAGGAATTTTACATTTGCATCTCCCTGAATTTTAACTTAAGCTCCCTGCCCTTCCTATTGGACCAGTCTTTTGCCTCCATTCCTTCCAAGAGCATTCAACATATGTAATATTAATTGTGCAAGTCAAACAGAAAATTCTTCCAGACCACACCTTCCACAAAAAAAATACAAGGACTAGGGTTGTGTTGGAAGAAACAAAAAGAAACCTCTTTAGAAGGAGACACAGAATCTGTTCTTGCTGATATTTAGAGTCAAGCTTAAGGTTAGTTCTCAACTCTGCTGTGACATATAAACCATCCTACTGCAACATGGCCCACTTAATGCCATCAACATTGACATCTTTAACAGCCAAAGTAGGCCCTCTGTCCAATTTAACATGCAGTCTACATTTTAGGCTAGTCCTTGACAGAGAGAAAGTGATTTAGAAGGATTATGAAGCAGAAGCAGAGCATAGAAGGATCTCTGCTGACAGAACTCTACACTTATGACCACCAAAGTTGATTTGAAACAATTTCTGAAATTGCAGAAAGCATCAAGCTCATAGAAAAGCAGCAGTGAGATCAGTCTAATCAGGTTGGACAGCTTGACTCTGAGATGGACAGCAACAGGAGATGGGCTTCAGAATAATCCTCAGGTCTATCTTGCTTATCAAAGCTGAGATAGTACCACTGTCATGCAAGCAACTGGAATTGTAAGTTCTAATCTACCCAGCCTTGCCACATATCTATAATCCATCCTGATGAAAGATTACTTTTAGAAAGCATTTAGAAAATAGCACAGTTTTGTTCTGCTTGTTTTCCCGTTGCCTCAAGGATCACTGAGAAACTGGTGGACATGCAACATGCCTCGTGTATGGCTCCCATTGCTCATTTCACCTCCAAAGATAAATTTTATCTCCATTTTTTCCTGAGAGCATGTTCCATGGAAGATGAGGCTCATTTCACCTCCAAAGATAAATTTTATCTCCAATTTTTTTCCTGAGAGCATGTTCCATGCAAGATGAACTCTAAAAATGCAGTTATTCTTTATTGCTGTTGTGTGAACTCAAGAATATGTTCCTTCCTTTGGCAGTTTTAAGGAATGTGTTAGTGATGTTACATTGTCAAAAGGAAGTCTTATATCAGTCAAGGTACAAACAAAAGAAAGCTAATTTTTCCTTTGAGTTCCAGATAAATCATTAATTATACCACAAACCAGATCAAATTGGGTTCAGGTGCTATAAGAAGAAATGTGTTAACAGTGTAAAATACATATGTCAAGTTCCAACAAAAAGGACATTTGGTTAACAAGTTATAAGCTCTTTAGAGATGCAGGTCAGCATTATTTCTATATTATTTAAGGGAAGCATTTGTTTGGCCATCTGTTGGTCGTAATCTGAAGTTCTTTTTTAATTGGAGCATTTAACTTTACCATAATAATTATATATGTTGTATTTTCTTAGCTGCCTAGCATTCACTGTGCTCATCCAAGGTGCCAGTCACCTTGCCGTCTGTCCTAGTCACTGCACCATTGAAATGTACCTTCACTTTGCTTCAGGAAACAAAGAAAAATTATAAACTATTATTAACTCAGTGGTCAAGCTGCTTTCATATCATTGTTTGAGTTAGAAAAAGCAAAATAGGGTTTTAGACCCACTTGTAGTTCCACAATCATGTGCTTTGTCCCATACCTTGTTCTTTGGAGTTATTCACAGCAGTTTCAGGGCTGTTCTAAACAACATGTCTAACCTACAGATATTCAAGATATTTTTTCAGTAAATGCATGTGCAAAATAGTTTGCACAGTTTCAAGTCCTCAAAGATCTAATATCAGATTAACACTGTCATTGTATCATTGAGAAATATACATGGGTGTCCTTAGCCAGCCTGTTCTGGGATTTATTGTTATTTAATGCTCTGAGACATGTGCAAAGCAAAGTTAACAGGCTAAGAAACCAGGAGTCATAACACTGTCAGAAAAAACAGTCAACATAAAAGTACATAGTTGCATTTAACTTTCTTCTATGAAATAAATAAAATTTATCCTGTGTGATTATCACCCTCTTGTTACTTATTATATGGATGAAAAAAAAAAAAAGTGAGAAGGGTTTTTTTGCCATTGAATTAATGAAGCTACATTTCAAACAAAGCTGAAGTTCAGGATTCAATAGGTTCTCCATACCTATGATCTGGTCGAGTGAGCAGTTTACAGAGAGGAAGAGGGAAAGCTAAGTTTGAAACAACGTGCATATGGAAGTAACAGCATTGTTTGTCACCAAACTAAGGGCAATAAGCACTTCAGATGAAAAACATCAGATTCATTTAGAATCAGATTCATTTAAATTTCAGATTCGTTTTGCTTTTAAAGATGCTGTTTCATCTTTAGACACAGCAGTTCCACGTCAACTGTACCTTAAAGTGAAGCACACATCATGAAAGAGCCTTTTCCCACCCATTTAGATCGGAAGAGCACACATCATGAAAGAGCCTTTTCCCACCCATTTTCAGCTGCAAAAGTCAAGATCATCCGTAGTGACTTTTCTCCGTGACCTGGTTAAACATGGTTTGGCTGATTTCTCTAGCAGTGAGAGCAAGCCAGAAATCCTGCCAGCTCAGGGTGAGTCTCAAAAGGCAGCTCCTCCCACAGTCATGCAGGGATAAGAAGACCTTGTGATTCATTTTAAAATCACACCTAAGAAATTCTGGGTCCTTGTTTATCCACCTGTTTTTTATGCCTACTTCTACTCAGTGTGGATGCTCTTACAGTCACTTGCAGTTTGTAGAAAAAATGCAGCTCAGGCATCCATGATTCACAGCAGGAGAAAGCAAATTCTTCCCAAGACCATGTATTTGGCATCCTGTCATTTACATCACACATTTCTGACAGAGACAGCCTATCTTCTACCTGTTGATAGCGAGATACAAAGTTTAAGTCAATGAATCATTCATGCAGGAAACTGCAATTCATCACTAACATAATGTGGAACAGCCCCTACCCACTGAAAGTGCAATTTTCTCTCAGGTGAAAGGATGTCTACTCATCATTATGTCATGATTTGTATTTTTTTTAGAGACAGCAATGATATTTTAAAATACGAAAGAATTTATTTCTGACTGCAACAAAAAATTAATATGGAGGAATACTCTCAAGACAATAGCTATTATTAACAACCTTTTCCTGTTACTTATTTCCATATATCTAATGCAGCAGGATTCCTTCCAGACCAAAGTCACAGGGTTACATAGTCTACATATAGATGCATTGTTCCAATCCATCCCATCTCACTAAGACATCTCCAAACACCTCATCCAAGACCTGGTACTCTCTGTGGAGGAACCTACTTTCCCACACATTCTACACAGGAGATCAGAGATATATAACTATGGTAAGTTTGTTTTTTGACTGGCTAATGGTACAAGGACCAGATACCTTCATAGACCTATTTTACAATTTGAAAGTGGTTTTACACTTCAAAGAGCCTTCAGAGTAATTTCAGATGATTTCATATGGAGTAAGACCTTTGCTTGGCCAGTTGGATAGGCTGATACAAGATTCATAATCCAAAATAACTATCTAATGTCTCTTGTCAGTAGAGACTGCAAAACTATAGTAAACCAGCAACTGGATAATTGGGATCAAAAATAAAGAAATACTTACGGGAAAGACATGCAGGGAATGCCAAATCACATTAAGAAAGGAGTTTAAGGTGACAGTACCAAACCAGCTAGCTGTTCCCACCAAACTTATCAGAAACATTCACAAAAGCAAGACATCCAAAAATCAAATTATTTAGCAAGATACCAAGGTTTAATTTAGAAGCCAAGCAGAACTGGTTTGCAAAAGCATTGCTTACTCAGGCTTTTTCTCCAAACCTCAAAGAAATAGAAGTGAGATAGAATATAGCTGTTGAAAACAGGACATTTAAGTAAAAAACTCAATATGTATTTAAGTCTCAGACAATCAATTTAGAAAATGTCCATCCTTTATTTTCTTGTGTAAAGCAAATAATACTAGCCCGTTTCAGCTGCCAAATGCACAGCAGGAAAGTGAGACCCTCTTCAAAGTAAAAGTTATCATCTATAAAATATGGTTGTAAAATTTATGTGCTCTCAAAGCAAACCTAAGCCTTTTATATAAAACTTAGAGAAAGCAAGAAAAGCAGAGTGTGGAAGCCTGCAGAATTAAGGCAAACACAACAATTTTTAAATGGAATTTTAAGCTCAGACCAAAGCTGAAGCCTTTGGACCTCACCAAAATTTTATTTGAGCACAGTAGTGACTTTTATTACTGCTCTAATGCAAAGGAATGTGTCCTAGAGAGTGGCCTGACAGCTATTAGCCTCCTGGGTGCTGCAGAGTAGGACAACCAAATGGCTTTGCAGGAGGACTTTTTGAGCACAGCCAGTGTGTCACAACAAACACCATGACCTGTGTATACTGTCCTGATCCTTTCACATACGTAAGGCTAGAAAATATAGTTCTTATTTTTGCTTTCACCTTACATGTTGATTTTTTGTCTGAAAAGACCCTTGTTACAGAAGTTGTAGCTCAAAATCTGGGGATGTTGATTTCCTCTGAAGTGATAAATGGCCAATTCATAACAGGGCTGGTTTGTGAACCAGCAATCAATACAGGCACTAAAGGATGGTTTAGATGGCCATTTGGTTTTTATCCGTGTTCACAGACAACAATAACACAAAACCACCAGTATCAGAGTATTGTGTGGTTACCTCATCTCTCTTTACTAAGGGCACTGCCCTTCATCAGTGTCATCAACAAATCAATTGTTGCTTAAGATGTCTGTAAGTGCTCATCTTGTCTTTTGTTTGAAACGTATTGCAGCCATTTTTCCGTTACATTTCACATAAAAAGGATTTGCTGAAGCTCTGCAACTGGGAGAAACCAAAGAACCGATTTACTGAAATAGCTTAGAAATGGTTTAATATTGCAGTGGTGTCAACAGAGCAGATTTTTAAAAATATCCTTTTGACAACAAAAGAAAAATATCCATTCCAAAGCTATGCATAAAGGGAATCTTTTTTAAAAACTTTTCACACCTGTCTAATAGGGAAAACAACATTTACCTGAAGGATGATGGGATTTGGACCTACAAAGACTTCGCTATTAACTGTATTTTCAAAAGTGAAGTGACAACCAATGCTATAAAATAAAAATATCTTCCTCTTGGCAAGCTCAAGGGAAGAGAAAAATAAAAATAAACAGAAAAATATGAAGCAATGATTAGAGTCTCAGTTTTCCTGTATCCACAGCTTTTCACTCCTTAAGAAAAATTTCCATTGGTCAATTTATGACCCACCAGAGCTAGTTGAAATGCCTGGATTCTTGGCTTCAAAGCTGTAATTTTGTGATTCTGTGAACAATCTTTCTCTTTCTTTATTCCAGATGTTATCTGAAGCTATCTGTGCCTACAGATTTTTCCACAGCAGATCATGTGTATTATGCCTTAGCAATGGCCATCAGATTTCATGAGCCAAGGCAGCATTCACAGCCCATACATACAACACAAGGACTGCAAAACCACCCAGTCAAAATCTATCCTGCAAAAAGGAGAGGAGAGTTTGTACTTATATTTCTCTGAACTTCAAAAGTAGCAATAGCAATGGAATGTGGTCAAATAACAATGGAAGTATGATTAAAGGTTCTTACACTCACTATAATTTAGGTCCTTTTCACATTTGCTCCTAACATAATTTCTCTACAGTTTCCCCACTACCTGTTTGACAACAAATGAAAATGAATAGAGGAAGTAATTAAACAAAAATAGAATTTTCTTTAAACAAAAGAGAAAGGACTTAAACTTCTTAAATTGGTCCTTTGATGTGGATAATTTTCAAAACTGGGCCCTATTATAGATTGAAGGATCACATGAAGTTTTTTTCTTAGCTCCAGTGAAACTTTTGAAGAAAAAAAAGTGTTAATAATAGCAAAGAGTACAAAAATATTACATAAAAAAGGCCAAAGTCTCTAGCATAATGAAATAAGGAGACCATGCCTGCAAATTCAGTCAAGGTAAAGGCAAACATTTCCATTGCATATTATTTTAAAAGAAGATAAAGAGCACTGAATCAATAGATCACTGAAAAGATTATTATTTTGTACAAGCTGAAGGTCAGTGCAGGTCATTCCCTCTGAAGCAGACAGAGTTTGTTAATTTAATCCAGCAGATTTGGCAGGGAAACCAAACAGAAATTTAATCAGCAGCAGAAGGTGGTGAATCTCTCTGAAAATTGAATAATCATTGTGCCAGACAGTAAACATCATTACAGAAGAAAAAAAAAGGAAAGAACAAAAAATTCCCCTTTTCAGACTATTCATTAACTTCTTCAAACAGGTAATAAATGATTTAAAACATGTGTCTCTGGAACACAAAAACACCACAAATGAGAGCAGCCGGTCAATAGCTTAGCACATTTATGATGACATTACACTTCACTTAACTAAAGCTCTTCCTTCTTCTGTATTGTAATTCTTCTTTAATACCTGTCTCATGAAGAAATATTGCTATTGCTCTAATTAAAATATGTATATACATATATTAATTCACTGTTTCAACTCTTATCAGTTCTTATCAGTTCTCTTATCAGACAAGAAAATCAAATGCTCTAAAATACACTTTCCTATGTTTTTCAAATATTGTTCAAGATGGGAGGCTGACATTTAAAGCACTTCACCATATATACTGGTATGTCAGCATTTGTTTGAGGGTTAAATTCTTTTTTCATTTTCATTAAACTTCTACCAAAAAAACACTTCTCTAAATCAGAGAATCTCTGAAAATCTCAGAAAATCTCTAATTTTTCTGTTTCTACCTATGTCTAATTTAATATTTTTCTTCCCATATATACTATAGACTCACATCGTAAGAGGATAAATTCTGCCATTAATAAGCAGAAATTCAGATAAGCTGATGTGGTAAAATACTCCATGTCTTCCACTGACATAAGACTTAATCCTTTTGGTTTATAAAAGAAATTCATACAATGGAACTTTGGATTCTAACTTAAAATAAATCATTTTCTGAAGTCACTTAGATGACTCTGCATCCAGTAAAGTTAGGTTTATCTCTAGAGATCTCATATTAATGATACTTAAATTTTGGACTTATGCAAATATAAAGAGAAAAAATCTCCATTGCAAAGTTTATTTCTGAAACAATGTTACATAATGGAAAAATCAGTGGGTCAGAATTCTAAGATTATATACTGATATATTAATACCTACAGGACAGATTTATTATATCTCAATTCCTCCATAAAATTGCATTTCATAATTTGCATAATATTAATTAGATGCAAATTTTCAGAAAATTTGATCAATATCCTAATTTTTCTGGTTTTAGGAAAAAAACCATTTTTTTTTATTTTAAAAGCAGAATTGCCACTTCCTCTTCCAATGTGAAATTGGTAGGCCTTTAAACCCTTAGCCCTCATCTTAAATAAAAACCTCACTATGCCCACCAAATACCTTTTTCTGAATCAAGGAAACTTACAGCCACAGACTAAAATATGCAGGTTTTTCACCTCAGTTAAAATGAATGTGAGACTAGTGAAATAAATAAGAGATTTGTATCAAACATTTTACATTTACATTGCTAGGATAAGAAAACATAAATTCTGAATGGATTCTGCTGGCCCGATCTGACACTTCTGCTGGCTAGAAGGAAGCCAGGCAAAGCCAGTTTGTAGGTTAAAAATTCCAGGACTTTATTAATTCAGTGCTTATTTTCACTTGAATGCTGCTAGTAACAAGAAATAAAATGTGCTGAAATCATCTTTGATGATGCTCAAGGTGCAAATCTCCTCTTTCATCTACAGCAATTTAAAGTACTGCAAGCATCCTGCTGCTGCATCACAGAAATAAGATTTCTGCTCAACTCCTTGGCAGGATCTAACCAGCACACAGTATAGATCAAATACTACTGGTATAGGCAAGGATGTGAAGACAAATTTCAAGGCATTAGTAATTCCAAAACTAGGAACATTTTAATCAACTCACTAAAGGCAAGCACACTCAGCACAGTGATGTCATACAATGTAATTTTATCTAAGCGTGCTGAGAGCAACTTGGGGAATTGCAGCATTTCAGAGAAATCAGGAATGTTTCTGAGATATTGCACTCAGAATGTACTGTTTACTGGGATTTTTTCATGCTGTGTTCCACAAAGAGCCTGAAGCAAGTCCACTGCTGCTTGTGTATGCAGAGCACCATAGCTAAGGTAAAAAGCATTTCAAAGGTGCTGTCTTGCTAGAGGGCACGTCCCACAAAAGATTTGTAGGATATATCTACATTGGCCTTTCACTTCAGATCAGGGAAGTGCTTTTGAACTGGATCTCCCAACCAGTTTCACTTGCTGCTGTCTGCATGACGTTTCAGAGTGGTTCTGGGTCACATCAGCAAGGGCACTTGGGCTGTTGGTGGGGTGCAGTGCACAGGACCCAGGACGACAGCAGCAAAACCCCCACGCTCTGCACATCCAGACGTGAGCTCCTCTGTGCCAGCTGTTCTGCCCTGCTGATCCACTCCTGCTGTGTTGCAACACCTGCCTGGGATGGACTGGGGTGGTAATCAGTGATTTTCTTCACTAATTCTGAGACTAACTTGTAGTGGTTATTTTGGGCAAAGGGCAATTTCAATCTGTTCATGGATGTACTTAATTTGCTATAGAATTACTCCAGTATGTTCCATGTATCTAACACCATGTTGTATCCAAGGTGTTAGAAAACAGTGCTTTTCTAAAGAAATGAGACACCAAAAACCTATCAAATTTCGTTGTAAACTGGGCACCTAACTGCTGAGGAGAAAATCTTCATTTTATCATGCGGTGCGTTCACTAAAACGCCTTGTCTTGCCATCTTTTCTGTAAAAGAAAAATATATGCTACAAAAAATGCTTAACTAGCAAACCCACTGCTTGTTAGAAATTCTTGCCCTACATAGCTTGCCCTTCACAGTTGTAATTGAGTTAGACCTTTATACTACAAAATGTGAAGGCAAATGCAAGCTTGGTTCCAGGGGTATCCCCTATTAGTATGGACACTTTAGGAGGTACAGCTTTGCTAAACCAGTATCTGTGACTAGAGAGGACCCACTAGGCAGTTTCAGTTCTATCTCCATGTAAACATGTGTCATCTCAGCGTTGTACTTCACTCTATTTGCAGAGAAAGCCTTCCAGGTAAAAAATGGATACTTTGAATTTTCAATAAAGATTTTGATGTAGAGAGTCTTAAAAGATGGTGTATAAGATTATTGCCTGCATTTTCTTCCTGAAGAAAAATATTAGGAAAAAAAAAAAAAGCTAATTTTCAAAGTTGTTTTAGAGATAAATGATTCATACAATGGTGTATAAGATTATTGCCTGCATTTTCTTCCTGAAGAAAAATATTAGAAAAAAAAAAAGCTAATTTTCAAAATTGTTTTAGAGATAAATGATTCGTACCTGTCAGCTATGAAAAAACAAAGTTACAATAGAAAAAAGAGGGGTGTAGTGAATTTAACAGAAATGCTACATGGTTCTTTTTTAATGATGTTGATATTTTAATCCTAGGACACAGGTTTGCAAGGTTCCAAATGTTGGCTGAGAAATAAAACCCTGCTAATTATTTTGTTTTTTAAGGAATGACTCACATTCTTCAATAGATCTTTTTAAAATTTATTATCTGCATGTCAATAAATAATAGGTTTTTTAAAAATTGTGATCATACAAACATTTCTGAGATGTGGATCACGGCCAAGTAAATGGTCTCTTAATTTTATTTTGTGGGTTCCAGTTGTTTTGCAGCATTATAAACCTTTATATATTTCTCCCTGTATGTTTTGCTGATGAGAACTAAGGTTTAGCTCATGACAAAGAATTTGAGTCCTGTGTCACCTCTATATTTAACAGCACACAGCACAGCAAAAGGATAACAGTCCATGGGGAGTCAAAGCTCAGCAAAAGAAACCTCTGTAGGTTTTAAAATCATACTCCTTAGAAAACACAGGTCCAATAAATACAGTGGCTGTGCAAACTTAACCTCTTGAAAAGAATGTTTTCAGAGATACTCTGAATCCATCCATTCTTAGCCCTTCCTATTTGTTTTTTAGAGAGATAATGATTTACTGATTTTGGTACATACCACTTAGAGCTGAAAAGAAAATTATGTAGAATTGGTTATATTGCTATTGATTATAATTCTGCCTCTGAAAGTCAGAAAAAAATATAATGTAAAAAATATTTGATTGACCTTTCTCCTTCTTTGAATAAATTATAACAGTCTGCTATCCTGCTAATCTTCCAAAAATAGAATATGAGCAATCTCAGAACTGGGATCTTAAATAGGAAAAATATAGATTATCTGTATTATTTTAGGACATTGGAAAGTTTTCCAGGATATCACACAGTGCAGAAAAATAGAGAGGTGATGTGCCATCAGACAAGGGACGAAGGATGTCAAGTTGAATTTTCAGCTATCTTGTTTAATAGTATATATAGTCTATGGAATAACCTTTTTAAATGCATTAAAAGATTTATTGTATATAAGTGACATGATAAATTCAGAATTGCATAAATTGTAAGCCTAGGAGAGAGCCTTTTAGAAAAAGGCTCTCTGTGAGTTCAAATCATCTCAGCGTAAACAGAGGATGAGTCAAGTAACACACTTAAACAGATTTCCTTTAACTTTGTTCCCACACTCTTGTCTGCTCACGGGGAAGATATTTGCCTAGAGGTACATGTAAAATGTAAAGGTAAAGGTAAAAGGTGATCTGTGCAGTATGTTGCTCCATAGGACCTTCAAAGGGTTTTCCATGAGGCCAGCAGCTTCTGTGTTTGGAATGGTTCTGTGTGCCCTCTTGTTGTCTTGCCTCAAGGTCCTTTGGTCTTACCTTCTTGAATGCTGTGTAACAAATTTACAGCAGAGAGCAAGAACTTGGAGAAGCAGAGTTAGGATTACATGTGAAGATAAATTATGAGGGGAACCTGAGAGATCAGATGTACAACAGCTACAACTGCTGTCTCATTCATCTCTGGCTATACAACTAAATCTACTACAACAGGCAAAAACCTCAAGGTTTTTTCAGTTTGTTATAATGAACACTTCCCACTGTTTAGTTGTTTCCAAAAGTTCAGAGAAAATTCTCCCTAGTAAAATAAAATATTGTGTGACACCCATGTGTCACATGTATGAACTACTGAGTGAGTTAGAGTGACATCAGCCTGCCCTGATCTCATGGAGTTCCCTGGTGATTCCTCGAATCACAGCTTCTCTCTGTTTCCGTCTGAAGGAGACTATGAACTACTGAAATCAGTTGGCCTTTCGTGGCAGATTGTTCACTCTCTGTAATTTAATCTATAGATTTTATCATGTGAATAAAAATGAAACCTTAAAAAGTTTTGAAAAATATATTGGTTTCTCACAGAATGTAATGTTCAAGTTCAGATAAGGGGTCTTTGTGGAGGCCCCATTAAGACAATACATGGTTTTGATTTTGCATATATCCTTAGGTTTTCCATGGAACATGGACATTTCCAATACTCTGCCTCAGCTTTTTATGGTAGAATGAGCCTTTCCTTAAATTAATGTACATTGTTAATAACAGCATTTAAAAACACATATTTAGAGATGTAACAATTTATTTGAAGCATCCAGATAAAATGAACAGCTATTCTAATTATACTATCTAAAGAATTTACTAATCATGCAGATTGTGTCCCTCTTTCCACTGTGGATGTTTAAGCAAAACACAGGATTGATTCAGGAACTGGGCAAAATAATTTTTAATTTGTAAAATGTACATCTTTCTCAATCCTACTTATTTTATCATTTTGAATAAAACATTGACTGATAACCTGCTCAAGGTCACTTAAATAGAGGCCCCTCTACAATCTTTCAATACTACCTGTAGTATTAACAAAAAGCATAAAGGATTTCTCAAGATTATCAACATGTGCCTCTAAATGAGTTTCTGCTTTCAATACACATAAAAAAGATGCCTGAATTCAGAAAGTATTACCTTCTTCCTAAATATGCCAAGTCCAGTGAAGCTGCAGTTTCAATCTTTAATACTATCTGTCTGTGTAGAAACAGCTGCTAAAGTGGAAGTACTCAGCAATAAAATTTTACACTGCACAATTTCTCAAATTCTGACCCTCTTTACTAAAAGCAAAATGGCTATAAACTGGATAAAAGGGAATTGAGATGATAATATACGTTGCAAAAATATTCACTGGTCATGTTAAAACCAACTGGAACATACAGAGTTCCTTGGAAGAGATATGGCATAGAGCTTTTACACTTAAAACTCTGTCTTCTTAGAAATATTTGTGCTGTAACAAGGAAAATAGAAGGAATGAACAATTATGAACACATAAAGAAGAAACTGAGCCACCAAAGAAATGGACATTATGAAAGAAGTATGGAAACAAATTGAAGGAGGTCACAGAAGATCTCTTTTTTGCACTCTGAGTGCAGTTACAAAAATAGACTTCCCCATGAAAGGCCCTTACCTCCCATTTATTCTTCTGAGCTGCACCTATGTGAAAAACTAATATCTGTTGAATACAGTCTTTGGAGCTCTGTATCCACCAATTTGTGCCTCTTTGCCATTGATTCCCAGATCCTGCAGGGTCCTTTACTCCAATGTCCTTTATAATGCCGTGCCACTGAAAAGCTTGTCTTTCTTCTCACAGCCTTTCTTTGATTTTTTATTGTTTTCTTATGTTATTGCTTTGATTAATCATTTCAAATTACTAATCAGCAGAGAACCAGCCCATTTAACCAACTGTTAATGTGCTGATTCTTCCTATCATTTTCTACTCAGTTTACTGCCATATACAATATTTAATGAAGCTCAGCACTCCTTGATAGGCAGCTGTTCAACAGCATTTCAACTCTACAAGCAGCACTTCAAAGCATCCCTCTGAAACTGGAGACGTAGCTATGCCCAAATCTTTTCGCCTACCTTAGGAGAGAGCTATAAAACACATTTTTCCTGTAGAAGGTTTTCTGGTGGTCAGGCTATGAACAAGTCTTCTCTATGTCTATCATCTCTTATATTGATTTTTTCCCTGTAGAGTTGTTTATTTCAGGCTTCATTCATCTACTTATTTAATTTAAACCTATTGTATATGCAATTAGGCAATTATTACTACATTCTTGATGCTAGATGCTTTATTGGCTATTATTAGACTTTGTTAGTTACACTGTGGAGATCTGGAAATACATTTCTTTCTCTGAAAGTTTATTTGCTTCATTCTTCTAATCTAAAATAAAAATTCTCCCAATAGCAGAAAACTAGGACATAATATGAATATGGCTATGTATTACAGACGTACTTTGAAATTTGCTGAAAAAACCTAGAGTATTTTCTGAATGGTGTGAGTATAAATGCACGTCCAGTGTCTGTTTTAAAGAAAAAAAGTGATCCAATTTTCTGTACCCACCTATCCAGCTCAGGTGTGTGAAACTTGGAAACAGTTTCTCTTTCCGAACAGCTGCTTCAGAGAGAGACCTAACACAAAAGAAAATCTCATCTGTAGCTCTTTCTCTAGTGTTTTCTACCAGCTGTTTTCAACTCCCACATGTGCTGTGTTATAAACCCAAGGGATGTGACAGCCCTCATTTCCTATGGAAGCAAATTAAGGACCTTAAGAGGCTCTTGAATTCCATTCCAGCACCTGACTTTGCAGCTTGGAAGCACTGGATGTCACAACTCACATCTCCCTGCTTGTGGGTCTATTTATTGAATACTCATGGGAGCTGGCTTGAAACTGAAAACTGAAGAGAGGTAGGCAACCCCTTGAACTGACATTAGAATTACCTCCACTTACCTTTATGCTTCCAGCAACAGAGTAGCACAAGATGGGTCTCAATCCACTTGAATTATGAGGATTTAATTTTAAAAGATAAGATAAAAAAACAGCATTTGTTTTGATCTTACAAGAGCACACTCAAATCCAAGGACATTTCTTCTAAAGTATTTAATGAGTGAACAGAACTTGGTGATCTAATGATCATGCCACACAATTCATGTGCTCAACTTAACTTTCACCCTGAATCTCTTCACACACAAAACAGCATAAGCATAGGAAATGGGGATTTCTCTCCCTGTACAGAAATCAAGTTATTTGTTACACAGACAAAAATGTTTATTTGACATCAGGCAGAATCTTAAGAGAAATGGAACAGCACATGTGTGTGTTACTCCTGTGCTTACATACCCTTGCTCAGTATCCTAAGGGTACTTCATTTCTAAATGTCTCTCAGAATGCCAAACCTTGATTTCTTATGAAGTAGTGCTATTTTGGTACATTCATGGTAAGATCACAGTGCACTTTAGATTGTCACTCACCAGCCTTCATAACTTCTGTTTCTGCCATAACTGAAAATACTTGTGAAACTTTATTTTTTCCATTTAAATTTTCACAACCAATTCCAATGTAATAATCTTCTACCTTTTAAAACACTGTAACTTGTTTTCTAGCATTAATTTCATTAATGGAAGTTGAAGGATATAAAATGCTAAAACAATTTTATGCTGTTATTTGCTATGATTTTATTGGGCCTACAGGTTCTCCGCAGATTTCTGCTTACTTACGGTCCATGCTTCCTGCAGACCGCTTAGTCCAAGATACTGGAAAATTTTCCCAAATAATGCAAATTTTCCCTGATGTAAAGAAACTGTTTTACTCTTTTCTCTGACCAACAAGATTCAAATTTACATATATCTCTGTGAACAGATCACATGACATATTCCCTTTATGACCTCTATTTTCTTTAATTGCTCTTAGAAGCAGCCTAGTTTTATGCAAACATAATTAAACTCTCATCCTCTTTTCAGACATCCTTTGGCATGCTACTTATAATTAACTACTTTGTGAATTTTTCTCTTCTCAAACTTTCTTTCATTAGTACTTCCCCCCTTTTGTTTTCCCTGTTTACCATTTGTTTATGTCTTTCTAATCACTTTCTAATCATTAGAAGTATATTCATCATTTATTTTTGGAGCCTGGTTCAAGATTCAATTTCATCTATCATTACAGTTTCTATCTGTCACATTAAAACTGAAAGGCTTGTTAAAGTCATCAAGTTTATTATTTTATATAGCATATCATTTATTTATCCACAACTTAGATTAGAAGTTTGTTTCCTGTTCAACTAGAAACATTTTAAACTCCCGCTACCAAAGAACTACAAGGTGTTTGACAGTATTATAAAGTACATTTCTACTGGCATTAAGGATCTTGAATGCTCCTTCTGTTGATTTATAAAGGCTGCATACCCGAGATGGCCACAAGAGAAATTTGTTCAACAAGTTTTTCTTGCCATGGCAGGCAGATTTCTTTATTTTCCCAGCACAATGGGGACTTTGGAACCTGCAGAGACAAACACAGGAGCTAGCTTAGGACTTGGAAGTCAAATGCAAGGGAGGACAGCCCAGATGTAGAGCACAGAGACTAACCATGGCTACCATGGTACAACAGAGGTCAGTGAGTTTTGAAAGAGTACATGAGCAAATTACATCTCCAGTCAGGGGAGGAAATACTTTTGATCTATGAACATGTCAAAGACAGGATGTTACACTGCAGGAAGAAAAGTATAATGAAAAGCAGATTTTTTACCTGTGGGAGGAAAGAAGTCCACTGCATCAAAGTTTCCACACTGTTGTCAATTGTTCCACTGGAGTAATTGTCTGTTGGTATCCCACTCTTATTAAATTAATTTCTCAGAGAAAAGCATGGCCCACAGAAAAGCTGAATGCCATGGGCATAATTTTGTTATGTTAAGGGTCAATAATACCACTGTGCCTATGGGGTTCCACACATCTGAATAAGAGAAGGCCCCATTCCCATAAAAACAGGGTTTTATTCCAGTTCTGTTCCCAGAAATGTACAAAGACAGCAAAACAATATGCAGCAGGTGATCGGGGTATGAGCAGCTGAAGTCTATCCACAGGAGTCACGTTGTCTGATTTTGGACTTCTCATACAGTGTCTGTTATAACACCCATCTCCAAGAACAGATTATAGGTAATGGAACAAACTCCACATATTTCTGGAGAGGTCTGAATTTCTGTTTGCCCAGCAGTCCAATAAGACAAAAACCAGAGAGCAATGGTATTCCTGGAAAATTGAGAGCATGTAGGAGTTACTATAACACAGTAATCTGGGATACAGGAACGTTTCTTGATCTTGAAGTGGGAAAAGAAGCTTAAAAAAAATATATTGAGAAGAGAGACTGGAAATGGCCTGGGAAATAAAGATCTTAGCAGACATCGGATGGCATGAGAAAGACTGAAAGTTACTAACTGAAAAATGAGGAGGAAATGTTTTCATAACAATATTTAATTGAAAGTCTGTTCAAATAGAATCCAGTAAGCTCTCAGAGTCATTGTCATGGTTTCTCTTGCATTTCTACAGTGTATTAAGTAAATTTTTGAATAGCAGCACTCCAAAAACTAGTATCCAGCTAGGACAGCTAGGAAAGAGTCTCAGAATCGTTTCTTCTGGTCCCATTTAACTCCTTGTAAGAAGAAAAACCCCTCAACCCCTAAAAAAAAAAAATTTTAAAAAAAGTTGTTTTGGAGTGAATAGACCAGAGATCAGCCAATCTGGGTTTTCTTTCAAAAAAAAAAAAAAAAAAAAGTTGTTTTGGAGCAAACACTGAGGCGAGTTAATGTGACCTTGATTTTGGACAAAATTCAGAGAGCAAGGAGCACAGCATCCAAGCTGTATGATCTCCATGGACCACACTGGGACAAAGACCAGATAATCCTCTAGATAAGCAGTAATGACAACCATTGACACAGAACTCAAGGTGTTTTATAGGTCCAAAATCAGAGACATCCTATACATCTTCACTAAAAATAAGACTTGAAGCAAAATAAAATGTGATATAAAATCCTATTTATAGGTCCAAAATCAGAGACATCCTATACATCCTATACATCTTTACTAAAAATAAGACTTGAAGCAAAATCAAATGTGATATAAAATCCTGCTTGAATGTACTAATGGCAAATCATGCCAGCTCCCTTCTTCAATAAGATAACTGATTTTTAAGACTGAAATGGATATGGACAAAGATGTCTTCAAGAAATTTTCCTGTCCTCATGCTATGAGAAATCATCAATTAAAATAAAGGCTGGGACTACAAGAATTGAAGGTTGGCAAAACTGAAATGAAATAATCAGTTGTTCTGAAAGGAACAGGCTTCAAAGTTTCATTGTAGTGGAGTTTCTCAATAAACCGTCACCATTAATGAATTAAAATAAAGGCTGGGACTACAAGAATTGAAGGTTGGCAAAACTGAAATTAAATAATCAGTTGTTCTGAAAGGAACAGTTTCATTGTAGTGGAGTTTTTCAATAAAGTCACCATTAATTACCACAACATGGTGAGATTAACAGTAGAATAATTTATAAATTTACATGGTTAGATGACTCTAAACTTGCATGGGAAGAAATTATGTACTGGGAAACAAACAGGAATTTATACAGGAAATTTATATAGGAATTTATATAGGAAAAGGTACAAAGACCCACAATCAGGGCATATAGCAAGGATTTCTGCCATAACCTGGGAGGTCATTGGCAGGGAAATGCTGATGAGGAAGGAAAAGAGCACTGCAGTCTTGAACTGCTTGTTAGTTTTAGATACAATTTGCCTACTGCTGCAATGCCTTCATGGAAAGCACAGATATGATCTTAGGTTATATCAAGTGAAGTCTGTACTCCTGTGGGAATATGGAAGATGACTGCTATATTACCAGGTCTCACAGAGAACTTATCTAGGTGTACATCTTTCTTTTCAAAAAATGGGAACTCAGACTGGAAGGATGCTGAGATGATTTGGAGGCTAGAGAAACAAGTACTACAGTGAATACTATAAGGATTTGGCCTGTTTATCTTAGCAAAATGGAAGTGAGTGAATAAGATGGGTCTCTACATTAGAAGGATAAACACTAGGGAAAAGAATAATTAATCTGGACAAAATGCAACAAGTGCTCTGGGATAAATGTATAAATGTGGTTATGAACACATTTAATTAGGAAATTAGGACAGGTTTTGTCTATGGAGGAGATGGTTAAATTCAGAATACAAATATATCCTTCAAATCAAATTCTGGTTAAAGATATGAGGGTACAATGATGTTGGATAGCTGCTGCCTACTTCATGTAAACTTGGAGATCATACTGCACCCATCTTATCTAAGGGTCACTATGTCTACAAATAAGAACTTTATCTCCACAAGGACAACTGATTAAGTCTTTAAAATCTAGAAAGGAAGTATTTACATTTGAAAGAGAATAAGGCTTACACACATGGGGTAACAGGAAACTCATGTTTTAAAAATTCTGACACTTCAGACACTTTTAATTCTAAGACTCAGTTGGAACTTACCAGCCAGTGCTTTCTTAGTATTTCCTCCTAAAAATACTATTATGTTGTGTCAGGAAAATTACTTGCAAACTTTGTGAGATTAACATTAAATTCCCATTCAATTAACAGAGCACTTTGTGAATCTGCCAACCAAAAATATACTTTTAGCATCCTCTGGGTATTAACCAAACCATTTTTTTTAAGTGTAATGTATAAAGTACCTGTGGCATATTTCAAAAACCATTGTCTACATGTCCTGCTGGGGTTTTATTTTCATTTAAAATTCTTCATGTATTTCCTTTTCTGGCTGTCAAAAGATTGCCAACATATCCCCTTAATTATTTATTAAACACTTTTAGCTTTCCTCTGTTTTATCTTTGTTTTTTTAATCAAACCAAACAAATTGTGTCAACACAAGAAAAAAAGTCTTAAACATGAGAAGAGATGAAAACATTCTCTCAGTGATTGGATGCCTGTATATTGAACACAGAACACAGTAGTTCCTCTGCACTGATTAATATGACACACACTGAAACAAACACAGGGCAAATAAACACACAAAAATAGGGCAAATAAAGTCAGAGAGAAAAATATGCAAAGAGAGGAAAATAATACAGAAAATAAATATATGGATTTAGCTCCAGCTGTTTGTCTAAGTCTCTGACTAGGAAATCCATTTAACAAATTCAAGGAGACTAAGATTCCTTAACAAGTGCTTTTTATTCAGTATTCTTTTTCACATCTGAAAATCTCCAAAACTTTAGTAAATTGCCTGTTCTGCACTGTGTAGAAACACCATTTATTAAGGTCAACTAAGTGTATCAGAATCACACTTGAATCAGACTTGAACTTTGGGAAGACATGACTTGAACAAAAACCTACCTGATATTTCTTCTCCAACACCTTCAATGTCAGTTGGTTCAACTTCTATTTCTTAAGGTCTCTGAAATGGCCAAGGCATTAAAAGATTGTTTCTGTTAAAATTTAATTTTATATATATATATATATAAAACAGTCAAAGAATGCTCCTTTTATCTATTTTGCTCTTTTTCATTCTAAGAGAGTGACGTGTTTCCTCCCAGTTCTTGTTACATTTTATAACTTTATGTGTGTCTCTGTCTACTGGTGCATGTGCACATGTGTACATATAAATAATCCATATATATATAATTTTATAATACATGAAATTCCTTCTATTTAACTATATTTTTATAATTTTATAATATTTGCCTGTGTGAACTTTGGTGTGTCAGTGGAAACTAGCACACTGCGTGGTTGGCAGTCTGTATAAACAGACTTTCAGGAAGAGGAGGATTTGGGTATTACAGTGACATAAATATTTTGGGACTTCATTCTGATGTGACATATCTAAACATATCACCTTATTTAAGAACATGCTAGACTTCTTGGCAGCTCAAGATAGGTGGAATCCAGGCCTCGGTTACTAATAGAGATATTTCTGGAGGTGTATATATACATGTGAGGCAGCCAGTCTTTTCTGAACCTTTCTCTTCAATTTTTAGCTTGAAACTTTCTCAACATGGGATGAAGCCTAAATTGATGCTGATCCTCTAAGCTGGGCTTTATGTGAATGAATATCCAATACACAATGAATGCTGCAGATTACCTAAAATTCAATGTCCAGAACCATTGAAATTAGGGCATAATGGCATTTCATTTGTGATAGAAAGTAGACATTGTATGTCCTGGTTTAATACAAATATGATACCACTACAGCTTTAGCAGCCAAATAGTATCAGGGTAAGGGTAAGAAGGTGGTTCTCATTTTTAGGAGTACCCCCATTTTTGGCAATTACTATAGAGGTAGGAATCTCCCTAAGGCTTACTTAATCTTGGTAGAAATAATAATTTCCATCTTTCTTTTCTTAGAGAGTCTGAAAGGAAATACTTTTATTTAACCAACTCTCAGTGCTTAGTGCAATAATGGCATTGATTTTGTGTGCTGGTTTTGCTGGGGTGAAGTTAATTTTCTTCGCCGTAGCCATCATGGAGCTGCATTTTGGATTTGTGCTAAAAACAGGGTTTCTATTGCAGAGATACTTCAGTTATTGCTAAGCGTTGGAATTTTAGATGTTAAAAGTGCACAGATAGTGTCTCCTGCATAGTGGCTTCCTTCTCTTCCCCCAAATTTATATGCTAAGGATGACGCAATATGGTCTGTGATGTCCACTGGGTCATTTGGGTCAGTTGTCCTGTCGTGTGCCCCCGCCTGATTCCTTGTGCAACCCAAACCCACCCAAAGGTGGGGTGAGGAGCAGAAAAGACCTTGACACTGTGAAAGCACTCCTCATTAACAGCAAAAAAACCCCTCTGTATTACCAGCACTTTTCCTACCACAAATCCAAAATGGAATCCCACACCAGCTACTGTGGCGAAAAATAATTCTACCCCAGCCCAAGCCAGCACATTCAGCTATTTTTACGTCCCAGCATTAATATCCTAGATATTTCAATGTCATTTGCTAAACCTAAAAATTGTATTCAATCTATCCCATGGCAAAGAATTTCCTACAACTTTTGCACATATGTTAGGTACACAGTTCTCTATGCATTCTCATAATTTGAAAGCAAATCTTTATGTGTTTTAGAACCAAACAACATCTGCAAAAACTTTTTAATTTGTTGCATGCATGATACAACTTACAGAAAACAACAGAATATGGAAGACCAGCAAAGACTTTCCCTCTTTAATGAAAAATATTCTGAAATCTAATTATCTATTATTTGCCCAAATGAGGGGTTAATATTCAACAATTTAATCTGATTCTTAAAAGGTGCACTAACCCTTCAAGAGTTAGGAAAAAATCCCAACCAACCCCATCTTTTTTTAGTGCCCAGCAGAAATGCTACAACGCATTCCTTCAAATACCTGCAAAGCACAATTAGAATTGTATTTATGAGTTGTCCATCTCTTGCCAAAACAGAATAAATTTGACCTGATTTATGTGTCCAATTAGAGTTATAAGAGGTTTGAGGGTTTTATCAGTTTACAAGCCAAGGGCTCTGGCAAAAACCTTTGTGTCATAATAAGTGTAATAAATTGAGCAGTAATTTGTGCCATTCACAGGTACCTTCCAAACTTCTGTAATGAGGTTCTTCAACTTCGTTAATTGTTACAACTCTGTTATAAATTCCGGTTTTGCTTACCAAAATGTCTTTGAGGAGAGCTGGGAGATAATATGGCTAATTCTACCCAGCAGATTTGCATTAGCACCCACTCACTATTGGGGTTTTCACCATTATCACACTTCCTTAACTTATTTTAAACATTTTTCTTCATAAAAAATGACAGATTGTCAAAAATGAGATTCACAAATTCTATGCCTATCTACAGAGGAGAGTAATGCCAGATGTTTGGAATCCCTGAGGACCCTTGCAAATAAAGACTTCACAAAGTTTGTGTTCTTTGGTTGCAAAGAGACAACATTAAAGGCTTAGGGAGAGGCTGGGGTGGAGTTACAAAATAAAAGTTGGAAGCTGCAGTCAAACTGAACTCTCTGACTTAGGCATGGTTTCAGGTCAAACCTTCAAACAATCTTATTTGAGGATAAGAGTCAGGTTAGCTACTGTGGTTTGACTCTGCTCCAATCCAATTGATCCTAAGGTCAAGTAGACCAGATGAAAAACTCTTGCAGGAATTTGCTTCATTCCACACACTTCATGCTAAGATATTTCCACGGTGTGCTGCCTTTAGGATGGTTGTTCATTGGACCAATTTCTGCATTTAATAGGCTGCAGATAAGCTCCTGGCTTACCAGAAAAGCACACATGTTCCTTAAAAACATTATTTTGTGTGTAGATTGTCCCAGGGTCATTGTTTCATATAAAGTGGTTTTGCATTTAAAGAGATTATAAATCCCCAATTTCTCAGCTTCACCCAAACTTCCCCTATAGTACTATGTGAGTATGAAAGCTTAAAACACAATAAACGCTAGTTTCTGAAGATAAAGTTTGCACAATTAATTAGAAACTTTTAAACTGGATTGCAAATTGTAAAACACTTAATAATGCATATCTAAATTTTAACAGCAAAATGGTTTCTTCTTAGGAGCTCAAGAAATAATAGTCACCCAAACCTCTTGTTGCAGAAGGTAAGGATACAGAATTCATCAAATTACTCCATCTGCTGGCTGATTTCCTCCAATCCTGGATGATTTCTCTTAGCTGTGTATTCTTGTCCCTTTTTAATGCAAATGAAACATTCAAAGCTTGATCAGTGTCCTTTCAAAGCAAATGAAATATTCAGGGTTGCCTTTGATATTCAAAGCACTTCCTGGAATCATGACTCCCTCTTTTCTCTCTCCATTTCCAGTTTAAGAAGACCTTTATGTTGCAATTTTAACATATTCTTTCTTCTACAGAAGGCACAAGACAAATGTTTTAACACTTTAGTGGCTTTACTAGCCTTTCTATGTTGCACATCATAAAAAGTATAAATTATCCAACAATTTGACTAATCTTATGATTTTTGTTGTGTTTCTGTTTTTCCATGGAACATTCATGACGCTTTAGAAATACAGATGTCCTACTCTTTAACAGAGTACTCAGAAATTGTGCCTGACTCCCATCCTTCCCACCTATTCCTACTGAATAGTCTTCCCTGCACCCTCAGCTGAACTATTTATAGGAATTCTACTTCTTCATAAGGCAGTGTCTACCTGTATCTTGTATTCAGTCATGCTCAGCCAGTATTCATTCAGGACAGCCCCATGCCCCCCCTTTTCAGGATTTGTCCACAGCTACACAATTCTCTGTACAACCTTTCCTCCCTCATGCTTTCCATATCACTTTCTGAATATCACCACTGCCACCCTTCTGCAAACACATTGTGATTTTTTTTGTAATGGGACCATCCATTATAGCACATAAATATGTCTGTATTTAAACTGATGGCACTTCTGGTTTATTCAAGGTGTTGAGCTAGTGCAGGAATAAATAAAAGTGTACCTCTAAAGAACCAATTTTGAAAACTAGAAAGTACAACTTTCTATATTAAATTATCACAATCTACACATATCCTAATTTATGTGAAGGTTTTGAGGGAGATGTAGTCTAAGATTAAGGCTTTTGTGGTCTCCAATATGCTTCCTTGGAATTTCAATTCTTGCAGGCCAGGGCATATTCTGAAATAGCAAAATGCAATGAGCAAAAATATTTGCAGTCTTGAATCAGGATTAGGCACAGTAACAACCAGAACTGCCATTCTAGAAGTTTGAATTGATCAAGGCAACAACTGCTAAGTGCAGACACATAAGCAAACTGCTGGAAGTTATCCACTTCACTAACAGAATAACAATGCATTAAATTAAATGCACTTGGGCTTGAAACTCTCTCAGTGAACACCTAGGTTTCTTTGACATTCAGTGTATTACACAAACTACTTTAGTGTTTACTCACAATAACCCCCGGACCTGCCAGCCACCAACCTGAGGCCCCTGTCGTGCTTGGTCCCAGGTTCAACTAAGCAGGAGCTCCGGCCTCTCCTCGTCTTTCTGCGCTGCTTCTCCATGCACAGGTTGGAAATGCTCCCCTTACAGGCCATGCTCCCTGTGCCTGCACTACAGATGGCCCTAGGCAAGAGTGGCCACATTTTTCCATGGGTTTCATCAGAGGGCCCAAGTTTAAAAGACAACAAAGAAAAATGATTCAGCACACAGATAAGGCCTTCACAAATACTTTTATCAGTTTACATCCTGACAAGGTTGAGACCAACGGCTCACAAATGGAAGAGTGGGTCAATGATTCTCTACAAAGAAACTTGTGTAACCCAAGCTGTCGATCACTTTACCTCAGGAAAGAAAGAAATGCAGAGCGCAAATAAGAAACTGAGTCACTATGCCTCCCTACCAACCCCTCCTGAGCAAATTAAAGCTGCCCTCCCATTCTAGAAGCCACAGAAAACAGTGAGACAGAAACATATATATTACCTTGAAATGAATCCCCTAAGCACACAGCTGGAGCAGCACAACAAAATGTAATTTATATCTGTTACCACAAACTTGGGTTAGCGCAGCTCAAGGACTCAAGTAGATACAAACTGTAGACAGGAACTTTTGGGTGAGAGAGCCCTTTTGTTCTGATAAAGCCACTCATAAAGCCACTCCCACCTTTTTGCACAACAAAGAAGAGACGAAAGAAACTTATTGTTGGAAAAGAAATATGGGGAAATTAAAACCAAAAAAAACCACAAAGCAGACCCAGTGATGGAATTTATATAAGAATTTGGTACATTGCCTTCCATATCTCAATAAGGGTAGCACCTCTTCAGTGGTGGTATTTCTTTTATTTGCTCTAACAAGACTATTACATTTCAGGCACATAACAACTTACTGAATTCTGACTGCAAGACTCAAAATTCGGTGTAGTTCACCAAGCCAAATTGTGCAGAAATAATCTGTCTGTTAGAAAATATCCACCAAAGAGAGCATATCAAGTTCACACGACAATACCTTTAGCATCTCTTTGCAACTCTTTTTATGTGATGCAGTGCATGAAATTACATTTAAAACAGGTTTAGATAAAAAAGGTATGTCAAATATAAAGATAATACCATGTGAATTCTATGCTGAAATCTTTATTATTATAATATCTAACAAAAACTCCTTGGCAGACTTGTTAAAGGAGAAGATACTGAACTAAACTGAACCGAACTGAACTGAACTGAAGGGTCTTTGCAGCATTCTTATTTTCATTTGGTTTCAGGAAATTTGCATAATTAATTGAAAGCACTGTCAATGAGACAAATTTAAATAATGCCTCTCTTTTTTTCTTTTTTTTTTTTTTTTTTTGCCAAGGAGATGAGTGTTTTCTCTGTCTCTGTTAAGTTTAGGTGGAACAAAAAGCTTTCTTTAACACTTACTGCTTGCTATGCTTGGGAAATGAAAGGGCACATAATCTAAATGCTTCATACTTGCATGTGCACAGATATGCCTGTATTTATGTACTACTCCAGTTTTTTATAAATACATAACTATTTCTGACTCAAACCAACCAATGCTTTGACGGAAAGGATGCATTTCAACCTTTTCACATCATCACTATATTTCCTCTTCTCAGAAGATTAAGTAGATTACATGTGAGTGAGACACATTCTATTCCTGGAAAGGTCACTATCTCTGACACCGTGAGGGGATCATCTTATGAGTATTGGACATTGATACATCTGTCCATCACCAGTCCATCTGTCCATGACTACAGGCAAGGATTCAAGCAGCTCAGCCTAAATATGAGTCTTAATGTATCAGTGTGAACTCATCAGTTAACACAGTCAAACCAAGCCAGATTAAGCAATGATAGTAATTGAAAAGAAGATTATTTGCTATCTTCAGACAGAGCATAGGAGGATTGACTAAGGAGTTTATAAACCTAATACTTAGCCGAGTTCCACACCTTCACCTGACATGAAACAGAGGCATCTCACACCCACCTAGAAGCCAAGCAAAGGGTGAAAAGGAGAGTCAGCATCAGCTAGAAGAGGTGTGAAAGAATGTCAGCTCAGGTTGCTCTAGCTGGTGCAAAGTGGAGTAGCCCAGTTGGCAGCTCTGTGTCTGAGCTTGCTTGCCTGCTTTGGTAGCATAAGAATAAAGAGGGGGAAAACATGGCCTCAGGATGTCTTTGTACCAATTGCTTTTACTCTCCTGGCAAAAAATGAATTTGTACTTCACTAGGAAAAAATACTTCTGCAGTTAAATAACATGTCAGTGCATCAAATAAGATTTCCTGAGCATCATGTTCAGTTGTCCTGTGTATACTTCTGCTGTCATTCATGCATACTCTGTGGTCTCCAAACACTGTCTTATCACCAGCACAACAATCACACCAACTCCAAAATAATGTAACTAAACTTCTGAAAGTGAATTACCATGTTCTGCAAAAAGCTCACCTTCAGGCACCGAGTTGCATTGCAGGAATAAAAGCTCTTCAGATCTGCTGCATGATAAAGCACTACAATTCTAGTATAGTTTTCCAATTTCCTCTTAGGTAGAACCTTTAAGTTACACCTTTCCCTAGTGCAGTCCTTTAATTTAAAATTGATTTTCTCATCAAAAAACGTGGCCTAATTGCATAAGAGGCTCCATAGCTCAATGAACAATTAGTAGTATTCAGTGTGTTTCAGTCTCAAAGCAGCAGATGTCAACAGCCTTGCAGATTTCAGATATCAATTATTCAGACTTCAAATCAATCAAACAACATCTGAAAACTAGAAAAAGCTTGGTTTATATTAGTCTAACAACTGACAACACCCTAGTATATATTTTGAGCAAAATGCTTTTGAAAAGAACACATCACTTCCTACTTAAAAGTTGTATGTTCTTTTCATTCTGGTCTTTATCTCTCAAGGCGTAAGAAGCAAAATGTTTTCAATGGGAAGAAACGTGAAGGCTGCTTTAGGCTCTCCATGTGAAGTCCTGTACTTATTGTATAAGAAGGAACATGGGAAGCTAAACAAAAAGACTTAGTAATTGTTTAAACTGGAATTAAATAAATAAAAAAAAATTGATGCTTCTGTCGGCAAGAAGGGGTCCAGCTAAGATAAGCTCTGCGAAAAAAGTACCATGCTATCATTAAATATTCATAATTGATAGCTCTAAATTGTTCGTTCCTTATCCCTCTTATATGCTGCTTTCCTGGTTAGAACATTTTTGGCTGCTAATTTTATTTTTGTCCTGTGATAATGTATAAAAGTTGCTGTGAAATGAATGTGACCATACTGTGAGTTTAATGTGCACCTCTTGCTGTTATTAGATGGGGCTGCAGGGCAGGCCTGCTTGGGTGTGCTGCATGGGAATTCCATTATGCAACAAACACAGCTAAAGCCGATAACTGCTTTAGATAAATATCTAATTGAAGATATTTTTCTGTCTGCAGGGGAAAGTAAAAAGCATTCACTACATACCTTGAGAGGGAAATAAACAGCATGTACTAAGGAGGATAACCTGAAAGGAGATGTGTTTTGTACACAACAGGACAAGCTAAGTCATCAGTCCTTTTTATAACAAAAGTTGTAGACAAAGATTAAAATAGGACAATGATAAAAACAGGAGTTATTATTCAAAGATTTATTCAAACCAACCATTACCCTGAGATTCTCTATGTCCCACTTTGAAGCTTTAACAGACACTGATAAGGGTTGCCACCCCCTGACTGGGCTCCAGCTATCTCATAAAAGCTACATTTACTTTGCAAATCCCCTGTCCTTTCAAGTTCCCAGTCCTAGGCACAATTTACAGCATAGTCAAGCTCCTTATCAGGGCTAGATCCAGGCATGCATCTAGTCAGCCCTCAGCACTGCAGCTTTCACAGGGGGAAACCCAGGCATGATGGCCACAGGGATGTTATCAGCTAAGAATAGCAGCAGCCAGTGCTGATTCTTGGCATTACTGATGCTGATATTGTATATGTGGCAGTAGGGAAAATTTTTCCTCAGAACAACTTTTATGTATTCTAAGGAAAGCCATATCTGAAGCAGTATCCAAACTCCAAGTATAAAGTGCAGTAGAACTGCAATGTTAATTGGACCTTATATATTCCATAACATGTAGGACTTAGAGAACCATGCTTTACATTTGTAATTTTCACATTTGGAAATAAAAGGGGTATACCTAATGTGTAAGATTAAGGAAAATATGTACTTGAGTGCACACCTCCCAAAGAAATTCACTAAAATTCAAGTACCACTGTCTTTTTGACATTTCAGTTTATATATATAAATTGTATTTGAAGCAACCCTAAAAATATCACAGATTGCCTTCCTTTTCTGAAACTGTCAACATGAATTTTCCTGGTTTAATCTTTTTTTTTCTCTACAAGAAAGTCCTTCCCTCTCCATTCAAATATGAAAAATTTATCTGTTTTCATCCACATAAATTTCTTTCCAAATGACTGGATTTTTTTATCTACCATATCAGAGATGAATTTCAGATTACCAGTGACCTCATCCAAAAGCTTTAAATTTTGGATTTACTTCAAGTTTATATGGAATAGCATCAATGCAACCAAACACTTCTTCATCTTTATTTTAACTGAAGGAAGGATTGCTTAAGATTTCTGACAAAATCCCCAGAAACTACACCCACTATTTTTTAGGCAGCGGGGAAAGAAGGTGGTTGTTTTGTTGTTTACCAATAATTATTTTTCTTTCAAAACTACAGAGGAAAAGAAATACTGTTTATGCCCTTTCTGTCTTCCAGAAGGCAGCAGGTTTCTGCACCACTAATTGCAACACACAAGAGGGACGAGTTTTTAAATATATATTTCTGAAACTCAAATCAAATTTCAGAATATGACGTTTTGTATCTCATCCAAAGCACAGCATTTTGTCTTTCTTTTTTTGTAGTTCCCAGCATAGCTGTATTTTCTATTTACTGCAAGAGTGTTGTCAGGAACATGGGGGCATTTCCTTAATTCCACAAAGGAATCTGAGCTCATTTCAACACTGAGTTTCCTCCTGATGGGGAGAACCAACCCTGGGTGACTTTCCAGCCTCAACTGGACTTGCACGCAGCACATCCTTCCTCAGTCTTACGAGCTCTACATATGCAGCAGTGATAAAACCAGTACAGGAGAAAGAGGGGGAAATGAATGCCACTGGGAGGGGTATAGATTTCCTCAGAGCCAAATCTGACAAGAGAACTCTGCAACAGCAGAAGATCCACAGTAGAGAGTCCCATCTCAGGAAGGCTGATCTCAAATCAAGGGTGCTGCGATTTTTTCTATGCCACACAGCACAGAGGGAGCACCACGATGATACACTCAGAGCTAATGCAAGAGGCTACAGCCATCTCACATGGAAGGCCACATTCAGGCACTTCCAGCACCCATTCCAGTGGGGAATCAGCTCTACTGACTGCAAAACAACTGTGAGTTTCGCAGTTTTTCAGTAGCCACCCCAATACTCCCAGGGAGCTACTTAAAACTTTTATATGGCACCTTTACTCTGACTAAGACACACACACACACACATACAAAAAAAAAAAAAGCCCTAAAAAAAGTATACAGTTCAAAAAGTGCCTCACAGCATGAACTTAACAAAAATAACAATTTCCATATGTTGGTCTCTGCAAGTATTTAACTATATGTTTATGATGTCTCTATCTCCTTGATTTAATTTCATCTGTTCAGGGCTCATCAACAGTTTGCAAAGAATTTAATTAGGACAAGTTAACTAAGTATTTGCAATTGCCATCAAAACTGCACAAACATTCCAAACTGAGCTAATCTAAGAAATCTACAGCTGTGAGTCCTTGGAAGAACAAGAAACCCAAATGACACAAACTCACTTAATAAATTCAGAAAAGTTATTATTCAGAAAGATATGTGATTCAGGTAAATACATGTAATGTATTTCATGTCAGTGGTTTCCTCTGGTTGTCTTGAACTGTATTGAGAAGAAAAAAAAATACTTAAATACATAACCAAAACCCAGGAAGGCAGGAAAAGCGTTTTCCAATTCCTGGTGTGAAAATAAGGCATTGCCCTCAGTAAAGCAAGGATTGATTTTGCCATCCTCAATGTCAAGCTAATTTGTTTCTAATTTTAATGGGATTAACCTACACAGAATTACCCTTTGGCTTTTAAGAATACAGCATCTTAAAATACTGCAGCATTTGTAGGTTTAACTTCCAGCTTATTTCAGGCTTAGAAAATAGTGGGATCTGATGAGCATCATGTGATGCCAAGTAAATCTGGGCTGTATGGCATGAAAATTCCCTTGCAAAGAAATTTATCACTCAGTGATGCAGCTTCCCAGAGGACAGGCTGTCAGTTTTTTAAACTGGCTGGATCACATATTCAGTAGGGCACTAGCAACAGTGTTGTTTAACCTCTTTTCACAAGGAGAACCACTTAGAGCTTTGTAAAAAGAAGGTGGTCACAATGCATTCTAATTCCCAACCAAATAAAAATCAGACTAAATGTTGAATATTTGTTTTTTAATTCATATTTCCCACTATTTTATTTGCTTACTTCTTTGTTTATATGCTAAAGTCATCATAAGTTGCTTATATTATTTTTTTTCTGAAGAAAAATTTTTGATGTCTTATAGATCAAGTGTTCTATGGATTAAAAGTTGTGAAAAGCAGATGTACAAATAAATGAAGCCATCTTCCACTGTATACATTGCCCCTACTTTCCATAATATATTTGACTAATGTTCTGGAGAAAATGGAAAAACAGAGAGCTAACAAATGACATTTACAGGGATTTGACCTTGCCAATGGGCTCAACCCAGAAACAAAATCTGAGTGTTTCAGCAATGACGTTAATATGTGTGTGTGTGTGTGTGTTCTTCAAGTTTTACGTTTCTGCACAAGTGAGGAACAATTTAAGAACATAAAAAGAAACTAAGCCCCAGGGTAATACTACTTGAGAAAGAAGTTATCCCTTTAATTATTATTTTCTATAGAGCAAAACTAGATTATTTAGCTACAGTCATAACTAATAAGAACAATAAAGGAAATAATTTTTTAAGACAAAATCAGTCTCTGGGGCAAAAGAGTGCAATGTCATGTGTGTTACTTAACTGGATAAAAGTTTGGCAGGCAGAGGAACAGCCACAGATGATGTCCCCCAAAGACACCAGTGACCCAAACACCCTTGGGGGCTGCAGCCAGCAGCACAGCAAGCAGAGGTTTCACCATGGGCCAAAGAGGTCAAGTGTTGGCTCCTCCATAGCTCTCAAACAGAGCCAGCATTGGAAGAGCAAAGGAAAGGCTCTTTAGCCATGTAGACTGTGCAGCGGCAATGATGGATGGGCAATGCCTCGGGTGTTTCCATTTCAATCCGAGCCATCCCAGCCCTCTGTCATCTATTCTCCGAGCATTAGACAATGCCAAGGCAAAGCCATTCTTTTCCTGTCTTGCACACAGTTCACACAAGTCAATAGCAGACTTTTATCAAGCAGTAAGTTACTTCCATAAGCCGAACTTCTTTTGGAGTTTCAGGTGCATTAGCATGCAGCCTAACTGGAAACTTTTTTAACAATAACATTCTTATAGCTTAGGCGAAGCAGATTTTTCTTTTAAACTGTTTTCTATGCAAATGTAGGGTTGTGTATTTTGCGTGTCTTCAATGCCACCTTGTGGTCAAACTTCTTTCTTATTGCTTTTCTTTTTTTAAATTATTTTTGCATTTTTCCTTTTAAAAAGCAGTACACAAACAGCAATGAAACAAACAAACAAAACCTCCAAATAAAAAAAAGTATATCCATTATATCCAAAAGCGTATCCACATCAGAATGTGCAAGATGATACAACTTTTCAGACTCAGTATTTTCAAAGTCTAAACCAAGAAAAAAAGAAAAAAACCCCCCTCAACACCAACCACAACATAAAGAACAAGAAAAAGGTCAGACAAAAAAAAAGCCCTGAAATTTATTTTATTCTGAAGTCAGTAACAGAAAGGTTCATTGCTGTTGATTCACAGCCCTCCTGAGATACTTCGATTGAACACAAATTTATGAAGTCTCTGGATATGCTGACTTAAGAGCTAGTGTCTACTTGTTTTCTCTCCACAGATCAATAGCTCCCACTATGTATTTGTTTTCTTCCGATATTTAGCTACTCTTTCATTATTATTAGAATTCATATTTGTTAATATACAGCAGAATCCTATTTCACAATGAAGGCTGCTAGGTGTCATAGAAAAGCATACATAACATTTAACAGATTATTGTTACAAATATAATAATATAAAGTTTAAACAGCAACAGCACTTAAAATGCAACTGGAGAAGACTTTACATATAGCAAAGGGTTTACTCATGACCAAAGTATTTATAATTCCAAAGAAAATGCACAATATCACTACATTTGTTGATTTCTGTAATCTGTAATACAATCTTCGGCATTGTGGAGCCTCAAAAATCACAGAACTGGCAGTCACCTTTCTACACTTACTTCCTGTAGTCTCAGCAGAGAGGCACAAAGAAAGGCCAAGAGGATGAATGGCTGTCACCATCTACCCTATTATTTCCATGCAGTGAATGGTTCTTATGAGAACCGCTCTGACTGGTAACGCTTAAATTAATTTTAAGGCTGTTCTAATGTAGTGGCAGACCATAAGACACTCCTAATCCCTAACAGCCTTTTCTCACCACCCAAGCCACCACTATTCACAGGAGACATAACCCAAAAGTTACTTCCAAGTGAAACCATTTTACATTCTAATAAATCATTTAAAATGTTCATGCAAGAGAGATTAATATTGTTTTAACTTGTACCTCCACAGAAGAGAGTCAAGAATTTATCACACGCTGAGACCAACTGTCTTTAGGACATTGAGTACACCTGCTCATTTTTTAAAGGCTTAACTCTTCCTTCATTAACAAAATGTTACACAGTCAGGAAGCAGCACAGCTACTGTATACTCTGAAATAGCTGGGAGGCATTGTTGTGTTGGGATTTATACTTCTGTACATCTCGTCCAGATAAAATATGAGCATCATGGAAGATATCACTCTGAAATCTCCCTCCAGCACTAATTGTCTCTTTTATGCTCTGGGATTTGTCAAAAGCTTTGATGAGCAGCATATGCCAGTTCACATGCTGGCACCTTCATTTTCAGCACCCTTGATGACTTGGTGAACTTCTGTTCATAGTGGATTTATGAAGTAAACACTTATTGTAGAAATAATCAACAACTGAAAAACAAAATTAAATAACCTCAGTGAAAATATTAATTTGCTTCTTATCTCACCTATCTCTTTCACCATAAGTTTATGGCTCCCTTATGAAGTATTTAATTACAGAGATTTCATTGCTTAATTCTAAGTGTTTATTCCTTCAGGAAAGCTGTTTCATGTAATTCTGTTCGTTTAGGAAATAGACGTTTTCACTGTTTTTATTCTTGTTGGACATGGCTTAACCCACTTCAGTAATTAAAACAGATTTACTCCTGCTATAAAAACCATAATTGATACAACATTTTAATTCCCATTTGCTCCTTCGAGTGGTAGTTGTGTTCATGCTTAAACTTCACGCCTTGTTACAATTTGACAGCATCTTAACAAGTTATTGAACACCAACTGAGTTATGGTAACTTTATATATGTTCCTTTTCTTAGTGCACAGCAGATGTGAGATATTGCAGCAAAACATCAACTAAGAAATACCCAGGAAGCCAAAGAAATACCCAGCCTTGTACCCCAGGCGCCTCTGTTGAGTGTCAGCAAGGCACTGTGCATGCCCACCATGGGAATCACAGCTGCTTTCTTGTCTAGCGTTCAGCTCCAGAGGAAAGCAAGTGGTGAGTCTGACACTGACCTCCATTTTGGAGCTTTTGGTGTAAGAGCTTCTTACAAATTACCAGATACAAAGTCTGTTGAAGTCAGTGGCAAAATATCTGCCCCTGACCTCAAGGACCTTTTGGTCAGGGTTTCACACCTAGAAAAGCTATGTGCTAGTTTAAATCACTAGCAGAAAGCTTGGCTGCTGCAAGCTGGAAGTTCTTAGGGCTGTATCAGGATATGAGCATGTTCTGGCACTGGAGTTAATTTAGTAATAGTAGTACTGGGGAGAACAAAAAAGAACTTTTCAGAGAACCCAAACAAGATCCAGCATTGAGTATTTGTTTATTTCTCCTCACCCAGAGCTTTTCTTTGAACATTACAAGACTTCATGCAGTTTTTTTCTCAAAATGAAGTCACCCACATCCAAGTTTCCTGTTTCTCCCAGATAAAACAAAATGTTTGAATTAGGACAATGGAAATAACTTCTTCAGTTCATTTTTAGTCTTCAACAACAACAACAAGAAAAAAACCCAAACAAACCAACTAAACAAACAAACAAAAAATCCCACACTGATACTGAAGTTTTACTCTTTAGGCCACAGAACATGGCCAAGAATGGAGCAGGGAGAGTAGAAGCTGTTTTCCAGAAATATAATAATGTCATACATTTTTCAAAGTATGCTTTTCTGAAGAGGGAAGGTTGTCACTGGGAAACAGCTGGCCATGTGGAAGAGTCAACAGCTGGGTTGAGGAGGGAGAATATACTGGAAGCTCTTGTTTCTTCCCTTGAGCCAAAATATTACTTTATGTGTTTCAGAAAGATAGCTAGATGAGTTTGTGAATGAAAGGAGAGGTGGTCAGCATGGCAGTAAGGGGAGAAGCTATTTAATGAGTTTTGTCATTTCCCATGCCATCAGAACTCAAAAGCCTTTCTAATAGAAAAAGGACTTGCTAGCATATGGATTAACTTTGTTCCTGTGTATTACTCTATAAAATGCTGCTGTTCAAGGGTAAAAGCAAAACTAAGAGTATTTTTATGCAATATTTAAAGGACCACAATCTTTTTCAGTATGGAATATTCTGTTATCTAACACATTAATTAAATTGTCCCATAATTTACTGAGGAATTTCCACAAAGGACAATTTATAGGGTTAAGACAGGTTCTTTTGTGATGCTAAAGAAGGAATGATTCAACCAACAATAACACAACACTAATGTCAGGCAGACGTGATGCTGAATCAACTCCACAACAGTAGAACCAGGCACCACTACCAACCATTTTCAAATTATTGATTCAATTTTAAATACAAACCAACTTGTTTCTCAGCTCCAAGGCAGTCCTGTTTATTCCAATCCACATGCACTACTCTACACCAAACAGCTTCAGTGTTTCATACAGTACCTCTGACTTTACAATATAACTACATTTCAGAGCAGGAAGAAAGACTTGTATGGGAAAAGAGTATTTCTTATTCTGTTATATAATTTCTAGCCCTTTTCTTAATTACAAGTGTATGTCTATGCAGCTAGCACTGACACAGAATTTACTCATTTATGAAAATTCTTGCAACATCTGAATGTTTTGTGTGAACTTGTATTTGAAATTAATGTACTACCAGAAGAACTTATTTCATCACTATTTCACTTTGCTCTACTGATCTGTTAAATGTGTTACACCTTTCTTCCTTTAAAAGGCATTACAAAAAACCTGACCTGTCATTTTTTCCCTAGGGTTACAAATAACTATGTATGTTTTATACAAATTAACTGTGCAAAAAACATATAAGACAGAATTTGGGTTTTTTCTTCAGCACCAAAGCAGTAATAATAGGGCAGAACTTGGTATGAATATAACCAACATTGGAAAAAATTCTATAATTTGTTTTTATAACTTTACCAGCACCATTACTGAAATGTACTAAATTCTTTCAACTATTTTTCTATCAGTGACTTTTAGATAATACAGAAACATATTATTTGAGTTACTTTCAAACAAGACCATCAGGATAAGTCATGAAAATCAGGATTTTTAATTTCTGTAAACATAAAACACTTGTGAGCCCAAAATTAAATGAACTAGACTGCAAAACACAAAGGATACTAAATTACATCGATTTTTAATTTCTGTAAACATAAAACACTTGTGAGCCCAAAATTAAATAACACTATACTACAAAACACAAAGGATACTAAATTACATATATTCAGAATACTTTATTTTAACTTTCCCTTCTAAGTTGTATTTTGGTACTGTATATTAGGATGATTTTTGTTTGGCTGAAAGCTCTAAATTTACAAGAAGTGGGAGTTGGTATAATTGGGAATGGTTTAGTCATTAGTCAGTCAAAAGGAGTACCTTCTTACAGACAAAGATAAAAGGTTTATAGTTTACCATAGCAGTTTATTAATGAACATTCATTAAATACCACTACAGTGATCATTAGGCAAGTTCCTCAAAGACACTAAGGCATCCTTAGGCATATCAACCTACTTCAGTTGCAAAGCACCACAACATCTAAAAGTTAGACAAATGCCTTGCAGAATGCAATTCACAAAGCTCCAGATAGTTATTTTAGGCAATAAGAAAGAAGTGCTTGTAATCATAGGGGATTTCTTAAGTGAGAGTAAAGGATAAATAGCAACCCTCAACCCCTTGTAGATCACCTTAATATTTAGGACCATAGTTACTGTCTTTGAAGCCTCTTTTTTTTTTCATGAACCATTGACTAAGTCAGGACAATGTTATCAGCTGATGCAGATTAGGAAGCTAAAAAATACCATCTTGTAGTTTATGCCAAAACCAGGGCTATTACAGATCCATAGTGACAATCAGAGAAATATAATAATAAATCCCTTTAAGAAAACCTTGTTTCCTTAGCTTTGCTGCTCTTTATGAATGCTCAGACTGGGTTTCTCTACACTGTTTCATCTTCTAATATTGTTTTTGAAACTAGATAGGAGACAAGATACATGCAATTTTTCTGCTAAGTCGTTTAAAGAGCTTCTGGCTTGACTCTCATCTCTTTGTGAAGTGATTGCCAAGCTTAAATTTATCAGCCTGCAATGATTAAATCCAGGTCACTGTCTATCTTTTCTTTCACCACACTTTCCCTGCCTCCATTTTCATTGAGATCTCAATTAGAATTGGCAGAGACAGAATTTTCAGAGGACCATTAATGGCAAGTCACCTTAGGTAAACAACTCTAGTCAAACAAGTGTGCCAAACTAAATAGCAAAATAGCAGAAAAGCAGACTTCTACTCTAGAACTCAAGTACAGGCAATAACAAAACAAAAAAAAAATACACTAAAGGAGATTTCTGACTACTGCAAAATAGCAGAAAAGCAGACTTCTACTCTAGAACTCAAGTACAGGCAATAACCAAACAAAAAAAATTACACTAAAGGAGATTTCTGACTATCCTTCCTCTGATACGGATTTGAAGTTCTCATCAAGCTCTTGTGTCATCACTCAACCTCCATATTCAATTTAGTGCTCTCTCAAGTCCAGTTCCAGAAACCATCTACAGTCATTAGGCTGAGTCTTTTCACAATCAATGCAATCTCAACCACAGCCCATCAGGAATATTTCTTTAAAGTTTACATGGAAATTCCTGTGCTTCAATTTGTAACCTATTTGCCCCTTGTTCTGTCATTGAGAAACATCTGTCTGTTCTTTTCCCTGGTATTTACACATAGATAAAATATCCCCAAGCCCTCACTCCTCCAAGCCATGCAGGCCATCTTTGCTTATGTCAGATGCTCCAATCCTATAATTGTCTGTGTCAGCCCTTGCTGGACTCATTCAAGGATGGAGAGCCAGAACTGTACACAGCACTCTAGATGTGGATTGACAGAGGAGGAAGAGGAGACCTTCTTCCCTCAGCTCTCTGGCAATTCTCTGCTTCCTGCTGCCCAGGAGATTGATGGCCTTCATTGTTTTAAGGGTTCTCATGTTCATTTGGTGTCCCCCCAGGACCTCCAAGGTCTTTTCTGCCAAGATTCTTTCCAGCTGGTCAGCCACCAGCCCATTCTGGTGTACAGCTTTATTTCCTCCCAGGTCCAGGATTTAGCTGAACTTCACATTGGCCTATTTCTCCAGCCTGCTGAAGCAAAGCTGAATGATGGCACAACCACATGGTACATCTACCACTCCACCCAGTTTTTGCATTTCCTGCAAAGCTCATTTGTGACAGGATGGCTGGCTGTTAGATGGAAGCTTACAGCTTTTCTCTGGAACCTGCTGCATGCTAGAGCCTGCTTGAGCTCTGCTTGAGTTCCCTGTCTCTTCCAGCCGTGCCTCATTTCCTGCTCCAGTTATTTTCTGAGTCCCTGCTCTATTTCTAAAGTAGACCAGTGCCCCAGGCAGTGGGAGTAAGTCCAAAAAAATATCTCATTTTAGATATAATCTCTTGGATTATTTCTGACAATTAGTTTCAGCTATCTAGTGTTGTTTGTAGCACGAAGTTAGTGACATAGAATAGTGCTTCTGGATGGCAGGAACATTTTAAATTTGACCATGGACAGTATTCTTGAACAGTCAGAATCCTAAACTAGAATTCCAATACTAAGTTTTGGGAAAAGGCCTTTTCCTTTGTAAATAAGAAAACTGTTTGGATTTAAAAATACTCTTGCTCTAAGAACTTACAATTGATATATCAATATTAGCAGCAGAATTGCTGAAAATTAATTCCAAATCTAGCAAAATATCCAACTTAACAAGCTCTAATTAGCACAATTACTTCCATATTGAAGACATATGTGTAATTGTGTTGTCAGTCTTTGCATGTGAGCAACAATTCCCTTACCAGTCAACTATAATAAATGTATTAATGCAATAGTTCTACAAAAAAAGTTTTTCCCAAAACTGGATAGCAGACAACTCTGCTTTATTTAAATTAAGTATGGTATTACTTGCTTTAAATATTTAAGTAATTTTGAATGTATCAGCAGGTTCTGTTTCCCAGTTGTTTAGATTGTATCAAATTTCTAACAACCTCTGACAATCTTAGGGTCTTTTTAATACCTCAGTACCCTTAACACTCTTACACTTACGAATTTCTCCCACCTGGTCACTTCACAAAGGCATCTTAGTAACTGAGAAATTACATATAAATTCTCACAAAGCCAATTCCTTGTCTTCTTTCAAATCCCTCTTTAAAATGAGGAAGCTGTCACTATTACAATGGCATACAGCAGTTGAGATTGCTATCATCACAACGGACAGTTATCACCACAGCCTCACATCCAAACCATCACCCTCTCACTACATTCCTAAAACCATGTTCATTTCAGCTTCCTCCCCACGTGCTTGCCTCACCTGTCTCCAACTGTTTCTCATGTGAAACCTATGTCATGGCCTGCAGAGAAGTTGTCAGTGCCCATGGTTTGTGTCTGCACATCTGACACCAGGGACTGGGATTTGTAGGCACTAAGGTACTAGGAAAAAGTTCTGCAAGTTTTTGTAGTAAGTGTAGAGCCAAAAAATTCCTTACAAACTGTAAGGAGTTTAAAATAGGGTATTGGAACAAGACTTTCTGATACATTTCTGGGAGAGACGACTGGGAAAGAACATGGTTGTGGGAGGATGCTACAACATTTTGACAATTTTGTGTCATCACATGCCTTTGTAACTCCCCATGGGAAGTATAACGACATAAGAATGCCATTCCTAAACCACTGTGCTGTTTAGGCTGGGATAGAGTTCATTTTCTTCACAATGGTTGGCATTGGGCTGTGTTTTGGATTTGCACTGCAATCAGTGCTAATAATAGAGAGATGCTTTTGTTACTGCTGAGTGGTCCTTGTACAAAGTCAAGGCCTTTTCTGCTCTTCACCCCATCTATGAGTGGTCTGAGGATGCACAGGAAGCTGGGAGGGGACACAGCCAAGACAGCTGACCCCAACAATATCCCAGACCATAGGGCATCATGCTCAGCATATAAAGCTGAGGGGAAATGGAAGGGAGGATGTTTGGAGTGATGTTGTTTATCTTCCCAAGTCACTGCTACATTTGATGGAGCTCTACTTTCCTGGAGATGGCTGAGCACCTTCCTGCCCATGGGAAGTGGCTTTGCTTTGCTTGTGAACATAGCTTTTTTCTTACTTATCAAAATATCTTCATGCCAGCCCTATATAAAGCTGGGGGGGGAAATGGAAGGGAGGATGTTTGGAGTGATGTTGTTTATCTTCCCAAGTCACCGCTACATTTGATGGAGCCCTACTTTCCTGGAGATGGCTGAGCACCTGCCTGCCCACGGGAAATGGCTTTGCTTTGCTTGGGAACTTAGCTTTTTTTCTTACTTATCAAAATATCTTTGTGCCAGCCCATGAATTTTCTTACTTTTATCTTCCCAATTCACTTCCCCATTCCATTGAGAGGGGAGTGAGGAAGCTGCTGCCTGGAGCTTGGTTGCTGGCTGGGGTTAAACAACAACAACCACAAAATCCATCAAAGAACCACAGCCATGAGAAATAGGCCACACTTTTTCACAAGATATGATCCAAAGCATTTTAATTTCAATAGATTATTGTAGAAATACTGTAAAACCTTGCATTTTTTTAACAATTAGAGGAAATGAATACCCCTATATACCACAGCAGAAAACATATCACTGCTGTTTGCTATTACACAATCAGATTTAAGCAAAAATGTTTCCTGGCCACACTTTTTCACAAGATATGATCCAAAGCATTTTAATTTCAATAGATTATTGTAGAAATACTGTAAAACCTTGCATTTTTTTAACAATTAGAGGAAATGAATACCCTTATATACCACAGCAGAAAATATATCACTGCTATTTGCTATTATATAATCAGATATAGGCAAAAAGGTTTCGGGTAAAAAAAACCTACATGACCAATATTCTGTCTTTGTTCAGTAACTCTTTCCCTGTAAGTTTATTCCCTTCCATGTATTCTTTACATTTTACTTCAGCCTTGAAGTGTGTCAGGGTTGTTGTGGCTTTGTTGTTGTTGGTGGTGTTTTTAATATGTATATAAATTACTGTTATTTTTATTATCACTTGTTTCATTATTCTAAGTATTTTAAGGCAGCCAGCTCTGTACTCCAGTGGCATGTGTGTGGTAAAATCATGAATTCAACAAGACTCCACAGAGAAGTACCACAGCTGCCTCAAAGGACAACAGTACAATTTTAGATGTTATGTAAGCAAAAGTAACAGACAGACTGGGAAGGGCAAGCATTTCTTTAAGAGTATGTGATTATACCCAACGAATATAATTGTCTGATTCAATCAATTTTTTTCTTAAATATAAAACAAATTCTTCTGTGCTGTTTCCAAGAAACAACATGCATTATCAGAAAGGAAAGCTGTGAAAGGTTTTAGTTCAAAAAATTAAGAATGGAAGTGCTTTCTCTATTTGTCTACAAATAATATACTTGAAATCCAGAATGCAATTTTTTTACAGGGAATGAGAGTTACAAATTCTCCTCTACTTTGAGTTATTTTTCAACTCATTTCATTGAACTTTAACTGTGGTGGTCATGTGGTCTTTACTTGTACTTTCAACAATGTCTAAAAGTATCAGTTAAAAAAACTAATTGTGTCATGGCTTTGTTGATTTATAATAATTCAAGAGAAGTAGTACATAATTTTTTTCTTACACATGTTGGACAACATTGAACATCCCTCTCAAACAATCTTGATCCTCTCTGTTTTTTCACTGTAGTTGTTTTCCTCAGCTTCCCGTTACTTGGCACCGATGACTTAAATCCTCCAGAGGAATTCAACTATTTCAAATCGCTTGAGTGCCACTTCTTTGAATCAGGATTTTTGTGATAAATCCAGGCCAAGGAAGAAATTTTTTTCACTTTTTCACTAAGAACAGCTGGTCCTTTACTACATATTCATTCAACAGGGAATACAGCAGTTGTATGCTTATCTGATCTCTTTCTGACATATTCCCGTGGCTAAAGAAGCTTATTAAATGACAGTGAACCAAATATGTTGTCTGATGTCTCTGTTCTCAAATGGCCTTAGTCCACCAGGGACAAGCATTCTCTAGCAGCTGCATCTGCAACTCCTACTCACAACATGAACACAGGGCACTTGCCACTTCCATTCCCAACTCTTATTTAGGAGTCAACACTGCAGTTTCTTAGGCTGTAATTTCAAAATCAGGTTAGATTTGATAGCATTTCAAAATTAATTTTCAAATTCTTTCATAATTTTTCAAATTCATACGTGGTTCTTTGTAGCACCTACCTTTTTATGTTCCTTTTCACAGACTGCTGAGTTTGGGGATTTTGAGCAAGAGTCCTTTTGGTGTCAGCTCATATTTCATGGGCAAAAACATTAATGCGACTAAATTTTGTGTGCATTGTCCCACTCAAAGGAAGACCCCTGTCAACTCCAGATCAGGTCCTGAGCTGCAATAGGAAGAGCACTGCCAGCTGATCAAGGCTGGTCCTCCTTCCCATTCCCTCAGCCCCTCTGAGACTCATCTGCACTGCTGTGCTCAGTTCTGGACTCCTCAGTACAAGCAAGACATAGATGTACTGAAATTGCTTCTGTGCAGGTCATCATGAAGAGGACTAAAGGACTGAAGCACTTCTCCTACAATGACAGGTTGAGAGAGCTGGAACTATTCAGCCTGGAGATCAGAAGACTCATGGAAGCTCTTAACATTACATATGAATACCTGAGGGAGGAAGACAGTAAATAATATGGAGCCACACTCTTCTCAGTGGAGTTCAAAGGAAAGACAAGAAGCAATGGACGCAATGAGGGTTTTCACTATGTTCTCAGTGAAGAATGTTTCCCTAGTACCCAGTGTGAACCTTCAAACTGCCATTTGTTATCCCTGATTGTTTTTACACTCACTGGCACTACCAACAAGAGCTGGGCTTCCTCACCTTTGTACCTCCCCTTCAAGTATGGAGAGTTGCTACTATGTCATCCCTTAGTCTGTTCTTCACCAGACAAAGCAAGCCCAGTTTTCCCACATCTCTCCCCAGGGAGCATGAGCTGTGAGCCCTTTACCACCTTGGTAAGCCTCTCGTGAACCCTTCAAGTGCCATCCTGGAAACTCAGTCACCACTTAAGCATTTCAACCTGGCTGAACCCAGCCCATTTGCACTTGGTTAAATTACAGGGAATGGTTTCCATCTTTCCACACCAGCTCTCCCTCTGTAGCACCATTTCTGAGTCACCCAAGGGCATGCTGTACTCATCTTGCTGACACTTTAATAGTTACACTTAGCTTACTCAACAAGTTCTGAGCAAGACTGTTAGTGTGATTATACGTAGGTCTGTGTGTTACTGGAACACTGCACCACTTTTCCAGCCATTTGCAAACTGTTCTCAGAACTCCTAGTGTAAAGAGCAGTTACAGAAGCAAATTGTCCTGACCACAGACCTCCCCATGTAAAAATTCTGATTAAGAATGTTATCAAGATTAAAGAACTGTCAATTATGCAATATTTCTTTCCTCCAGAAAATGTAATCAAGCATTCCTTCATGTTCTTGGTCAACATCACACACAGACTATGATCAGAATACAGAAGGAATAAAACACAGATGGACTAAGTGTCACCAGAGTATTTCTGTTCTCTGGAAAAATCTCTGACACACTTCAGCAACCACAAAAGTATTATTCTTTCTCCCCAGCTTGTACATGACTTGAAGCATACTGACACTATCCTAAACCTCTGAAGCTAGCCAAACCTGCATAAGTTTACATTATTTTTAATGACATCATGCCCATTCTGCATGTGCCAAGAGAAATTTTCTCATTTTGAATCAACTCTTGACTCCTGTGCTGTTTCCTACCTTCAGTCTCAGACTTCTTACAAAGCACATCTCATAAATACCAGTTCAAAGTTGTGAGCATGCACTGGTGTCATCTGGGCATAATGGTTTACAGGACTGCCACACAGCTTGCTTTCCAGTAACCATTCTAATATAAATGGTACTTTGAGTGACGTGAAAGTCATGCCTTAGGGTAGGCATGACAGGAAAGATTTCACTAGCATTTGAATCTATTTCCACTTTGTCAGCACCCATGTAAAATCAGCTTTCCAATTGTATTCACAGACAGGCACCTAATAGTACTCAGGGTGCAGACTAGAGAGGGGATTGCTTGTCCAGAGATACCTAAAAGCATCTGTGCAGAACAGCTTACCAGGTACTTGTTTAATAGCCAGGTTCACACTCTGGCTGGATTTTCATCTTATCTTCTGAGAATGGGTATGCAGGAGCTGAGCTCTTGTGTGTTTTATGAAAAGTCTAAGGCTAGCTTAAGGATATTCTATCCTTAAGATAGTATATTCTATCCTTAAGACAGCAATCTCTCAGCATCTTCAGCTATCTTTTATAAATGTAGTTCCCATAACACTAGCTTACACCAGGGCTTCTGAAAAGTGCTTTGCCAAGGAGTTTTCTAGGAACATGCTTTTAGCCCTCTGGACTGCAAAGTCTCCTTAGCCGGGATTGGAGCCGCCCGGCACACCTTGGCACAGGCAGCCTCGTCCCCTGCGCTCCCACCGCCAGGCGTCACCCTGCTGATGGGAACGGGAAAAATCCCAAACCGACCGTGTAAAAAAATGAGCAGGGAAGGAAATCAAACGGCACTTGCACAATGTGAGAGCATACCCAAGCTAGCATCCCTTGCAAAAAAAGTAACTAATGGAAAACATGTGGGAAATAGCCTTTATGCAAAGCACAGAAAAATATTATAATGAAGGTAATAACTAATTTAAGTTAAGCTTTTAACACAGGAGATACAATTATTCTGTCTTCTATTCCTTCTAAGGCAATCTCCTCTTTTCTTCCAGATGTAGCATTCAGCTGCAGTCTACGTCCATTTAACATCTACTGAAAAGGAGAAAAAAAATCTACTCCCCTTCCAAGACACAATGACATGGAACTTGGCATCGTTTATGTGAAGACATCCTGAGGAGGATACAATGAGCTCTACACAAAAACATTTCTGACACAAACTGGCCACGACTTCTTCAATGTCAGGAAGTCACTACATGTCAAAATATGCACTAAAACAGTGATTTCACAAGATAATGATAGTTCACATTACTGCGTGATTAAAATTTCAGGAGACAGCTGTCTTTTCAAAATCGCCAGCATAGGTTAAAAACTAACAAGCAAACAACAACAACAAAAAATTTACAGGATCATGGTACTTTAGGGGAAAAAAAATAAAGTGAGGACTGCTCGTATGCGAAGCAGGGATTAACAGGGCATTTTGTCAGGTTTAGGAGAGTGACCCGTTTGGAGGAACCGGCAGGGAAGGGAGAACCGAACGCAAGGAGAGCAGAAGGGTTCCCGCGATCCCAAGGGCCCCGGGGCGTGCTGTGAGCCCCAGCGCAGCCCTCACAAGCGGCGGGGCTGCCGGCAGAGGTCCGGCTGGTGGAGGCCAGGGGCGCCGGGGGGAGACCGCATCTCGGCACCTTCACCTCCTCCTCCTCCCTGCGGCGGGGCGGGCAGGGAGCAGGTGAATGCGCCCTTTGTCCGGCCGAGGGCCCGGCAGACCCGCAGCCGGGCGCTCTTTGGGCCGGCCGCTGTCGGAGGGGAGTACCCCCGGGAGGCCGCGCCGTCCCGCCGCCCTCCGCCCGGCACGGGGCACGGCGCCGCGGCTCGCACCCGCCCGGCGGAGGGGAGCAGGATGGGCGCGGAAGGCGGGGCCGCGAGGGGAGGTGGAGGCTGCGGCTGGTCTCCCCCGCCTCTCCTCTCCTCTCATCTCCTCAGAGTCCGGCAGGCGCTCCGCTGCTGTCCCGAGGCCGCCTTCCCCTCCGAGCGGCGCCGCCGGGCGCTGCCCCCCGCGGACGGAGCCGAGCCGGGGCCGCCGCTGCTGCCGGCCCCCACGGCGGGAAGGAGAGGCCGGGCTGCCGGGCCGAGGTGAGTGAGCCCGGGGGCGGACA